>NC_057865.1:255773791-256401916 GCF_019393635.1 Dromiciops gliroides
CCAATTAAATAACTTTATTCAATGCCACCCCAAATTCTAGCCTGTAAAAATCTCTCTGAATTTTGATTCTGTCATCAAATGTGTTAGTAATCCTGTAGTTTTTCGTCATCTGGAAATTGGATAAAAATGTCATCTCCTTTTTTTAAATCCATATTTTTTAAAATGTTCAATGTCTTAGGGTCAAAAATAGATTCTACCTGGAGATCTCCTAAGTTGTCATGGGAATGCCGACATTTTGTTCTGAGATCAAGAAGTTCAAAATCCATTTAATTATACTATAATCTAGTCCGCATTCTTCTACCTTTCCTACAAGAATAGCATGAAATATCAATTACTAAAATGTGGATAAAATATTTCTACAGCATTTCCATTATCTGTCCAGTAGAGTTATGCTGTCAAAAAAGGAAATGGGTTTTATCTGGCTTGGCCTGTTGTTCTCAAGGAAGCCACACACTTTGATATTACTGCTCCCTTTCCTTGATATTCAATAATTATTCAATCTCTTTAATAATGTATTATGGAATTTTGCCTAGAGTTGATCTCAAGCTCATTGGCCTACAGTTTGTGGACTCTATTCTCTCTCCTTAAAAACAAAAATAAAGGAAACAATATTTGCCCTTCTTTCATTCTGTGTTACTTCTCATTCTCCACAGTCTTTAAGAGATGACCGATAATGCCTCAGGCATCATAGTTGATACTTCTTTTGGTGTCCAAAGATATTTTTCCTCTGGGCCTGGTAATGTGAACTCATCTGTGGGCATCTAGGGCCTCTCATACTATCTCCTTATTTTGGACATCTACCCTGGTAGCAATATTTTTTCTGTACATTCCAGATCACAAAATATCATCCTTGGCAGAGGAAACAGAAACAAAATGAGTACGTTGCCAACATTGACGTTTCTTAGTTGTTATCATTGTCACATGCACACTCTGAGAATCGGTCAGATGGGTCAGTCAGTCTCTTTTTTTGGAGCATCCTCTTTTCATTATTGTTATTATATTTTTAAAAGCTGGCCTCTTCCTCTTTTTGTCCTTGCCTTTTTTTTTCCCTTAATGAGGGCTGTCTCATTCCAACATTTTTTGATATTGTTAACATGTTTAATATTGTTATTACTGTGCTATAATTATTCTAGATTCAATCTGTTATTTTTAATTATTTTTGAATTAAATCTGTTATTGACCTTTGCTGTCAACTTCGGTACATGTCTCAGACCCCCAATTACCCTGATTTGTTACTTTCTCCCCCGGCCCACTATTTCAGGCATGATTCACTTAAGCATCATCTCTATCCCTCCTCCAAGTTCTGGAACAATGAAAAAATCAGCTCTGCCATTGTTTCTGGAGTGGACATCCGTCTACTCCAATCTCCTCTGCTTCTGCCCATCTTACCAGACTTATAGCCTGTGGGTTCCTAGAGAGGAAAGACTGGTTTTGCCTTTCATGATATCCTCAATGCTTATCACAGTGTCTGGAGCATAATAAATGCTTGTTGATTGACTAAATCAAAGTGCCCCTCCCTTACCACACCTCTGTGTACTATCTCACAGTCTATGCTACAGTCTATGTTTTTGTTTTTTTCAGGGCAATGAGGATTAAGTGACTTGCCCAGGGTCATACAGCTAGTCAGTGTGTCAAGTGTCTGAGGCTGGATTTGAACTCAGGTCCTCCTAAATCCAGGGCTGGTGCTTTATCCACTGTGCCACCTAGCTGCCCATGCTAGGGGCTACTATGGATAGAGCACTGAGCCCTGAGTCAGAAAGACCTGGATTCAAGTCTGATCTTAGAAAATCACTTACTGTCTGGTCCTTGTCAAGTCCCTTAACAACTGTCTGCTTCAGTTTTCTCATCTGTAAAATTGAGATAATAATAGCACCTACATCCTGGGGTTGTTATGGGGTTGTATTTGTAAAGTGCCTTGCACCATACCTGGTATATAGGAGGAGTTTAATAAATACTCGTTTCCTTTCTTCCTTCCCCAATTAGAATGTAATGTAACAGTCCTTTGACAGCAGGGACTATCTAGGTTTTTACTTGTATGTTCCCAGCCCTTGGCACAGTGCTTGGCATGTACTAAGGGGTTTAATTAATATATTTTTTCATATTGTTCATTCATATCTTCAAACAAACCAACCAACCAAAACTAAGTTGTTCAGGCGAGTTCCCTTTGCATCCACACTCCTCTTTTTTTTTTCCTCAAAATTTGCATGCCTTCAGAGTTTCATTCATTCCCTTCCTTCCTGTGCTAACTTCCCATCTTTTCTCTGAAATTTGAAATCTCTTCTGAAATCTAGGGTGTTTCTCAGACTCTAGCCGACTTTCCTTTCCTTTTCTACCACAAACTTTAAGACTAGAACCAAAGATCCAAAAACATAGATACTTGCTCCATCCTATCATAATAAACTTGGTTTTTTTTTTTTATTTGACCTGTCATATTGTGAAATGGATTTTTGTTTCTCAAACAGTAAATTTGCTTCTAGAACAAAGCACTACCGATCCTTTGGTATGACCGATTTTCTTATGTGGAAGCAGAAATGCCATGATGAAGTCAGGTGAATTACTTAGCCCTGCAAAGTGAATTTCAAGTTCAGCTATAGTAAATGCTCCTACTGAAACATGTCTGCTCCCTGCATTTCTTTTGCCAGGAAGGCTGCTTGTTCCCACATTTCCAAGAGGTGGTGATTAAGGGAGATATTAAGCACATTTATCTTTTGGCCTTCCGCAATGCTTTTATGTCTAGTTGTAAGAAAGAGTTAGGCTCTGCAGCCCAGTGGGCCGCCTATGACAAAAGCCTTTCACTCTTTGGCAAGCAAGTCATTATTGATGTGCAGAAACTCTGCCTTGGAACTCAAGCCTCCAATGTTTTACACTCAAGAAAACACCAGTTTTTTCAGACAGCTTCCAGTTGTTTCAAGATATTCCGGGATTTCAGAAATGTGTGTGTGTGTGTGTGTGTGTGTGTGTGTGCGCATGCGCACGTGCGTGCGCTTGCATGTGTGTTTAATTCACAGCAAAGAAGTGGTCACCTTTAGGTAAGGGGAAGGAAATAACTCCCTTTCTCTTCCCAAGGAAGCCGTGCTGATTTCTGTTTTTCATATAAAATGGGAGGTAAAGCAACAACAAGGATTTATTAAGATCTCAAGAGGACTCGGTGATTTATTTTCAGGGGCAACATATAATGAGAAGAGAACTTAATAAAAGCAGATGCCAACAGCCTCTTGTGCCATCTCAGAGCAGAGGTAGCTTAGTGCTGAAAGTCCTGTGACAGTGCCAGGAAAGTTATTAAGATCAGCCCTTTCAAGGATTACAGTAAGGTGATATCAAAGCTTATATCCGGGCAAAGATCTCCTGGTTCTGATAGCTCACTTTCTTTTATGGGTAGCTATAGGTCCCAGGTGAGATATTATGACTTTTTGGGGGGAGAGGAAGAGCTAAACATGTTTGATTTTTTTTTTTTGAGGGGAAATGAGAGTTAAGTGACTTGCCCAGGGTAGTCTGGATTTGAACTCAGGTCTTCCTGAATCCAGTGCTTTATCCGCTGTGTCAGCTAGCAGCCCCTAGACAAGTTTAAATTAAGGGTTCTTTAGAAGAACCTCATTAATTTAAAATATATATATATGTTTTGAGGCAGCTAGGTGGCACAATGGATAAAGCACAGGCCCTGGATTCAGGGGGACCTCAGTTTAATCTGCAATCAGACACTTGACAGTTACTAGCTGTGTGATTCTGGTCAAGTCTCTTAATGCTCATTTGCCCCACAAAAAAGAAAAGAAAAAAAATGTTTTGTATATTTTATTGATTGTATTTTGACTGTAATATTGACCTCTGTTTCAGTATAAGAGATTTTCTTTGTAATCCTGTGTTTTATCTTATATGTTCAAAAACATTATTCTGAAGAGTTGTCCATAGACCTCACCACAATGTCAAAGGGTCTACGATACAGAAAAGATTATGACCCCCTGGTTTAAAACAAGTCCCCACTGTGCTGCTTAGTCTCTTTCTTGACCTTGGGAAGTTTAATTCACCATTGTGCCTCAGCTTCTGCATTTGTTTAAAAAAAATAAAAAGAGGAAGTTAAAAAAGATCTCAAAGATCTCTTCCAACTTTGTGACTGCCTTTGAGCAACCTGGTGAATATAGCTTTCTTCTTTTTCAGAGTCAACTTATCTTTAAAGGTATATAAAATATTTACAGTGGCATTAATATCAAATGCCAGCCTTATCACACCTTATTTTAGGGAGTCTTTGGTAGAAGATAATGGTCCTCTATAGGCTCTGCAGCTGTACTCTGGGGGTTTTATTTTTAATTTTTTTGAACAAGGAGTATGTTTTGAAGACTATTACTACTGCATGTTTCTACTCTTAGAAGAAATATCTCTTATAAGGAAACATCTCTTGTAGAGAAATTGTCTTTTAGAAATGAAAACACTATTCTATAGGACATTTTTTGTTGTTGTTTGACTCAGGAGAATGTGAAGATATGCTTTATTTCTGTTTTTAGTTATTGGTCTGGTAATTCTTACCAGTCCTTCAACTTGAATAGCATGCTGTATGCCACTTTGACCCAAAATGTATTTTTTATTTGACTTTACAGTTATGATATTAGATGACAACATGCAAAAACTGAAGACCCGCACCTTGGGAAATATTGTGGTCAAGTAAGCAACATTTCCAGAACTAGCTCATAAGACACCAATCATTGCCTTCAAGAAGACCAGATAGAAGCGTGCAAAATGAGACAGTATGGGGTGACCATTCTGATGATGATACTGGTGATGATGGTAGTTGTCACAGGGGAAATAGGTGTTGTGTGTCCTTTGCTATTCCTCTGTAAAGAATTACAACTCTCTCACACAGTCCAATTAGAATAAAATGGTCTTATATTTGGGCACTAGAGAAAGAGAACCAGAGGGAAGTGGAAGACTTTGCCTCAAGGGAAGGAGATGGCTTAGAAATATTTCAGTACAGAAGAAAGGCCAAAGGTTTTTATGGAGGATAGATGGAGTGACCACCTGACAATGGAAAGTTTCCTGAGAGTCAGGGCGGGGAGGGGTTTCTTTTGGAATGGTGGTCCAGACCTCTGGAGTTATCTCTGTCTTTGAGCTCATGCAGTAGCCATGCCCAGCTGACTTCTCTGCTATAGAGTTCAATCTCCCCTAGCTTCTTAGGTGTGTCTATCCTGATATCTTGTTTGCCAGTTTAAATTTTAATAGTCTTTTAATTCCTTGATATATATATCCTAAGCCCCATGCCAGTAGTCAAGTTTTTATTTAGGACATGGTTTCTTCTTTCTTATTTGGATTCTGGGGAGTTTTGTGGTTCTCAAATATAGGAGATTTCTTTTGACCAAAGAGTTCAAGATCATGTCATATATATATATATATATATATATATATATATATGGTTAGGGTTAGCATTAGGGTTAGCGGGTTAACCCTAATGCAAACCCTAACCCTAATGCTATTTTGTGGGGGCAATGAGGGTTAAATGACTTTCCCAGGGTCACAAAGCTAGTAAGTGTCAAGTGTCTGAGGCAGCATTTGAACTCAGGTCCTCCTGAATCCAGAGCTGGTGCTTTATCCACTGTGCTACCTAGCTGCTCCCCAAGTCATATATTCTCATGAATGATCTGTAGTCTCATTATTGCTGGCCTTTTACCCAGACAGATCAAAGTCCATTGATAGCTTCTCATGTATCGTGATTCTTTTCTGCATTTGACATCTTGGAATATAAATAGATTTATTCCTTTTGATTTGTGTATTTAGTCTTTTATTGGATGGAGTTTAGAATAAAGAGATGACCTTGAAGTCAGGAAGGCCTGTGTACAAGCCCTGCCTCTGGTATGTACTAGCTACGGGACCCTGGAAATATCCTTTAAATGTCCAATGTTGCCATACAACCCTGCCTGTAATTTGAAGGTGAATTGCTGACTGCATTGGTTGCAAGGGTTCCTGAACTTGGGAGCTTCTTATGTTCTTGAAATCACAGGTCTGGATTAATTAAAAGAAAAAAAAAAGTATTGCCTTAGCAGTGGAAGCTGAAATGCATGAAGCATGACCTCAGGGGCCATGTTGCTTGTCAAGGATCAATAACTGATATTGATGACTTTGATTTCTTTGATTAGTGTGGCTTTGGTGCATCCCATGGCTGATATTACTCATCTTTCCCTTTATATTTATTCTTACCTACATCACAACTGGGAGTTATAGAACTGAGAGGGGGTCTTAGAGGCTGGCTAGTCCAACACTTTTATTTTGACAAGCAAGGCCATCAAGCTCTAGAGGGGAGCCTTGACTTTGATACTGTCATTCAGGTGGTCATTGGCAGGGCTATAATTTGAACCTAAGTCTTCCGACTGCAAATTCCAGCACTTGGGGGAGAAACAACTTCTTCTCTAGACTTTTTTGTCCCAGATAAGGATCTTGGGAGAAGTTTGTTCCTTAAACTGTTAGAACTGGAAGGAAACTGAGAGCCAGAAGCACAAAATGACATGAGATGGTTAATCTTGAAATGTTCCCCCCACTTCTGTTCATTTTAATGAAAAGCAAAAAAGAAATGTTCATCTCTCTTATAGCATCTATTAACTTATTTGACTTTAATAAAAATTGGCAATTTCTAATAGAAAGCAATTTAATCTGAAAGCAGAAGTTGAAAGTAGCTATTACTTTTATTTTAGGGATAATGCAAGAATTCTTTTCTCATGTGTTGACTGTTGTTCTTTCTTTGTCTTTCTCTTCCTCCTCCTCCTCCCCCCTCCTTCTTCTTGCTCCTCCTTCTGCTTCTTCTCTTTCTTCTGTCTCTTCTTCATCCTTCCACAACCTTAATAAGCTGGTGGTGATGATGATGATAACTAACATTTCCATAGTGTTTTAAGGTTTAAGTTCTTCACATCTATTATCTCCTTTGATTCTTACAACATTCCTGTGAAGTAGGTGCTATATTTATCTGCATTTTGCAAAAGAGGAAACTAGGTCTGAGAGAAATTAAGTGAATTGCTCAGCATCACACAGTAGTCACCTAGTATTTATTTAGTACCTACCATGTTCCAGATACTGTGTTATATGTACTGATTAGTGTCTGAGACATGATTCGAATTCAGTTCTTCTTGAACCCAAGGCCAGCCCCCTATCCATTTTACCACCCAGTTGCCTATTATAACTTTTGCATCAGTTCATATTTTCATAATTGAGAAACCTTTATCATTTATGTGGTGCTGTTGTGCAATTTAACCATAATCTTTTTAGGAAGCTATTAGAGACAGACTGCAAAGAGAATACAAAAGAGACCAATAAAAACCCAGATCTGCCATAAATGGAAGGGGCAAGAGAAGTCTTGGGCAGTTAGGTAGCACTGTGGATGGAACACCCGGCCTGGAGTCAGAAAAGACATGTGTTCAAATCCAGCCTCAGGCACTTACTGTGTGACTCTGGGCAAGTCACTTCACCCTGTTTGCCTCAGTTTCCCTATCTGTAAGATGTTGTGGAGAAGGAAATGACAAACCACTATAGCATCTTTGCCAAGTAAACCCAAAAAAGGGTTGGAAGAAGAAGAGTTGGACAGGAATGAAATGACTGAAGAACAGGAGAAATCAGGGAGGGCCTGACAGAGTTTGAATTGACCAATGGAGAAGCAAGGAGCTGTAGAACAGGGTTGATTCAGGAGATATCCCTTTTGTCATTTTCCTAATATACTGGGAATAGCCAGCCTAGTATCTAGATAGGAATTGGAGCTGGACTTATTTTATTGGCATAGAAAAGTCAGTATGTTAATTCAGGCCAGCATCTTCTCTACAATTTGTAGTCTTAGTGTTCAGGGCACTAGCTTAAGTGATTAGATCACATAGCTATTTTTTGTCAAAGGTAAGACTTGAACTTCGGTCTTCCTGGCCCTGAGACCAACTCTTTAACCACTATACCATGCTGCTTCTCCAGAGGTTCCTATTTAACCTCTAGAAGTTTCTATTTTAAAAAAGCTCTGATACACACACACACACACACACACACACTCCCATGCTTATATATTATATAATACATATATTTTCTTCCTCCCTCTTTTTTTAAAATTTCTGTCACTTATGCCCTGGCTTTGTGATGCCAGACTAGTTATCTAACTTCTCAGTGCCCCAAGAAAAGCCTTAAGACTATAAATTGCTTAATAGTTGTTGATTTTCACTGATAGACTTTCCTCATTGAGTTGATCCAGAATAAATTAAACAACTAGTAGAAAAAGTTGGAACTGGGTGCTAATGAGTTCTTTAAGGCTTGAACAAAGATTGATTGAGCTTTTTCTTTTTTTAACATCTCCTTTGGCTCTGAGGAGGGGTGAGGGCTCTGGTACTGAGTATTGCTGATATTGCAAAGATGGGGTGCGATGTGAGGGAGGGATGGAGGAGTGAGGAGTTGAGACCAAAATGAAAATCAGGCCTGAAGCTGGGCCATCATTGGGGAAGGAAGAACTGCTTTGGTTGTTTGTCTTGTCTTTTCTTTTTTTTCCTTCTCATCTACAACCACCAATGCTTCCATGAGGTCTTTTCTATTGTGTTAGCCCTGGATTGAGGTGAAAAGTGTCTGTGTTCTTCAGAAGGTGGGTAGAGAAAAAGAGGGAACAGAAAAGAAAATCCCTGATTGGAAAGTCCTGTCACAATCTGTCTGGTCCAGGTAACAATGTTTCCTCATTTTGGCTGAATCATCCTTCATCCATGCCCTCTAACTCTGTGTAGCTGTAGCCAAGGGCTCTGTCCTGGATCATCTTCTTTCTCTACATTCTCTCAGTGATATCCTCAGGTCCCATGGGTACATTTATCATCCATATGGGTATGATGTCCAAAAGTCTGTATAGAACCTCAGTCTGTCTGTGTGTCTCTGTCTCTCTCTTTCCCTCTCTCTCTCTCCAGTCTTACATTATTAACTCTTTCAGACATTTCTAACTAGATATCCCAGAGACATGTTACACTGACATGCTCCAAAAAGAACTCATCTTTCCCCATGAAACCCCTCATTCTTGCTAACTTTTCCTCTTTCTATGGAAGGCATGACATTCTTTATGGTAACCCAGGTTCCCAGCCTCAGACACATCCTCAACGCTTCCCTCTCCCTCAAAAATTGTCCCCATCACTTCTAACTCCATGATATCCCTCACCTTCTCTCTATCTATACAGCCACCATTGTAGTCATGGTCCTCCATGCTTCTCTTCGGACCGTTGAGAATAGACATAACTGGACTCTCTGCCTCTCCTTTATCCTCTTTCCACTCCATTCTTCCCTCAGCTTTCAAATTGTTTTTTACTAAAATGGAGATCTGTCTGCTCATGAAACCCTAGTGATTCCTTTTTCCAAGATGCTAAGATAAAGTAGAAACCTCCCTGACATTTAATGCCCTTCACAATGTGTCTTCAACCTTATTTTTTTGGGAGTGGATTATGGCACATAACTGTCCTTCATTCATTTGATATTTAAGTAAAAATTGACCATCCTTCTGTTTCTCACACACAATAATCCTGATTCTTCCTCTTTGCACAGCTTGGCCTCACTTCAGTCCAACTCATGCGCAAGTCAAGACTCAGCCTGATGTCATGAGTTCTCTTCAAAATGGCGGACAGACAACATTTGTACATTTTATCTCCCATATCTAGCATGCACTCATTCCCCAGTTCTGTCTTATAAGATTCCTACCTTCCATTCAAGGTTAAGCTTACATACCTCTGTCCTTATTTCTAATATGAGACCTTTCCTGAGCTCTAGTTCTCTCTCCCTGGAAAACAATGTGTGTATATACATATATAAACACATGTACATATACATATATGTGTGTATATGTTGGTGGTGGTCCTTGATTCTCAAAGAGTACCATTACATCAGTGGTGATGTCATGACTTGCAGTGAATTGGATTTAAGTGAAGGAAGGCTATGAAAGGTCACCAACCTCACTCTCTCCTCCAGAGCCGTCTGAGTCCAGTGGCAAGATATATACATCAGGATGACTAGAGATGGCCCCAGATGTTTCAGGCAATTGGGGTTAAGTGCCTTGCCCAAGGTCACACAGCTGGTTGTGCCAAGTGTCTGAGCCTGGGATTTGAACTCGGGTCCCCCTAACTCCAGGGCCAGTGTTCTATCTACTGTACCACCTAGCTACCCCTGTATTACTCTCATAGGGTATATAAGTATGTGCACATGCATGTATGCATGCATGTATGAATGGACATAAAAACATATATAGCACACATGTGTGTGCATATATGGATACATGTGGGTGCATGTGTATACACATGTGTGTGTATGTATGTGTGTATATCTATCTATCTTATATGAGACTATTTTTTGTCATTGTAACCCAGCAGAATGCCCGGAAAACAGTTATCATTAATAAATACTTGCTGCATGATTGAAATGACTTAGATGTCATATTCCTTCAAATTTTCAGTTTTCTGATACTTGGGATCATAGCTTTTTCAATTGTTTTTTTTTGGGGGGGGGGTTTGGCGGGGCAATGGGGGTTAAGTGACTTGCCCAGGGTCACACAGCTGGTAAGTGTCAAGTGTCTGAGGCCGGATTTGAACTCAGATACTCCTGAATCCAGGGCCGGTGCTTTATCCACTGCGCCACCTAGCCACCCCCAGCTTTTTCAATTGGAGCCTAGAAGTAGAGATTGGGAGAAAGAAGGGGCCTGAGTGACTAAAGAGTCCAACCCCATCATTTTCTAGAAGAGAGAAACTCTTCCTGGTCCTTAGTCTAGAGAGGTCAAATGACTTCTTCAAGATGATTCCAGATCATCTTGAAGATTTGAATGCAAGTCTTCAGATTCCAAGTCTGATGTTCTTTTTAATGCATTACAAGTTAGTAGGGATGGGGATAGGGATAAGCACTGGACCTGTGATTTTTCTGTGTACAGGGAAACTCCCGTTACCAATGCAGGTTGGTTTCTTCTCTGCAAAGTCTTAGAGAATTGACTTGACACTTTCTCTCTCCTTCTGCCTCTCCCTCTCTCTATCCCTCCATCCCTTTCTTTTTCCCTCCTCCCCTTGTTCCCTCTCCTTTTCTTTCTACCTTGCTCCCTCCCTCACCTTCCCTGTCTTTGTCTATCTCTCTTTCTCTGTGTCTCTCTGCTTCTATCTCTATCTCTCTCTGTCTCTGTACCTCCTTCTCTCCCTCCCTTGTTCTCGCTCTTGATCTCGATCTCCCTCTCTCCTTCTCACTCAGGAATTGCTATGCTGTGATGATTCAATCCTGGCTCTTTCCTCTCCTGATTTGTACCTCCCTCCCTGGAACCCAACATTTTAGGGAGGACCTCAGTCATGTTTCAGCTTAGACTCTCTCTTCCTCTGGATTCCTACTTTTCCTAGCCTGCCAACTGCACTGTCTGCTTCTTCCTCTCATTTCTCTTTCTCCTCTATTCTCAGGTACCCTTTATGTATTGGCATCCCCCTTTAAAATGTAAGCTTCTGAATCACAGAAATTGGCTTGCTTAATTGTATTCCTCCCCCAGCACTTACCACAATACTTGATATCCAGCAACAGCTTAGAATATCCATATATCCATAGAATCAGCTTCCTTAGGGTTACCAAGCTAGGAAGCCAGAGGAAGGACTATAGTATAGTAGAACTGTGTATAAAGAGAAAATGAGAAATGTGCAATTAAATTTGACTCCAACTTTCTGTTCTTTCATTTTTCTCTTTCCCATAATTCTTCCCACCTCTTGACATCCCACCTTCTTCATGAAGAGTTTCCTAATTAGATCATAGATTTAGAACAGGAAGGGACCCCATCCAGCCCCCCCCCCCCATCATTTTACAGATGATAACGCTGGAAGTAATGTTTCCTTCTGACTGTACTTGGTCAAAACCTAAAACTTCCATGATTCTGCCTTCTCTCATCACCAGCCCTCCCAAATACTTTCTAGCCTCATTGCTTAAACCGAATGTGAAGAGACCCTATACTTAATACATCAATGTGTCCTATATACGTTAGATCCCGAGCTGTTATTTGTCTTAGAAGCAGGAATTATGTCCATTCAGTTTGCTTTTGAGTGGATGAAACAGATGGATACTTCAAAATCCATTCCCTCCCTTCCTCTTTTCTTCCTTCCTCCCTTTTTTACTTGATTCTTTCCTTCCTTCATCCTTTCCTTCTTTCCTTCCTTGGGGAGAGAGGAGAAGGAAAACTAAGATTATTTTGTTAAATACATATTCATTTGAACAAGCCTGTGACCTCCAGTCCACTGTTAATTATTTTATAAATGGAATAGATGCATATACTCTTAGAACTGGACTATTCTCTCCATTCATCTAAGCAGGATCCCAGGGTCATTTGGCAGCAATGAGTTCTGCCCTAGGGGTAGGACTTCAAAGCAGGTGGGTGGATTATCTGTGGCTTTTAATTATTCATGCCAACGTTCCTCGTTTTATATGAGATAACCTGAGCTGATATTTGTGAAGTGGGTAGTTTTGATTTCTGCAAATTGTAAAATGCTGTATAAATGCTAGGCAGCATCATTATTATTAACATTATGATGTTTACTGTACTTTGAAAAAGCAACATCTCCTAAATCTCTCCATTTTTTCTGAATCATATTTTCTAGGCCACATTTCTTAATGATTAGGAGAAGCTGTTTGGGGATATTAAAAATAAAATGGGCTATACCATTATTAAAATTTAAGTCCATAAAATGGAAACAATTTTCTTTCTTTTTTTCTTTTCCATATCAGGTGATTTAGTATAGTTGATGTTTTTGCCCTCGTTTTTAACTGAATCATCCATTATGATTGGCTACGTAATTAGCAACCGAGAAATAACCATGGAAACCACCTTTCCCTTGTGGGTTCATTCAAATCCAAAATTGCAACAGTCTTTCAGCCCTTTGCAGGTTACAATGATTCATTTCAGCATGCTAAGTAGACTGACTAGCAAGGTTTGGGAAATAGTGTTTTTTAAAATCATATGTTGAGTTGATCCACTTTAAAGATATTTTGCATTCCTCGCTGTGGCTTTGTGTCTGGATCCTTCTTACAAGGGGAAGGAATCTTTGCTTGTTCTTAGGAACAGGGGAGTCTGAACACGACCCATTTAGTAACTTGCAACATGGGAGAGAAATATTATTGAATCTGTGTCTTCTATGAGGTCCTGGTATATAATTAATATTGAGTCTACAGTTTCTTTTAGAGAATTCTTCTCATCTTGCGGGCTTTAACTTCTTATAAGATAGAAAATCCTAATGATTCCTGGCTTAAAATTCTTTTCATCTCTAGCACCTACTCAGAGCAGTTAATTTTGTAGGGGGGGGGGGACAGTTTTATTATTCAAATTGCAAAGAGGACAGAATGACCAGGACTCCCATGATCATGCCAAAGGTTTAGGATAGAGGGACACAGTTGTGTCACTAGTTCCCAGATGACACTGAGGTGGGCCGAGAATGAAAGAAAAACCCAGTTAGAAAGGCTAGAGAGCACAGTATTAGACACAAAGATAAAACTCTGTTTACAATCAGTTCAGTAAAAAGTGGTCAATTGGTTGCTGGGCCAAATTCCATCTGATTCCATGGCCAATTCTGAAATTTCGTTGGCACCTGTTCCTCTTTTGTCTAAAAGAGCAGTTGATTCCCTGATGGTTTGGAGTATTCTCTATTGTTTTTACACTTGCTGGTACACAGTGCTGGATGAGTTGAATAAAGGCTAATGATGTGAGAAGTTCACTCTTTAAAACTGGGCGGGGGGGGGGGGGAGTATAATTATGTTTAAAGTGCCATCATTAGAAACCAAAATTGTTACTTTGTCTCTTGGCAAGAAGAATATGAGTCTGTGGTGTATTTGTGAAAGGCTTTTCTTCGCCAGTTAATTTATTGAGTTTTCATTGGGTATATGGCATTATGTTCACTACAACCTCTCTAGAACTTTATGGACTAGCAGTCTTTAAAGAAGGTGGGGGTCCCCACTTTCCAATGGCTCTTATTCTTACATAACCCATGAGTTCCCCAAAATGGCCAAAGATTGTGATCTATCCATACCTTCTCATCTTTTATATCATACTTGTCCATTTGCTTGCTGAGTTGTTTTTCAGTCATGTCTGACTCTTTGTGACCCCATTTGGGGTTTTCTTGGCAAAGGTATTGGAGTGGTTTGCCATTTCCTTCTCCAGCTCATTTTACAGGTGAGGAACTCAGGTAAACAGGGTTAAGTCTCACAGCTTGTAAGTGTTGGAACTCATGAAGAGGAATCTTCATGACTCCAGGACTACTGTTCTATCCCCTCTACCTCACCTACCTGCCCTTCCTTGTCCTCTTTCCATAAATCATCCAGGGTGTATTTGCCCTACATATTCAAGTCTATGCCCCCTGATTATTTTTGTATTTCATAATAGCCCAATGCTAGGGTTGGGGATTGGACCTGATTTGGGCCTGTCCTTTGTGCATTTTAGTTCAATATTGGAATAAAATGAGGCACTAGCAGATTATTCAACAATTAACTTTAGGAGGTTTACCTACCCAAAGCATAGAAATGAAATTCAATAAGGATTCTCCAATACTTAGTTGGGTTAGCTGTGGCTGCTTCATTTCCATATGGAAATGTGGCCAACTGGGTAGCACACGGTGACTCACACCAAAGGGCGGTCCCTTTGTATGCCCTTAGTTGACATAGAAGCCTCATCAGATGACCAGGACCTGCCAGGAAGGTGCCTAGGCCCTCTGGGCTAATCAACTCCAGGAAACAGCTTTGCCACCTCTTAGAGGGGAAAAAAAACTAGCCCAGCCGACATTGAGGGGAACTCTGATAGGTGTTGGCCTTTTTGGATAGTGCAAAACTTGGGTGTTCATCCTGTTACTCATCAGTATCACCAAATAAAATACTAGACCATTTCCATGCCAGATTATAATGTTCTTGATTCTATCTTTAATACACTCCTTGAATTCAAGTAATTGTTGGTAATATGTGGCAGACACCATTTTTTTTTACCTTAAGTGCTCATCTTAAGGTTGATTCTTCTTATACAGTCATAGTGTTCCATGAAAACTTGACATCTAGCAACCCTGGGACAAATATTAGTATGCAAAAACAAAGTTTTTAGTGAGATGCAGCCTGAAATTATTGAGAAGTCCACACAGTAAGCTAAGGCAAATGGACCCCATCCTGCTAGCCTCCAATTCTACTCTGATCCCTGCTCACTTTCCAAGTATAGTACCTGTTCAAGAGATTTGGATTTTATGATGTAACTCAAACTGCATGTTATAATCTGCTCATTAAACATGCTTCATCTCATGTTTTATTTTGTGGATTACTAAATCTGTATCTTTTGAGCATCTTTTAAGGAGGCTATATAATTAACTAGGTTGCAAAATAGTTATCAGCAACAGAAGCATTTGGAGGACCTTACCATTTATAGATAAGCCTTTCTGCTAGCTGGACTTTTTCAGCAAGCATCCTGTATGACCTAGTGAACACCTTTGGCAAGAAGATGTCTCTCTGTTTTATACGTCACTTGATATTAATGATCAGAGAATCACTGACCAAAGTTATTTCTGTAGCTATTTAACAGGGATTGTAGTTTAGAGGAGACTGTAGTTATTTCTTTATCAGGAAATCTTGTTACAAGTCAGTGTTGTTTGAAATATTTGGGGGTGCCTGTCTCTGTTCTAAGTTATAGGAAACTTAGCTAGGGTTTCTAATATACTACTACTCATAAATTAGAGGCTATAGCACCAGTCTTTGGCATTAATCATTTATTTTTTTTTTGCAGGGCAATGAGGGTTAAGTGACTTGCCCAAGGTCACACAGTTAGTGGCAACTGTCTGAGGCTGCATTTGAACTCAGGTCCTCCTGAATCCATGGCCGGTGCTTTATCCACTATGCCACCTAGCTTCCCCCAAACATTTATTAATCATATTAAATGTTAGTAAAAAGAGAGCACATGGCTCCAAAAGTTCAAAAGCCCTATATTACCTAGGATATAGAGAGAAGAGAGCGGGGACAGTGTGTCTGCCTCCTCCAGTGTCCCAGGCCAAGAGAAAGGGAGAGAGCAAGGGAGGGAGAGAGAGAGCAACCTCCCTCTCCCCAAGGATTTTATCCTCTCTCAGGTAGAGGTGGGTCACTGCACCTTGACCCAAGCCAATTGGCCAATAACATTCAAGTCCATTGATTGGCATGCCTTGAGGGTGGTCCATATCAAAATGAGCAGTGCCCTGATGCTCTGGATCTGTGAAAGACAGACCCTCTGAGGGGAACACTTTTCAGTTCTAATCTCTATTGTCTCTAATTAGATTCTGAGCTCCAACTTTACTGATTCTGGGCTGGCCTTAAAAGAGGTCAAGCAAGGCTCCCTCAAGTGGGGAGCCTCTAGGTCCCCCCAAACCCTGTTGTTTTCTCATAGATCTTAACACATGAGTGTGTGACATGTTGTTGGAGAAAACTCTTTAGGTTTTGTCCTCGACTGACTCCAATCGTTTTTTGAAATCAATAAGCAATGAGTTCAACAGAATCTAAAACTATGTATCTCTTACTGTGTGGCTGGGAAAATGTGTTTTGCCATAAAAAATAATCTGTGAAGATACAAATCAGTGTTCTCTTGTTTTCGTCCATGTTCCCCTTCATACATGAATTGACCTTTTTCATAAATATCTCATAGAAGAGAAAAGAAAGTGTATGGATCCATAGTTGTGGACTTCCCTCTGTTCTAAGTAATTGCTGATGTCCTCCTATTCGGCTTCTATAGAGTGGAAGCACTGTGCCAATTAAGAGGCTATTGTAACAGTCAAAATGAGTGGTGATTGTGAGTAGGGAGAAAGGGACAGATACAAGATGCTGTGGAAGGAAAATTGATAAGTCTTGGCAACTGGTTTTAATTTGGGGACGAATGAGGAATCCAAGATGATTCTCAGGTTGCAGATCTCTGTGAACTGTCAAGAGAACAAGTAAATTCCATTGGATTGGACTCCCTGCACTAGAATAGGAAGACTTGGTCAAGAATCATACAGAATAGCAAGGCATGGATGGTTTGCAGACAGCCTAAATGGAGGGAAGACTCACATCTGTAAGATCATGCATACATTTTAGAGTTTCAGAAAACACCCATAGTACCTCTGATGTAGAAATGCTGTGAAGATCAAATGAGATAATATATATGTGTTTTGTAATCTTTAAAGCAGGTATCATTGTCATTAGGTTTTTCAAACCATGACACTTTTGTGAAGCGATTAATTGCCCCAAAGAAATAGAGTGGCTTATCTTTAGTAGTTAAAAGAAACACTCATTCAGTGGGTAGCATGAGAACTCTATGCATTCCCTGAACAAATATAGTGTTCAATTCCACAAGCATTTATTAAATGACATATCCCAGGTACTGCGCTAAGTTTAAGAGTTACCAAGACCAAAATGAAGACAGTTCCTACCCTCGGGGAGCTTAGGTTCTCCTAGGATGTATAATCATGTAGCTAGATAAATTATTATAAAGTATATACAACATAATGCAGTGTTATTTCAGGAGATAGCTTCAGATATTTGAGGCAATTGGGGTTAAGTGACTTGCCCATTGTCACACAGCTAGTAAGTGTTTGAGGTAAGATTTGAACTCAGATCCTCCCAACTCCAGGGCCAGGGCTCTATCCACTGTGCTACCTAGCTTCCCCAATGCAGTCTTATTTCAAGAGGAAGAGGGTCCTAACATCTGGGAAGGGGTATTAGAAGAAGCAGACTATAGGAGGTGGCACCTATGCAAGATGTAGATGGAAGGTTTACATTCCAGAGATGGGCATATATTGTCCTGAGTCATAAAGAGTCTAGAAAGACTCAAGATGTGACCTCTGACCTGAGGGCACTTATAATCTAAATAAGAAAAGAAAATGTATATAGATAGAATATGGTATATAAGTGATACTAAGAACATGGGCTTTGGAGCAAGTGCACCAGGATCATACTCCTAACACCAGAATTTCACTCAATCTTCTATGTGAAAGGCAAAGATTGAATTGTTGAAAAGTCTGTGACTTTGATACTAACACTAAAATAATGAGAAAGTGACATATGAGTGACATAGATAATGTTTTGTGGTTCAGTCATTTTTCTCAGTCATGTCCATTCTTATTTGGGGTTTTCCTGGCAAAGGTACTGGAGTGGTTTGCCACTTCCTTCTCCAGCTCATTTTACAGAGGAGGAAACTGAGACAAACAGGGTCACACAGCTATCACGTATCTGAGGTCAGATTTGAACTCAGAAAGATGAATCTTCTTGTTTCTAGACCTGGCATGCTATCCATTGTGCCACCTCTCTGCCCTTTAGATAATGTTTATCTACATGACTTCCTTGGAGGGAGACATAAAAGGTGAAAAATAGAATTGCAGGATGATAGATTTAGACCTAGGAGGGACCTTAGAAGCCAATGAGACCAACCTTTTTATTTTTCAAATGGGAAAACTGAATCACAGAGACACACAGAGAATCAAGTGTTTTTTCCTGATTGCAAGTTGGTGATCTAAGCACTATCCCACCTAGGTAGGAAAAAAAATAGAATTTAAAGAGGTAGACACCCTGGATTGGAAATGATCTATCACTGCTTGGTCATCAACTACATTGGTGTATCCTTGTTATATGATATCCATTTTCTTTTCTCTTTTTTGTCATGTGTCATGAAAAGTATTGTCATATATATATATATATATATATATATATATATATATAGAGAGAGAGAGAGAGAGAGAGAGAGAGAGAGAGAGAGAGTGCTGACCTTGGAGTCAGGAAAATCTGCTTTCAATTTCTGCCTCAGATGGATTCTAACTGTGTAACCATGAGTTACACCAGGTTGTTTTGGTGGAGTGAATTTCCATGCTGGGAGTTTGCTACCTGAATGATATAGAGGGAAAGACAGGGAGTGCATAAACTATAGCAGGAACTATGTTTTCTTTCTCATCACCAACAGAAAATAAGTAATGATGGAATTAATAGGCAAAAAGCAGATAGGAACATCTGAAAGGGGGTCTGGTTGCACATGGAATATTTGTTTGCCATGGAATGAACTAGAGATTGCTCGTGGAGTGAAAAAAGATACTTAGCTTTGTGAAGGAGATTTCCTCTTCCAAACCCTGGAGTAGCTTTGGTGACCCCCTCACCCCAAAGTTGCAGATGTACTAGAGAACACTGAGGTGATAAGATACAGTTAATTATCTTTATGACTTCTGAGGGGGCAGGTAAATGATGCACTGGATAGAGTGCCAGGCTTGGAGTCAAGAAGACTCATCTTCCTGAGTTCCAATCTGGCCTCAGACACTTACTAGCTCTGTGACCCTGGGCAAGTCACTTAACCCTATTTGCCTCAATTGCTTATCTGTAAAATGAGCTAGAGAAGGAAATGGCAAAATCACTTCAGTTCTTTGCCAAGATGATCCCAAATGGGTCATGAAGAGAGTCAAGTATTATTGAAATGACTAAACAACAATTGATCCCTAAGGACCTTTCCAACTCTAGGATCTTAGGACTTATTCCAAGAAAGTGACTTTACTTCCCTTTACTAGCCACAACATCTGGCCCGTATCCTCGTTTTTGTTCTGTTATTATTGTTAATACTCCAGTGACTTATCAGCATAAAAATGGGCCAGATATGTTTAGGTCACAGAAAGAACAATTAATTGTCTTTGAACTTTGGTTCAAATTCCAACCCTCCCTCTAGCTACCTAGGACCTTGTGTGACCTTGGAGAAGTCATTATTTTCTCCATCTATAAAATGTCCAGTCATCTGTAAAATGATGAGATTGATAAAAAGATGACCTAGGAGTCTTTCAGGCTCTAAATCGACAAGCCTGTGGTCTTATAAACCCATCTATACCTCAATTTCTTCATTAGTAAAAAGGCATTGGATGAGGTGACTTCTAAGATTCCTCCCAATTCTAAATCTATGATTCTATGATCTCTGCTCCTTAATGGTTTGTGTACTTGTAGTCACAGCCTGGCTGGTAGATTTGGAGATCTGAGAGAAATAGAACTGTTTTCCATCAAAGATCTGTTACCCCTCTCTCTCACTGACAATATACCTTCTAACTAGCCTACCTCTATAGACTTTCATTCAATCTCACCTGCTGAATGCTAACCTCTCTGTATTTTTCCCTAAGGTTGCCTCTGCCACCTGGATCATTTTCAGGACTCTGGAAAAATCAGGAAGCCTTCAAGCATTTGTATTTTGAAAAGTTTCCTGTAAGAACCTCTGAGATACTGTTTGAGATGACTCTGTTTCTTATCAAACTTATTCACACAAGAAAAAGCCATGAGTAACTTGTTCATAAAATCTAAGAGCGGAAAGGAAATTTAAAAGGCTGTTCGATGTCATTCCTTGCTTTGAAGTATTGTGAACTGCTCAAATTGTTATTTAGCCTGAGTCGGCATTTATCTTAATTTTAACCATTTATGGGGTTGGCAGTTCAGCTACCTCCCTAGATGACCTCTTTTTGAGTTGAATCATCTTTCCTTACTCTTTCACAGTGAGGAAGTTACTTTGTAGATTTTACTAAGCTCACTTGTTGCATTTAATCTCATTTCTTTCTCTTTTTTTGGTAATAACTCTGTAGAGGGGGTAAAATATTTTGCAGTTGGATTGGCAAAATAAAAATAATTTTTAAAAATCATTGCTCCATGGCCAACCTTCACACTTTGAGAAGAGAGCTATCAGAGAAAAGACAGTTTATTACTGAGATTTTATTTGAAGCAATTCTAGCTTGGTTGATTTACCATCTGCTGGCATAGCTTTTTGGGATTTTGGGCCCTGATGCCTCATCAGGGTAGAACAAGATTAGATTAAACTATGTGATACCTTTCAAATATTAACACAGAAAAAGTCTAATTTTGAATCAAGAAGGAATGTGCCAATCTAATGTTATGTGCTACTGATGGATATTGAGACAATACTTTTCCATTAAGAAAAGAAATTGGGTTCATAAACTTTGTAGCTCATGGTTTTAACTCAACTTGGATATACACAAGAAGCTTTTAATTTATTACTAGATGTTTAAGGACCAAACAGAATCTGGCAAGCTTTGAAGATTTTTTAAAATTAGGAGCTTCATAACACCTAAGATTTATTTCTTATATATTTCATATATATGTGTGTGCATGTTTATACACACACATATACATGCATATATACACATATGTGTGTATGTATGTGTATATGCATAAATATATATACATATATATATATATAAATTTATTTATTTCTTCTACTATTTCTTCTGGTTCTGCCCCAGCCTGGATGGATGGATGGATGGATGGATGGATGGATGGATGGATGGATGGATGGATGGATGGATGGATGGATGGATAGATGAATGAATGAATAAATGAATTAATGAATGCATGAATGAATGAAAAAGCATTTGTTAATCATTTCCTTTATTCCAACCATTCCTTTACAATATCCTGAGTTTAAATGTTAATATATTAACTACATGACAATTGAAGTGCATTTGTTTTGATCTTGTGTTTACAGGGTTATTATGATACCATGGATGCTGGTTACATGGATGAAGATGGCTATTTGTATGTTATGTCTAGAGTTGATGATGTAATCAATGTGGCAGGTCACAGAATTTCAGCAGGTGCCATTGAAGAGGTATTAAAGAATACTGGACATTGAATTCTCTTTCTAAAAAAGTGAATGAGGGAGCAGCTAGGTGGCCCAGTGGATAAAGCACCAGCCCTGGATTCAGGAGGACCTGGGTTCAAATCTGACCTCAGACACTTGACACTTATTAGCTGTGTGACCCTGGGCAAGTCACTTAACCCTCATTCGCCTGCCCCCCCCCAAAGTGAATGAGAATAGGGATAGGAATATAACTAGACCTGTGATTTCATTGGAATAGAGAATTCCTGGGTGAGGCAGAATTTTCTATGGATGAATGCTGGCACCTTCTCTTCCAGAGTTGTCTAGTGCAATAAGAGATTTAGTGACTTGGCCAGAGGTGCACAGCCAGTATATAATGGAGGCGGAATTTGAATACAGTTCTTCCTGGTTCCAAGAACAGCTGTCTATCAACTATAATGAGTTCTCTCTGAATTAGAAAATAAAAAATGTATCAAAAATATGATTGGAACCCTATTCAGTAAAAATATGAACACCCACTCTCTGTGACGCTTTGCTAAGTTTTGTTTGGGGGGGGAAGCCGGCTCTGCTAAGATTCAGTTCATTTTAGTTATTTGTACATTTGATGACCTATCTGCAAAGTGGAGATACTATTTACATGTCATAGAGCTGTTTTGAAGAAAGTGTTCTGTACACCTCACAGTGCTATATGAATATATGTTTTTGGTCCAGCTCTGTGATTTCATTCTTGGATAATGTTCCAAATATGTCAATTCCCTCTACTCATACAGATGGGCAACTCATGGATAACTTAGTTTCAGAGTTGCCTGGGACCAAAGGAGATTAAATATCTTGCCCATGGTCACCCATCTAGTATATGTCATAGGTAACCTTTGAATCCAGTTTTTTGCTGACACCAAGGCTGGTTCTCTTCCCATTACACCATATTTTCTCTCATATACAAGTTCATTGTTTATTATAATTATTATTATTAGGAGAGATAGCATGATACAGTACGTAAGACATAGAAAGACCTGGGTTCAAATTTTGTCTCAGACATTTGCGAGTTTTGTAGCCCTGGGTATATAGTTTAACCTCCCTTTGTTATAGTTTCCCCATCCCTTAAAAATTGTGGTGGGAATGACAGGAATGGACTTGATGGATTCTAAAGTCCTTTCCCACTTAAAATTGATGATACTAGGATTAATTTTTTTTTAGTTTTGCCCCAACCTATGTGGATGGATGGATGGATGGATGAAAAAGCATTGGTTAATCACTTATTGTATACCAAGTACTGGGATAAGTAATGAGGATACAAATACAGAAAATAATGTAGTCCCTACTCTCAAGGAGTTAGTATTCTAAATTTTATATTTCTATTCTGTATTTTAACAAATATCCCCAATGATATTGGGGAAGAGAGAACAAGAGAGAACATTTCCATATATAAACAAAACCGAAAAATAGGAATATATGTGAAAATATAAAACTTGATTGTATACTGTTTATGTTTTTAAGGATTATAGAATAAAAAGGATCTCATGTTCTAATGGAAGAGGCACCATATACAGGGGAGTGGTGGCCAAAGAAGGGAGTTTTGGTCCAGGGAGTCTGAGGAAAGTGCAAAAGTAACTTGTGGTAACTTGTGGTAAACTACTGTTTAAAAGGGAGAAAATGTTTAATAGCACAATTAAAGCTTCAGTGAGATCAGCAAAAACAAAATTCAAGGTTCAGCTAATCTCCTCCCCTAATTAAATGATAGCCACCTTCTGTAAAGTGGGTATTTATCTTCATTTACAGGGAGTTTATCAGCCCTGCTTCTGTATACTTAGCTGTCTCGGTGTGGAAGCCAATTCTCTCATGCTCCACTGACAGGAAGGCATTTCATTAAATATTTTGGTTGATATGACCCATGTGGACTCTTGTTATAGTGTCACCATTTAAAATTGACTTTCCCTTTTGTAAGACTTGGAAATTGAAATTCACGCCTCGAGTATTTTGGTTGACTTGCCAGACAGGGACCTCTCCTCCCTGCCCCAACTTTTAATTTCTTGCCTCTTTAAAATGACTTTTTACTTCCATATGTATTTATGGTAGACACAATTAATTCAAAATATAGCTATTTCATATGCTTAGCATTTACCATCAATCAGAATGCAATAGTTCTACTCTATTTGGGGAGAGGCATGAAAATAATAATGGCAACCAAGTATAAGGCATATTCTACTTGAAAATATTACAGGCATCAGTGTGTGAATGTAGATAGAAATGAAGTTTTGGAAGACAATGGGGAAAATAGAGAATTTGAATCCAAAATTCCAAATTTCTCCCAAGTTTGTGATTAGAATCTAGCCCATTTACCATCATTTAACAAATGAATGCATATAACCTATTCATGACTTCCAGGATGTCCTCTTTACCCACTCACCGCCCCCCCCCCAATAAACTAATTCCTTTATTTTATTTTATTTTATTCATTTATTTTTGTGGAGCAATAGAGAGAGAGAGAGAGAGAGAGAGAGAGAGAGAGAGAGAGAGAGAGAGAGAGAGGGAATACACGCAAGAACAGCTCAAATAGGGCAGCTAGGTAGCACAGTGGATAAAGCACTGGCCCTGGATTCAGGAGGACCTGAGTTCAAATCCGGCCTCAGATATTTGACACTTACTTGCTGTGTGACCCTGGGCAAGTCACTTAACCCCAATTGCCCCAACCCCCCCCCAAAAAAAGAGCTACATAAATGTTAGGTGTTACTCTGGGCAGCCAAGCCTTTTTGCATCAAACTTTTCAATGCTCTGTTCAGGGTCATTGGAGAGAAGATGTCAAGTATTGGACCGCTTTTGCCTCCCATACATAGTTCATCCCTTTGTTCAAAATAGCATGATAAATAAGATACTGGATGTGGAATCAGAAGGATGTGGGATCAGGTCTCTCCTTAGATGTTACCAGCTGTGTGACCTGAGCAAGTCACTTCATCTCCCTCAATCTATTTCCTCATTTGCAAAATGAAGGGGTTGTACTCGATTGCCTCTGAGGTCCTTTCCATCTCTAAGCTTTAAGACCCTATGTCTTATGATCTATTGTCCCCCTTTTCCAAGGTAAGAATTAGGTTCCTTTGATTTTTTTTCCTTCCTTCCTTTCTTTTTTTTTTTTTTTTTTTGGTAAAAAAGTTCTATTAGTATCCATGGAAACTTGGAAATTTGGTATTAAAATGCTATACTTAAAGCCCATGGCAGTGTTCAAAAGCAATTTGCCTCTTTAAAGGTTGTTTTGACCAAATCACCATTGTTTGTTTCCAAGTTAGTGCTTCCCACCCCCCCACTAGTACAGAAGTGATGACTTCCCCAGCATGATTATGCGCCCAGTGAGTATACATTGAGAATTTTAGTATTGGCCATGATTTTTAAAACTGTGAGCTTTAAATCATTTTACATTTGCTCAATATTATCTTGCATAACATGAATATTAAAGAAGATTGGATTTTTCTCACAATTTTTCTCAGATTGCTTTCTTAATGCATATTCAAGTTTTATTTTTAATCTCGACGTTTTTCTTTCTCCCTCAAATTCTTCCCCTTAACAAATAGACCCCCCACTGTGTTGCTGTCTGTTTTAAATTAATTTCTAAGAGACTGTTGAAAAGATAAATGAAAAATACCCTCTTATTTCAATTAAAATTCACAATCCAAAATGCCACTAAAATATTTAAGGAATATATGTTTAATTGTCTCATAAAATGATAATAAACATCCATCTTCAAGGGTGTCAGCTATTTCCCAATGTGACCAAGGCTACTCAAGACAGATCTCAGGCAACACAATTGTCCTTGAACCACAGCTACCTCATGCCTGGATATGCTTTGTACATAAGAGGCATTCATTAAATATTTGTTGATTCCATAAATGGGAATTTCTGGTCCCTGCTTTTGACACCCAGTTTCCTCATTGCCACAGGACTCCTTATCTCCGAAGTCAAATTATTTGTTGCCTTCTGCTTCAAAGAGTTGAAAATGATGTATTTTGCTGCCTTCTCAAGCTCCCGTGCAACCCAAACTCTCATTTTTGATCTTTTTTCCAAATAGTGTTTGTTTAATAATGATGAAGAGTTTCTTAAAATTGCTTTTATTGAGGTTCCTCAGCCTTTAGGTCTTTGTGACACAGAGGCAGAAGGAAATTTTCTAGGAAGGATTAAAACCCTTAAGTCATCAAATGGATCTGTCATAGCATTGGAATAAATAGGGTTTCCAGTGGTGCCAATTACAGCCCATCCCTGCCTGCCCATCTGATGTTGGCCATTGTCCTCCCATAAGTTGACCAGAGAAAGTCCACCTAACATATTAGAAATCTTCCACCATGCCATTTCCCAGTCATTTGCCAGCTGAGTCACTTACACTCTGACCTCCTCTCAAGATTCTCTTGTCCTGCCACTTTCCAACTCTAGCTCTCATGTGTATTTTTTTCCATTAACACATAAATTCCTTCATTGGAAGCAACTGCATTGCATGCTTGTATTTCCCTACCCTTTAGCACTATATCTAGCACACAGTAAGTGTTTAAATACTTTTATATTCATTTATTCATTCATTCTTTACATTTAATGGGTACCAATAGAACATATGAGCTGGCTAACACTTATCCCTCAGTCTCACCATCTGGCCAACCCCTCATCCTTTTTGATCATACCTTTCTTTGATGAAAACCCTATTCCACTTCTTAGGAATTCATTGCTTGTAATATGTCACAGCCAGCTGGTGTCTCTCATTTACTACTACATTGCCCTCTGAGTGATAATTGTTGATTCTCTAGAGTTTGGTAATTCATGAGTTACGCCATGCAGCAATACTAGGAAACTATTGGTGTTAGAAAGATTGTGGGGGGCAGCTAGGTGGTGCAGTGGATAAAGCGCTGGCCTTGGATTCAGGAGGACCTGAGCTCAAATCTGGCTTCAGACATTTGATACTTATTAGCTGTGTGACCTTGGGCAAGTCACTTAACCCTTATTGCCCCAACAAAGGAAAAAAAAAAGATTGGGGGCTTTGTTTCGATGAAAGTTTTGGATCCCAGAAACCTTCACTGCCCTTAGAATGCTGCCTCATTGAATTTCAGAATCTCACGCTATATAGACCTTGTTCACAATATATCTAAAACACACAGAATGGTTTTGGGAACAGTTGCTTAAAAGACATTCTCTAATCTAACCACCTCCTTGATATAGAAATACCCGACATGGTTGCCCCAAGTAATAATATCTCGCCTCTTCTTAAGGAATTCCAGTAATGGAGAACTCACTATCTCATGAAGCCAATAATTCCATCCACTTGTGCTAGTTCTGCCCCCTGGTAAAACAGAATAAATCTAATTCCTCATCTATACGAAAGACCTTTAAATATTTAAAAGTAGCCATCCCTAAGTCTTTTCTTTTTCAGGTAAAATGTTCCCTTTTATTTCACTAAGTCTTCCTAATACCTGCTTTTGATCTCCTTCACCCTCCTCTGACATGTTTCAGTTTGTCAAGGTCCTACCTGATATATGATGCCCATAACTCTGTCTGATTGGAATGGAGAATAATTGAACTATCAATTCCCTTTCTTTTGGATTCTGTATGTAGGCTGGAACAATAGCCTAAAGTTATATGAGCTTTTCTTTTAAGAAGAAAATTACGTTACATTGCAATCTTTCAATCAACCAATTCAATTTGCTGAGTATTTGCTATGAATCTACTATATGCAAGGCCTGACTCCACTAGAAAAGAACAAAAACAAAATCTCAGTCTTGGTTTGTTTTGTTTTAATGGATTGCTTTCTAGTTAGCCTCATCTCCTTGGCATGTATTTAAACAGTGTCTTTTCCAAACTATAGATTTCACATTTATCCTCATTAAAATTTACTTCCTATATCTTTTGAGAGATGGAAATTGTCAGTTGCACAAATAAAATATTTATCAGATGCTCTGCTTTTAGCATAAAAAGATTTCCACCGGGTTAACATGTAGTGAAGGTTCCCATTATCACTATAGCTTGTCTCAATGTAAGCTTTTGATCTATTATCATGATTCATTTCCGCCACTTGGCCAAGGGATCTGGTATATAATTCTAACAACACCCATTCTCTTTCTCCTCTTATCCTTACCAAAATGTTTCTACTATAAATGACTCTTGAGATTCATTAATGCCACCCAGCTCTATATCTTCTTTACATAGTACTAGTCTATTATTTCCTCTCTCCACTGTATTTCTTTGAAAAGAGATCTGTACTTCCATTACTTTCATCTTATTCATGTGTCCCATCTTGATATTTTTAGATATATTTACTTCTTTGCTTTAAAACCTTAAGTTTACTTTATTGCCCATATAATATGCATTGAGATATATATATATGTATGTGCATATATATATATATATACATCTAGATTCGTCTAGATTCCCATTCCTCCTCTGATGCTCATTATCTGTGTGACCTTAAGCAGGTTACCTAGCTTCCCTAGATTTAGTTTCTTTATCTGCAAAATGAGGGGGCAGGACCAGATTTTTTTTTTGCCAAGGCAATTGGGGTTAAGTGACTTGCCCAGGGTCACACAGCCAGTAAGTGTCAAATGTCTGGGGTCAGATTTGAACTCAGGTCCTCCTGAATCCAGGACCAGTGCTCTATCCACTGTGCCACCTAGCTGTCCCTCCAGATGGTCTTTTCTTCCACGATCCTATGGTCCAGGGTTAAAAGAATTCTTCCTCCCTCCTCCTAAGGTTGATTTTTTGGTTTTTTGTTTGTTTGACTGGGTTTGTGTTTTTTCATTGTTGTTGTTGTTGTTGTTTGGTAATTCTTTGAATTACTGGGCAATTGAGTCTCTATAGATTTTTCTGTATCAAGTTTCATGTTTTCCACAGGCTCAAACAAACTATCAAGGACCGTTTATTCAACAATCACCATGTGCCAGGCACAGTGTTGGACACTGAAATATACACAAATGTGAAATATTCCCTGTCTTTCAAGAAGTTTCTATTCTCATGAGAAAAATGTCATGTACACATAGAAATATTTATGCAGTATGTACTAAGCAAATATAAGATGATTTTAGTGGTGGAGGCAGGGTGGGGAGAATTTCCAGTGGAGTTTTGAATCTGGATTTTTTTTCCCCTCTACAACTTTATTTTATATTCAAAACTTTTAAAAAATATCATCAAATATCCAGCCAATCATATTTCCCCCAGCTCTTTTCATACTACATCGTTTACTAACGACTTATCCTTCTTGTTAACTGAGCCCCGATCCAGAAACCAAATCATTCATTATTATGTCACTGCCTATCTATTTTCCATGTCCTCCTTTCTCTTCTGAAATCTTAACTTTCAACTAAAAAAAACAAAAACAACCCCAGGCCGAAATTCCATGTCCCTACAAGTCTTCTCATTTCTGACTAGGATTTCAGAGTCCCTATAGATACTTTCCAGGTCATTTCCAACAGTATCATTCTCCTCCATGTGAATCACCAGAAATGAGTAGTGGTTTCAACCAACTTTCCATCCCATTCAAAGTACATGTGACAGGAAGATATTAGGTCTTCTGATTGGCCATGAATACACACACCCATTTCTGTACTCCTCATCAGGAGTCAGCTACTCACCACCACAATACATTCCTTCCAGTTTTCAAGCCAGCTGGCACTTAATGCCCTAAAGTCCAAAGCAACTAGCTTGACATTGCTGTTTCCTCAGGAAGCCCAGATCTATACTGTTGGGAAAGCCCCGGGTGATCTATTCAAAGCATTCTGACTTTCCTCTTCTTTTCCCTCCTGTGACAAAAATTTCTACTTGCCAAACTGTTGACCTTGGCTTCGATTTGCCTTTATCTCCTCAGAATCTCTTATGTCTATAAGATTGTTCATCCTCCTTTAATGTCATGGAGATTTAGAAAGCATCATTTCGTCTGTTTTGAAACAACACATCAGGATTTTAAAAAAAAGATGCTTGTCTCCCCATTTGTTTGGCTCATAATACATTACATTTCTCACTAAATTTTTCACCTAAGAAACGATTTCTTCTAAAAGTGTTATGTTCAAAGTGTTGGCATATGAGGAGATGTTGAAGTAATTGGTGGTGTTTGACTTGGAGAAGAGAAGACTCTGGGAGAAAGTGCTAGTTGTCTAAAAATATTTAAAACAGTTATGAAGAAGAGGGATTAGACTTGTTACATTTTAGCCCCAAAGAACTGAAATCAAGAACAGTGGAGAGAAATGGCAAAGGGGCCAACTTAGTCTTTTTTTTTTTCCTTGGGGGTAGGGCAATGAGGGTTAAGTGACTTGCACAGGGTCATACAGCTAGTATCAGGTGTCTGAGGCTGGATTTGAACTTAGGTCCTCCTGAATTCAGGGTCAGTGCTTTATCCACTGGGGCACCTAGATACCCCCCAACTTAGTCCTGATGCCAGAAAAACCTATCCAGAAGAAAGAAGCACCTCAGGAGTGCATGGGGTGCCCTTATTGGAAAATGTCAAGCAGAGACTAGGTGACTACTAGTTGGGTATATTTTAGTGGTAATTCCCTTTTTGTATGGCTTGGACTAAGTGACTGTTTGGATGTATTCTAACTCAAATTCAGTGATTCTGTAAAAACCATAGCAAGTGGAAATTTTCAGTCAATATCATCTATGTCTACAGGACATAAGAAAGCAGATTTAGTTAGTTTTTAAAAAAAAGAGTCACACTGATTAGTTGAGAAAACATCCGGCTTATAGTTCAATTTTGAAAAACTGAATAAATAAGATGTTTGGGAACTTTGTAGCTATCTTCCCTACAACTATGGTTCATTTCACTGGCTTATTTCCCCAAGGATGGTTTCAACAGGTAAAGTTCAGCATTATTGCTGAGGTTGACACAGCACAATTAATTACCAATGGAAAGAAACCTTTTGCACCTAGTTTAAGAAATTGAAGGCAAAAGGAAAAGGATGCAGCTGGTCCCTAGAGCATGTGTAGTGTAGCCTGTTCCATTTGGCAGGTAAATATTCCCTACTGTGACTGCAAATTCTGGGTCTTCACTATCTGGCAGTTGAATTCCTGCCATCTGGAAGCACCTATGGCTTGGAAAAGAGTCTAAAACAAGATCAATTCTTTGGGATTTTTTTTTTTTTGGTCAGATGACAGCATTGGCATTTGGAGAATTTGGCTCAGCATGTCTTCAACAGAAGCATCTTTGTTAGATACTGTCTCATGATGGAAACAATTGTGCATCTTTAACTCAGAAAATCAACAATATTTTCAGGGGGCAGCTAGGTGGCACAGTTGATAGAGCACCAGCCCTGGATTCAGGAGTACCTAAGTTCAAATCCGGCCTCAGACACTTAACACTTACTAGCTGTGTGACCCTGGGCAAGTCACTTAACCCTCATTGCCTCACGCAAAAAAAAAATATATATATATATATATATATATATGTACACATATACATATACATATACATACATACATACATACATATATATATATATATATATATATATATATTTGCAATACGAGAAACAACTACTATGTGCCTGGCACCGTGGGGATGCCCCAGAAAGTAAAAGCAAAAGTCACCATCCTTGTATCCAGGATTGGCTCGTATTGATTTAGAGCCAGACTGGAAATTAAAGATCATCTAGTCTGATTTTCTCATTTGACGGATGAGGAATTTGAGGCATTCCTTGTTTGTAACTTGTCCAAGGTCAAAGGTTATAAGGTGGGACTTGAATGTTGCACTCCAAATCTGATATTCTTTCCCTTGTTCCATATTGTTTTAAATCTAGCTGGGGGAAAAGACTTAATAAAATACTATAACCCTCAGTGATGGAGTGCATAAGATGATATTGACTCTGAGTGTTATAGGATCTGAGAGAAGAGAATGATTTAGTGACTCAGTGTACTTCATGTTTATCTACTATGTTCTGATTTCTTTACGTTGTCTCCTCCATGAGACTGTATGGTCTTTCAGGCCAAGGGCTGTCTTTGATTTTTCTTTGTATGTCTAGCACAGTGCCTGGCACAAAGTGAGCACTTAATAACTAAAGGATTGTTGATGGATAGATGGTTGGATTTGGGTTTAGTTAATGAGTACTTCATGGAGGAGGTGAAATTTACATCCTAGCAACACCCAGATCTGCTGTGATGGAAGAATCCTGCCAAGTCAACTCTATGTAGCTACTGTTTTTCTTTTTTCTTTTAATTTTCTAAAATCTGTGAGACAGTTCTGTAAGATTCTTTTTTTTGCTTAGTTGATATATGAGAGAGTGAGGTAATTTTTTAAGATTCTATCCAGTATTTTTTGGGGGGGGGTAGAGCAATGAAGGTTAAATGACTTGCCCACGGTCACACAGCTAGTAAGTGTCAAGTGTCTGAGGTCAGATTTGAACTCAGGTCCTCCTGAATCTAGGGCCAGTTCTTTATCCACTGCATCACCTAGCTGCCCCCACCCCCATTAAACTCTTAATAGTTTATTTTTTTTTAATTATGGGATATATAACTAGGTGGAACCTTAGAATTTATCTGGTCCACTCTACTCTTTTCACAGATGAGGAAATTGAGATACATCAGAATACGGAAGTTATTTGCCCAAGTGAGGATTGAATGTGGGTCTTCTAAATCTAAGGCAGCTGGGTGGCACAGTGGATTGAATATTGGCCTTGGAGTCAGGAAGACTCATATTCTTGAGTTCAAAACTGGCCTCAGATGCTTTTTGTGTGATACTGGGCAAGTCACTTAATCTTGTTTGCCTTGGCTCCTCATCTGTAAAAGGAAATGGCAAACCACTCCAGCATCCTTGGCAAGTGGGGTCACAAAGAGTTGCAAATGACTGAAAAATGACTCAACAACATCAAAATTTCTGAATCTAAATACAGGGCTCCATAGTCTAGTTTATCCATTCTTATTATTTATTTTTTATGATTTAATTTTTTTCCAATTAAGCATTTGTTTTACTTCTTTTCCACCGTCACCCCCCAATTTAAAATAAAAGTTTGTAACAAATATGCACAGTCAAGTAAAACAAATTCCCATGTTGTCCATGCCCAAAACTATGTACCACTACTCTATCACCTCTCCATTAGAAGATGGGTAGACAGGGGGCAGCTAGGTGGTGCAGTGGAGAAAGCACTGGCCCTGGATTCAGGAGGACCTGAGTTCAAATCTGGCCTCAGACACTTGACACTTACTAGCTGTGTGACCCTGGGCAAGTCACTTAACCCTCAGTGCCCCCTCACACACGCAAAAAAAAGGAAGAAAAAGATGGTTAGACAGTTTTTCCAGGGATCCTCTGGAATCAAAGCTTTCTCATGGTTTCTTCCTACTTCTCACTGGTGGCCCTGATCATCCTGTGTGTAAAGTCTGGCTTTTTGGACACCTTTCTCCCAGAGGCACTCCATTCCCAAGGCCACCTCAGCAATGTCTCATTGTGCCTCATGTCGAGGGCATGTTGCGCTGTTGGAACCTGCTCTCAAGAGTCTTTTGCTAATTGGGAACTGTTTGTTTATATTTGGCACCTATTGTACATTTTCCCTGGCTTCATTATTAAGTGGCTGTAATGAGGAAAATAATCCCCTTACTTGGAAATAAGCTAAGTGATTTGTCTTAATTATTGTCAGCACTCAGTGGCTACCTGGTGGTGCCTGAACAGATGCCTTGGTGGGTAATGATGTTAGGGATTAGTAAGTCATTTTCAGAGAGGTGGCTACAGGCTAATTTTTGGCTTCCCTAGCGTGTTTCTTCTTCTTTTTTTTTTACCCCCTTGATATAGTGACTCAAATTACTGCCCTGAAATTGATATCTTTCCCTCTTCTAGTCGGTCCTTTCCCATGGTACGGTAGCTGACTGTGCTGTCGTTGGCAAGGAGGATCCTTTAAAAGGCCATGTCCCATTAGCGCTTTGCGTACTAAGGAAAGGTGAGAACCTGCCGTCCTTCCTTGACTCTGTGTTGGTGCCTTGTGTGATTAAAGATGCCTTCCAAGTGTCCCATGCTCACAGCTGGAAATCTCTCCCCCAGAAGTAAATGCTACAGAGGAGAAAGTTTTGGAAGAAATCGTAAAGCACGTGAGACACACCATCGGCCCAGTGGCAGCTTTCCGACATGCAGTGTTTGTTAAGCAGCTACCCAAGACCCGCTCTGGCAAGATACCCCGGTCAGCTCTGTCTGCGCTTGTCAATGGAAAGCCTTATAAGGTAGTCGGCTGAGAATTTGTAACACTGAATTCCAGTTTCATCTTCCCTTTGATTTCATTTGCACTGGTGAGATATAGCGTCTACGTCATTCTCCGCACCCCTCAGAGATATTTATTAGTGTCTCTGGATCCAGCCTAATGCAAGGGCCAGTAGCCCCTGGTCTTTTTATTCCTCGGGCTTTTAGCTGAGCAGCATCTGGGGTGTAAAAGACTAAGAAATAAATGGAATGTGATGGTAATGAATTTGAAAATAAGGGGGCAGCTAGGTGGCGCAGTGGATAAAGCACCAGCCCTGCATTCAGGAGGACCTGAGTTCAAATTTGGCCTCAGACACTTGACACTTACTAGCTGTGTGACCCTGGGCAAGTCACTTAACCCTCATTGCTCAGCAAAAAGAAAAAGAAAAGAAAAAGAAAAAGAAAAAAAGAAAATGAGATATGTATGTTATAACTACTAGGCTTAACAGAAATGGGAATTTTTTTTTTTAAATTGCAAATTTATGGTGCCGCTCCTATTTATAGTTCTATCACTGGGGCAGTAAAGCATCATGGATAGAATAATGGACTTGGAGTAGAGAAGACTTGGGTTCAAGACCTGTTTCTGATGCTTGCTAGCTGTATGACCCTGGGCAAGTCACTTGATCCTCTTTGCCTCAGTTTCTTCATTGGTCACATGGCAAATCACTGCAGTATTTTTACCAAGAAAACCCCAAATGGGGTTGTGAAGAGTCAGATATGACTGAAATGGTCCATCAACAAAATTGGGAACAACAGCACTTAGAGTATCTACCTCATCGAAGTTGTAATGAGGTTCGAACAATATAACAAAGAACTTGCCATGTAGTCATATCCAAATGTCAGCAGTGATTGCCTTGATAGACATCTGTAAACCTAAGTAAGGGCATGTGTGTGTCTTCTGATTATACCTATGATTATAGGAAAATATTTTCCTTTCAAGGAAATGCAAGATAATTAAAATCAAACAGATTGTCATTCAAGGTCACGTCCGTTAGCACTTTGTGTACTGAGGAAAGGTGAGAACCTGCCAGCCTTCCTTGACTCTGTGTGTGATTAAAGATCCCTTAAAATTGCTCAGTGCTCATGATTTGAAATTCCTCCCCTGGCCATACATGGTAGAGGAGAAAGTTTTGGAAGAAATCGTGAAGCACTGGGCCAGGTGGCAGCTTTAATTAATGACTGCAATGAAGGGAAAAGACTTTTTGGTACTGTTTTTTGAGGTCCTTTTTTTTTTTTTTAATCAGTTCACTTATTTAGAGCTGCAGATGATTTTGAAGACCATCTAGTCCAGACACCTAATTTTACAGATGAGCAAACTGAGTCCCAGAGAGGTTGAATGAATTGTCTGGGATCATATAACCACTAAGTATCAAGAGCAGAAGCAAAGGATCATAAATTTAAAACTGGAAGAGACCTGAAAGACCTCATTTTATAGGTGAGGAAATTGAGGTCGAAGGATCAAAGGCAAAATTTGAACCCAGGACTTCTTGCTGTCAAGTTGATTATTTGGACCACCCAGTGCTTTACTACTTCTGTGACAGAACTACAAACAGAAGTTTCTTTATAAATATGTGATTTTGACTCTACTCTTTCTAACTATGACTTTACCATGAGACTTTATTATTCTAGTACAATTGATTTAAGTTGATGATGAAAATCTATATTAAGAAATTTTCAAATGGATTTTTTTTCCTTCTAGGGGTGATGAGACAATTAGCATCTTGATCTAGACTAGAGTTGTTTTTTTAAAAAAATATTGTGGGTAGCTAGGGGGTACAGTGGATAAAGCACCAGCCCTGGATTCAGAAGGACCTGAGTTCCAATTTGGTCTCAGACACTTGACACTAGCTTGGTGACCCTGGGCAAGTCACTTAACCTTCATTGCCCCCACACAAAAAAATAATAATAATAAACCTCATACAGGGTCACAAAGAGTCAGACGCTGAACAACAAAATAGTAAATGTGGGGGTGGGAGATGTGGGAATGGAGTCAAAGGCATTTCTAACTCTGATTTTCTTTCCAGATAACTCCCACAATTGAGGATCCTCGTGTCTTTAGCCATATAGAAGAAATACTGAAACAGACTTCATGACCTTTTTTCCTCTGCAAAAATTCGCATAACAGTGGAGAAGAAAAGTCACTTTGGAACACAGAAATAGGTGGAGAATTGGAGGATCTCTGTAGTCACTAAGCAAAGTATTTGGGAAATAGAGGTTAATGATGTAGTTGACTGGAAGATCCTTAATTGATAGTAGCCTTTGGCTACTGGTTATTTCTTAGGTCTTAGTATTTTTTTTGTCTTTTCATGTTTTTTTAATGCATTTGTGGCTTTGTTTTAAATAATTATACTAACTTCTAGTACGAGCCTAATGAAATAGCTGTCAGAACTGAAAGGGACATCAGAGATCATCTTGCCATCCTCCCACCTCCCCCTTCTCTAATTTTAGATGAAGAAACTGAAGCCAAATGTAACTTTAACCCTTCTTTCTGCCTTATCTTCAAATTTAACCACCCCCATCCCTAAGAAGCTGGAATTGTTGGGAGTTTGGCACAGGAATAGAAGTGGAGGACTTATTTTATGTGACAAATTAACCGTAGAAAGAGTAGGACAATCAAGATGGCATGGAATTAGATTATTGCTTAAAGGATATTATAAGGAGATTTAAAGCTGGATGAGACCTCAGAGACCTCGTCCCTTTACTCATTTTATTGATGAGGCAACTGAGTCCACAGAAGATAGGTGACTTGCCCAACGTCCCACAGAGAAGAGTGTCAGAAATGTGACTTGAACCCAAATCTTTGGCCTCATGAAGCAATGCCCTGTACCATGGTGCTTCCAATTATGCTAAAAGTAAAATGGACCAAGTGAGACTTCATCAGTAAGTTCATTCACACTGACCTAGAACGGATAAGATAATGGAGTTTTCCAATGAACTGAAATTTCTGATAAACCCAATTTTGAACAAACTAGTAAGCCCTGAAATATAGTTACTCCCCATAAAGTGTGTGTAGTAAACTGTATTGTGTATAATTACATTGTGGAGGATTCACAAGGTACTTCAGGACCTTTCAGTACCTCTGGCTCAGGAGAATGAATTATGACCTATGTACAATGCTGTAGTTTTATTAAAAAAAAAAACAACATAGCAGGGATTTAGACTCCTAATGCTTTAGAATTGGCTATTTGAATAAATATGTCAGCTTATTTACTTGTCTTTTATATCTCTTAAAATTAGTGTGTACCGCGCAAAGGGAAAAATATGGACTTTAAGCTTTCAGATTGTAGGGAAAATGCAGAGTTACTATGTAAGAAGCACTTAGTTTAAATTTTCTCCATTAACAGATGCAAAGAGGAATAATGTGGTTTGCCAGTTTTTCAATTGATTCAATGTATAGGAAATTATATTAGCTTACCTTGGAATTTTAAAGGAAGAAGCTTTTTTTTTTTTTGGCCATTTCATGTAATTATTTCAGCTGTAAGTCCCAACAGATTTAAAAGTCAATAATGTCTTTAAAGTCAATAATGTCTTTATGTCTGGGGGAAAAAAGTTATCTTGTGTCCTTTTTTTTTTTCCTTAATGTAGTTACATTGATTAAAATGGAGAATTCTATTGGAGATTCAATTTCTCCATGCAAGCACCCAGCTTCCATCTGGTGAATAGTCACAGCAAGACAGAGAGGATGAGCAGACCAATGATAATATAAAGGTACATTGGCAAAGTTTCATTTAGTACTTAAAGATGGAGGGGCCCTTTGGCTGCAGATTCTAGTGATGACTCAAATCAGAGGGATTGAAAAATGTTATATCGTACTTGGGGGAGGGTGAAGATCTATTTTATAAGAGCAAGATTGAGAAGCTTTGCATTGTTCATTACTGTTGAAGGAAGTGTCCCCATCAGTCAGACCCCCAAGTCCATTGAAATATATATAGCCATCCCTTCCACATTGCTGGGGTTAGGGATACCCTTGTCATATGGAAAATCTGCGTAAATGTTTTTGGCCATCCCTTCCTACCAGAGCAGAAATCTGAACTTTGTCTTTTATGGTATGTTTACAGAATTAAAGGATAAATATATATTATTATACAATACTCTACATATATTTTGTACATTTCTAAGTTTCCAAATTTTTTCCGTGTTATCTGCTGGTCTTTGCATGTTGACTGCGGCTTCTGCAAAACTCCCCCCAAAATTCCCATTTAATTTCTTATGCCCACCTGTGATAGATCTAAACTGTAATGGGGAAAGTCATGATGTGGAGGGGATAACTATACCTACAGGGACATTTTAGTCTATAGAAAGCAGCATTGACCATTTAGGCACTTCTTCATTCGTATTTATCCGCCTTTTCAGCCTGTGTTTTAATCATAGGAATCATTGTTTGAAAGAAAAAAAAAAGTTTTGAAAGCAGAATCCTAGAACAATCCTGATTTCCATTATTTTAGGTAGCAGCATAGTGGATTGAGAGCTGTCCTGAAAACCAAGAAAACCTAAGTTTTAGTCCAGTTCATGACCTCCCCATCCTGTAGCAGAAAAGGGAGGGGAGTCTCTTCATTTGAGAGTTTTCTAGAGTAGTGGAGTCAAGCAGATAAAAACTGGGGGCCACTCACCCATACGTAGAGACCCCTGCAGGCCACACACTGACTTAGTCACAAATTAACATTACGTTTTAGGGTATTTTTATTTCGTTAATTCATACTTAATTACATCTTAATCTGATTAGGTGGGCACTTGGGAATGTCACAGGCTGAATGGGCCTTGTGTTTGACACCTCTGCCCTAGACCATGAAAGTGCAGATCCAGTCCTTATTTCTCCTTGTGCAATATGACTAGTGACTTTGCATCTGTTTATTTAAGGGCAGTGCCAAAGAATGCTATTAAAATATCTAGTTTCCTTCCTATTTAAGGCAATTTGTATTCTATTTACCAGATAATTTTCTTATGGAAATTTATTTTTTTCCTATCCAGTTCTTTTACTTAAGAAAATTAAATGTATCTCTTGCCTAATTGGAAAGCTAGACCAAAACTATAATGCCTTCCATGAAAGAGATGCTGCTATATAACCAAGCCTAGAAGTTATGAATTGGCAGCCATGATTAAAAACTCTAAAACTACTTATTTTCAGAAGGCACCAAAAAGTGACGTTTTCTCTAGACCAGTACAGATTGAATTTAAATCCTTCTTTAGACATACTCTCTTAATAATACCCAGTGGGTTGGGGCGGCTAGGTGGTGCAGTGGATAAAGCACCCGCCCTGGATTTAGGAGTACCTGAGTTCAAATCTGGCCTCAGACACTTGACACTAGCTGTGTGACCCTGGGCAAGTCACTTAACCCTCATTGCCCAGCAAAAATAAATAAATAAATAAATAATAATACCCAGTGGGAAGAGTTCATAGAATTGATTCCAAGGGTGAATGAAGGGACCTTTGAACTCCAGTAATAAAAGATGGTATAGAATTTAGGAATCTGTCTTTTAAAAGGCACTCTTAACTCTTTGAAGGTGTGTTTAATAGCATTTCTTCTGAATAGCCCCTCCAGGCCTAGGAGTATTCATAATAAATAAAATTGCCTGTTTACCTATCTCCTTATAGATAGGAGGTACCTTAATCTAACTGCCTGTAAGGCATACCACTCGATTCCTGGTTTGTTTTGTCATAATTATCACTCACATTCCCTTCCCTATCTACAGACCTGGGATGTCTTCTACAGGTTTATAAACAAACATTTGCAAATCCTTCTAACAGCTCATCCCCACCGATATGCGAGTTTAGTCTTCCCTCTTGTGGCAGAATCGGGTAAGACAATCATCACATTGGAATATGGTGGCTGGTTTGCTCTTCACTGAGTCACCAATGTTGTGTGTTGGTTACATCTTCCCAAACTACACTCTTTGTGTGACTAGCTACAAAACAAAGATTAAACACAGCAGTGGAAGTATTTTTTTTTTTTTATTGACAATTGGGGGGAAATTCTCTCACCGTTATCTTTCTACTGAAATCTGTCAAACAGAAGACAACAAATGTTATGTACGTGCAAACATTGCAAATTAAACTGGGAAAAGAAATAACTAAAAGACAGGTCTTGAGCTTAATAAGGTCAAGCAGCAGAAAATTAGCATTTAGGTAAATGGCATTATTAAATAGATTGTACTCTGAAATTTCCCATGTAAACAAAGAATAAACAACAGTCACACCACCAAATAAAGCCACAGGGAAGAGTTGCTCTTCTATATTTTTATACACTATATATGTTATTTATTCTGTCTTTCAGTTATTTCCTCTGATAAAAATGGACTTCAGGGAAGTCTCAACAAGGCCATCTTGGCTAAAAGCTTATAACAATAGTCATGGGTCTGGCGAATGCCCTGTTCCAAAGACAAAAAAAGGTGTGTGTGTTGGGGGGGGTAGAATTTCTGCGTTACTTGTTTGTTTTTAAGTAGGAAATTTGAGCCTCAGACTCCTTGCAGTGCTTAGAGATCACTGTCTAATGCTGGCTGGCGACTGAAGACCTTAGAAATGTGGTTATTAGGAAAGAAAAGTTCTTTCTTGGTCCACAGGTAACAAGAAAAGATAATGTTCCTTATAAACTTGGTTTTTTAGTCGTTGCTTTTGTAAACAGTTTGCTTGGTTTTGTGTTGAAAAGGATAGTGAGCCATCACAGTGCTTTTTCTACGGGTACTGGGCATTTCAGGTTGCCTTTGAAGATCCATTTTGGCTTCATTTCCAGGTGAAATCATTCAGTTTGGATGGGATCAGAGGCAGGTGTCCAGCTTTAAGTATCGACAGATTTGAAGGAGGAACAAGTGGAAGCTAACTCCAATAAACATATTCATCTGACTGTTACAATCCAAAAAAACTGTAAAAATGGAATGATAAGATACAAACAGGATAATTGTCAAGTGCTTGCACTCAGACTCCATGAACCATAGATTTTTTTTATATAAAATCATATTTATATCAATTTTTACATAAAACTTACACATTTTAAAAGAAATACATACACAGTAATACATAAATGTCTAGTATATTACAGTAAAACAGATGGAACAATGTAAAAATGAGTGGTTCCATTTCGTAAAACATCTGGTGTAAAGGATGCTTGTTTTAAAATGACTTAAGCTTTTTCTTACAATTGTAGTGAACTAACCAAACAATGCATGGCCAAAGAATCACGTTTTCAGCTTAATAAACCTTGACTTGTCAGTATTTTCCCTTAGGGCTCAATTGTCCGTGTAGTTTTCACGGCTCCTCTTCTAAGGTGATAGTGCACTTCAGGTAGAGTAGACTGAAAAGATGACATCTAAAGAAACAGTAAATAAAAGGGTTATCAACTGCAGTCTCCTACTCTGAAGAGTAGAACTCTTTTTATTTTCTTAGGAACATTTACCTAAGAAACCAACTACTCTTACACTGACACGAATAGAATATGAGAATAACAAGTAGTAATGGGTCCTAGTTGTGTATAGTTGTTATCATTCTTTAAGAGTGTTAGACTGGGGCAGCTAGGTGGCGCAGTGGATAGAGCACCGGCCCTGGAGTCAGGAGTACCTGGGTTCAAATCCGGCCTCAGACACTTAACACTTACTAGCTGTGTGACCCTGGGCAAGTCACTTGACCCCAATTGTCTCACTAAAAAAAAAAAAAAAGTGTTAGACTGAAGTTAGCATATAACATGAAAAGAGATTTTGATCCACTTGAAGGTAAGTTCAGTAGTATTCCACTCTACAGACAAATGAGTGTGGCACAATGGAAATAATCATGAATGTGGAGGCACAGGACTTGATTCAAATCTTAGTTCTGTCATTTATAATCTGTAGGATTTGGGGCCCTCAATGCCAAAAAGAGGGGATTGCAGTTAATGACCTTTGTGGTTCTTTCCAACTCGAAATCCATGTTCCTTTGACAACCATAAATCTGAGGTGAGGGTCTGTGAATTTTTTTATTACAAAAAATTTTGATATCTGTATTTCAATGTGAAGTTTTACTTAGCAATTTTCTGTGTTTTATTTCACATTTAAAAACATCCACAGACCTTACCATACTGCCAAAGGGGTTGATGTCACAAATGTTTGAGAAGCCCTGCAATAATTGGGTATGCTTGCAGGAAAGAGACAAACCTAGCTAGTAATATGCTTGGAGTCAGTTGAATTAAACTGTTCTATTGAGAACACTTATTTGATATTATATAAATTTGAAACATATAGTACTAAAACACTTTTGTTACCTCTTATGCCACTGACACTTTTAGAAGCTGCTGTCAATGGTGTTAAAATAGTATGGCACAAAGTTGTTGAAATAGTCCAAAGGTGGCATTTATTGACATTCCTATTGCCTCTCTTTCAATCAATAATCAGAGATAGCATTTCTATAGTGCCTGACAATTCGCAAAGTGCTGTATGTTGACAAAAAACTCGTATAACTACTCAATCATAAAGGAAATTGAATAAGCAGCATGCTCTGAATTTTCCATAAAGTATGTATATATATATATATATATATATATATATATATATATATATATATATATATATATATGTATACTCTGTTCATCTAAAATCATTCTTTATGGGTTTACTATTGTGAATAAATATGCTTAGAATTCCCAAGAGAGAAGATCAGGAAAATGCTAACTGAAACATTATGTACAAAACAGAATGGGACTAGTTAGGAGAGAGAAATGCTTCCATTAGTCAAAAGCAGCAAAGCACTGATGAACATATTCAGTATTCATTGTGTAAAACAGTAAAATATTCAATTTGGGGGGAAATTAGCATGTTGTATGTAGGATGTATTTATTACAGAACATTATTCTGGAAAACCTCCTGTTTAATGAAATTATTATATGCTTCAGACTGTGCCCAATTAAATGCCAAATTGTATGCAGTAATTACATTTTTAATGTTAGGGTTGCATGTTTTTAATTAAGTCTCCTACTTGAATGGCTTTTTGATCAGTATGGCCCTCAAACAATGATGCAAATAAGGTACTAAAGCCAGCTAGCTTCCTTATTGGATACAAAAGATAAATTATAAGTTTGGTGGCACTTGGAGTCCAAGGCAACAAACAAGAGCTACTTCTCATACATTCCTTTTCTTACTCTCTTACCCTATGTGAACACTTCTAAAAATATTCCCAATTATCCCCCCCCCCAGAATGGCACTAATTTGATGAAAATGCTATACTTACCTACCATGTATGTGTAGAGGGTAAGGGGGACTTTCTTGTATGTTGGCATATTTAGTAATTGATTGTCTTTTACTGTGATTGTTGTGGAAAGGAGAGCCCTGTTATATTATGGATTGGACCAAAACAGTTTGTTGCATTTTCCAACAGTATACAGTAAAGGGGTTTTTTTTCCCCATTTTTTAGAAACTTAGTAACTTATAAAATTTGTTTCTTACCATCATTTTGGTGAAAACCAAGTCAAGATGAAGTGGCAAGTATCTTAAAATTTTTTGACAGAGATCCCTGAGACCACAGGCATGTGATGTTGTTTTGTTTAATATTTTGATCACTGTGTTTCAATAGGATTGGTTTCCTTTGTAATCCTGTGTATTTAATAATATTCTGAGAAGGGGTCCATGACACGACAAAATGGTTAAGAACCCCTGCCTAAGACCAAGGATGCCAAGCTATTTTTCCTACTCTCTAATTGGGTAGGTTTTTGTCTAAATCACTCTCTAACTTTTCCTAGTAAACTAGTATTAACTCATAAGGCATTCTCTCTTCCTGATATAAAGAACAGATCCTGATTCATTAACAAATACTGTGTCTCTTGATGTAAATGTCAAGAAGTAATAGAACAAATAGTGTCAACATAGCACTGATGGGATGGTGGTGATCAGATGACAGGTCACCATGAGACCTTCAACCACAGCAGACAGATAGATGTCCATGGTAGCACCGGATTTAGACATAGCAACTACCGGGGAATGCCGGAAATGAGGGGGATAGTGTCAAAACCGGTTACCGCACATTGTTTGGGAGTAAACCATAGCTACTCACAGCAGTTCAGTGCTGCCTCCTTTGATGAGCGTGTCAGCATGAGTATGTGCGGACAGTAGAACTGTCTAACCTCTGCAATCTCGATGAAGCCACTGTAAATGGAGAGAAGGGCTTTAGCAGGCCTGGGTGATGGAAGACCAGAGTCCAGAGTTAAGAGGGGGGGGGGGTGTCCCTCCTTTAGAATTTTTAGAATTAATTTTTAGAATCTGTTTTTTTAGAATCAGAGCAATTCTAAGCCAATAGTCATCTCTGGTTCACCTTCAACTATTTTCTTCATTCGTAAAAGTGAGGGGGGATTGAACTAGGGGGTTTTCAAGGCCCTTTCCAGCTGTAACTATTTATATAGGGTCATGTGATCCTTACTCTTCTCTGAAAAGGCTCAGCCTTGGGAAATTAACTCAGCTGAGTTTTCCATTTTCAAAAGCACTCAGGGCATTTAATTTGCTGATAAGTTGGGGAGAATGGCTTGAGGCTTCTAGCTGGGACAGTGAAGTGAGAGTATGCAGGTTCTTGGGGGATAGACGGGATCTTAGTTCAGATTTTGCCTCGGACTGGTAGATGTGTCACTTCTCCCCTCTCAGCTTTAATGTTCTCATCTATAAGATGAGAAAATTGGCCTAGATTCCTCTGTTTCTATGAGTCCCTGAATCTCTTAGTTGAAGCTTGAAGCATACTATATTACTCTCTGGTTTTGTTTTGGTGAAACGTAGAATACCCCAGTAAAACTTAGTTGACAGTGGTTTTATATTTCCTCTTTGTCCTGATGAGATTCTAGCTTTTGGTAACTAATAAACTCTTAGGACTTATTAAAAATTCTTGGACCATTTTAGTTGACTTCAAAAATCATGAACTGATGATGTGGCAAAGTAAGAGATTATGCCATAATGAATCTCAGTAGTGATATAAGTCTACTTGACAAGAATGATGATGATTCTCATGACAAAATCCTTTACTCAAATTCAACAAATTTATGAAATGCATATATTGTATGCATGATGTGTTAGGTACTAGAGGAGGCACGAGGTTTAGATGAATCTCCTTCCTAAGAGATGGTTTTCCCTCGCCATTTATCTAATAATGTCCGCTAGGAACTTCATTAAAAGCAAAGAAGGCTTTATACCTTTGTCAGAGAGGATATATACATATGCATAATTATGTATATGTACATATGTGTTTGATGAAGTCGGCTTACTGGTGTTAAATGAGAATTTAAATATTTAGTAGACTGCAACCAGTTTTTCACTTTTTAAGAGTCTACCTCTAGTTTCTTCCTAAAACAAATTGAAAAAGGAGAAGTCTAAAGAAACACAGAACATAATATTTTTCATTTCCCAGTGTAGCCATTAGCCAACAGTCTCGCTGGTGGTGACATCTATGCATTGAACAGATGTGAATTAAATTCACAGGCAGGAATTTCAGAGTCAACCACTTGCAATTTATTCAGGGTTTTGCTGAAAGCACAGAATAATTTTCAAAGGAAGGTAATAATCAAATCCTCAAAGTGATAATATGTACATTTGCTATCTTATCCCATCATTTGATAACCATAAGTGCAAAAATACTGTACCATCCGTTGCCATTTTCCGAGATTGCCCAGATGTGGTGGTTAGCCTAAACCCAGCTGGCAATGTCTCTGAGGAGCCAGGCATCATACTGATCCCATGGACTTCACGGGGAGGAAACTGTCTTCTCCATGAGGACCCACGCCTAAAATTCTTGTCATCACTCTGCCAGTGCAGATTTTTTTAATGTGTTGAAATAAAATACAATCAGAATGTTACAAGCATCTGAAAACACGTGGACAGAGATACATTATCTACAATTTTTACTTTGCCCCCCACCCTCCCCCTACTGTCAAGGATGTTGAATTCCTACACCTCTTGCTGAAAAGAAAAGCAAGTATATAAACGACTGGGAGGTAGAGGGAAGAAAAGACTGGCAAGCCTATGAAACTTTCTAGATTCTTTTTGGTATGAATCAAATCAGAGTTTTGTTGATAATAGAGCAAGATATTTTTTAAGGTAAGTTTGAAGGTCTGGAATTAGAACTGTGATCAGTTCCATTTCATACAGACTGATTTTTATAATGATATTATATATACATAATTAAAAATTTTATTACAGCAAATTCCATTTGACTGTCACACCTCAATACCTATGGTTTCGTTAAAAATGTGTTTCAAAATGAGGAAGACAATCTATCCATGAGATCATCTGACACAAGGCTTGTAACTCTATACAGGGTAGATTTACAAGACAGATTTCATCAGAGGATAGGGAAACACTTTCTGATGAATTTAGCTACCCCAGAATGAAATGCATGGACTGCCTGTTAGGAAATAGTATGGGGCCCTTGTCACAAAGGGATGTTTACTGAGTTAACCTCTGAAATAGTGTTGTGGTGTTTTTTTTTTAAACCACCACTCTTTTTATTGGTTTGCAGCTGTTTTGAAAACGACCAGTACTTTGCTAGGGGAAAGGAAAGGGAAATATCACCCTGCAACTTATATGTTTAATTCCTATTAACGTGTTTTCCTTATATCCTTGAAGAATGTCTGATATTGTTGTTACTCTTCTTTCCGTCCATACCCTTGAGATAGAGCTGCTATCAGAGAGCACAGTGATATAATTTTCCAGTTAAGCCATCACATTTTCTACTCATGAGTCCTGGTCTATATCAACGACTTTGTCTGTGACCTAAGTGTAGCGGTGCCAATTTCTCATGTCATTCCAGTTGTTTCTGATCTAAACTGGGGAGACGTATTGAAAGGGTAGCTGACTCTTCATGTGGATTTGAGTTGGTCAGAAGATGGTAATCTAGTTCCAATGATCATTTTGGGGGGATGAGTATTTTTCAAGAAAACATAATTTTTGCTGAATGAAGATAGAGGGACATTTTAAATTGATGGTCAAGCTTCAGTGGTTTCGAACTGGATGTTCCATTGATTCAGTATGTTTTTGACAAATAATGGATTGATGCTTGGAGACCTATCGATAGGCATAATTGGAAAAAATATTGTATATTCTATTTCTCCTGACTTATTGGTTAAAAACAACTATCAGCTCATTTAAGTGAATATGGGCAACTTTTTGTATATAGTGGGGGGGAAAAACCAAGCTGTATGTATTAGAGATTTGCAGTTTCACATACAATCCATCTTTCCTGTTTTCATTTACATATGAAATGTTTTTGCTACTCATTTAATAATGCCCCAAATTGGAGTACATAGGAGGAAATCTGCATTTAATTATTAAATTTAGTAGGAACATTTTTCTGTTTCTGGAAGTATGACTAGCTACTCCATAGTGTTTTTCCAGGCAGGGGACTGTTTCATATAAATATAGAGATATATAGGGCCTTCCAGGGTTTTGATTATTGAACAAGGAATAATCAATATTGACAGATTGGGACCTAGTTTCTTCTGTGACTTTCAGGTTTGTTTCCATTGCATTGGAAATTAGCCACTTCTTGTATTCAACTGCTTGAATGTTCAGAGACCCTCCCTCTTTTTTGTCAAGGCTACCATGTACCCCAGAGGATTCCACTTTAAATGTGACATCCATTTCTTTAAGACATCTGGTAAAAGAAGGTTTCATTAGATAGCTTTCCCAGGTCGCCTGTTAAGTAAGCCAGTTAATAAAATCAGATCATAAATTGTCAATATGGAAGTGGAAAATAGCCCACATTATTATTATTACAGGGGCAAATAATTTGAGCTCATTTTTCTCATACAGGGCAGCATCCACAGTATTGTGGATGCCACTTTTAATACTAGGAAGAGGGCAATAACTCTTTTTAAAAATTCCTAAGCACATTTAAAGAACGATATGGATACATTTGTTTTTATCTGTTCAATTAATATTATCAGAAAATCACATGGTAGACCCCATACATTGAAGTCTTCTTCTGGTTAGCTGAGACATTTAAATTTGGGGCTAACTTTCGGAATTCTCATTTTTTTAAATAAGAGAATCTGTCTTAGAAATCTCAGCCCAAGAAAACCAATATAATGTAAAATGGTATCAAAAGTTTTGGGTCATGATTCTGTTATTGTTTTACTATGAAAGGTGGCTTTATCTTTTATGAGCCCCAGATTCTACATCTCTAGAATGGGAATAGAACTTGTAAGATCCAGTTGGTTGGGCTACTTCCATGATTTATTTTTTTCCAGGGAGAAAGATAATGACAGAGGCAATATGGACTTCATTTTTATCCACGTAAAAAGCTCCCAGTGAGCAAACTTCTAATGCATAGCAATACCCAGCGACTTGTTCTTCTTAGAGAATTACCTGGTCGCAATGAGAGGTTAACAAACTTTCCTAGAGTAACTCAGCCAATGGGGGTCAGATATGACACTTGATATATCCTGCCTAGTGGCCAGCTCTCTATCCACTAAGGCAGCCTTCTGTTAGGATCCTATATCATTTGGCAGCCATAAAGGATCATCTAAATATGTTATTATTATTTTGAAATATATATATATTCATAGTTTTTTAATGTCTTTTGGAATCAGCTGCTAAGAGAGATAGATTAAGCTTTGGCTTTAGACCAAAGGTTCTCAATTTGGGGCCTGTAAACTTGAAAATATATCTTTTAATTAAGAGGATTTCAATATAAATTGGTTTGCCTTATAATCCAATATATTTTATTTTATGCATTTAAAAACATAATTCTGAGAAAGGTCTACAACCACCAGACGGTTAAGTAAGGGTCCTTCTTTCACCATCTCTACTAGAAAGAACAATGGCCTTGAGATGGGATTCCTGCTCTGCCTGTTAGTATTTCCATGTGCAATTGGGGTTTTCTACCTTCCTCAAACTTCAGTTTTCTCTTCTCTGACTCTAGGTAGCTTCCTGTATTTTATTACTATTATCTCTCTACCACACAGATAACAATAATACTTTACCATCTAATGTAGAGGGTTGTTTTATGGCTTAACATAAATGAAATAACATTTGTGTAAATCATCTTGTAAACATCACACATGACATTAATGCTAAGTGATATCCTAAGAATTCATGTAGAGTATTCTTATTGTCTAGTATTTTTTTCACACTTAAGGGTCCAGAATTATTTGGAAACAACTTTTCTGCCTGCACCACCTATGGAGCCTTCTCCAGAAACACCATAAGGATCATTAGCATGACCTAAGTTATCAGCAACTCTGGGCTTTGACTACTGTCTCTAGGACTTCATATCGATAGTTACAATTTGCATAGTTCTAAAGGATCTGCAGCTGCTAGATGGCTCAGTAGATAGAGTGCTGAGCTTGAAGTCAGGGAGATAGGAGTTCAAATTTAGTCTTAGATTGTGTGCCACTAGGTAAATTACTGTTTGCCTTAATCTACTGGAGAAGAAAATAGCAAACCACTATAGTATCTTTGCCAAGAAAATGCCACAGACAGAAAATGTCCACAAGGTAATGAAGAATTAGGCAGGACTAAACCACAACGAAAGACCTACAGCGTCAGTGGAATTGTTAAAAGGTATTCACTTTAAAGTGAAAATTGGCTAAAAATATGGAAAATTCATTAATTTTAAAGTCTTGAAATTTCACATTTAGAGAATCTTATATTCAGTGATACATTATTAAATAGCTGAATCTCTAAGTCTCTAAAAATTACCTTTAAATGTGATTCTATTCCTGGTTAAAAAAAAATAAAAACAACAAAGTAGAGGAACTTAACTTGGGGTCTAGCAACTTACAAATGACTAGATTTCAGGGTGGGGTCTATGAACTATATCACAAATTTATCTTATGCATTTAAAATATTATTCTTGTAAAGAATCTGATTCCTATGGTAAGAACTCAGAGTGATATCTAGGGCCCTCTGGTTCTACACATCTAAAAATTCTTAGATTCTTTGAACTGATACTCAGTTTATCAGGATAGTTGGCTTCCATTCATATGTTATGCAAAATAAACAAATATTCTGGGAAACACTATCTTCTTTAAATGATCATCTTTGATAACCTAAGTAAAAGTGCTTTGGAAACCATAAGGTTTCTCTATTAAATACTAGCTATTGTTATTCTTGAATGTTTTGTTATCACTGATTCCTGGAAAAACATATTTGCTATTAGAGATTTGTGAATTTCCAAATAATGAAATTAGTTTAGTCCCTTAGTTCAAGGGAAATATAGGTGGATTTGGAGAACTCAAATATTGGCACTGCTGTTTAATAACTGTGGGATTGTATGGGTAGCCAGAAATGGATAGGGTGCTGGGCCTGGAATCAGAAAGACTCATCTTTAAGATGAGTTCAAATCTGGTCAAGTCACTCGATTAACCCTGTTTGCCTCACCTTCTTCATCTGTAAAATGAGCTGGAGAAGGAAATGGCAAACCTATCCAATATCTTTGCCAAGAAAAAACCCCAAATGGGGTCATAGAGAGTTGGATGTGACTAAAACAGCAGCAACAAAAGTGACTACATACAAGCCATTTTTCTGAGTTTACCTATCATTAAAAATCAGGAAATTTTTTAGCCTCCAATGTTCCTTCCATAATCAGGCTTAAGAATGATAACAGGCAAAGTATACTACTGCACATAGAGAAAAATCACAAAAAAAATCTACCCTTCCTTCCTAAGAAGTATGCATATCTTTTATTTTCTATAAATTCTCTTCATTCAAATGAAACAAAGTGCTTACTTCATCCAGTCGCCGCTCAGTTCCCAGGGCCAAAAGATTGTTGTATTCTCTTTCAAGAATTTGTCTTGCCTGAAAACAAATGAGAGTTACTGTCACCTAAAGGACATGCTAGACAATTGGGTAAGTTATGTTCACAACCTGAGCAAATATTTGAAATCTTATTTTACTTTACTTATTGGGCCCTTATTTATTGTTTGTTTTTTTTTCTTAGTGAGGCAATTGGGGTTAAGTGACTTGCCCAGGGTCACACAGCTAGTAAGTGTTAAGTGTCTGAGGCTGGATTTGAACTCAGGTACTCCTGAATCCAGGGCCAGTGCTTTACCACTGCGCCATCTAGCTGCCCCATATTGGGCCCTTATTTAGACGCAGCAAGGGGACACAGGATAGACTACTAGACCTGGAGTCAAATATAGCCTCAGATACTCACTAGAAAGTCAGTTAACATTTATCTGCCTCATTTTCCTCATCTGTAAAATTGAGCTAATAATAATAGCACCTACCTCCCAGGATCATGAGTATAAATGGAGAGAATCTTTGTAAAGAGCCTTGCCTATCTTAAAGCAGTTATCAAGCTGCAAGGTATTGGGGTATGACTCCAATATTTCATTTTTAACAACGGTCCTAACGTTCTTCCTCTTCAATTCTACAGCATTAAAAAAGGATATAATTCTGCCAAGTCATATGTAGATTTTGTACTAAATTCCAGTGGCCATGGCTTTTATTTTATCCCAGTGAGATGTAAGCCTACTGGCAATTTAGACAAAGCCTGTATCTCTACCATGCCAAACCACTGAAGTGAAAAGTGAAAAATTCATTTATCTGAATCACTTTTCTGCATGATTTCCTTATTACTTTAAGTGAAAATAAGCTGCCTCACAAAGTATCGAGAACCTTGGCACCAGAAAAATAGAAACCAATTGACCATCTGTCAGGGATGGTGTAAAGAGGGATGACTGAATAGGGTAGGAAGTCCCAAGACCTGGGTTGGAATTCTTCCTGAGTCTACTGCTAACTCACTCCGTGACCATTGGCAAGTCACAACCTTGGTTTTCTCATCTATAAAATGGAGATAATATCACCTACCTCCCAGGGTTATTGTGAGGATCCAATATGCACTTAGCACATTGCCTGGCACAAAGTAAGTGATATGTAAATCATTACGTTCCCAAGCTAGAGATCATTAAGAAGTGGTGCTCAATCTATTTTTCACTCTATTTTTCTTGCAACATGGCCAATAACAAATATGTTTTGCAAGACTTCACTTGTATAAAAGTTCTCATACTTCCTACCCTCATAATGGGTGGGGGAGGGGCTACAGAGGAGAGAATTTGGAACTCAAAAGGAATAAATGAATGAAAAATAACTCTCCATCACTTCATACCCAGACAGATCATTTCCTGGTATAATAGTTTGTCTTTACATAAACATTATTTCGCAGAATTCGAAATGCCAAATGACTTACCTGTGTATTCTGCGTAGGAATCTGTAATAATAAAGCTAAGCTGCTATAGTCGAAGTTCTCATCCAGCGCTATAAGGGATCCATGCACGCCACTTTCAAGCACATTGTTTGCATACTCTCGAAGTCCAATTGCTTGTATCCAGCGAATCACTCGGTCGTTGCTCCACACCAACACATCTAGAAACAGAGATCAGCAATCACCTTAGGAGACATGGATTTACTTCATAAGCAATCAAAATAATAGTAGAAAGGAACCATTTCATTTCTTGACTGGTCCTTGTTGTGATAGGAGAGAGATGTCTACAGGGCTTCACTCCATCTTCTTCTAAAGCAGCCACATGCTATCTCTGAAACGAACTAGTTACTGGGTCACAACCTCTGTTTTTCCTGTTCTTCTGTATCTCAGACTGGGTATGCCACTAGTTGAAATTTTTATTATTAGTTGGGTGTCTCTGTTATTTGAGTCGAAACACGTTTATATAAAATGAGATCTTATTTGAAACAAGATATAAAGGAATGTAGCATGTAAGTACAACAGCTTTTAACCTAGTCCAGGTTACACTTTCCCAACTTCTTCCTTAGAGACTAGCCTTCAATATGTCTTTTGGGATATCAGAATGAGCTGAATACAACACAATCTACCTATTTCCACCTATTATTTTGAATTCTTTAGGGTGTTTGGGGCAGCCTTAGTCACGCTTTTATTATACACAATGGAAATTGTTTAGCAACCTATCCAGTTACCACTAAGCCTCCTAGGTAAGGTAGCTATTGATAGTGGCTATTTCCAAGATGGGTTTTTTCCCCTTTGATAATGTTCATTTTGGAGATGCTAACTTTGAAAAAATGGTATTCTTTGTATTAAGTATGAAACAGGAGTAGGTTGTACTTGCTCTAGTTTGTGTGAACTTAGATTGGTGAAATATAGACAGTGGTTGGGGAGACTTGTTTAAAAATAAACACAATCCCCACTCACACACAATACTATGGCCTTTGAGCAAGTTATCCAAGTTCTGGAGTTACCAAAGATGCCATTTCATAAAGGCAACTACATGTTGCAGGAGATGGAATGCTGCATCAGGAAGATCTGAGTTCAAGATCTGCCTCAGAAACTTACCATCTGTGTGACTCTGGGCAAGGAACTTGACCTCAGCCTCACTTTCTTCGGCTGTAAAGTGAGAATGATAATGGCATCTACCAGCCAGTATTGCTATGAGGCTAAACTGTGAGAATATTTGTAAAGTACTAAGTGCTATTTATCATCCAGTGTTTCCTCAAACTTCTTCAGGGGTAACCGAAAGCCCCCTTTCCCATCTTATTAATCTAAATCTAAAATCAGCTAATATTTTTTTCTGGTGAGCAAAGCATCTTCCCAACCTGCAAGTCTTTTGGAAACCTGTGATCTATATACCAAATGGCTTAGCAACTGATGCCTAGTGAGCTATCACCATGAATTAATTCAATGTTGGTACATCCTTGAAATGCAAATAGTTCTTTCCTTTCAGAAGTTTTTTTTTTTTTTTAAATTAAGGTCAAATCTAATTAACACTTCAGACAATAATGGGTCTAAGTCACTGGAGAGAATTGTTTATATGTATGTCATCGGATCAATTGTAGAAAAACATTTATAATCTCAGCCTAATACATGAGATCATTTGGTTATAATCATGCTCACCGCCTTCCTCCCCATTCTTTTGTCCAAAACTGCAAGTCCTTAATAACAAAATGATATTTGACTTTGGACTGAAAGGACACATCTTTCTCTTCTAGACCTACACAAAATGTCAAGAATCTCAAATAAATGTGATCAAGAGCAATACAAATTAATTAGGAAAAACCACACCTCTCTCTTACTTGGACAAAACCTACACCTGCACTCAACAATTTTTGTTAGCTCAGTGGCAGACTTCACTCTTGGTTACAGCCTTTGCCCAATTAACTCTGAAATTTAAATTCAAACAAACCACAATGTACTTGAAAACAACCTTTGATTTTCTAGAGACCCCAAAATAATAGGAAACTAAACAATTCAATTTTAATAATGGAAAAACATGCTCTATCTGCTAAGTAGGGAACCCAGTGAAGTGTTACAAGAAATGCATGGTGTGTGCCTGTCAACTCTCCAGTGAGCCATATTTAGGGAAATAAGTTAATCAATCATAATATCTTGTATGCAAGACCATCCTAAGAAAACTAACATTGTGGGCCAAGATCTGTGGAGGGAAATCAGCTTTGACATTGTTTATGCAGCTGACAAACACGACTCCAATGCTGTCAGACACTTGATGAGCTTTGGAACAAAATAAAGAATACTCAAATCAATGTCTAACTTTTTAGTTCTTTTTTTGGTGGGGGTGGGGGAATGGAGCATTTGTTTTTCATAAATACAGCACTAAATAAGGGTGAGTTTGAAATCATAGTTGACCCTGAGTTATGTATGCACCAACAAATATTGATTTTTTTAAATGCTTTTTAGTGTCAACTGCTATACCATCAGAAACAAAGAGCAATATAATTAATAGGGGTTATTTTATCTAGTTTCCTACAGAGTAGAAAGGGAAAAAATACTTATGATTCTTCCCTTTTACTTCTTCCCTCAGGAAAACAAGTAGTGGCCTCAAATTGCCATGGAATTAAAAATGTATTTTTTCTAGAAGCCCACTTTTTTGTATTTCATTTTCATAGTGCTATTCAGCATTTTGAGAACTCATTCAATGCTATTCTTAATGAAATCAGTAACTTGGATAAATGCACAGATTCTACCATTAAAACTAATTGCCCCATTTTGTGGTTACAGAGTAAGTGGTAGTAATTGGGAAAAGAAAGAATATCTTAGCATCAAAAGTGGGTAGAAGCCAGGGGATGAAATCATAGAGCCATCAAACTAATTGTCTCAAAAGAAGGAAAAACTTTGAAAAACATATTCACATGAAGAAACAAAAAACTTTCTGGGCCCAGCAGTGAAATTATAACGACATAACTCTGGAATAATCTACTCAGAGGAAAACACAGAATGAAGAATACTGAAAAGGCTCCCAACTTGCAATACTTCCTTTATCATAATGATCCCCTTTTCCATTTATAAATGTAAAAGGTGAAAATAAAAAATAAAAGAAATGCTGATGTGCTAAATATACTGTTTTGGACAAGGAATACCTATGTGGTAAAAGAACATTCAATCCAATGAAAAGTCAGTACAAGTGGAGTGAAGAGAGAGCAAAATTTGGCATCTAAAGGCCTAGGTTCAAGTTCTACTCCTGTCAAGAAGTCACATAATCTCTCTGAGTGGTAGTTTTCTTATCTATAAAAGGAACCCATATACCCCAGACTTCTTGTGAGGAAAGCACCTCAATAACCAAAAAGAGTTACGTTAATCTGACAATTTGATTTTACTGGCATGAATAGGAGCCCAATCTTTCCTTCCTTCCTTCCTTCCTTCCTTCCTTCCTTCCTTCCTTCCTTCCTTCCTTCCTTCCTTCCTTCCTTCCTTCCTTCCTTCCTTCCTTCCTTCCTTCCTTCCTTCCTTCCTTCCTTCCTTCCTTCCTTCCTTCCTTCCTTCCTTCCTTCCTTCCTTCCTTCCTTCCTTCCTTCCTTCCTTCCTTCCTTCCTTCCTTCCTTCCTTCCTTCCTTCCTTCCTTCCTTCCTTCCTTCCTTCCTTCCTTCCTTCCTTCCTTCCTTCCTTCCTTCCTTCCTTCCTTCCTTCCTTCCTTCCTTCCTTCTTTCTTTCTTTCTTTCTAGCAATGAGGGATAAGTGACTTACCCAGGGTCACACAGCTAGTAAGTGTCAAGGGTCTGAGGCCGGATTTGAACTCAGGTCCTCCTGAATCCAGGGCCGGTGCTTTATTCACTGTACCACCTAGCTGCCCCTGAGAAGCCCAATCTTTATGGCTTTGAGACCAGCTCCCTACTACATCAAAGCCACCCATCATAAATGATAAACAAATAAATGAATGGATGAATAGATAGATAAATAAAAATAATAAAACAGTATATATCTATATATCTGTATATTTTCTTCATTCTTCATCTCAATATCCATCATAAGCATAATTATATGGAATCATAGAGGAGAACCTGGCAATGCTAGGGAAAAAAAAATTTTTATCTGGGTAGTGAACATCTTACCTTTAATTTCATGTTGACTTGCTTCCCGTCTCCTTTCCAGTTCTTTCCTGTCATAATTCAACCTCTTTAAGCACATGATTCCATACTGTAAACTTGTTCTGTTGTATTTTTAAAAGGGAAATAGACATGTAAAAAATGTAAAACAATTGGTTCCTAGCTTAAGGAAAACCCAGCAAAAGTTATTTTCAAGCTTTTGAAGACAACTCCAGCTAGCCAACATTAGAGTTCTGACAGGCATTTTTTTTCTTTTTTTGGTCAAAAGAGCAGACTACCTAAACATGACAACAGCAGATTCATGAACTTTTTTTTTTAATTTCTTCCTTTGTGTGTGGAATGAAATGATAAGATTTTCAAACAAATAATGTAAATACAACGACCAGAAAAGTGACTGAAAGGAGTTGAAACAGAGTTCTGGAAGAGACTTGCAGAGATCATACAGACTTCAGGAAGCTAATTTATAAAATAATTTGCACTTAAATTATTCCCTTTCAAAAGTATCTATTGTACTTTAGAACTGTACTGTAGAAGAGTCATGATCTCTTCTAAGTGTAGAGAAATATACAAGAGGGAATTAAGAGATACAATACCTGCCTCCCGAGAGCTTAGGGAAAAATAGAAAGGAAGGAACAAAGGAAACACTTAAGTTATCATTTAAACTGGTGTGTAGCTTGGGTGTCCACATGAAATTAGTGGTTTGATTAATAAATGGTACCAGGGCACTGAGAAGGGAGAGAACAATAAATACCAGGATAGTATAGGAAGGAAGGAAGACTTGAGTCAGGATGCTAAAAGATTAGACAGAAGGCTTTTTAGGAAAGAGTGACCCAGAAGAGGTCACAAGATTTAGATCTTGAAAGAACCTTAGAGGTCATCTAGCCTCATGTTCCCATTTTACAGATAAGAGAAAAGACTTGAAGAGGATAAAAGAATTGGCCCAGTAAGTGGCAAAGCTGGGGGTTAAACTTAGGCTATCTGATGCCCAATCTAGCATTCTTTCCACTATACCATGCTTCTTGGAGCTGAGATTGACTATGGTACATTTGAGGAATATTACAAACACTACCCTGGGTCTAAGGAGAGGGAAGTGCTAAGAGGAGTTGGGAAATAAGTATTTATTTCTTACATTTCCATTAAAATCTGCAGGGATCTAGTGCTCGGCACAGTGCTGGGCACACATTAGGCACTTCATGTTTATTAACAAACTGACATATTGATGTGATTTTTCCTTTGTGTCCATTAAAATTCGCTGGCATCTACGAAGACATATTGATGAGTTGCAGAGAGCTCTGCACTTGAAGTCAAGAGGGCCTGAATTTGGATCTTGCCTCAGTTATCTTCTACCTTTGTGAACCTGAACAGGTTACTTAACCTCTCTCAGGCTGGGTTTCCTATCAATCAAGAAATCAATCTTAAGTTGTCCTCTATTTGCTAGACATTGTGGTAAGCACTGGAGGGAGATAATAAAAGAACCAGAAGACACACCCTGCCCTCAAGGGGCTTACTTACACTGTCCCACATGATCCTCACAGTAATCTTGTGAGATAAGTACGTAAATCCTTTGGAAATTTTTAAGTGGTTTATAAGTGTTAGTTATAATTCTTATGATATACTGATTTAGGGTATACTCTTTTTTTGTTTGTTTTGGTGAGGCAATTGGGGTTAAGTGACTTGCCCAGGGTCACACAGCTAGTAAGTGTCAAGTGTCTGAGGCCAGATTTGAACTCAGGTTCTCCTGAATCCAGGGCTAGTGCTTTATCTACTGGGCCACCTAGCTGCCCTGGGTATACTGGTTTTTATAGTACATGTGGTACAAGCTTTTTTGTTTTTTGTTTTTTTTGGGCAGGGCAATGGGGGTTAAGTGACTTGCCCAGGGTCACACAGCTAGTAAGTGTCAAGTGTCTGAGGCCAGATTTGAACTCAGGCACTCCTGAATCTAGGGCCGGTACTTTATCCACTGAGCCACCTAGCTGCCCCCTTGGTACAAGCTTTTATGGTACTCTAGATTCAAATCATGGCTTTGATACTTATGGCCTTTGAAAACCTTGGGTAATCCACTTAACCTCCTGAGTCTGGGTTTCTTCATCTTTAAAAAGAGGAGGCTGGAGTAGGTGGCCCCCAAGGCCCTGTCTCTGTGCTTCCTATGGCCGTGGGGAATAAAAACTTCTTTGCTGATGTCAGAGGGCCTTGAGGGTACACAGACAGGCAAAGGTAATTAATTTCCAGAAGTCTGCCCCATTACGTGAAGATTTGTAGATTAACATCAAAGGGGACCCAAGCTCTCAAGTTCTGGAATATGTGCATTTGAAGAAAGCTTTTGTGAGCATAAAAGGAACACATGTGCAATGGGGAAATATTGTGCCTGCTGCTGTCTGACCCTCAGCAAACAATCTCTATGAGTCTCACTGTCCTTGACTGTAAAATGATGTGGTTGGACGAGATGACCTTTAATGACCCTTCCAGATTGAAACCTATGAATTTCTGAAATAGGTGGTCATGGAGTTACCAATGATCTATTGAGGTTGAAATTCAAGTATAAAGTGGGATATGTTTCCCTAACATGTCTTTAAATGTTATGGAAGATGACTTGCATGAGGTCCAAGAAAAAGAATGTCTATTAATGGCTAGGTTGTTTTTTGGGTTTTTTCCCCACACTTCTATTGGCAGATGACATGGTGAGGGTGGCAGCAATAATGACATCAATCTCACAGGCCTTTTGCAAGGATGGAATAGACTAAGGAGTGAAAAGTACTTTGTGACTCTTAAAGTACCATAAAATTACTTGTACTATTTTTAATCATTAAATTATATTCATTGAATTGAGCCCCAGTGTGTCTTTGGTGAAAGAGACTGTTCTAATCACCCATGCTGAACAAACAAAATGTTGGATAGATGAAATACTGTATTGACCTGCTGTTCTTCTAACAGCCATAAACATGTATTTCTTGGACAGATACTGCAGATTCACAATGAATTAAACTAGAATAGAGAAGGAGAGAGCAGGTTGGGAAACATTTGGTTTATCTCAGACCTTTAGCCTTTAGGAACCTCCATCCCACGCCCTTGAGATATATACATGTGTATATATGTGTGTACATCAAGATGTATGTACATACATACACATATACACATCTAGCTACATATCTATATATGTATACATATATACACGTGCACACACCTACATGCATGCATGCACACATTCAGTAAGGAAATCAAGTTAGCTAACAATGCTTATTTAGTAATGGGGTGATATCAACAGCCATATACCAGCAATGGTCCTGTTCTATGTCCAATCCCATGGCCTAAGGCGGAAACAGACACAATTCTGAGTGAATTGCCAAGGTGCAGTTCACTATGCAGTTCTAACATCTGCATGGATCTGAGAATGAGAGAATAGTGGGGGTAAAGAGGCAGGAAAGTGTTATAAAAAGTTGCCTTTTAGAAGGTAGAAGAAAAATGATTTTGTCACATATGTGTATTATAGGAAGAAGGCTTTCTACCTAGTTAAAATCATAATTTCTCCCACTGAAAATACATAATTTCTTGCTAAAGGGAAAGAATTGGGGATATACAGTTTATTCAGTACACATCTAGAGATTTATGGTAGTTCCAGGCAGCACCTATTTAGAGGGTCTATTGATACCGGAGTGTGAAAGGCTTCAAGGTTGGGAGGGGTATAAAAAGTCACTAAGTATATGTTATTTGTTGCGCACTTAGAATGGGCTAAAATGCTGGAGACATAAAGAAAGAAAGGCAAAAATAATCCCTGCCCTTGAGGAGTTCATTTCTGAATGGAGCCAACAGCATGCTACATATGAAGTCTATAAAGAGTAGATGAGGGGTTAAGCTAGGTGGCACAGTGGATAAAGCACTAGCCCTGGATTCAGGAGGATCTGAGTTCAAATGCAGCCTCGGACACTTGACACTTACTAGCTGTGTGACCCTGGGCAAGTCACTTAACCCTCATTGCCCCACCAAAAAAAGAGAGAGAGAGAGAGAGAGAGAGAAAGAGAGAGAGAGAGAGAGAGAGAGAGAGAGAGAGAGAGAGAGTAGATGGGTGGTAATCTCAGAGGCAAAGTCCTACTCCTGCAGAAGGTGAGATTTGAATTGAATTTTGAAAGAAGCCAGGAAAATTAAGAGGTGTGACTGATGAGGAAGCGGTGTTGGGTCATAGAATATGTGGATGGGGAGGGCAATTCCTAGAAAAAGAGAGTATTCAGCCTGGAAAGAAGAGATCATGAGAGTTGTCTTAAATATGTGAAGGGCTTCATTCAACCCCTAAAAGAAGCCTCATCATTTTGCAGGTTTTCAAGGTGAAAGTTGTAAGAGGCAGATTTCCACTCAAAATGCAGGAGTGATTTCTAACGAATACAAAATATTGTGTAAAAACAAAATGGAAAAAACAAAATCAACTACTACAACAACAACCAAACCAAACCAAACCAAACCAAACCAAACCAAACCAAACCAAAACAGGCTGCCTTGTGAAGTGGTGACCCTCTAGCCCTGGAAGTTTTCAAGTAGAGGCTAAATGGCCACTTGTCAAGACAACTGTACAAGAGATTCCTGCACTGGGTAACAAGTTGGACTAGATAACTCCTAACGGCATTTCCGTCACCACCAGTCTTCATAACCCACAAAACAATCACTTGCCGATATAAATATGTACATTGGATCTAACAGAGACAAAGGACTTTGAAATCGTTTGACTTACATAACAACGTGTTCTCCATCCAATATTATCCGATAATGAATGAAGATACTACCTCTATCAATTCAGAACCAGTTTTAAACACATTTGCCTTTACTCTTTACTATCGATAGGGTCTCTTTAAGCTTTTCCAGTTCTCAGTGGGTGAAAGCTTTACATGGCTAAGCAGTGTATTTTCTATCTATAACTGGATTACATAGCACAGCATCCCTCCCCTAGCTTTGGGTAATGGAGAGTGAAAATCCAGAACCACTTAAAGGACCAGAAACATTTCCTTCAGGGAATGAATGACCCCATCTGCTGCTCTCCAGTCTTCCAAGACCATCATAGTGAACTAAAGAAAATCTGCTTTTTTATGCTCCAGTTTCAATGTGTGCTTTGAATATAAATTTTACAACCTTTTAAAAGTAGAGAGAAATGTATTCTGTTTGCTTGAACTTCATTCATAAATAACTGTTGCCATATTTTTTAAAGAAATCTATAAAGCCACACTGACAATTTCTAGAAGGACTAGATGAGAAAAAAAAATGAGGCAATGTGTATTGTGTTCTTTTGCACTGAAGAAGTTTGTTCTGTTATTATATGATAAGTTTTCAATGTCCACTTGCTGAGCACACAGCATCATATCAGAGATCAATCTGTATCCCTGGAAGATGGATGTGCCCTGATGCTTAATATGTCACATATTCTGCAAATATTCATGTTTTTACCTATTTTTAATATAGTAAAATGTATGTTGCTCATTTTGATGCCATCCTTTTGAAGAAAAAAGAACCTACCTATGAAAGCTATCCACCATTTTTAAATGGACTCGGAGATCTTTTTTCGTCAGGTGATCTAACATTCTTGCATCTACCAGGCATTCCATGAAGTAACTTCGGTACTGAGGTAATCCCAAGCTGGGAAGCCACTCATTACCAATCCACTCATGATTCATATCACCATAAGCCAGAGTCTGCAGAAAAACAGGACACTATAATTTATTTATAGCAGTCAGTTTCCAAGCCGAAAAAACAAGATGGCAATTTTATGATATAACTCCTTAAAAAGCCCCACTAAACCTAGCTTCTTTGTTTAATTCTCATGATGTATGGGGGAAAAAAAGCACAGGGCATTCATAGCTTAACAATATCTGTCTGCCTTACTTTAGGGAAAACAAAACAAACAATTCTCCATGCAAATGGAAGTGATTGCTGAATTGGTTTGTACTTGAAATCTGTGTCATCACTTGTCAAAAAAACAAAAGCAAAACCAAAAAATCAGTGTCTTGTTGATAAGGAAATATGTATAGTGAAATGAATCCATGGATAGACTTACAGATCCATCTCACTGTACAACTTGAGTTATGCATTTAGAGTATTGGAGAGATAGGGCTATAATGAGTAAGTTGGTCAGTTATACTTCTCAGTACTATAATAAAAAACCCTGCAACATTACCCTTGGGATTGGAACTCTAATGACTGAATTATTTAATGACTGAATTATTTGATGATAGGGAATTAAGATATTCTAGGGAATTCCTTAAAAACTTACTAGTTTGGGTTTCTTTTAAATAAAATGAATTCAACAAAGTGCCTACTCTGCAAAGTATTACTACAAGGCACCATGGGTCTGAAAGTAAAGATGACCCAAGTCAGGCCCTAATTTTAAGGAACTAACAATGAAATGAGGAGGAAATGAAATGTACACAGAGAAAAATAAAAAGGAGAGAGTGAGGTAAAATGCTATAATTATTTTGAGAAAGGAGAGATTGCTTTTAATGGGGGAAGAGCGGTCAAGAGAGTGAAAGAAGAGAAGAAAGGACTTGAATGAAGGACATATTTTAACAGATTTCAATGGATGTGCATGGCATGAGAAGGATGTAATTCCAGCAACTGAGGTCACTAGTAGTAAAGGAATTATGACAAACTAGAAGAGAAAGAGAATGAAAAGTAGAAGTTTGTTAAAAATGTAGAATGTTGTTCTTTAGTTATTTTCAGTTGTGCCCAATTCCTAGTGACTTCATTTGGGGTTTTCTTGGTAAAGATACTGGAATGGTTTTGCCATTTCCTTCTTCAGCTCAAACTGAGGCAAACAGGGTAAAGTGACTTGTCCATGGTCACACAATTAGTAAATGTCTGAGGCCAGATTTTAACTCAGGAAGATGAGTCTTCCTGACTCCAGGCCTAGCACTCTATCCAGAGCCACCTTAGTTGCCCCCCAAATTTAGAATACATACACATAAAGGATGAGATAAAGCTAGGAAGTATGGAACAGAGCTAGAATGGTGGGGTGGATTCATTCTGAAAAGGGCCACAAATTGAAGAATCATAAGTTTATTATTTATTCATCTGGCAGTGGATATTATCCTTTTGGTGCATTTAGAAAGATTAAATAGCAATGTGAATGATGGATTAGGTAATGGCTAGAATGGAAACAGAAACACTAGTCTGTCTTACTACTATAGTTGTAGTTGTGTAGTTGTGGGGGGAATATTAAGGATGAGATGGATGTGATTAGAAAGACAGAATCAACAGAACTCAGGAACTGAATACTCAAAGATGATTTCAAAGTGATGATGACCTTGGGTGACCAGGAACACAGTGATGTGATGTCACTAATGGAAGTAGAACAGTTAGAAGAGGAGAAAGTTTGGGGAGGGAGGGCAATGAGGGTTCAGTTGTACTTGGATTACTGGCGGGATGTTGGGATGGAGTTATAGATTAGCAAAGAGGTGAATGAGTAGAATTTCCAAGGGATAGAAAAGAGAAGAATCTCGGGGATCTCAGGTTTAAGGGGTGGGAGTAGGATGAGAACCAAGAAAAGGAGACAGAGTCATGATGTCTGAGATGTAGAATGAGGGCTGTTGATCATAGGTCTAGAGGTGGAAGGGACCCCAGAAGTCATCTATGCCAACCCACATTATTTTATAGATGAGAAAACCAGGGCCTGATAAATCAAGTGACTTGCCTAAGTTCACATAGTTCACACAAAAGCAATATTTGAACACAGATCCTGGCTCCAGAACCAGTATTCTTTTCTCCATACCATGCTACGGCTTTCCTTACACTGATGAAGGCATTGGTCTAAACCAAAAACAAAAGGGTCATGTGCTATTACCTAATATTGGCAAGGTATGAAATAAGTACTGAAAGTCTCTTCATTCTTATTGGGGTCTTTTTGGGTTTTCAGATGGTTTTGGGAAGAGTTCTTGAAAATGACAGTTCAGTCCAGTATCCTATATGTGTGTGTGTAAACACATATATACTCATGCATATATTAACATATGTGTATACATATATGCACACATGTATACATCTGTCTATTAAAATAATTTTATATACTAAATTTTTGAGTCATACGGGACATCCAAGTTCCCTTTGGGCAAATACAACATGGATGATTCAAAGTCAAGCCCACAGGATACATTGATTAGTTGTCCAGTACTGTGACCTACATGAGCTTATTCAGAACACAGCTTCAGGGATCACCAGGCCACAATCCCAAAGTGAATTTTCCAAGAGTCCACCAATGTATGACTACCTCACACCCCACCCTCATCCCCCATTCCCTCAGTCTCCTTCTAGTGTTGAGCAGACTGAATTGGAAAAAGAATATAGGGTTCAGTAGCATACATTGAATCCTTGGTCTCAATATGAACAAATGAACTCCACACTGAGTAAACATCTTAAATAGCTAATTTAATGTTCTCTGCTAAAATATTATATAGGCCAGCACTTCACATCACTTAGAAATTGTATTATGACTGGAAGATAACTAATTTGGTCCTAGTTAATATATTTTCCTTTTAGAATAACCCAGTTTGGTAAATGTATCTTCCTATAATGAGGGAATATTTTAAAATGTATGGTGCTGCCATTTTCGACTTGTAAAATGAAGTCTTACAGTGTTTATGATAGCTAAAAAAAAGTACTAAGCCCTTATTGCTTGCTAATTCATATGAATCGCTATGAATAAACTAATGCCTTACACCAAGTAAATTTGAACATAATAAATTCATACCTGGGCCCAGCTTCCTTCCTCAGATTCTTTCTGTTAGCAGAAGGAGCAGGTAGTGATTAATGCAGCAAGGAAAAATAAAATGTATCAAATTAGTCCAGGGGGATGAAATTCAACAATCATCACAGGGAAAAGTTAGTAATTCTGATGTATACACACATAATTACAGATAAAGATTTGCTTCTTACAACAGCAGTGGTCAGTTAAAAGGAATTGTTAAGCAATTAGATTTTTTTTATCACATTTTCACACCCACAAGACCATCCTGGGCTTTCTTGATTTTTTTTTTTTTTGGCGGGGCAATGGGGGTTAAGTGACTTGCCCAGGGTCACACAGCTAGTGTCAAGTGTCTGATGCCGGATTTGAATTCAGGTACTCCTGACTCCAGGGCCGGTGCTCTATCCACTGTGCCACCTAGCCGCCCCGTTTTCATGATTTTGTGAAAATTTGGTCACTTCTAAATTTTAGTTATCATGTCTGATAAAAATACACATCTTTCAATATTTGGTCACTAAGGAGTTTAAGAAAATTAGCATTCATTAGAAAATACTAAATTTGAATGGGAATATTTCTGTTGAATATCACATACATTTTAAGAAGTATTTCACTTTCAAATTCATCTAATAGTAAGAATCTTCATTATCCATAAAAACATTTGTTCCACTGGACAATGTGCGTACATCGCATTGTTCATAACAATTCCCCAGTTATTAAAGGGTTAACTACTCTGTGCTAAATTGCTCTGTAAATTAAAAAACAGTAACAAAAAGGGGATGTTTGCTTGTTAAAAATAATTACAAATATTTCACCTTTTATATCTTTAACCATGGAACTAGCATACATCTAACTCCAATTTAAAAAGGATTGAAACAAAACCTTTACACCAATTCTAGAAAACAGAACAGTAATCAGAGCAGTGCCACTGGGGCTCTTGCCTTCAGGAAGCCACAAGGCGGAGGGCACTCAGGGCTCTTCTGGTCCCTTTGGCATCCTCAAAACAATTAAGTTTAGCACTGCATTAGCAAGAATAATTAGTTAAAATAAGAAGCTACCAGATGATGTGTTTTCACACCAACACTATAAATATAACTGAGATGACCAAGTAAGAGAAACCACATGAATAATTTCTATGTCCTGTGCTAAAAACTTTCTCTGATGCCCTTTTTTAATAACAAAAGACTAACATGGCTCTGTTCCTAACTAGTCAATTGCCAATGCTGGACAGAATTTAAACTGTTATAACTAATTAATTCAAGGTGATTTTTAAATATTCTATAATTTCTAATGGCATCTCTCCTGGTTTATGACTCTTGAAACTATTAACAGAGAAATGATTTTTTGTTTTTAACCTTAAGATTGAACAAAACCAAAAATACTAACCGTTTTGGCTGGAGCCGCAAGGTTTTCCATTTCTTCATGGGTCACCCAAACATTGCCTGAGGGCTAAGGACAAGGCCCACAGGGAAGTAGGTAGAATCCACATTAGGTAAGCAGTGGTAAAGAAGAAAGGCAGCACCACTGTAAGTCAACAGCGGATAGCATCACCATCAACATAGCTACGTTCTTGTCTCTAGAGTGAGCACGACATGACAGAGAAGTCCACAGGGCTTTTAAAAAATCTTTTATATTTAAGGCAACTAGACATTAATGGACATGCCATTGATTCTAAGTAGATTCAAAATCAACATTCTATTATTATTATTATTATTATTGGGGTAGTAAGGCAATTGGGGTTAAGTAACTTGCTCAGGGCCACACAGCTAGTAAGTGTCAAGTGTCTGAGGTCACATTTGAACTCAGGTCCTCCTGAATTCAGGGCCGGTGCTTTATCCACTGTGCCACCTAGCTGCCCCTAACATTCTGTTATTATTAATCAGGAAAAGGAAGGAATGGGGACTGGACCTATGATTTCATTGACATAGGGATCTCGCACATGAAGAAACTCCATCTACCAATGCAGAAAATCACTTTCTCTTCACCTTATTGTTGCTCTCAGCAACTCTCTTATAGAGAGATTTAGGTGACTTGCCAAGGTCACACAATCAGTAAATATAGAGGCCAGATTGGAGTCCAAGTATTCCTTGTTCCAAGGCTAGCTCTCTGTTATGCCACAGCTGCTTTTCCAGGAAAAAGAAGAAAAGCAAAAACAAAAACAAAAAACAAATTGTGAATTACCAAAAACAAACAAACAAACAAAAAACCTTCTATTTTCTGGAGCAACAGGTTTGATGCAGGGTGCTAGATATTCTTATAAAGACTTTTTCAGCACAATATCCTCTGTAGTTTAATACAAAGTCATGTTAAGTATGAATACTGTTACTAGAAAAAGAACATCAAAAACAGGTACATATCTGCATACGTGACCTTGACAGAATCACTCCATCACTTTTATCTTGATGATTTCTTCCTTCTGCCATTTGGTAAATATATAGCTAGGTGGTACAATGTATAGAATGTCAGGTCTGGAGTCAGGAAGACTCATCTTCCTGAGTTCAAATATGGAGACACTTCTTAGTGTCTTAGCCCTGTTTGCCTCAGTTTCCTCATCTGTAAAATGAGCTGGAGAAGGAAATGGCAAACCACTGTAGTATCTTTTCCAAGAAAACCCCAAACGGGGTCAGGAAGAGTCAGACATGACTGAAGAACAACCACAACATATAAAACATTCACATGTTTGGTTTGGATAAAAAAAAAATCAATAAAGGCATGTTTTATTAAGCAAAACATTATCTGTGCTTTGTTTCAATGTCTTTGTGAGAAAATACAAATTTTTTATGTGTACAGTCATTTTTCAGTTGTGTTCAAGGCCAAGAAAGAGTCAATAATTTGGCCAGCATCACAGAGTCAACAAGGGTCTAAGATGGATTCAAACTCAGTTCTGACTCCAAGTCCACTTTATTCACTTCTCCCCCAACTGGCCTTGAAGAATTGAGCAATATTGAAGAACATTCTACTTCGTTATCAGAATTCTACTAATTGTACTTGTTTTTAAAGCTACCTTCCCATAACATATATTCTATACCTAGATGTTTTGTCTTTTACATAAATTTAGAGGAACAGGACAAATTACAGAGAAGTTGGTAACCAGAATCGTCTCCCCAAGTGATTCTATTTTCACTAGAAATTGTCTAGAAATCCGGGGACATTCTTCAAACTCTTTGTGATACCCTCTAACCATTCAGTTGCTTGGTCTTCACCATTCTGAAAGTTGGTCAGCACTGCAGGACTCCAAGGACAAAAGTGCTGTCAACCCAAATCACCAGCACAGTTCTCCTCCGTCCTCATACCTCTGACCCTGACAGCCTTATGAATAGACTCATTAAAATGATTAATATTGGGCACCTACTTCCTGATTGGTCTGTACATTAAAGTGACCAGAATAATAGCATTGAAACGGAAGACATTTTCAATTTTTGTCAGATATATTAAAAAAAAACTAGCTGAAAACTGGGTATGCTTAATTACACAAATGTTTGAAGTGCCTAAAGGATGATTTGATTTAATTGAGCAAACATATATGAACAACTACTTTGTTTCAGATGTTGCTTTAATCTGGTTTACAAAACAAAAAATACGTGAAAATGGTCCCTACCCTCCAGGAGCTTACATATTAAAATGACAGAAAGAATGTGCATCAGATTCCATGCCCTTGGCCATCCTCAGATTTCATAATGTACTTGAACTTCATGATAAAACAAAAAAAAAATTGTTTTTAGAATCTAGAAGACATGGAAAGTTGTTTCCACCCCCTTCCTCCTTTGGCTTTTAAAGTCATATTTCTTTTAATACACATGAAACTGTTTCCATCAAATGTCAGCCTGAATATTTGAAACATTAAATCATTTGGAAGAAATGATTTTTTTCTGGACTATCTTAGGAGTGCAGACTATACTCATTCAACTGTCACTCTCCTCCTTCCACCCAATGATCTTCATGATTTGCTTGACTTGTTTTACTTACTGTTGGTTCAAGGTGCCCTTCGCTGATTACTTAAGAGAAAAATTGTTTAATCCCATCTTGGTCTACAGGTTTGTTGAACTGATGTCTTAATTCAGATCCCAAATGGTAAAGAAGTTGTGACCTCTCTGACAAACCTGAGGTTAGCCCTATGGAATGCTGTATTTTCCTTAGAAGTTTTTCAAGAAAAACTCTAGGTCAATTTAAGTGGAGGTTTGCAAAGTACCAGGCTAAATAACTGACCTCTGATGTCTTCTAGTCTTTTCAAGTAAAGTGAAGTAGGTAACTGAAGCAATTCCTGAATCACAGATGGCCAACTTTTATAACACTAGTAGAATAGTCACAACTCTCATTTCTATAGGACTTTAATGCTTACAAAATCCTTTATCAATATGATCTCTTTCAAGCCTCATAATTACCCTGAAAATTATCTTCATTTTAGAGATGAGAAAACTGAAGGTCAGAAAGATAAAATCTTGCTTGGTATCACAGAGATAAATAGACTCTAAAATGGGATTCCAAGTGTGATGCCATGGGAAGAGTACAGGCTCTAGGGTGAGAGGATGTGGGTTCAAATCCTCCCTTAGACAAGTCCTTGTATCTGTATGTCCTTGTCTGTAAAATTAAAGGCTTGGATTGGATGGATTCTGAAACTCTTTCCATTACTTCACCTTTAATTCAATGACTTCAGCTCCACCCCTTTACCTGTAATGCTGGGCAGTCTCTCTAACCAGGGTATGAGGTTATTGACCCTAATTCTTCAATGGCACTTACAGGCTGGAGGGAAAGCAAATGATTGGACTGCCTGTCACCACCCTGGCCATCAGGAAAGCCTATCACTCCCATAGTTCTACTAACTAAGCATTCCATGGGTTAACAAATTCATTAATTTGTTAAAAACAAACACTTTGTGCTTCTTCTGAAATGCCTCAGGTGAAGGTCAAGTCGGTCATTAATTCCCAATTTGCAGGAAGCTGCTTCTCACTTTCCTTTCTGGTGGCTGGGGCACTGAAGGATTGTGAAGATCTGGTTGAGAGGATGAGGAACAAGGGTCTGGAGGAGATGCTAAGGCTGAGCAGCCCCAAAACAACACTGGGAAGCTGGGGCAGGTGACAGGAATAAAACACAGGCAACCAACCTCCACCTACTTACAAGGGCTCAGGGCTCCACTGGTCAAGAGTCAACAAATATTTATTAAGTGTTTGGTTGTGGTTCAGTTGTTTCAGTCATGTCCAACTCTTCTTGACCTCATTTGGAATATTCTTTGCAAAAATACTGGAGTGGTTTGCCATTTACTTTTCCAGCTCATTTTGTAGATGAGGAAACTGAGGCAAATAGGGTTAAGTGACTTGCCCAGGGTCACATAGTTATTAAGCGTCTGAGGTCACATTTGAACTCAGGAAGATGAGTCTTCCTGAATCCAGGTCCAGCACTCTATCTACTGTGCCTATCTACCATAAACCCTTTATTTTACGAATAAGGAAACTGAGGTGAAAGGTGCCCAATATCCCACAGCTTGTATGTACTAGACAAGAGATTTAACCTGAAATCTTCTGACTCTAAATTTAGCAGTCCTTTCAATAATATGCTTGTTGGTATTGTTGTTTTTTAGTTTTGTCTGATTCTCTGTGACCCTGTTTGGGGTTTTCTTGGCAGAGATAAAAGAGTGGTTTGCCATTTCCTTCTCCAACTCATTTTACAGATGAGGAAAATGAGACAAACAGGGTTAAGTGACTTGTCCAGGGTCACACAGTTATTGGGTCTCTGGCTATCTGAATTCACAAAGTTGAGTGTTCCTGACTTCAGGCCTGGCACTCCACCCACTCCTAGCTGCCCATATATTTTTAGTAATTAATAAATCCTACAAACCATGCAGGAATACCATGAAGCAATGAAGTTTTCACCAAATAAAACCCTGGATATGTCTGATTGCTGTTATACAGTTAACTTGCAGAAATTGTACTAAGATGACATGTTGTCTTATGAGGATTTCAAAAAGAAAATTTTAGAGGAATCACTGAAAAAAAAATAAACAACCATTTTCCTCATGAAATCATAGGAGAAAGAGGCAGCAAAGCTAAATAAATATTAAAAAGAATTTATGGAATAAGAACCTCCTAAATGAAGAAAGGTAATTGGGAACCAAAGAAAGGTTGAAAATAACCAGATGTCATCATGTCAGAACAAAGGAATAACAAAAAGGAGTTGTACCTCAGGACAGTCCAGCAGCTAACCTGGATCAAAGGGATTTCTGTCACTTATGCTGGGACAGTCTGACTTGATAATTTGGTTTTTGCTATTTTCCTGGTTTTATTAAGGTAGCTTAAAGTGTTCATTGAAATAGGCCTTAGTTGATTAGATTTGGTATTTTTTGTTCATTATGCATTAATTATATTAAACGTTTCATGTATATGTATATACACATGTATGTATATATAAATGTATTTATATGTTATATATGTACATATAATAAATACACATTATACACACACACAAATATATATATAAAACATAACTCTATAAGACTGTGTTTTTTTCTTGGAAGAAATTATGTAAATAGAAACTAAAATAATTCTAAAGTATGGTTTAGAGTGTTAATGGGCAGAAAAAAAAAAATGAGTGCAGTCAGCATAAGGAGGAGCCCATGAAGGCCACACCATGGGGAAAATGGCATTCTCTTGAGTTTGGCCTGCTCCCTCTTCCTCAGTGAGTTCCCCTCTTGGAACAAGAGTTAAGTTCTGCTGCCAGCCCAGAGACCAATCTTGTCCAAAAAAAAAAAAAAATGAAAGTGGGGCAACTAGGTGGCGCAGTAGATAGAGTACCAGTCTGAGGCTGAATTTGAACTCAGATCCTCCTGAATGCAGGGCCGGTGCTCTATCCACTGCACCACCTAGCTGCCCCTCTGATCTTATTTTAACTTTACTCTGAATTATATCATTTAACTTGGATATACAGGATAGCCATGGCATAAAGAACAATGAGGCAGCTTTCACAGTACAGTGAAATGAACACTGGTTCAGTATTCAGAAAACCTGGGTTCACATCTTACTTCTGAGCAAAGTCATTTATGTACCAGGGGCCTCTGGAGGAACAGGAGGAGGAGGAAGAAGAAGAAGAAGAAAGATGAAGAAGAAAGAAGAAAGAAGAAGACAAAGAAAGATGAAGAAAGAAGAAGAGGAGGAGGAGGAAAAGGAGAAGCAGGGCATACTGAATGGTTATGAGGTCTCTTCCTACTAGATGAGTATGATCTTTTTCCCCCATTATACTCCTTTTAGCAGAAGTTCAAATTATAGTTTGAAAAAAAAACCTAATAGAATCCTTTAAAAATAGGGCTTTTATCTCTAGCACTAGAATCTAGCTTTTGATGAAGAGAGGGAAACAAATAATGAAAACAATGAGAAAGTCTATTTTAAGCTGATATATAAACATATACAACAACAGAAATACATTGTCACTCTTTTTGGGGGGGGAGGGGCAATGAGGGTTAAGTGACTTGCCCAAGGTCACACAGCTAGTAAGTGTCAAGTGTCTGAGACCAAACTGTCACTCTTAATTTTTAGTCCAATAGAGAGTACACGGAGCTCAGAATCGAAACCAAGTTCGAGGCCCAAATGTGATACTTTCTGGTTGTGTTACTATGGCTAAGTAGCTTAATTTCTTTAAGCCTCACCTGTGCTCTTCTGTAAAATGGAGATAGTTATACTTATAATACTTGTCACACAGAATAATAAGAAAAACACTTTTTTTTTAAAAAAGAGTAGTATTTAATTATGAATTATTATTTTTGAGCATTAGTATTATCTGAAAAATAAAATTCAGTCATACCACTTGGGGCCAGGGGTCCACAGTGCCCATTTTTTTCTTATTCTTAATTATTATCCAATGGAAAAGAAGACAGCAAACCAGTCTATTATCCCTGCCAAGAAAACTCCATGCACAGTAGGGCCCATGGGTTCACAAAGAGTCAGATACAACCAAACGACTAAACAACAACAATTGTAATAGATTCTCAATAGGAACCGTGATGTAAACTTCTCAACCATGATTTAAAATCACAGGACAATCCATTATAGACTGTCACCTCTTTGAGAGCAAGAACTACCTTATTTCCTCTTCTGTCTCCCCAGAGCTTTGTATGGTAACTGGCACATAGTGAATGGTTAATAAAGGCCTACTGAGTGACTGACCTTAACTTCTAAAAAGGTCAAGTTGGTGTGAACAAAAAGGATAGCTTAGTGTCTGGGATATTGTGGATGGGGGTTACCTTTAAAAAAATGGTGGCATGGGAGAAGAGATCATGGATCAGTCTTTGTTCTGTCTATATTCTCTAGAGACGTGTGCTTACTGAAGTTTTCCTGAACATCTGGATTGGCCACTGCCTTATTTGGCCACATTTAAACTCATACTGTATTTTGAGGATGTATGGGAACATGAAGGAAGCTTAGAGGCTAACAAAGAAAAAAAAATTAAATCAGATTATGAAGGGATATAATACAATCTAGTATTCATAAAAAATTAAATCTGGAAGTATCTTTATTTCTCCTTAGGAAAACTGCTTAAGTGATTCATTGCCTAGTTGGCCTTAGGAAAGTATTGCATACAGGACATACTATAGGTGAAGCTTACTTATAAATGCTCTGTTTGGATTGAAAGAGGGAAGTAAGCATGTAGATGACATCTCAGTTAACCATCTAAACTTTCAGATGCTCAGATCTTTTGAAATTGTCTCCATCACTCTTAAAATACCACAGAATACTCAGATGATAAATGTACCCTTCCAGTCTGATAACAAAGATGACTTCACACGGGAAAGCTTATTACAAGTAGTGGCAAGGTTAATGAAGAGAAAGCTTCATCTCTTCAGAATAATTCCTACTAATTTGGAAGGGTGTGTTGCCATAGTTTCCCAGAGCAGCCTTCAAAATGTCAGTGCTGTTTAACACTGAAGTGGGAAGAGGAGACAAGCAGAAAGTGACTCACCGTTCGAGATGTTGGGGGAGCGGATGGGCTTGTTAGGGAAACCATCTCCTGGATCGCTAATCGGAGTTTCAGGCGATGCAGAGGGTTGCTGATGCCAATTTCTCTCTGGATCTCCGTGTCTGACAGAGCAGACATGATAGCGCCACTCTTGACATTGGCCCGGCAAGCTGCAACATACCAGGCAGGCATTCCCAACCACAGCTATGGGGAGAAGGTAAAGGGTGAAATTCACAATTACAAACATCCAAATTTCTCTTTTTAATTTAGTTCCCCCAACTACTGGCTTGAAATAAATATAATTCGGGTTTAAAATCTTCTTCCTGATTGGAAATTGAGTCCCTGCCCATCAATTGGGGAATCGCTGAAGAATCTGCAGTATATGAATATGATAGAATTCTATTGTGCTGTAAGAAATGATGAGCAGGCGATTTCAGAGAAACCTGGAAGGACTTGCATGAACTGATGATGAGTGAGATGAACAGAACCAGGAGAACACTGTACACAGTATCAACAACACTGTGTGTTGATCAACTGTGATAGACTTGATTCTTCTCAGCAATACGATGGTCCAAGATAGTTCCAAAGGACTCATGATGGAAAAGGCTCTCCAAATCCAGAAAAATTAAAGGAACTGTTGAATCTGGATACAGATAGAACCATACTATTTCTCTTGTTTTTGTTGTTGTTTTTCTTTTTTTGAGGTTTTGCCTTTTTGCTCTGATTCTTCTCTCATAACATGTTTAATACATAAATATATTGAATGTGACTGTACATATATAACCTATATCAGATTACTTGCTGTCTTGGGGAGCAGAGAGGGAAGGGAGGGAGAGAGAAAAATTTGAAACTAGAAATCTTATAAAAACAAATGTTGAAAACTATCTCTAAATGTAACCAGAAAATAATAAAATATTTATATGGAAAAATGAAAAAAAAATCTTCCTGGATGACTGTAAGTCAATTTCTTGGGGCTTAATTTTCTCATTTGTAAAATTTAAGGATTGGGATAGATGGCCCCTTTGGTCCATTCTTCTTCTCTGTCTATGCTCTTATGATCATCTGGTGTCTCAGCAACTTGGGGGAATGTGAGGAATTCAAAATAATTCAGTTCTATAAGCATGGTCCCTTTATGTAGAAATTCTATAGATTAACACATTAGAATTATAAGAATAGGGGCCTACATTGACTTAAAGTCCTGTAAAACTAACATTAATGGAAATCATAAGTGAGGATAGCAGCACAGTCTAGTGAAAAGAATACCATATCTGTAGTCAGGACTTGTCGTTTCCTTGCTATCCATGTGATCTTGGGAAAATCATATAACCACTCTGAGCATCAGTCTCTACAGCTATAAAATGAGGCTGGACTTGATGGATCCTGAAGGAATTCTTAACATGGGGTGTGGAAACTTGTTTTACTTCTACCATTTCAATAACTGTATTCCTATACAATTGATTTCCTGTGTAATTCTTTATATTTTATTTTATGCCCTTAAAGCCATTATTCAGATAAGGTCTTTTCAATCAACTCTTTATAAACTTTTAAGGTCTTAAGACTCCCATCTTGTACTATAATCACAATGAGAAAAGGAAGAGAAAAGAAAACCTGAAAGGGATGCTTTCCTCATAAGCAAGAATGAGATCCTTGATATAAATTCACTCTGGTGATAGGGAAGAGAAATCATTTAGTCAGTCAACAAACACTTATCGTCTACTATCTATCTACAGGGCACACTCCACAAAAAACAAAAACTGAATAATATTTGTCCTCAAGGATTTATATTCTGTCAAGATCACAGATTACTGCCAAGACAAAATGTCTAACCTAGAATCAAGAAGATGAAACATGAGGGTGTCTAATGCACATGAAACAGATAGTCAAATCAGGCTCTAGGCAACTCTCTTCTGGACTTCCATTTTAAAGCAGGATATGCTTTCTGGTGTTCTGAAAAGCATGGGAATTCATGGGAAAATGGGTTCAAGATATAGAAATTTTGATGAAATGTAAACCTTTTGGGGGCAGTTAGGTGGCGCAGTGGATAGAGCACCAGCCCTGGAATCAGGAGTACCTGAGTTCAAATCTGGCCTCAGACACTTAACACTTACTAGCTGTGTGACCTTGGGCAAGTCACTTAACCCCAATTGCCTCACTAAAAAATTTAAAAAAAAATAAAAAAAAAATGTAAACCTTTGGTGTTGACAAGGTATAATGTAATTGGATGATCAAACTAAGTAAGGGATTTAGGCAGAGATGAAAGAGTAATCCATCAATATGGCACCATTAGAACTGGAAACTTTTAGAGGAAACTGAAAAGACCTCTGTGAAATGAAGCAAAGTTAAATGGTCAGAACTAGGAAGACAATTTCTACTTTGACAACAACCTTATTAAGAAAAGACACATCTGAAAATTGTTGGAAGTCTGATTAAGATAATGACAAACCATAATTTAAGAAGTCCAAAGAGGGGCCATGCTACCCACTTCCTGCCAGAAAGATGATGGACTTTAAATACAGAATGAGACATACATTTTTGGATGTGGCCAATAAGGGACTTTACCATACATATTATGGAGTTGATCTTGATTTATTGATTTTTATTATTCAATAAAGGAGAGGGAAACAGAATAAAGAGAAAAATAAATGTTTATTTTGTAGGTGATCAGTTGAGAATGAGGAGCCTTAGTTTAAAATCAAGCATATCAGTTTCCAACATGGATTTAAAACTGGAAGGGGCCTCGGACATCATCTAGTTCAATACTTCCATTTTAGAGATGAAGAAACTGAGACCCAGGTCACAAAGACAATAAAGAACAGAACCATGGTCTGAACTTAGGTCTCCTAACTCCTGACCTTCCATTTCTATCATTCTGTCCTAAGTGACAGAATGGAATTACACGTATCTTGACAAGAAGCAGTATGTAATGAGATTTTTTTTGGATGTGACCAATTGCTTTGACTATGTTTATTTGTTGCAAGTCCCCTCCTTCCTTTGTCCCCTTTTTTTTCCCTCCAATGGTGGGGAGAGGACATGGTGGAAGGAAGATAAAATCTTTTTTTTTTTGGTTAATTGAATAGAATATTAAAAATAAGCCTATCCTAAACAATCCTTCTACAGCTCTATCACAGCCCCCAGTCGTGAAACTAACACCATCTTTCTCCTTTCCCTTCTGCATTCTGTAATATTAATAGTCCTACCCATCAAACCCAACCTGCCTCATTTGACCTTTGGTGATTCCACCAGGGGTCCCTAAAGCAGTTATTCTGATGTGACTGATGAAGCATAGCAATAAACACTTATGTCACAGATGGCCATGCCTTTTCATAAATGTCACTCCGGAGTATCCTTTGAGTGTTTTTTTTGACATGGATGAATTAGAGCCAACACTTACACATGTCATTCACAACAGAAATTTATACTCATGGATATTGGGGTGAAAAGTTAAGAACACTCACTCACTGTATTACTTAGCTCATTCATTCTGCTTGTTCAATTTTATGATTGGAGACACATCATGAAGCAATTATAGGCCAATTCCCAGATGTTCAAGGTAGGTTTAATTATTGCAAACTGTGCTGCCTGTCATTTCTTAGCACATTAATGTCAGTTGATGCTAGAACATTTTTACACTAAAAAATTCACTTATCTCCCCAAGTAGCAGTCTTATTACTGGCAATCTGAGAAATGTTTAATCATAATAAAAGAAAAATGAAAAAAAAACCCTAAAGGAATCATTATTATTCTTTTCAGGCTTGCCTGATCAAGTAGGCTGTCAGGTAATTGATTTTAAATTTAGTAACTTCAATGACCAGTTTGAAAAGTAAGACAAGCCCCGATCACAAACATGAAAACATTTGCTGATGGACTAGTATTGACTGAATTAAGTCATGGGCATCATTTGTTTGGTGTAAGCAGTTTGCTATGTCTGTTTTTGTAAAGAATTAAATAGTATTTTTTTGATGAATTTTAATTTTTTCCCATGGACCATACTAAACTCAGGTTGTTCCAAAATGATTGAAAAAGCTGAGTTGGGCTACTTTATATCCCCAAAAGAATAGGAATGCAACATGTGATTTCACTCCCAAAGAAAGGTTCCATGGAGGAATTTCCTCTACCATTGCACTGCATTATATCTGCAACTTAGAATACCTAGAGCAGAGAAGTTAAATAATTGGCCCATGGTTGCACAAACCATATGAGTAAAAAGCAGAAATTGATTTTAGACCTTTCTGAACCTACCAGTTTTCTATCCATTGGGTCAGATTGTCTCATCCAAGGCCCTTCACAAATCCCAAAGCCATCTGCTTTAAAAAAAAAAAGTTTTCTCCCCTTTGAGGTAAGCACAGTACCACAAAGTACAGACATAAGAATGACCTACCCACTGCCCAAAAATCCATAGTTGCTAGACTAGAAAGGAAGAATCAAAATGGTGTTAATGAGGCATGTGAAAGTAAATCCTAGGTTTAGCACAATTACTTGAGCTAGACTAGTTGATAGCACCCCAATCAGGAAGATAAGACAACGGAGCAGCAGGGACCAGAAGGCATAAGCTGCACCCAGAGAAGACACCAGTATCTCATTTTGGGCCAGCATTGATGAATTTGTGTGTTAGGCTGGTCCTTTATATTGTTTTTGAAAAGTTGTTTAACTTGGAGAAAGAATTCAGTTCTAGGTGCAGATGTACTTCTTCAGTATTGTACAAAATGACCAAGGAGAAAGATTTTGGCAGAAACTATCATCTGATGATGAATGACAATGACTCCCAATTGTTGTATTGGTATGATTTAGAGGAGACACCTTTTACTTGACTGCCCTTCCATGGGATTCTCTATTATCATAGGATCACAGACACCTTAGTGATCACCTGGTCCAATGGCCTCACTCTAGAGATGAGGAAGAAGAGGTTCAGAAAGATGAAGTAATTTGCCTAAAGTCACACAGGAAATCTGGAGAAGGAAATGGGAACCCACTCCAGTATCTTTGCCAAGAAAACCCCAAATAGGGTCATGAAGAATGACTACTACTACTACTGAAATGACTCAATAACAACAACACAGGAAATAAATGTTGAAGGCTCTCTGTCTCCAACTGTAGTGCTCCTTCCATTATATTAATCCCAGGGACAAACAGAGGGATGAAATCTCAAGACACCTGAGCGTAAAACTTTGACATGAAACACATGGCTCCCAAGAAGCATTGATGCAAACAGAAATGTGTGTCATCCATATCTGCAAATCCCTTGGGGAGTCATGGAAACTGCAGCTCTTGAGGTGAGCCCCTCTTCTGCCATCTCCAGTGAGCTCAGGTTTTGAGGGGCTTTTGATTTTATCCACCTACTTACCTCTAGCCATGCAACCACTGTGGGCCCATCCCACTGGGCAAAAGGTAATCCCTTTCTTCGAGCTTCTTCCAAAAGTTCATGCCTGAAGCATAAATAGATTGCAGATTGTTAGCTGTGGAATATGGAAGGAGATTGCTGTAATTACCGAAAATGGCAACATTAACACAATTCACTAATCTCCTTTAGGAATTCTCATGAGAAACCGCCAAATAAATGAGTCTTTCATCTCTTGAGCAAATGACTTTTGTGGCACCCAGTTCTCTTCCTAGAAATAGAACATTAGGTATCAACTGGAATCTTTGAAGCATCATTTTTTTCTGAAGAATTCACTGTAGCATTAAATACATATTGCTAAGAAACTGCTACTTGCTATAACTAACATATTTGACAGAAAAATCACTTTTGTGTATCCAGTATATATTATAGTTGAAGATGCTACCTCTTGAAAAATTTGGTCCTGGATTTATGAATAACAAATTCCTAGAACCATTTTTGAAGATAATCTCTCACTATCTTAAATAAGACCTTAGGTCTCAGTTACATATATCAGTACTATAAAGGGCAGATTCAACTCCTCCACTGGGTTGAAATACAAGGTGTGAAATCCTAACGTGCTTGTATAAAGTTTGTCATTTACTTTTACTCTCAGTCCTTTAATGGAAGTCAAACTTAGAACTTTATAATAAACAAATGGTTGTCTCTAACAATAGATTTATCAATAAAACTTTAACTGATGGCTTTGTAAAATGTACTATCTTGCTATGGCTAGCAGACAATATTTTGTCCTTAGCCCTGACTTTAATTTACATAGAAGAGTTCATTCCTGACCTAGTAAGCATATCATTTCACAAACCTGAAATGAATCCACATTTGATTCATTGTGCAATTTAAAATACATTCTGTGTTCCTTAGTGTTCTTCACTACAATACAGAATAATAATGGACTCGCTCTAAATTAATTTGCTTACACTTTACCCCTGATTTCCAAGTTGACATTCAAGGTATTTTAAAAAATAATCCTGCATCTTCATTATATAGACCCCTCAAAATAGAATGTCTGAAGATACACATATTTGTGTAAATAATTATGCTTCAGCATTCTGTCTGCTCTATGCTAGGTTATATTAATAAAGCAGAAAAATCAAAATGGAAATTTCTTGTAACACTGGAGCTTATCTTGTGTTCGTTATTGAGATGTTAACAGCACTCATGCAGTAAGAAAAGCAATGAGGAGGAAAGGAAACAAGCCACAGTTACATGGATAAAGGGACTCATAAATCACCTGCTATTTCACTTTGACAGGAGCAACAGGATGCATTGATTAGGTTCATACACGAACCATGTACTACCTAGAGCCCTTAGTTAGGATGCTGTACGTGGAATTCTCTAAGCAACTGCTATGGTGAGGCAGAGAAAGGAGAGAAGAGGAGGAAAGAATTATGGTTTCCAAACAGCTTTGTTGTTGTTGTTCAATCACTTCAGTTATATGCAACGCTTTGTGATCTCATTTGGTTTTTTGTTTGTTTTGTTTTGTTTTTTTGACAAATATAGTAGAGTGGTTTGTTCCTTCCTCATTCAGCTCATTTTATAGATAAGGAAACTGAGGCAAACAGGGTTAAATAACTTGCCCAGGGTCACACAGCTAGTAAGTGTCTGAGGCCAAGTTTGAACTCAGGGAGATGAGTCTTCCTGACTACAGACCCAGCACTTTATCCACTGTGAGACCTAACTGCCTCTTCCATACAGCTTGCTCCCTTGCAATCCTAATGAGTACCATTAATTAGAAACTAAGCTAACCTGGGCCAATTTTAGTTTGTTTATAGAAACAGATGGGGCAATCTAGCAATAAACATCCATTGAGTGTGACTTAATATAATAATAAAAATTCCCATTTATATTACATTTAAACTTCAAGTACTTTCCTTAAAGTACTTGAGCTATAGTATATAGTGTATACTATACTATAGCTACAGTGAGCTATAGTATATAGTATATAGCGAGCTATAGTATATAGTGTAAATATCTTTGGCCCTTTTTACAGATGATGAGGCAGCTAGGTAGGTATATAGAGCATCAGGCCTGAAGTCAGGAAGACCTGAGTTCAAATCCAATCTCAGATACTAACTGTGTGACCTAAGGCAAGTCACTTTAGCCCTCCTAAGTTTCCTCAACTGTAAAATGAGCTGGAGAAGGAAATGGAAAACCATTCCAACATCTTTGCCAAGCAAATGCTAAAAGGGCTTACTAAGAGTAAGGCACAAATCAACAACAACAATCAAAAACAGATGATGAAGCTGAGTCTTAGAGCAGTAAACTATTCCCACAGTCATACTTCTTAGGAAGAAGCAGAATCAGGATTTGAATCCAAGTCTTCTGCTATCTCTGAGTCCAATGTTTGTTCTACTATGGCAGAGTGTTTCAATAGAACAAAAACTCAATCTGTGCTAGGTAAGAATATAGAATGATACAAAAAGAATTAAATAGAAAATAAGAATAACTTAGGGAAATAACAACTAACCTTAAGTAACATAATCTAGTACGAGGGACAAAGAAAACACAAAACAGGATATATGATGAAGGGCCACACTTTGTGGTGAAAGTATAAATTCCATAGGATTTTTGAGAAAGGAGAGAACTTATGGAACAATGACTGTTAGAATAGTGAGTGAGTGTTTCCTTATTGGAAGCTGAATTAATCTGTACCTAGAAGAACTGGGTGAATGGAGGATGGGGGGAAGGGAGAGACAAGGGGGATGGAGTGACACTTTAAAAAATTCTATTTGCATTAATCATACCATGTTTTCAACTGAATTAACTCAGATGAGGCTGTGAAACTGGGCATAAATTGTGTTGTGTGCTGGACAGAGCCTTAGGTTCACCGACTGGAGACCTGGGTAAGAATACTAACAGTTCAACACTTACTAGCTGTGTGACCCTGAACATTACTCAGCCTTTGTAGGCCTCAGTTTCCTCATCTGTGCAATAGGATTTAGAGTTCTAGGACTTGGGATGAAATCCAGGCTCTGCTTCTTATTTACCTGCCTGACTCTAAATACCTCACAACTCTTCTGGGTTTTCCTTTTCCTATCTGCAAACAAAGGGGGTTGGACTTCATTAGATCATCTCTAAGGTTCCCTCCAATTTGAAATCCTATGATTCTGAAAGAACACAGGCCCTTCCATTAAGATTGCCATCATCAAAATGTAGGGGATGCCAGGACAGGGAATATTGTAAAACAAAAGTGAAGGGGTCCATGGGAAGATGAGTGACTTCCATAAAGAAAGTGTCTAATTAAAAATCTACAAGGTCTAGATTTATAGATTAGAAATCTATAAATACTCCTGCAAACATAAATCTGAACTGATAATTGCCCAGTAAAATGTTACTTCCTTGAGGAATTTTCACTTTCAAGTAGTAACTTTCATTTTTGTATTTAGGGCACTGAGAGGCAGCTATATGCTTCCCTCAATGGATAGATCTCTGGGCCTGGAGTCAGGAAGACCTGAGTTCAAATTTGGGCATTAGACATTTAGGAGTTGTGTGACCCTGGGCAAGTCATTTAACTTTGGTTTGCCTTAATCCACTGGAAAAGGAAATGGCAAACAACTCGTTGTCTTTGATATAAAAACCCCATGAACCATATGGTCCACAGGTTCATGTAGAGTTGGACATGACTGAAGAGTTGAACGACAGCAATGAGAAATCCAGGGCTTTGAGCATCTGAGAGTGATTAGCATATTAGATCTGGGCCTTTTATCTCCTTGGTGTGAGACATTCCAGGTATAGAAACTCTCTCCACATATGCACAAGGGGACCTCATCTTTAAATTAGCCAAGGTCACTGGAATGTTCTGCTACTTGCCTAGAACCATCTAGCTAGTATGTTTGACTTAAACCCAGATCTTCCTGCCCCCAAGGTATAACATTACATTGACTCATTGGGAACAGTAAAGGTGCCTGGGAAATGCTTCTTGAACAGAAGTGAATTTCCTAAGTAGTCCTAAAATATTGAATATTAAGTGACTTCATTTTTGGTGTCTCATGCTTCATCTTTGTTGGCAAAATTTATCTTTGAGGAGAAAAGACAGGCAACTAGAACTGAAGCCAGGCTTGCAACAGAATGAAATTTAAGATTAGTTAGAATATTTCTTTCCTCTTTATCTCTTTGTCACTGCCTCAAGCCCTTTCTTTCTTAAGACATGATACTAACAAAATCAAACATTTTAATTGGTCCATGCCATCCATTTGGGGAAGAATACTATTATTAACAAAAGCCAGTCAATGACATCCTTAGAAGTGAGGATTATTCTTCTATAATCCAACACACTCTTTTCCAGTCCAAAGATGCTGTCACTCAATAAGTACTCAATAAACTTGGACTGATGAAAAGCTATAATATAAATATGCCACAGAACTACATATACATGTAGTCACAAAGACTCAGATTTGGAAGAGACTTAGGTGACAATACATTCTGGTCCAAATATGAAAAGAATTCCCTCTACAACATTCCTGATTAGTGAACATCTAGTCTGCCTGAAGATCTCTAGTGGAGAAGAAAACATTTTACCTCTCAACACTGCCCAATTTACCATTGGGTGACTCTAAATTTTATGGAGTTTTATACCTTATATCCAGTTTAAATCTTCTTCTCTAACTTCCATTCATTGCCCCTAATTCCAACCTCTGTGTCTAAGCAGAATAAGTCTTATCCTTATTTAACCAGGCAGTTCTTCAGATATCTGAAGGCAGTTGTCATGCCCCTCTCAAACCCCTCAACTATATTAAAATGTTCCACTGTCTATGGATGAGAGATTGTCTGGTTCAAAAAGTAAAATGTGCATAAGAGGGACCATTGTGGTTGCCATGAGCTAATCCTTTATAAAGATTCCTTCCTCCTCTCCCTTCCTGCCTCAATTTCACATATAATTTGGAAGGACAGAAATAGCCCCACTATTCTTCTCAATTTTATTCTAGTAACAGAACCAGTAGCTTGTCCCACATGCCAAACAGCAGTAAATGAGGCCATTTAAAAAGGGATCTCCTGGGACCCAATTTCCTGAGGCAGGTAAAATAGAAATCTCAACATTCATTGTTTTGCTAATGGTTTAGTTAACTAACAAGGAAGAGAATGTGAAGTATGAACTTGTTTCAATGAAAATTTATTGGAGTACTTGCAGGCAATCTCCCAATTTAAAAGTTTAGATTTTTAAGGAATATCTTTCAAGATTTAAGAACTCTGATCAATACAATGACCAACCACGCTACCCATCTCCTGACAGTGAAGTGATGGGCTAAATATGCAAAATGGACATAGCCAATGTAGAAGTTTATTTTGTCCGACTACACACATTTGTTATGAAGATTTTGTTTTTTGTTCTTTTTTTCCCCTGGTTGGTGGAAAAATTGAAAAATAAATGAATATTAAATAAAAAATAAAAATAAAATGTAAAAAAGACTATCTTTCAGAATATTAATTTACTTCGAGCTATACTAAGGATGCTTGCAAAGCAGTAACATGTCATAGACCAATGTAAGTGATAAGAAGCATGCCTTCACCTGGGGGGAGGGAAACATATCACTCCCACCCTTAGAAGGAAAATATAGATCCAGGGACTGAATGTGGGTGGAGGGAGGAATTTTATTCTAGGAGGCATGAGACTGGAGAGGACTCATCTTATTGTAACCAGATATAACCTTACCATTTAAAATAATGATTCTTATTAACTAGATGGTAAGCTCTTGTTATTTATATGCTGATGTATTGTCAACCACTTCTTTATCTGACACTTTAGGACAAAACTCTGGCAGCCCTGCCTCAGGTACAATTCTGGGTTACATGGGAAAGTAACTCCCTTTTTGGTAGTCAATCAATAAATGTTTGCTGGCTGAATTCCTGAAGCACAAATGATTTTTTAAATTTGCATTTGATTCTAATTGGGACCAAGACTGGATTTCCCCCAAAACCCCAAAGGTATGTGGTTTCCCCTATTCATTTTGCTTCAAAGGCTCCCTGTGGGAATAATCCAAACTATTCATTCAGACACAGAACCTTCCACAATATCATCTCACCTGAACTACTCCTCTCACTCCCTTACTATTCTAAGCAGGCCCACCTTCTACCCTTGAATGCTATTCACCATTCAGTTCAATAGATTCACTTGAGTGCCTCTGTGTAAGGATAGGCATTAGTCCTCTAATTTCCCTTTGCTTATACTGGTTCCTCTGTCAGGTATAATAGCTAATATTCATATTATCTTTACAGTTGACAGAGCATCTTATAAAAAAATTATCTACCTGTGAGGTAGATAGCCCAGGAATGGGTAGTGATGTCATCCTCCACATTCTTTATGGTCCAGATCAAATTTTACATCCACCACAGAACCTCCTCCTTCTTACCTCCTACTCTTTGTTTCTTTCTACCTTGACATGGTTATAACCTGCTCCTATTTTTATCTAGGGATACAAGGTAGGGTAGTGGATCAGTAAGAAGTCTTGGAGTCGGGGCAGCTAGATGGCGCAGTGGATAGAGCACCGGCCCTGGAGTCAGGAGTACCTGAGTTCAAATCCGGCCTCAGACACTTAACTCTTACTAGCTGTGTGACCCTAGGCAAGTCACTTAACCCCAACTGCCTCACTAAAAAACAAAAACAAAAACAAAAAATCCAAAAAAAAAAAAAAAGAAGTCTTGGAGTCAGAAAGACCTGGGTTTCAGTCTGATTTCTGGCACATTCTAGGTGTGTGTGCTTGTGTAAGTCTTAAATTCTTTAGTTCCCAGGCAATTTGGAGAATTCTGAATTCAAGAGTCATAATTTGCTGATCTGAAGTGACATTTGCTCATTTGAACTTTTTTCACAGAAAGTTCTCAACATCAATAAAAGCATAAGACAAATCTAAAAGTTATTTTCCCCTGAATTTATCTCTCTATCCATCCATCCATCCATTTATTCATCTATCTATCCATCTATATATGTAAACATACATGTCTAATTATCTATGTGCTTTATCTGAACTCACAATACTATTAAGTATCTGAGGTAAGATTTGAACTCAGATTTCCTGACTCCAAGCCTCTAGACTCTATTCACTGTACCACACCACTGCTACCTAAACAAAGAACTAATGTTCCTTAAGGTCAGAGAAGATACCCCTGTTTTTGCATCTCCCGAGACACCCAGCATGCACTGAGTACAATGTAGGTACTTATAATAATAATGGGGCAGTTAAATGGCACAATGGGTAGAGTATAGGGCATGGAGTCAGGAATAATCATCTTTCCAAATCTGGCCTCAGATGCTTACCATCTGTGTAACCCTGGACAAGTCACTTAACTGTGTTTGCCTCAGTTTTGGGATCTGTGAAATAAACTGGAGAAGGAAATGGCAAACCACTCTAGTATCTTTGCCAAGAAAACCCCAAATGGGGTCACAGACAGTCACAACTGAAAAATAACAACAAAAATAATAATTAGTATTTTTTAAAAACCATTTAAAGTTTCTAACAACTCTGGGAGGTAGGTGCTACTATGATTCCCATTTTACAGTTGAGGAAACTGAGGCAGACAGAGTTAAATAACTCACTTAGGGCCGCAAAGCTAGTAAGTATCTGAGTCTGGAGTTGAACAAGGTTTTACTGACTCCAGGTCTGAAAGTGTATTCACTGTATCTCCTCTCTGCCTTACTAGGCAATGAGGATACAAATAAAAAATTAAGCAAACCCTGTCCTCAATAACCTTTCTTTTTATAACATGTGCACAAATGAGCAAATACAAAATATTATATATGTGGTACAATAGAATAATATTTGAATGATAGAGCATATTAAGGTTAAGTGTTATCAGGGATGCTTTCCAATTAGGCTTGATTACTAAAGGACATTATCAGAAAATTTAGAGCAAAAGAGTTGTTTATTAGTTTTCATTATGTGTTAAAAAGATACACTGGTCATCTTGCTTTATAAAGTTTATGATTAGCATAAACATATATTCACAAAGATAGTTGCAGCTTAAGACAGAACATTGGGGGGAAAACAAAACAAAACAGAACAGAAATTCTGTGAAGAATGTGACAAAATATCCATAACTAATGACTCCAATGGGAAGAAGGGTACTGAGGGGAAGGACAGCAAAAAAAAAAAATGTTGAAAAACATGGTTTGGAATCAAGAAATGTAAGAGGAAATGGTTTACCTATTGTCTCCAAACCTCATACTTGTAGAACCTGAGTTTTTCTTGAAGGAAGATGAAAGAAGGTGCTAGATGTGAATTTCAAAATGCACCATCCACACACACACACAAATAAATTTGACTATTTGTTTAAAGGATGAGTTACCAATGCATAAGTCATTTCAGAAACAGTTTTCTGTTTGTAGCCATAGCTGATTAGAACACATGTCTAAATCAATGACTAATTAGAAGTATAAAGTTGGGGAGACAGAGTACACATTACAGTTCCTCTTGCATGATATGTTTAAATAAATGGCAGATGCCAAAATATGATACATGGAGGGAGAAAAAAGTGAATGGAGTATGACTATCACCATTTCCTAGAGACCAACTCATATCTAGTCATCAGAATGTGGAAGTCAAAAAGCCCAGAAACCATCTGGGTTTCCAAATGTTCAACACTATTGCAAAGAGTAAAGGCTTGACAGACAAGGGTGATGACATTTTAAAGCACAAACTCCCTGGCAAAAAAAGGATAGAAGAAAGAGGATGGGAGATTGTAAATAAGATTCTCTTATAAAACCTTAAAAAAGTAGTTGAAGGTCAAGAGAGACCTATATGTTGTTTGCAAAGTAGTTTACATGTATATATATTCTCTTACTTGATGATCAGAATAACCTATTGACATAGTTGCTATGATATCCCTATGAGGAAACTGAGTCTTAGGAAGATTATTGTTTGTTGTTTTTGTTGTTCATTTGTTTCAGTGGTTTCCAAATCTTTGTGAACCCATTTGTGGTCTTCTTGGAAAAGATACTGGAGCGGTTTGCTATGGCCTTCTCTGGGAACCGAGGCAAAGAGGATTAAGTGACTTTCCCAGAGTCACAAAACTAGTTAAATGTCAGGGGCCAGATCTGACTTCAGGAAGAAGAGTATTTGTGACTTCATGCCTGGCACTCTACCCACTGTGCCAAGTAGCTGCCCATTTCTTTTCTTTTTTTTTTTTTTTTGCAGGGCAATAAGGGTTAAGTGACTTGCCCAGGGTCACACAACTAGTAGGTGTTAAGTGTCTGGGGCTGGATTTGAACTCAGGTCCTCCTGAATCCAGGGCTGGTGCTTTATCCATTGCACCACCTAGCTGCCCCCCAGCTGCCCAATTTTTAAGTGACTTTCCCATAATCACATGGCTAGTAAATTTCCAATGTAGGTAGGATTGAACCACAGGCCTCTCTTGGTTTCAGGTTCAGGTTCATTACATCATTAGAATGAGACCCAGCTAACCCAGGTCATCCTGAAAGCATTTTTAGATGAAGCTGGTAGAAAAACAATAAATGTGGAAGAAATGGAAGAGATCTGAGACCCTTTCTGTAGTTATGGATTCTCTGTGATTACAAGTCAGGCCACCACATTTGGATTGTTCCACCTCAATATGACTGGTTTGTCTTGTGAGGAAGCAGTAATAGTGCTCATAAAAAAGATGGAGTAGAGAAGAAATTTGTTCTGAAAACAACCCAATTTTAAAGGTACTTGGAGCCAGTTGCTGCTCTATTTCAAAGAAGGGATGATTCTAAAAAGAATGTGAAGAGAGGTTGCCACCCTACACACACACACACACACACACACACACACACACACACACACACACACAGAATGGTCATAAATTATGAGCCATAACTAACCATATGCTTACTTTCCCAATTCTATACAACCTTTATGAGAATGACTTTTTAGTTCAAGAGAGTATTCTTGATAGAAACATGAAAAGGCAAGAGATAATTGCAGTTATTTATAATACATTACATTTTCACAATTCTTGAACTGAGAGGCATGGAAAATATGATTCTTTTGTATCTACTTAGTTATTATAAAAAGAATTGGTAGATCAAAATTTGTAACTAAAGGATCTTAAGGGATGAATCTCTTGCATATGTTAAACTAATATATGATCACATGACCAACAACTGGGAAGATAGCTTTTTAAAGCAATTTGCAAAATATCAACATTAAGTGAGGAATAGATACTTTTCATGTGAGGTATTTGACATTGCCAAGAAAGGTGTTCCTCATGGAGTCCAAATAGAAAGATTTTTCCTATAGATCCTGATGTTAAACATATGAAGACTTAGAATATTAAGAAGTCTCTAAAATGAAGGTCATAATTATTTGAAAAAAGTAACTTAACCATCCACAATGGAGAAACAAAATAGATTAAAAATTCATATTACAAGATGTTGTTAGATAGCTAGCCCATTAATTTACTCCATTTCTATGTGTATCTATGTATAAATCTTGGGGGAAGTATATTAGCTGGACAATGGACTGATCCCAGAAATCAATTGGAAAAGGATACTGAACTGATTCCACTTAGACAATGTCTAGTCCCTTCAATGAATCCAAGTTGCTTGCTCCTACAAAAGCCCAACATTCTCCCACCAATTCTATATGGTTGGCAATAAAGGAATACCACACATCTGAAAGAATCAAAACTTCAAGAGAAGAAAAGGGAAATCAGAAGATATATAGAGGGATTAAGTAGGTGAAAACATATTTCTGATAATGGAATGTCATGAAAATCATTGGAAAGGACATGTAAAACTGAAATGTGTGTGAGCTGGTTATATAGCAAAAAAAAAAATTTGGGGGGGGGGGGCTAATGCCCACATATCAAAAGAATTAAAAGAACAAACCAGGGGAATGCCACCAAAAAAATGGGTGCATCCTCCAGAACGGAATCAAGGAATGATTTAAACCACAGTCACATAGAATGAAGTGTGGAAAGGTGGGAATCTACATCAGAAGAGGTGGTAATGATAAGGTCAACCTGGAGCATGCTGTAAGTTGCTATCATCACCTCTGTTTTCTTAAATGGATACTCAGGTACAAAGAGGCTATTTTTCCTTAATACAATTATCTACTTTGTCAACTTCAGAGCTAGGATTTAAGTTACAGATAATGGTGTTCTATTTTATATTTAAATGTAATTTTCTTTCTAAAGAACTTACTAATTTTAGTACTTCTTAAGGTACATTTTTTTCAAATCTGAATTGTTAATCTTTGGTACAAATGTACAACAGAGTACGTGAAGTTCTGGGTTATACTTGAACTGTTAATTTCTTCCATTGTCTGTTAGTCATTTTGGTGTTGCCTAAGTATGATTTTTGCCTATGTATTTCCTATTTTCAGGGGTCCCATTTCTAAGTCGCAGTCTCATACTTAGGAGAGAACTATGGAACAATGGGAGTTGTAATAGTGAGCGAATATTTCCTTAGATGAGGTTGTACCAATCTATACCTAGAAGAACCAGGTTAGTGGGGTGGAGAGAGATGATGATGAAGACATACTTCTACAGAGAAAGAACTGATGGTATCTGAATACAGCTTGAAGTATAATTTTTTTGTTAGTTCTAATGTGGCAACATTTCATATGACTGCATATGTATAACTTATATTGAATTGCTTGAGTTCTTAAGGAGGGGGAGGGAGGGAGGGAGGAAGAGAATTTGAAACAAAGTTTTTTTTAAAAATTGATATAAAAATCTGTTTTTAAGTGTAATTTGGGGAAAATTCTAAATAAATAAATAAAATTTTTAAAAATTCTGCTTTCAAAAAAAAAATTCTGCCTTCATCAATCATACCATGTCTGAATTAGCTCAGATAATTCTGTGAAACATGTAGTAAGTGGTGTGTTGTGGTGGATAGAGCCTTAGGTTCTGCCTGGAGACTTGGGTAAGAAACTTAAATTGATAAATGAGTTAAATTTTTAGTTAGCCGCAAAGTAGCCTGCATCTCTCTCTTTTTTTTTAAAGCCCAACAACATCTGCAGTCTGTCAAAAACTCTCTTAATGAACATATTTCTTCTAAGTAGAAATATTTCACAAATTCCAATCAACTAGTTCTAAACACTTCATTTCCAAGTATACGTATTAAATGCCTTCAAATCAAGGATGTAAAATAAGAAAATAAATGCATTTGTTTGATTTCAGAATTGCAATATTCAAGTAAAGGCCAATGTTTGAACACATTATTTAAACTCAGGTATGGGTTTATCCCATTAATGGGGCTCTTTGAAACATGAAGTGTTTAGAGGGATCCCAAATAAAATATCTATAAACTTATAGTTTAGGCTCCATGAAGAGAGACCCTGTTTGGATGTTTCAAAGTGGAGCCATTGAATTAAATTTAAATTATTGTTCCTTAGAATATTTCCATTCTAACTTCCCTAAAGTTTAAATCATATTTTCATGAGATTTAATTTCCATTTGATTGTATTTTGGATTTTGGAACATTTTTCTCCCTCACTTCAATTTGACCACTTACAAGGAAAAAAAAAATCATGTGCAAACACAAAGGTACTTGCATGAGGGTCTTATCAATCAATCCAGCAAGCATTTATTGATGACATTCGAGACTCCTAATTAAAATCCCATATTCTCCAAGAATCTTTTCTTTCTTTCTTTCTGGGCAGGGCAATGAGGGTTAAGTGACTTGCCCAGGGTCACACAGCTAGTAAGTGTGAAGTGTCTGAGGCCAGATTTGAACTCAGGTCCTCCTGAATCCAAGGCCGGTGCTTTATCCACTGTGCTGCCTAGCTGCCCCTGCCATTGCCTTTTGATGACTCAGAGTGGGCTAAATAATAATTGTATCTCTTTTGGCCAGAAACTCTGAGGGTCTTCTCTACCCTACCCACCCCCTTATCATTTTTTTTTGACTAGGTAAAAGAGGCCTTTCTTACCTAGCCTTAAGGGGCATCTAGTTGGTTCAGTGGATAGAGTACTGGCGCTAAAGTTGGGAGGACCAGAGTTCAAATCTCTTGCTTCAGACACTTACTAGCTGTGTGACTCTGGGCAAGTCATTTAAACATCCCTGGCCATCTCCAGTCCTCCAGTTGTGGACCCAGATGGCTCCAGAATCCAATTCATTACAAGTCATGATATCACCTCCCTGATGTCATATTCCAATTTTGAGAATGAGAACAAACAACAACATTCAAGCACTGTAGAATACAACTAGCTCCAGCTGGACCCTCTCATTTTATTGAAGGGAAGCAGAAGTCACTTACCTAGGATCATGCAAATAAACAAAAGTAAAAAAAAAAAAAGGATTTGAATTCAGGTTGTCTGAATAGAAATCCAGCATTGTCCATGTGGGAGGTGGGGAGGTAATTATAGATAATAGCATTTGGAACTTCTTGCTCTGCAGTATGAAGGACATGTACTGCTTTTCCTAGTAGTACCTATCATCCCAAAGTACATTCTGAACAGTTGAATTATTTAGGTTAATGTTGACTTCTACTATAAATTAGTGGATCAATTTTTTTTTTTTTACAGATAAGTCAAGATACAGCAAGGAGCAAATAAATTTTGCCAAGCACACAGAATAAATGATGACCAGAGACCATTAGTATACCACCCACCCTCTCTCTCCCCACCCTTCCCATAAACTTCTAGTTCAATTAAATATCCTTAAGTTTGATTTGCTATGCGCTCATTTAAATCCAAAAGGAAAACCTTATCTTTCTCCCCATCCCACACCCCCCAAAAAAGTTCTTCATACCTTTATCATCTTACCAGTGTCAAAGGGGATGTTGGCTTTTTTCCAAATATTTAAAATATTTTCTCTACTATAAAGCAATTTGCCTCATGAATCACAGCAAAATATTCTGATCTTATCAAAATATTCAGATCTTCTGATCTGATATTGCTGATTTCTGATCAAAATGCAGGATGTGAGCCTCTAAATTTGTAAGAAAAATAACCCATCTCTCCAAACTCTGATCTTGTCAGAAACAGTTCAGAAAATAGAAATTCAAGCAAACTCAGATTCTTTAGTGTTGAAGCTATTACTCAGGAACAAACTGGGTGTTCTAGGAAACCAAGTTTCTTGAAGTGGAAGGGTGGGGGAAATGCAGAGTTGAAAATCCTTTAAATCACTACCATTTATAGCTAAATGCTGTCACAAGGATACTAAAGTACCTTCAGGTGGCTAGGAATTGCAAATAGGCTTCTATCTCACCAGTAACTTGGGTACCATGAAGAAGAATAAGTCTTAAGTAACTCTAACGTGATAGAACAAAACAAAAGGCCGATAACCAAAAACATTATTTGTTGTTGTTTTTTGTTTGAACATTCCTTTGAGACCACTGGTTTCCTTTTTAGCTTGAGAATGAATCCTTCCCGTTTTTACTGTAGGTGGGTGGTGGTATTTCTGGTGGCTGTAACTGAAAGGAAACAACAGACCAAGAAGAAGAAAAAAAAAGAAAGAAAGAAAGAAAACAAGCATGGTGCTGAAAGTAGGCATGTTCAGCAGTCATTGTGGTTTGAACTTACCCAGATGTGCTTTTCATGGGATGGAGAAGGATGGATGGAAAAGAAAAGCACACACATGTTAATGGATACATTTCAATCCAGAGAAAGCCAAGTGATAAAAATAAAAGCAGCATTTCAGATATGAGAACACTCCGTGGGTGACGGATCTTTCTTTTTCCGTGACACACACAATAATCATATTGCCTCAGCATTAGGCTGGGTGCCAGTTCTCATATCTGACAAATCAGCTAGTTTGCCATATGCATACTGTTAGCCAGTCAGAAACATGCAGAACCATATTTTCCTAGCACCTGCTACATCCTGAGAGGAAGTAAGGCTCTTTTACAAATTTCATTAACTCATGATAGCCACTCCAAGACATTTGATAGGAAGCAGCTTGAGGGTAAGAACTGTCAAAAGACAGCACAGTGCCTGGCACATAGCAAGTGCTTAATAAATGTTTATTGATTGGTTGATTAATTTAATAATCCAAATAAATAGAGGCCAGAGTCTCATAGTACTTTAACAAATTACTGTCTCGGTTTGCAAAAAAGCACCTGAGTGATATAGAGAGATATTTTGCTTTAGAGGAAAGAATACTGGATTAAAAATGAGAAGACAAGGGTTTTAAGTCTGGCTAGGCCACTCACAAGCTGTGTGACCTTAAAAAACTCAACAAACCTTTCTGAGACTTCGTTTTCTCATATGTAAAATAGAAGGGTTGAATTCAATGATCTCTTTGGTTCTTTTTACCTCAAAAATCTTCTAATTAGTATGGGGCTACAAGCACAACCTTTGCTCCCTGGATGTAGCAGAGGAGCTGAGAAAATGTGACTGAAATTGGTTCAAATTGTTATTTAGAAAAAAAAAAACCTACAATGAACTGTGGACATTTTATAAAATTTGCACATAATGTGGTAAGAAATTCACTTCACTGCTACATTTCCTACTTAGCTATAAGAACTCCTCCAATACATTTTTCATTTATCAACAAAATGTCCTACCTACACTTCTATCTCTTTTGGAAATCACTTGGGTTAGATTTTTCCCTTTCCCTTTTTTGTCACATAGGAAAAGGGTGGAAGTAAAAGTGAAATGACCCACACATTTCTATTCTAAAGGCATTCATTCAAAGAACAGATTGAATTTGTTTTTACCTTATGGTAAATCTGCATATTTGAAAATTCTAGGCTGAGTTCTAAAATTGCTATGGAAAGCCTTTCAGACTCCCATATAAGCCCTGCATAATATCATAAAAGAAGTCACATCTTGAAACCCCAAGAAATTGCTTTCAAATGTGTTTTCACCTTGATAATAGATCAACACACAAATACAACAGAGGGAATGGTGAATCCAAAGGAAATTGCTTCCAGGTGGATGAACCAGCTCACCAGCTAATCAACCTCATATCCATGTGGTTGAGCCCAGAGGCAAAGTACAGCTGCCAACAAAACTGTCGAAGGTATCATTTGCCAGATGCCACTACCAACAATGTGTCTTCCACAGCTTACCAGATGCATTGAGAAATTATTCTCCCATGAGAGCAGATGAGTGAAATCCAGCCACAGTAAAGCAATATAGTCCTCCTAACCTCTACATTCAGTTGTCCAAAATTTTATTTAAGCAATCAACATGTGTTGGGGAAAGAGGAGCAGGGAGAAATGTGCCAAAACAGAAGATGCAAGCAAAAAAAAAAAGAAGAAGAAGAAGAAAGCAATTAAGATTTAAACACACCAAAAGTAGCTTAGTGGGGGGCGGCTAGGTGGCGCAGTGGATAAAGCACCGGCCCTGGATTCAGGAGTACCTGACTTCAAATCTAACCTCAGACACTTGACATTTACTAGCTGTGTGAACCTGGGCAAGTCACCTAACCCCCACTGCCCAGCAAAAAAAAAAAAGAAAAGAAAAGAAAAAGTAGCTTAGTGGAAAACTCTCCCAAATTTGGAGGTATTTTTCAATTGATTAGCATTTGTAACAATTGGAATGATGCCACCTGCTGGAGACTTGCTGTAGGAAAGCTCCACCATGAGGAGAAGGCATCTGAGGGCAAGCCATGTGGCTTTTCTCTGGCCTCAGGAAGTGATGTTTGCTCGTGGGAGAAGAGGGGGTGAGGCTGGCTCTCTCGCTCTCTTTCATCAGGACTCTGGTGGAGAGTGGAGCTAGAAATGTGCTCTCCCTTTAATAGATAGATGAATCTAGGCCTTTCTCTCTCTCTTCACCAAATTTTTATTCTCCTTAATAAATGTTTAAAAATCTAACTCTTGCTAAAGCTTATAATTTATTGGTGACCACTCATTAGATATTTTAGACAGACTAACTAGAATTTTAGCCCCTTACACATTTCTTCCCTATACATCTGAATCACTCAATGAAAATTCCAAAGTGAGAATGAACTGATACCTCAATTTAATAATATACTGAAGTAATTTTTAATTTGCCAAAAGAATTTTAATGAGCATATCTTCTCTGCATAGGACATGATAGAATATCCATGAAGGGTTAACTTATGACAATGGAATATATGATAATTATGTTTTTCGAGGTGACTTTTTGTTATCATTGCAATATTCAAAAGAAAAAGCATGGAAAAAAGCTGCATTCTTAATCAGTTACAAATATTTTTACAAATTATGAATTATTTTATTCCAATTTCTTTTTACTTGAATAAGAGCACATCAAAACCATGTCAATGGAGAGCTATATTTCATTAAAATAACACGGTATGAACAGGTATTAAATTAGAAAAAGTATCATATTTTATTTTTTGACGTATTCTTACTAATACAAATATTTCCTTTAAGTGTATTCAAAATGGCAATCTTACTTTACCTCATTGGCTCAAAGCCCTACTCAACAGATGGACTCTGTATTTTTCTTAATCAAATCAACTTTGGCTCTGATAACCCTACAGGAGAATTATTTTATATGCAAACAACACTCTTGGGAAGTATCTGATTTCCATCTTTTTTTTTCTTTAAAAATTGGGGAGTTAGAATATATTCATTTTGTCTCAACATCCCCAGGATATCAATGAGCTTGCTTGCTTCATAGCCGTAACATCAACAAAATTTTTTTATTCTCAGAAATAGCCAGGGAAGACTATTATGTGCTCTAATTGCTATAAAATCATATATGGCATCATTTCATATGACATTTTCTTACATGGGGTGCATACATTTGTATATACACACAATATACATATGTAGACATAGACAAACATCATTTCACTCTTGACATTTGCTATTGCTGTAACTTGATTAAAAAGGGAGAAATAAACTCAGAGTACCACACAGAAAGGTGTTTCTTAGTGTGAGTGTGTGTGTGTGTAACTGTTTATTTATTTATCTATCTATAGAGTGGTTATATTTATCACTCTTTTAAGGCTGTGAGGCCAAGTAATCTGTAGTAATTAAAGAGACAGAAATGAACTTAATGATGACATTCCCTTTGGTAGTTTTCTTTTTAATTGCTTATATTATCTATGTCTCATCTACTCTGAACTACTTAGGCTCCTCATTTAGTCACATATGATTACTTCAGAGAAACTTGAGACTTTTATTCAAGAGAACAAAAAGAGATGGAAGAATGGTTCTATAAGCCAGAATTCTCTCTTTAAAACAAAATAAAAGATTATTAAGAAAATATTTAATTTTTTTCCCTCTCATAATTTTAGAATGTAAATTGACCTTTAAAAGATCAGTGAAGTTCTTTAATTAAAATATTTTGATATAGGAGGCAAAAACAGGTTAACAGAAAAACCTAAGATCCAAGCTCTAATTCAGATATTAGCCCTAAAAGGGATTCAGACCCCAGTTAATGGATAACTTACAAGTCAGGATGCTAAGTTCTCTTACCCACAGTAATCAGTACCTATAATGGGAACAGAGGGAGCTAGGCCATGAAGGCCTAAAACTATAACAATGACAAAATTGACAGGCTATAGAAACTCAAATTAGGAATAAATGATAAATGAAGATGCTTTGAAACTAAGCATGGGAATCAGAAGGAGACATGTGAAGAAAAGGCCAAATTTGTCCCCAGATTCACCTTATGATGTGTCAACTCCCAAAACACACCTCCATGGAAAAAGGTACCCACTTTCGGGGGTTGGCTTAGGATCCCAGGAACTCCAAATTAGGATAGCACCTCCCCTGTACATCCCATAGGTGGAGATTATTATAATGAGAAGGACAGGCCCTCCCCTGTACCTCCCTAAGGTGGAGATTATGATAATGAGACTGATAAATCAATTTATCCATACTATAAATATAAATGTCTTTCCTTTCCTTATTGAAGAGATACCTTTCCACTTCTCTGGTTCCCCGCTGTGGTCACCCACAATACTGCAATAAAACTTGGGAAACTGAGTCACTGAGTCTTGTAATTCTTTTGGGATGACTCATGATCAATTTGAACCCTTAATTCCATCCCACATCAATTTCCCCCTTCATGTCTTTTTCTTTTGTTAAATGATATTTTATTTTCCCCCAATTACACATAACAACAATTTTTAACATTCATTAAAAAAAAAAAGTTTTGAGTTCCAAATTACATCATTCCCTCTCTCCCCCTATGGTCCCCCCCCCCAAACAGTGAGATAGTTATAAAAATGTATGTTTATATTTGGGTATGATTTATATTAAATATTTATATTATATTAAACATTTAAAATTCTTGTTATGAATGATTAAGCATTTGAAATAATTGTAATGAAATTTTATGAGCTAGGAGAAGCAGTGACTGAAGATCTTTTAAAATTATTTTTTCTATATAAAAAGGTTACATAAACATGACAAATAAGTTTCTAAGTAAAGCTCAGGGAGTTTTAAGCTTCTTAGCACTTCTGTTAAGAAGCTTTTACCAACAAATAGCCTAGGTGGAAAGTGAAATGGAAAGGGAAGTAGAAATTGTGGATTTGCTGATTGTTCTTCCTTGCTTTAGCTAGTAGTCAGACACAGATGAAATTTTTTGATATATATTTCTTTAAGACACCTATCAATTTCTAGTCACTCTCAAGTGCTCACATTAACTTAAAAAATATTTTGAGAGTGATTGGTTTCACTTTAAGTTAATAATTATGCAGAACTATGTTTGCATATTTAAAAAAAAATCTTTAAACATCTCAGGTTCCCCAAATTTAGAATGAAGTTGTAGTAAAACCTCATTGACTCAGAGGAATTAGGAAAGAGTAGAGGATGAATTAAAGGACCTCTAAGATTTTTTTTCCCCCCAATCATATAATTATAAAATTTATATTTGTAAAAAGCTTAACTTACACAATATTAAGGAAGTGAATGTTTATGCTTTCAAAAGTTTTCTTCAAAGAAGATGCAGTAATATAAAGCATTAGAGGTATACAAGGGACTTGCTTTAATAAGAAACAATAGTGATGATTTAAAGTAGCATAGGAATTTTATGTAAATGATGTTATTAAGGCAGTTTCTGAGGCTGCTTTCTGGTTCTTTTGTGTTATCTTAAGTGGTTCAAACATCCAATTCAGATAAATACTTTTTAAGTTCCTCTTCCTATTAGACCATGAGATAAAAAAGATTCAAAAAGTTCAGTCCCTAACCTCTAACTGTTTACATTCTTCTTGGTTGGGGGTAGGAAAATAACATGTAGGTGAGTAATTATGATACAGGGTAAATCAGAAAGATAACATCTTTTTATAATTAAATAGTATAGCAAGTGCTACTTTATAACCAGAAACTTTAGCCAAAGATCTGTTTGTGACACTAGATAATGATGCAGTGTAGTCTGAATCAAAGAGTTTTTTTGGTTTTTGGTTTCTTATAAATCCTTAAAAATACTAAGTTACAACTTGGGCAAAATGCTGCTAATTAAATTGAGTACAATGATTGTTTTCCTTAGGAAGAAGGGAACAACTCAGGCTCTGGAGATAGTGTAGTACTAGGGAAAGAACACTAACTGGAATAAGCAAACCTGAGTCTGAAACCACCTCTGACATGCATCACTTATGTAATTTGAGGCTTCCAGGTGGATAGAATGCTGGATTTGGAATGAGGAAGACCTGAGTTCAAATTCTGACTCACACCTTTACCAGCTATGTGACTTGGGCAAGTCAACTTCCCCAGCCTCAAATTTCCTTATCAGTAAGGTGAACTGAATGATCAGTTGGATGAATTGATTAATTTGTTAGGTGATTTTCTACACTAGTTCTATAGTTCTATCTTCTATTCATAAAATAGAACTATTTAAAAGGAACTACGAGAATTTGAAAACTTTAGGAAGACAATACAAAATTTCTGCACATATACAAACAAATAGGGAGAAATATTTCTAGGTAAAGAATAAAAGACAATAATTATGTGGACATAGATTTGAAGAGGAATTTAATTTAGGATTTTTTTTCTCCCCCCAAAAAACTTTTTTATAATGCACATTAAATGCTGACTTTGTGTGATTCATTAGAAAAAAAAAATGCTTCAAATTCTCAAGTTATCTTGTAATTTATGAGGGGTCATTGTTATTTCTATAGTAAACTGAATTACTACAGATAATTACCATGATTATAACAGCTATGAAAAGTAATATGCTACACATACAATGTATTTTAAAGACTCATAAGCCCTGAATTCCCTCAGAGAAAGGGGGTGGTTATTATGAATTTGGAATGCCAAATTTTGAATCCTGGGCATGTCTGAGATGAACAGTATGATGAAGAGGTAGGGTAATATAAATGAGTGTTAAGTAATAAGGTGAACACTTCTTCCTAGGGGTCCTCATTAGCCATTTTGACAACCATTAAAAAATACTCCACACAAATAAAGACAGATTTAACCAACTGGAGAAATATTAATTGCTCTGGGTAGGTCCAGTCTTTACTAGTGTGAAAAGTGTTTTGTCATTATGTTCATATGGTCCCTAGGTTTGTTTTGACACATGGACTCCCAAGTATTTTACATTGTCTGCAGTTATTTCAAGTGACTAAGCAAATACACCTAAGTAAATAAAAGGTAATTTGGAAAAGGAGAGTACATAAACACACACACACACACACACACACACACACACGCACACACACAACCAAGAGGGCCAGGGAAGACTTCCTCCACGAAGTGGCTGAACCTGGAATGAAGACAGAGATTTTGACAGGCAGAGGTGAGGCTCCAGTGTATGGCTAGGTATTGCACAACAGTAGGTATGGAAATTGTAGAGGGAATGGCCAGTTTTTGAACAGAGAACATGAAAGAAAGTAATATGAAATAAGCCTGTAAAGGTAGGTTGGAGCCACATTTAGGGCTGGGGGTGGGGTAGTTCACATGTCAGGTTCAGGAGTTTTTATTTTCATAATGATAAGAGTCAAGAAAGAGAAAATGAAAATTGTAGACCTTTGATTTTTGATAGCTTTATGGAGGATGATTATAGAAAGGAGAAACCAGGATGGGGAGGGGGTTGAGAGAGAGTTAAGATGTTCTTGGAATGGCCCAGGCAAGAGGGTGATTTGGCCCTGAACTAGAGAACAGACCATGTGAGTGGACAAAATGAGCTTAACATGAAAGTGGTGTGGTTAACCCTGATAAGACTTGTCAACTGAATGTAAATGTGATAATCCACAGATATTTAAGTCTGCAATGTGGCATTCAATGGGGATACAATGAGTAAAGTAGAATATCCCTGTCCTCAATATCCTTATATCATCATGAAAGACAAGAATATCCCTGTCCTCAATATCCTTATATCATCATGAAAGAGAAAATATGGACCACAGATCAAGAGATGAAAATGATGTAAGAGGCTGACAAAATGCAAGGGAGAAGGTGGCACTTGAGCTGAGTCTTGAAGAGAACCAGGGATTCTGAGAGGCAAAGGTGAGGAGGAAGTGCATCTTTAAGGGCTGGTTCAGCCAGAGAAAAGGTATAAAGATGGGATATGGCATGCCTTATGGGTAGAACAGCAAGTAGACAGTATGGCTGAAATGTAGAATTCATGGAAGGCAGTGATGTGTAAGAAGATTAGAAAGATAAGAAGGGTATAAAGACATTTAAATGCTAAGTAGAGGAGTTTATTTGATATTGGAAGCAGTTTATTGGGTGGCAGAGTAACAGTAGAATCTGCACTTAGGAAAATCTAATTGGCACTAGTTTGGTGGATAGACTGGAGTGGGTAGAAATTTTAAAGAGGGAAGTCAAATACCAGGCTACTTCAAAAGACCAGTTGATAGGTGCTGCTAGCTTCAACTAGGGCGGTAGCTGTGTGAGGCTTAAGAAAAGGCATAACTAAAGTAACTCTCAGATTGTGAGGCCCGCATTCTTGCCAGAAAATGAAGTTTCTAGACAGTCAGGTTTAGGGGAGAAGATAACCAGTTTTCTTTTGCACCTATTGATTTGGAAATGATTACAGGACATGCAGGTAGGGTTTTCTTAGCAGGTAATTAATTGGCAATATAGGACTAGATTTCAGGAGAGAATTAGGAAATCTTTTTTTTCTCTAGAGATAGATCAGCTAATCTCTATAAAGTGAGAGAAAGTATTATTTTGCTATTATATTAACAACCAACTATTAAATTAGAATTAAGGCTTTTTCACTTTATTTCCTAATTGAGAGACCAACCAATAGGTCAGTCAGCCAGTCTCTGAAGCACATGATTGATTGAGATTGCCCATTGATCATGGGCAGGACCCCACCCAAGTGGGAGACCTTACTTCTGTTTAGTGTGTAAACAGAATCTAATCAAGGTGAGCTCTTATCCCAAAGCAATGAGTCCATGTCCTTGTACCCCTCCATTGAAATTTTTTTTTTTTTTGCGGGGCAATGGGGGTTAAGTGACTTGCCCAGGGTCACACAGCTAGTAAGCTCCATTGAAATTTAAGGTAACCCAACTCATGAAAGAGAAAACCAACCAGAGTGATATGGGTAGAGATGGATTCCCCTGTCCAGATTGCTGGAGGCAACTAAATCTCATGATCAAACCACCTTCTCAGCAGGAGGAACAGAAGACTTCAAGCCCCCATCTTCATTAAAATGTCCACCAATCAGGATTTTTACCTGTCAGGATTTTAATTGTCAGGTATATTGATACTTTCAGCATCTCCTTGGTTTTGTCTTTGGCTACCAAAAGAAACCATTAACCATCCATTTATTAATTATTAGGTAGCCTAATTAAGAAATCAATTACTAATTACCTAGAAGCTTTGTTTCATGGTTTGTTTGTTTTTTTGGTTTCTTTTTTTTTTTTTTTTGCAGGGCAATGAGGGTTAAGTGATTTGCCTAGGGTCACACAGCTAGTAAGTGTCAAGTGTCTGAAGCTGGATTTGAACTCAGGTATTCCTGAATCCAGGGCCAGTGCTTTACCCACTGCGCCATCTAGTTGCCCCTTTCATGGGGTTTTTTATTCATCACAAAAGAAAGTGATAGAAAGGAAAAAAAGAGAGAGAAAGAGAGAGAGAGACAAAGGAAGGATGGGAAGAAGGAAGAAAGGAGTAAAGAATGAAGGAAGGAAAAAGAAAAAAGAAAGAATAAAGGAAAGGGACAGCTAGATGGCGCAGTGGATAGAGCACCAGCCCTGGATTCAGGAGGACCTGAGTTCAAATCTGGCCTCAGACACTTAACAATTACTAGCTGTGTGACCCTGGGCAAGTCACTTAACCCCAATTGCTTTGCACACAAAATAAAAAAATTTTAAAATTTAAAAAAAAAAGAAAAGAAAGAAGAAAGGAAAGAAGAAAAAAAGAAAAAGAACAGGAAGAAAGGAAGACATATTTGAGAGTCTGAGAAGATATTTTAAGTGAACTCATTCCTACTGATGTAGGAGGCAAAAAAGGGTTAATAGAAAAACCTAAGACCCAAGCTTTAATTCAGATATTAGCTCTAAAAGGGAGTCAGACCTCAATTAATGGATAACTTATGTTAGGTTCTCACACCCATAGTGATCGACATGCATAACGGACCAGAACAGGTCAGGTCAAAATAACAATAAAGGAAAAAGACAATCTATAGAAATTCTAATGAAAAATGATTATATTTTGAAACTAGCCATGGGAATCAGAAAGAGACATGTGCAGAAAAGGCCAAATTTGTCCTCAGATTCACCTTATGATGGGTAAACACACTTCCAGTGTAAAAGGTACCCACCTCGGGGGTTGGCCTAGGACCCCAGGACCTCCAAATTAGGATAAGCCCTACCCTGAAACACCCCTAGGTGGAGAAGATTATAATGAGAAGGACAGGCCTTCCCCTGTACCTCCCCAAGGTGGAGATTATTATAATGAGACTGATAATCAATTTATCTATACTATAAATATAACTGTCTTTCCTTTCCCTATTGGAGAGATACCTTTCCACTATTCTGGTTCTCTCCCTGTGGTCACCCACAGTATTGCAATAAAACTTGGGAAACTGAGTCACTGAGTCTTGTAATTCTTTTGGGATGACTCATAATCAATTTGACCCCAAATTCCAGCCCACATCAATACTCATGAGATCACTAATGGGTAGTGTGAAAAGAAAAAAAGACAAAGAAAGGCTCCCCTGTTTAGGGAACAAGACAGACAGTGTCTAACAAAGGAGACTGAGCAGAAACAAACATGTAGAAAGATATTCAGGACAGGTCAGTGCCCTGAAAGCTTGGGAGTGATCCACAGCTTCAAAAGTGGCAGGTAGGTCAAGGGCAATGATGAATGAGAAGATACCACATTTATCAATTAAAAACAAACCAAACCAAATACTTGGGATTCTTAGGATTAGCAGTTTCAGGTTGGAATCATATGAGTAGTTGAAAAATGAATGTGGGGTAAAGAAGTACAGGCAATGCATGAAGTTGAACTCCTTCCCTTTTCTCCCCTCCCCTTCCTAGGAATTTGTCTAGGAAAGGAGAGATGAGAGATATGACAAATAGCTTGAAGGAAAGCCAGGGTTCAGTGAGAGGTGTTTTTTTTTTTAATTTTAAGAATGGGAGAGACAGAAACAGGTCTACGGTTATCAGGGAAATAAGGAGAAATTCGGGATGAGAGGGAACAATTGAGAGCACAAGCTCCCAGACAATGGAGTAGATGGGATGATGATACTAATAGTTAACAAGTAACATTTACATAAGGCTTTCAGACTTGCAAAGCACTTCATATTATCTCATTTTACCATCATAACAATCTAGCAATTTAGGTACTATTATTACCTCCATTTTTATAGATAAGGAAACTGAGGCTAAGTCAGTGGAGAGGTCAAGTGACTTGCCCAGGATCAAATAGCTAGTAAATGTCTGAGGCATAATTTGAACTGAGATCTTCCTGACTCCAAGTCCAGCACTCTCTCTACTCACTATGCCACTTACCTGCCTCAAATCAAGGGATTAAGGACACAAGTAAAAAAACTGGCCTAGGCAAGAAGGGACACCTCTTCTTCAGAGACTGGGGTGTTCTATATCCTAGTCAAATTGGTCTACCTCTTGTTCCTCAGAAATGATATGGTATTGCCTGTATCTTAACCTTTTCCGGGTAGTCTCCCAAGTATGGAAAAGACATCATCACTTCACATTCTTCTGAGCTTCCTTCAAGTCCCACTCTGGTGCCATCTTCACAAGACCCTTCCCAATCCCTCCACTTTGTATTACTTTACTTTGACACAAATGGGATAATGTATATAATGTGCTTTGCAAATCAGAGTGCTGTATGAACACAAGCAATTGTTCTCACTGTTATTAATATTATTAGTCTATCTATGTATTTGGAGAAGGTTTAGTTTCTTGATCTTTTTTTTCTTTGCATATCTGTAGAATCTAGGCCAGTGACTTGGCTGTAAGTGCTTTCTGAATGAGCCATTGCATATGGCACAAGCAAAATGTCTATTCAATTGAGCAAAGAAAGAAAGAATGAGGGATGATGTACTGTGGTTTCAGGTGGGGAATAGGGAAAAAGAGGGAGCTCATAGGATATGGTTTTTCATCACTTTTCTCAGTAAGATAAAAGCCCACATCATTTGCTGAAAAAGAATCAATAGGGAATGACAAGTGGGGCTTTGGAGAGAGTTGGGAAAGATGTTGTGGGGAATGTGGTAGAGTCAATTAAGGAACAATAAAAGGATTACCATGCAACTGTGAGGGCTCAGTTAAGAGCAGATAATATTATTCCTGCCCCACCTCCCACCCACATGGACCTCATTGTCCATTGTATAATGACTTCTTTCAGCAATATTCAAGATCATAGGGGTAGGACCAGAGGATGATGGTGGGGGTAAATAAAGGTTGGGGTTTGGCAAGGTGTAAACAACAACAGAACAAAGGGAGAATTATTGAAGGATCAAAGACAGTTTATAGTTGAATGGATTGGTTAACTATAAAATCAAGACTAGGGAAGGAAGAAAATATAATGGGATGGAGGACTGAGAGAATGAGGAGGGTTATTGTAGTGACATGAAAGGATGGAGAGTTTTGATAGGGAGGCAAATGATGGTGCTCAACACTAAGATTTACTTTTAGGATGGCCAACACTTTAGGGCAGGGGCTGGCAAAGTACAGCCAGTAGGCCAAATCCAGCTCTGCCTGTTTAGAAAAACATATAGCTTGAATCTTTTAAAAAAAATTTTTTTTAATACAATTTTATTGTATTTTTTTTAAAAAAGCATTCTTAGCTGGGGGAAAAGAATATAGAACAGAATACAACTTGATTTAGCTATATCCATAAGCAGCTAAAAACAAAAAGAAGTCCAATAGCTACCATACAAATGTAGATAAACACACAGACACAAACACACAAAACATGAGTTACCTCTAGTTCTCTGTAAGCTGGAAAGAGAACCATCTAACAGATATTGTTTACTCAAACCTGGAAGTAGGCCAGCAACTGAACAAGTACAATATTGTATTGAAATACAATATCTTGTATTTCAAGGGTAAGTGAATGTCTTCTTAGATTTATTCCTATTATACAAATGTCAATATCATACTTATACTTGTTGATTTCATTTGTACCTCAACACTAAATGCAAGGCAAATTTCATTTTCTATATGCTTGTGAGGCCCCATCAGTGATATATATCATATTGTCAACACTTATGCTTGAAGACAAATTTTATTCTGCGGTGCCTCTAAGTATCTGTGAGTATGATTAGGAAGAATCTAGGGGATACCACAATCTGCTCTTAAGTTAGCAAGTGAGAATGTAGGAGACTCAGTTAATAATTTTATTTGAGCATTTAGGAACCCCTAAGTAATCTAAATTATATAGTGCATGAAATGATATAGCGCATAGCTCTCATGACAAATTAAAATATGTAATAACTGTTCATGAAATATGCTTCTTTTAATAACAATAGAAATAACCATAAAAAGAAAAATCTAATATTTTTAATCATGGATGTTTAATTGATTGCATTTACATGGGAAAAGCTCATATTAAATGTCACAAATACCAAAGATCAAAAATATTCAAGGTTTCAAAACATTTCAAGGGTCATTTTATAGAGGTCTCTCTTTGGCATAAACATATTAACAAAAGCTCTAGAGGAGAGCTTCTTAAACTTTTTCCATTCATGACCCCTTTTGCCCAAGAAATTTTTATGCAACCTTGGGTATATAGATATATATAAAAAGGTATACATAACCTTTTACTGTTCCCAATGTTTTTGTAACCCCCGCGTTCAGTTATGTGACCCCATATGGGGTCTTGACCCACAGCTCTAGAGTCTCTTTCTTATGCCTTTGAAGTTCTATGACAAAGATGCATTGGTAACCATTCATTCTTGAACTCTCAGATTCTAATGATAAGAATGGTTCAATGATTCATGATAAGAATGGCTCAAAGGGCATCTTCAGGCAAGGAGAGATGAACATGAAGTTGAATATCATTCAAATCTTAGAACTTAATGGTAGAAATAAATGTTGTAGAAATAAAAGATGAGAATGAATCTCAGGAAGAAAAGGGGGAATAAACAAAAGAGCAAATTATCGAAAGAGGGGAAATTTCTTTGTTTTCAAAGTATCTCCACTAACCATCCTCTTCCTTCTTCCCCCCTGATGTCTGGGATGACATTGGAAGCATTGTATATGTGTGTCTTTTTCCCCTTCTCTTTTTATGAGACAACTTTATTTTCTAGCAGCTGCTGTGATTCACAATATATCACTTTCACAAAGCATTTAACCATTACCCACTTTATGTGAATGAAAAGATATACTGTCAGTTTCCTGACAGATGTGAAACAAGAAGTCACTGGTCTGTAGGGATTCTGAAATAATTATACATTCACTAGCTAACAAAAACACTCCTGCCTTCTATTTTTCTTTTCTTTTTAAAAAGATCCAATAAAAGGTTTCACTTCTTGCATATGTGGCTTCAAAAAATGGCTAACCAGAATTTCGAGTATAAGAAAACAAGAAAGTAGGTGATTGGTGTGTCATTAATTCTTCCAATTAAAGAAACCAGTAAGTGAAATACCTAATCCCAGATAAGGGGGAAAAAAAAAGGCTGTCTCAATCTAACCCAATTTAAAAACCTGAGTTCTTAAAACTTCCAAACTGGATTCATGCATCTCAATGCATTTACTGTAAATTTTCTTCTTTGAATTTCTATGATTTTGGGGAGGACTAGGATGGGGCTTACTGTGAATTATAGAGGAGACTCTATCAGTAGAGGAAGTAACCCAATCTGGGTGTTCCCTGTGTATTAATCAAATCACAAGTCCTGGCTTCATCCTCTAATCCTCTCCTGAAGAAATTTTATTCATTACTATTACGAATTAATACTTTATACAAGGCATTTCAAATTTATATCCAATACAGCAAGGAAATATGAAATGAGAATCTATAACTTAAAAAAAAATCAACACAAGGAAACATCAAAGCATTATTTTGCCTTTCTAGCTTTCAAATCTGGCTGGTTTTGACTCTCCAAATAAATGAAAATACTAACATTTTACTTCAATATTAGCTGAGGGAGAAAAAAGCATTAAACTTACTTTTTCTTTAGTCGCCGGTCCTTTTCAGCTTGAGTTCCAAGTTTGCCTAACCCTAGAGACTCCTGTGCTGCAGCTTCTGTCTCCATAAAGCCTCCTGTGGAGAATCATTTTAGATGGGATAATATTAATGCAAGTATGTTGAACCTATTTAAGTACTTAAAAGTGAACAAGATGCTAAATTTCTCTTATTTCTTCTTCTTCATCATCATCATTTTGCTGCTAAACTTTTCTTTTTTCTTTCTTTTTTTTTTTTTGCTGAGGCAATTGGGGTTAAGTGACTTGCCCAGGGTCACACAGCTAGTAAGTGTTAAGTGTCTGAGGCCAGATTTGAACTCAGGTCCTCCTGAATGAAGGGCCGGTGCTCTATCCACTGTGCCACCTAGCTGCCCCTCTTTTAAAAGTTTAGCAGCAGGACAACTAGGTGGCACAGTGGATAGAGCACCGGCCCTTCATTCAGGAGGACCTGAGTTCAAATCTGGTCTCAGACACTTGACACTAGCACTTGACACTGTGACCCTGGGCAAGTCACTTAACCCTCATTGTCCCACAAAAAAAAAATAAACTTCTAAAAGTGTAGCCTCCAACCTTGCCTCCATTTCATCACTATCCTCTTGCTTTCTCTAGTCTCTAGAACTTTGGCAGCTATCCCCACCCAAGATGCTCATTCCAATGTCACTAGTAAACTTTTTTTTTTTGGTGAGGTTGGATTTGAACTCAGGTCCTCCTGAATCCAGGGTCAGTGCTCTAATCACTGTGCCACCTAGCTGCCCCACTAGTAAACTTTTAAATGAGATATCTAATGTTTTTTTCTCTCACTCCTCATCCTTTTAAACCTCTGACTTTTCTTTTTCCTTCATTCCCGACACCTACTCAGTGGAGAAGTCCTGGTGGATGTGCTTCAGAACCTTCTTTAACATTTGATCTTGTTGTCCATCCCTCCCTCTGCCATATTTTCCCTAGCCTCCTTTCTTGGTATTCTAGATAAAGTTATCCCCTTGGTTTTCCTCCTCTATCTGAGTGGTTTTTTTTCAGTCTCTAAAGTCTTTTTCCTAAAGACTCTTTCTTTCCCTTTCATCGTGTGTGTGTGTGTGTGTGTGTGTGTGTGTGTGTGTGTGTGTGTGTGTGTGTGTGTATGTTTGTCTGTGTCCCTCAAGGCTGTTTTTTTCTGTGGATACTTGAGAAAACCTGTATATGATAGCAGATGAAATCCAAAAAGGTTGGGTTCAAATTTTTTCCCCTAATATTTATTACTTTTCCCCAATGTCCAAATTACTTGATTTCTCTAAGGCTTAATTGCTTATTATGCAAAATAGGCACTATAATACTTGTATTATGGATTCCATCCACACCTCCTGCTGATGACAGTTTTATATTTACAAGGTCTGGATCAGGTGCTGGTTCTCCTTGACACTTTTCCCTGGCCTACTTCCTTTCTACTCCCATCACTTCTCATGGTATTATATTTAATTTCTCTTTAATCATATTTTAACAGCTATTCTTGTATGTGATGCACTGATCACTCCTCCCCCAACTAAACTGTAAGTTACATATTTATGTCCCAAATGTCTAGCGTATCATATTTGTGGAATTGCAATGAATTATAAATAGGTAGGTTGGCAGGTAAATATTTCACAAGAGGATTAAGTTGTGATTAAGAGAAAGAGCATATGGAAAATTTTTCAAGAAAATGGTCAATCATTTCTCTCTCAACTTCTCTCAAACTTCACCCTCTTTCCCTGCCGCCTAACTTCTTCTTATTGTTGTTCATTCATTTGAGTTATATCCAACTCTTTGTGACTCCATTCAGGGTTTTCTTGACTTGACATTTCCTTCTACAGCTAATTTTAGAGATGAAGTTCCTGACACAAACAGGGTGAATTGACTTGTCTAGGGTCACATAGCTAGTAAATGTCTGAAGGCAGATTTGAACTCAAGAAAAGGAGTCTTTCTGATTCTAGACCCAGTGCTCTATCTTACCTAAGCATACCAATAAACACTATTCCAAAGAGTAAAAAATTTTGATATGTTAACTTAGAACTATGTTAAAACTGGTTAAAATATGTGCTAACATTTAGAAGGCGTTTTTTTTTCTTTCTAAAGAATAATGGTTCTCATACTCAAGTCTAATTATTTTTATACAAGTGCTTTGAAAATTCTAAAAACTTTCATCCAAAACCCCTGGTGGGTACAGTGTCATTCCCCAGCAAATTCTATAACACTTGGTTTCATGCAAGTGTTATTGGTTCATAGAGCACACACAGCCTCGGGGCAGAAAAAGGGGAGAAATAAAAACATGCCGGGCACTAACAGTAAAACTATTGCAATTTACAATGTAATTATTTCTTTCAGGGCTCTTAAGTGGATAATTAACTCATAAATTATCTATTGAACTGTAAAAATGAGCATTTTCTTCTGTATCCTTTCTTTTCAGTACTAGTTAGACTCAGAAAATACTGAAAGGGGTAAAAAAGGCCCATTACCATTAGCTAATTCTATTAAGCCATTTATTTAGCTGCAAAGTTCAAGTTCAAACTGCAGATACTGTCAAGAATAGATAGAAAGGTTTAGCTAATGCTAAATCTCTTAGAGAAAAAAGCCCAGAATTTTACAATGTTGTTATAATAATTGAGCCCTACTAAAACTAACAACTTGTCTCCTACTCCAAGAGTGTAGGAAAAACAAAACAAAACAAAAATCCAACAACAACAAAAAGAGTATAGGAAGCATCTAACCAAATTAATATGTCAACTCTGGCTGTTTGCTTTTTTTTAATCAATCAATTAACATGCATTTATTAAACACTCCTTAAAAAGTACCAGGCACGGGCAGCTAGATGGCGCAGTGGATAGAGCACCGGCACTGGAGTCAGGAGTACCTGAGTTCAAATCCAGCCTCAGACACTTAACACTTACTAGCTGTGTGACCCTGGGCAAGTCACTTAACCCCAATTGCCTCACTTAAAAAAAAAAAAAAGTACCAGGCACTAAGTTAGGAGATGGGAGCACAAAGACAAAAGTGAAAAGGTTCCTGCCCTAAAGGATATTACATTCTAATAGGGAGACAAGATATACATGGATAAATATCAACTGAGATAATATATGTAAAGCAAAGGTACAAATCTTAATGTGTTACATAAATGTTGGCTATTATAAATATTCACACAACACAAACATCACAAGGTAGGTTGGGGAGGGGGACACTAGTAGCTGAAGGGAGCAGGAGAAGGTAGTACTTGAAGTGAATCATGAAAGAAATCAGGGACTCTAAGTGTTGGAGGTGAGAAGGAAGTGCATTGACCACAAGGTATTCAGAGAATACAAAGTTATCAATTAATCAATCAATAATCAATCAATAAGCATTTATTAAGTACCAAATTTGGCAGCTAGGTGGCACAGTAGACAGAGCACTGGGCTTGGAATCAGGAAGTTTCTTCTTGAGTTCAAATGTGGCCTCAGACACTAGCTGCGTGACCCCGGGCAAGTCATTTAACCCTGTTTGCCTCTGTTTCCTCCCTTGTAAAATGAACTGGAGAAGGAAATGGCAAACCACTCCAGTATCTTTGCCAAGAAAACCCCAAATGGAGTCACAGTCAGACACAAGTGAATAACAATAATCAATTTTAAAAATCATGGGCCAGCTTGATACTGAAATGAAAGAGGGAGAGATGTGCTGAACAGTAAGTAGTTCAATATATAGACATGGAAGAAAAGCTGAAAAGCTAGAAAAGACTGAGCTTGTAAATAAAAGATATTTTGCCCTAGATGTAATGGGGAGCTAACCAATGGAGTTAATAGAGGAGGGGTGGGAAAGAGAGTGAAACAAAGTCCTATTGCTTTGCATAGCACTTAGGCCGTTTATTATACTGTTACAAGGTAAATTGGTTGTTGATTGTTTTTTTTTTAAATCTCATTGAGAGTATTACAACCGCTAATTTAATCTCTTCTAGTTTAATATCCTCGCTCTTAGTACCAAGAGATACTGAGTAACTAAGTCATTTCCTTTGTAAATGCCAACACATCGCTCTGATTTGGTGAATTGGATTTTAGGGATCACAAATGCATCTTATCTAATTATGTATATGTTCCATGAACATTTCAAAATTATTTTTTAAGCATTGAAAATTTCAATTTCTTTGACCCCCTCGAACCTATATGAAGGTATGCCCACAACTAACTTAAGGTTACTTATATTAGTGCTTACTTAAGTAAGGCACTAAATTCTATTATTTTGGGAAAGTAATTCACCATGAGGCTAAAGTGTTTGTTAAGGCTTATTGTATAAGATGTGACTTTTCCATGGAAGAGTGGGTGAAGACTTTCATTTTATTGTTCTTTTTCACACATTTGAGTTACTATATATTCATAATTTATTATGCATAATCTGCTAGTGGTAATAAAATAGGTCTTTTGGATTTAAATGGGAATTAACAAATTCAGTCAAAAGTTATAAAATTCTCAATCAGTCCAGATGGAGAGCTATTTAATAGAATCAGAAACATTTTGAGTTACCAGGTGGTCAAATGAATCTTCCCTTCATAGTAAAACAAGGAAAAGTCTATATTATTATTTAAATGAGTTCTTTTTCAAGAACACAGTGTTTTAAGGGAGAACAGATATAAATAAGGAAAGCACTGCAGAGCAGAAATGCTAAAGCATATCCCAGGACAATTATAGGATATTTAGTTTCTATTAAAAAAAACTCAATAGAAAAATGAGATGTTAGGAAATATTCTGAATATATAGCATTTTGGTAGTTACCAGTTCTGTGTCTGCTGGCTCCAGGTTGTATAACCTTGGACAAATCACCTAGCCTCTCTAAACCAAAATTTTCTTCTCCATAAAATGGATAGAATAAAATTTCTGATAACTCCTTCTCAAGACTGTCATAAGGAAGAATTAAAGCAATTTATTTATTTATTTATTGTTTTTTTTTGGTGGGGCAATGAGGGTTAAGTGACTTGCTCAGGGTCACTCAGCTAGCAAGTGTCAAGTAGAATAAGATTTCCAATAACTCCTTCTCAACACTGTCTTAAGGAAGAATTAAAGCAATTTATTTATTTATTTATTCATTCATCCACATATATTTGTTTATTTGTTTATTTAGTGGGGCAATAATCATTAAGTGACTTCCCAGGGTCACACAGCTAGCAAGTGTCAAGTGTCTGAGGTCACATTTGAACTCAGGTCCTCCTGAATCCAAGGCCAGTGCTTTATCCACTTCGCCACCTGGCTGCCCCTATGTTGTTTTTCAAAACCCACCATGGACTCCCCAAAAGCTTGAAGATGAAGTACATGCTAAGAATTGGCATTTAAGGCTCTCCATCCTGTCCTCATCTTCTCTTTCCAGCATTTTCTTGTACCCCTCCCTTACAGGAGCTCTCCATTCAAGTCAAAGTGGTTAGCACACTGATGCAGAAACATAGACTCTCGGGGGCAGAAGTGCCCAATCCCAGAGCTCATCTAGTCCAACCTATCCCCAAATAGGAACCTCCTCTATAAAACAAAACAAATCACCAAAACAAGCAGAAATCTAGCCTCTGCCTGAAGACCCCAAGGGAATGAGTATCCAAAGGCTCCCACGGCAGTTCATGCCACTCCTGCGTAGTTGTAGATACTTAGACTTTTTCCTTATATAAAATGCATGCTCTTAGTACATGAGGCAGAGTGTGATTATCCTTGCATCAAAAATGTGTCTCAGCAGCTTCTCCTCATTACTTTTAGTTTAGCTCTCTAAGACCAAGCAGGATAAGTCTAATTCATCTTTAAAATAATAGCTCTTATTATTTTTAATTTAATATTTTAAATATTTGGAGAACTATTAAGTTTTCTCCTCCACCCATCTAAAGTCTTCTTTTTGTTCCTTACTCTTTCAGTTATGTCCCATTCTTTGTGTCCCTAAGGACCATACTGTCCACGGACTTTTCTTGGCAAAGATACTGGAGTGATTTGCCATTTCCTTCTCCAGTAGATTAAGGCAAACAGAGGTTAATACAGGGTCATACAGCTAGTTTAGTGTCTGAGACTGGATTTGTTTTTGGGTGGGGCAATGAGGGTTAAGTGACTTGACCAGGATCACACAGCTAGTAAGTGCCAAGTGTCTGAGGTTGGATTTGAATTCAGGTCCTCCTGAATCCAGGGCTGGTGCTTTATCTACTATACCACCCAGCTGCCCCTTGAGACTGGATTTAAACTCAGGTCTTCCTGACTCCAGGCTCAGCAGTGAGCCACCAAGTTAGTCCTTCTCCTTTGTAGCTCCCTTTTATTTGTTGTCTTCCACACATTAAAATATAAGCCCCAGAGGGCCAAGGACTACCTTGTTCACTTGTATATGAGTCCCCAATACATTATATTTGGCAAAGAGCAAACACTTAATAAATGCTCTGCCTGATTTTTGAAAAAAAATCTATTTCTAACTCCCCCCCCCCAAACAAAAAAAATTCCAAAGTAGTAATCTGGATAGTCAAGGATTAGATTGAGGAAAAAAAAAAAGACAGGAAGAAGAGATATAGGAAGAGGTTGAAAAAAACCAAGACCTGAAATTTCAGGCTTGTTGCCATTGACAAAATTGTAGGTGAAAAAGTGACTGATCATGTTAGTAAAATGTTAGGCAAGAGGAAAAGACATTTAACAATGGCCTACCAGGCTACTTGGTATGCACTGTTGTATATCAAAAGTTAAAAACAAGCTGGTATTATAAAACTCACAACTGGACGACAAAGCAAAGAAACTGGAAACAGAAGGAAGAGAAATGAAATCTATCTTGGTGACTCACTTTTATGTACTGAGCAATCAAACATCCCCTTACTCAATTATGAGCACTACCCCCTCCCTCCAAAGCCCCTTCACCCACCCCCACCGTCAGCTTGAGAGCTTACTCCCCTGGAGCACATAGCTCCAAAGAAGTTTAATACTCCTGCTTAATTATACTTAATCACTCAGCTGGTGGCAGAGTAGTTTCCTACAGCTTCTAATGTTCTCAGTGGGTTTCACACTGGGAAAGTCTGGAAAGATTTTTTATTTAAAAAATGTTTTTTGAAGGCTATAGACCAAAATTGGTAACCAAAGATACCATCTTTGGAAAGTGTCCCCCTGCCAAGTCAAGAACCTAAGCCTGGGGAGCCTGACTTTTGAATAAATCTGACTTTTCTTGGGTTGGGAAACAAACAAAAAAAGGGATGAGGAATCTGTGATGCTGAGTCAATTACTTCATTTTCACCCCCCCCCCTGTAGTGTTGTGGGTTATGAGTGAAACTGCACCCTAATGGTCAGACTAACTCTAGTCACCCTCCCAAACAGAATTCAAGGAAAAGACGAATGTAACAAAAACAAAAAATCAAAACAAAAACAAAAACAAAAAAACACTGGACTATCAACATTGGAGATGAGAAAATGAGATACGTGATCTAACTAGCCATTTGGATACATGTAAAAGCTAAGGAAATTGGTAGGATGGAGGACCCAATCATAAATGATATTGCCAGACAGTCATCATCTAAGACACTGCCCAGAATGTCTGTTCCCTGGTACCAAGTTCAGTTGTGGGACAATGTATAATAATCTCATATTTGAGCACAATCAACACTTGTTAATAACCCTCATCTTCTCCCGCTTGCCCCACAAAAACCTGGAAACTCTAGTCATTATAAGGTTTAAAAAAAAAATCAGGGCAGGTAGGTGGTACAATGGATAAAGCACCAGCCCTGAATTCAGGAGGACCTGAGTTCAAATCCAGCCTCAGACACTTAATACTTACTAGCTGTGTAACCTTGGGCAAGTCACTTAACCCTCACTGCCCCACAAAAAAAAAAAAAAAGATTCCCAGGGCAGCTAGGTGGCGCAGTGGATAGAGGACCGGCCCTGGAGTCAGGAGTACCTGAGTTCAAATCCAGCCTCAGATATTTAACACTAGTTGTGTAACCCTGGGCAAGTCACTTAACCCCAATTGCCTCACTAAAAAAAAAAAATCATACAAGTTTCCAGACAAACTCCAGTTTGGCCTTTTCAGCCCTTTATTACTTTAGTTCTGACCTACTCTTTTATCCAAATTATACATTACTCCCCTTCATGTACTCTTTTTTTTTTGGTGAGGCAATTGGGGTTAAGTGACTTGCCCAGGGTCACACAGCTAGTAAGTGTTAAGTGTCTGAGGCCGTATTTGAACTCAGGTCCTCCTGACTCCAGGGCTGGTGCTCTATACACTGTGCCACTGAGCTGCCCCTCATGTACTCTTTATTTTGGCCAACATGGCTTTCTTGACTTTCTTCACAGAATATCTTCCAGCTCTCTTTTCTGTGGTTTTTCCCAGAATGTCTCCAAGGCATGCAATGCATTCCTTTCTCAGCTCTACCTCAAACATTCCCTTTCTCATATCTTCAACCTCTTCCCTACCTATTGACTCATTCCTCCCCTTATTGCCCTCAAAATTTCCAAAACCTTTCTCATCCTTAAAAAACTTTTACTGGACCATAAACACTTTAAACCTTTCTCCTCTCCTCTTCTCTCCTCTTTCTCCCTCCTTCCCTCTCTCTATCTTTCTCCCTCCCCCTCCTTCCTTCACTGGGGTTCACTGACTTGCCCAGAGGCACACAGCTAGTAAGTGTCTGAGGTTGGATTTGAACTCAGGTCGTAATGACTCAGAGAACAACTGCCCCATCTCCTCTCCTTCTTGCTCAAATTCTTGGGGAAAAAACAAAAACAAAAACAAAAAAACACCTCTATATTTTCACTGTCTCTATTCCCTCACTTCTCAATCACTCAGTCCTTTGCAATGTGGCATCCCACTTGATTCATTTCACAAATAAAATTACTCCCTTGAAAATTACTGATGATGTCCTAATGGGCAAATCTGCTCCTATTTTCTCAGTTTTCATCCTTTTTAACCCCCCTTCTCCTTCTGGATACTCTCCCCTCCCAGAGTTTTCATGACAATATTATCTCTTGCTGTTTCTCCTAACTGCCCGAAGACCTTCTCCATCTCTCTGCTGGCTCGTCATCCAGAACATGCCCCCCGTTGTTGGTGTTCCCTAAGACTCTCTCATGAACCCTCTTTTTTTCTCTCAATCCCTCTCATGGGTTTAATTATTTTATCTATGTGAAATGATCTCTACAGATGACTCACAGAGCCACAGAACTGGCCCGGCTGCTTCTCTTGAGTTCCAAGCCAGTGTCTCTAACTGCCTACTTGGCCATTTCCAGTTGGCAGTTCCAAATATATTTCCCAATCCATAGATCAAAAGCAGATCAAACTTTTCTCTTTTCCAAACTTCCCTATTTTTTTTGAAGATATTACCATTTTTAAGTCTCTTATAATCAAAACTTTGGCATTATTCTCCAATCCCCACTTTCTTCTCATCCTATACATCCAGTTACCATTTATACTTCCACGACACTTCTTTCCTGCTTTCTTTCCCTTTCTTTCTTATTTTCTTCCTTTCTTTCTTCCTTCCTTCCTTTTTTTGGTATCCAATACTTTCTCTCCATTCCCACAGCAACAATCTTAGTTCAGTACCTTATACTTGCTTCACATGTTTCTCCACTATAATTCATATTCCACACAATGGTCAAAATGATTTTCCTTAAGAAGACTTATGGGGGCAGCTGGGTGGCACAGTGGATAAAGCACCAGCCCTGGATGCAGGAGGACCTGAGTTCAAATCTGACCTCAGACACTTGACACTTGCTGGCTGTGTGACCCTGGGCAAGTTACTTAACTCTCATTGCCCTGCCAAAAAAAAAAAAAAAGACGACTTGTGACCACATCATTCCCTTACATAATAAACCCCTGTGGTTCCCTATTGCTTCCAGGATAATATATAAATTCCTCCATTTAAGTTTTAAAGCCTTTTATTACTTGGTCCCAAGCTATTATTCCTACCTCTCCCTTTCCAGCATGCAGTAATCTATTCTTAGTGACCTTCTCTCTCTTCCTTGCACACAAAATTCTATCCATCTCTCTGACTTTACAATAACCTTTCCTCTTGCCTGGAATATGATCTCTCTCACATGTGTTTCAGATACTTTCTCTCTTCCTTTCAGAAACAGATTAAGCAGCATTCTTTCCATGAAGCCTCCTGGATTCTCTCACTTCTATCCCGGGTCCCAAACTGCCAGCTTTCCCTAACTACCTAGCATTTATTTTCTTTATATGTATACTGTGTATATCTATGTGTGTACTCATCTCCCCCATTAGAATATAGATTTCTTGAGAGTAAGGGTGATTTAATTCTTTTGTAACCATATCCCAGAGACTATCAGAGTACCCAGAACGTACTAGGAACTTAATACATGCTTATTGGTTAGAATCCCTAGTTTCCTTCACAGGTCCTACCAAATGTCAGTTTTTACATAAAACCTTTCCTGATGTCTCTAGCTGTTAGAGGCCCCAGCCCCATGGCCTACCTTGACCCCATTAGTTCCTGTTTTAAGTCTGTATATTTTCTGTGTCTACTTATATGTGTACACATTGTCTCCACTTGTAGATTGAAAACTCCCTGAGGGCAGGAACAGTTTTTTTCCCCACTTTAAGTACCCAGTACAACACCCAACACATAGAAAGTGATTAATAAATAAATATTCAATAATTGATTAGGTGTCATGCTTTTGGGGGGGGGCTTTTGTTTTATTCAAGTCTCATAGATTCACTATTTTTTTCTAGGATTTCCAGAGTCAGCTCTGTTTCATTTTTTGTTGTTGTTGTTGTTGTTGTTGTTTAAAAGAAAGACTTATCACTTAGCAAAATTATTTACAGGAAAAACTAAAATGGACCACTACAAAATTGTTTTAATGTAACACATCAGAACTTTTGTTTTTAAAAAAATTATAGCAGGGCAGAACTGGACTCAAGCATGGTCATAAACACAAGTTTGTAGAGTGGAAAGATTTTAAATGCACCAAGAAAAAAAAGTCTGAAAAAGAAAGCCTGCAGTGTGGATAGAACCACAAAAAATGCCAGAGTGATAATATAATAATTAAGCATAATTCCTTACTGAGTTGTCCAAGCCGGGCCTTCTCTTTTTTACCAAACAAGCGTCCTATTGAAGACTTGATTCCTTTCTTTTTGGGAGCTTTGTGGAGGGAATCTTGGCTGCTGTTGGCACTGCCAAGTCCGAAGGTGTCTGGTTCCAAGGACACGGGCAAACTACTGAAAAACATTAAACAGTGAGAATATCGTTGGGACACCACATCTGCATGATACATGATTATTTTTTTTTAACTGTAAATGGTGCAGAAGGGAAGCAAAGACTTATCTTCCATTTTCTCTCCTTCCTAAATTCTCTCCCTCCCTCTCTGATCCTACCTCAGTTGGTCCATACTTGTGATTTCATCATTAGTGGAAAGTGCATAAATTCAGAGTCCAAAAAACCTGAGTGTGAAATCCTGGCTCTACCATTTACTAACTGAAGAACCTTGGGCACTTAAGTACCTTTTTAATATCAAGTGACTTAATTACGTGACTTGGGAACTGGAATCGACTTTAGAGATCACTGAGTCCAGGGATTCTTTTTTTTTTTTTTTTTTTTTTGCAGGGCAATGAGAGTTAAGTGACTTGCCCAGGGTCACACATGAGTCCAGGGATTCTTTTTTTTTTATTATTCTTTTTTTAATTTAATTTATTTTATTTTTTTGAGTCCAGGGATTCTTAACCAACAACTCTAAAGGAGTGTGGGGATAGATTTTCAGCAAGTCTGTCTAAAATATTGTGATCCTTCAATATGAAGTAATTAACATCTCCAAATTCTGATTTTCCTCATCTATAACATTAGGTTTTTGGACAGCTTCTAAGATCCCTTTGTATTCTACCATTCGTGTTTCTGTGACAATGACAACAACCAGTGATGGAGTTGAAGCTGCTACAAAAATATTAAGTATATTTTCCCATGACTGTACTGTTTCTTTTTGGCCATAAAAATACAATCTTAAACTATTTGGTCTGAAATCACAATCAAGACATGAGACATTTTAAATACATACTAGCTTTACTTTATTAAAAGCGACTGTTTTGAGCAACAACATAGAGGTAGTTGGGCTCAGCTGTAGAGCATGAATTAAACACTTAGTGTGTGAAGCACATTATCCATATCTCAGTGTATCCTTGCAACAAACTTGTGAGGTGAGGCATGCCCCTCCCCATTTTAAAGAGAGTGAAACCAAACCCAAGAGAGATGAAATGACTTACCCAGAATCACACCTAGGAAGCGCAGCTGAATCTGAACTCGGGTTTTCCTGACTCCAGGTCTAGTGCTCTTTCTATGGAACCAACTAGCTGCCTTGGAGTCAGAAAGGCCCGTATTCAAGTTCCTTCCATCTTTGACACAATACTCATGATCACCTCTCAGAGCCCCAGGCAACTGTCTGCCACTGTAAGTTACAGAGCAGGGTGATGGTCTGGAGTGATAAAGGGAGCAACTCAACAATGCCAGCCTAATGAAATGCTAACTCTGATTAAAAAGAGAAAACTGACACATATGCCTAATAATGAAGAAGCTCTGGGTCTTCCAAATGTTTGGTCCAGCTTTAGTTCTGTCAGTGAATACATTTATTTTGGCAGTTTAATAGAATAAATGATGCATGTGATCCAATATATTGTACTTAAAGAAAGGATGAATCTGGAGAATTCAGAGAAGAAGGAATAGATATGAACGGTACCAAGTAAAGAAAGAAGAACCAGGAAAATCATTGACACAATATTTCCCACAATGGAATACAGCTCGCTTTGAGAAGTCCAACTTTCTATCATTACAAAGAGATTCATTCTTTCAGGAGGCATTTATTATCAGAGGCTATTTATGTTGACATATGGTAGGGCTTTCAAAAGGAGAACAGGTTTGTGGATAAGAAGAAGCTTACCTTCGGGCATCATTGTGATAGGAAGAAGGAAGGGTATGTGTCATTCTGATTGCTCTTGGTGTTGGGGGAGGAGATGTCTCACATTTTATTGTTGCTTTATCTTCACGACCATCTTCTTCAACCACTGCAATCTAGGATCAAAATTGTGAGCTATGACAAAACCTTTCCACAGAACAATTGCAAAATACACACAGGTCTATGCTCAAACCTATGAAGGGTCTACATAAACCGAGTCTTCACAACTTTGATTTTATTTTGTTCTGTTTCCACTCTACTCAATTCCAGTCAATAAATATATGAATTGTGGCAATAAGCAAGGTACATCTAAGGCACTGTGGAACTTAAAAAGGTGCAGAAGGTGAGCTTCCCTGTCCTTGAAGGGCTCAATCTAGTGGGGAAGATATGAAATGCATTTAAGAAACAAGTATGAGGTCTTAAGCATCAATCAAACAATAAGCATTTAGTAAATGCCTACTATGCATCAGATTCTGTCCTAAGTGCTGGGGATAAAAGCATCAGGAGATACAGAATTAAATAAGGCATTGTCTTTATTCTCCAAAAACTTATCTAGAAATGAACAGGAGGAAAATATTATAATGTAAAAAAAAGTCATATAATAGCATGTCCAAATTATATTGGTTATTATGATAGCTGTACACATACATACACACATATTGGTGTGTGACAGCTTTATTGACATCATTTTTATAAATAAGCCAAAATTCAAATTTGTCAGTCAACTAGCATTTATTAAGTAACTCCTTTGTCATTCCTTAAAAGTTCATGAGTGCTTAAGAAACTGCTGCATTTGGTTCAACAATGTGAGTAATGAATCCTATCCTGCTGCAGCTCATCTCAAGGGAACTGGTGGGGTGGGAAGGGAGGGAAGGCTCAAATGATGATGAAAAAGGAAATGCACAGTCCCTGAGGAGAGTGAGTGTAGAAAACTGGAAAAACCTTGTAAAATTGAAATACCCTCACTATGATGTCAATGTCATATCTTTGAACCTGATCTTTGGATCACACTCCTTTCTCAGCTTCTTGTTGGTCCTAGATCCACCTACTTGTTCTCCTCTGGGTATGATTTACTATCCTTGGTATATCAATTCTCAGAGTTCTGTGTCATTGCTCCTGAGATTTTGGCTCACTCTACAATGGGAACTTACAGACAAGCTCATTCTTTACTCTTTAGACCAAAAGACTTTAATTGGCACTGCAAAAAGACTTTTGTCCTAATCCATAGAACCTAGGACAGGAGGAACAGCATAACGGGTACCTATAACCAGATGAGCACAGTGGATTACTTCCATCATCTTTGGTAGAGAAGAAAATAAAGTTTGAGGAAGGTAAGAATTGGGGGGGAAAAGGGAGGGGGAAGAACTTTGAAGAGCTAAATATTTTAAAATTGGTCAGTGAAACACAGTCGATTATAATGCAAGTTTAATAAGAATCACTAAAGAACTGAAAAAAAAAAAGACTTTTTAATACAAGGAAAAATATTTGGCAGAACAATCCTGTAAAAGATAGATTAATTTTGTTACTGGAAGATTCACTGAGATAAACTTCACAAGGAGATGGGCACAAAGATTCTCTAGGAACAAGTCAATTAAATATGGTTTGTTTGGAAAATCATAATTGCTCTGTATGAAGGAACAGAGGTGTATATTCAAGGATAATTTACCAACTTGCATCTGTAATAAAGAAATAAATTTCTACATTGTTATTGCATATTTTTTCTTATATTACATAAAGTATGTTAAAGACAAAGAAAGGATAATCTCTTCTTAAATATTTTAAATTAAAATATTTAATATTTAATAACTATTTTAAACAAATATTTAAAAATAAATGCTTCATTATATTTCAATAGGATAAATATGACTTCAATAATAAGAAATTAAATGTAAATATTCTGGTGTCAAAATGACCTTGGATGAGTCATTTTTTATTCTTGTATTTTGATAAAAAATGAATATTTATAAAGATTACAATTTGAATATGATTGCCAAATTATCTGAATTTATTAATAATAATTTTAGGAAATTCTGGTTTTCTAGGCAGCATATATGAACTTAAGAGAGGGAAGTAGTATACTTCAAGATCTATTTTCTTTTCGGCTTAGAAAAAAAGGACTGGGAGGCTTTTAATGACTGAATAATTCAACTGGCTGCCTCTCAAGCATATAGCATATTATAGCAATGTGTGTTTTGTAATCTACTTTGTATTTCCAATGTGAATGGTTTGACCAATCTTTCACATTTATGTGAATTTCATTAGAAATGCAAAATTGACATCTGGGTTAGTTGCTATGAATATGAAACTATAAGTCCTTTTGAAGATTAACTCTTTTTTTTTTCTTCAGGGCAATGAAGGTTAAGTGACATGGTCACACAGCTAGTAAGTGTCAAGTGTCTGAGGCCAGATTTAAACCCAGGTTCTCCTGAATCCAGGGCCGGTGCTTTATTCACTGCACCACCTAGCTGCGATTGCCCCTGAAGATTAACTCTTAACATGGTGTGTGTGTGTGTGTGTGTGTGTGTGTGTATTTTTTTCTAGATTGTTTTGTTATTCACAGTTAGAATACATGTTAATTTCTTCTTTGGATATTCAGAGATTTATTAGCCTTTCTTTTTATTTTCAGAAATTATAAAGCTTATTTTTCTGATATGGATAGTGTGTGCAACTTTAGGATTATACATTACAAACAAAATCTATATGAGAAAACCAAAGCCTCAAGAGGTCAAATGATTTGCCCAAGGTAAAATAGCAGTAAATGACAGCCAGAATTTGAATCTAGATTTCAAATCTAGTCATCTTTCCACTGCTTTTTTGGGGGGGGGGCTTGGGTGGGGTGGGTTCAGGGAGAAGGAAGTAGTAAACACATAGATCTTCATTTCCTAGAATTGATGGACAGTTCTTCACCTGATTTTGCATACAATACAATTTCTACAATATCTAATAGATTTTCAAGGAATTAGGATCAATGCTTTTATTTAAACCATTTAGGGAAGTATACCATAATTCAGTGTCTCTCCTCTTCCTTTGATGGCAATGTCATTTTAACTAGTCTAATGAAAAAATATAATATTGCATTTTAAGTACCCATACAACAAAGTTTATTTAAAATATCTACAATACCTTTCTCCGATGTTTCCTTAGATCACTTGGCTGTCATTGGTAACCAAAAGAAAAAAAAAGATGACAAAAAGGGGAAAAAACTAGTCAATAAACAACATCATATAAAATGCTAAATGAGATATAAAACATTAATTTATCCTTAATTATTTTTCAAAGTAACAAATGGATCCCTGAATAATTCTCCAAGGATAATTTGAGGCAAATTAATTAAATTTTTAATGATTTAAAATTATAATGTAAACAAACAAATAAAAGACTCTTTCCTTTTTTATCTATACCTATATAATCTATATCTATACCTATATCTATTTTTCTAATGGGTCTCCCTATCTCACCCAAGATAGAAGTGTTATGGCCAATCACAGGCCGATCTCAGTTTGGATCAGCACAAGTCCATTTCTGACCTGAGCCAGTTCCTTTCTCCTTAGGCAGCCTGGTAGCTTCTCACTCCTGTGGGTTCACCATATTGGTACCAGATTTGTTGTGGACACTCAACTGGCTTTAGTCCTACTGTAGCTCTGAGCTCAAGAGCTACCATTGTAGCTTAAGCTCAAGAGTTCAAGCAATCTACTAGCCATAACTTCTCCCTGTAGCAGGAGTTGTAGTTTAGGTGGAAGTATACTCATCTTCTAATAGATTTCAAATTAAGATTGTCAAATATAACTTTTTTAAAAAAATAATAAACATTTTTATTTAAAGTTTTAAGTTACAAATTTTATCCCTCCTTCCTTTCCTCCCCTCTCCCTTCCCTGAGGTAGCAAGGAATCAGACATAGATTATACATATGCAATTATGTAAAACATTACCCTATTAGTCATTTTGTATAAGAAAACTTGCATAAAAGAAAAAAAATGAAAGAAAGTGAAACATAGCATGCTTCAGTCTGTGTTATCAATATCAGTTCTTTTTTTGGAGGTGAATAGTATGCTTCATCATTAGTCCTTTGGGATTATCTTGGATCATTGTATTGCTGAGAATTATAACTGTTATTTTAAAAAATTAATAAAGTTTATTTTCAAATGCACCCATCATTGGGTAATTAAGCTAGGAAAATATCTAAGTTGTACAGCTCTGGTTTTTAGCCACAAGCAAATATAGAGAATTTGTATTCAGCCAAACTAAGCTGAAGTCCAAAATCACTAGTCAGTCATTATTTCTCCATATCACTTTTTTGTCTTAGATATAGCTATGGATTTTCAATTGCTAAATTTCTTAGCAATCATAACACTGTCAGCTTCAGGATAATTGAAATTATAGTAGTTTCTTAGAATCAAAAAATTTCACATATCTGAAATCAATTTCAGGGTCAGGGTTTGTAGTCAAAGTAAATTGTGGAACATTTAGAAAAAGGATCAAATGAGTTAAACACATGGACAGCACTGTGCAAACCTTATTGAGCTAAATAAATGCTAGCTATTTCTAATAGGAAAAAGAAAAAAATGAATAAACATTAAGCACTGATTGCAAGCTAAATGTAACGTTGACACAATAAGTGTCTAATTTACCATATTTCTGCCTTTCTCAAATTCCTAGGAACTCCATACAAAATCATTCATTCAATATTTCTTAATTAATTAATTAATTCATCCATCCATCCATCCATTCATTCATTCAATACACATTATAACTGAAAATTAAGGATATTTTACTTAGATCAGTAGTTCTTAAATGTGATATCTGTGAACCATTTTTAGAAAAATATATTTTGATAACAGTATTTCAAGGTAATTGATTTCCTTCATATCATATATTTTGCATATTTTAAAAGTTTTTTTTTCTCTTGAGGAGTCCATGGACTTTACCAAAGGGATCCATGTCGCAAAAATAGGTTAAGTACCCAGGCCTTAGATGGATGTTCCCTTTTTCTTAGTATTTGTGCAACTAATTTTAAATTTTCAATTTTATTGAATCAAAAAACAAACCTTTGTTAACAACATTTATTGAACAATGAAGTTTGCCTAAACTCCATTTACTGTATTTTTAAATCTGATTCTTTAGTTCTAGTTACTTTTTAAGTTTTTGGTCCAGTCCTATGATTTCATCAATCTGGGGAACTACCCTTTAAGCCTCTGTTACTTGCCTGAGACTCTGACAAGTTATGGTATATGCCATAGGCAGGTTTTCAGACTTTAAGGTTGTCCCTCTATTCCTAGAGTTCTTAACTCTGTGTGTGTGTGTGTGTGTGTGTGTGTTTGTTATGTGCCCCTTTGGCAATCTGATGAAATCTGTGGATCTGTGTGGAGAAGAATGTTTTTATAGGCATAGAATAAATACATAGGATTACAAAGGAAATCCATTGATTTTGAAGTCAATTTATATAAAAATATATAAATAGATATATAAAGATGAAAATAGAAATGTAAATATGTAAAATATATAAAGACACACACATACATACATATGCGTGTGTGTGTGTGTGTGTGTGTGTGTGTGTGTGTTATGTGCCCCTTTGGCAATCTGATGAAATCTGTCTGGAGAAGAATGTTTTTATAGGCATAGAATAAATACATTGGATTACAAAGGAAATCCATTGATTTTGAAGTCAATTTATATGAAAATATATAAATAGAAATATAAAGATGTAAATAGAAATAGAAATATATGTAAATATGTAATAATAAATATATAAATACACATACATACATATGCCTGTGTGCATGCGTGCGTGTGTGTGTGTGTGTGTGTGTGTGTGTGTGTGTGTGTGTGTGTAGTTAGTTAGTTAGTTCATGCACTTCAGGTTAACAACTCCTAAGTGTCTCTGTACTTTCTGTGATAGCAAAAACCTGCAAACAAAATAGATTTGTCAAATGGGGAGTGGCTAAACACATTGTAATATATGCATGCAATTGAATTTGGTGCTTTTCTGTGAGAGACACCTATGATGAATACATAGAAGCATGAAATAAAACAATATACACAATTACTACAACAATATAAATTGAAAGAATGGCAGTCACAAAACAAATAAAAATAAATTAAAAAGACAAAGGATGACCCTAAACACAAGATATGAGATGATGATCACCAACACTCCTATGTAGAGTTCAGAAAACCCTGCATGTGGAACATTGCCTACATTTTTTTCCCAGATTTTTAATAGATTGGTGCCCTTGTTTGCTTTTTCTCTTCCATTGTTTCTTCTTTTCCTCTTTTTTTTTTCTTTAAAAATTTCTTTATTATACAGTATGACTCTCTGAGGGGGATGGAAACAGGGGAAATTAAGGTGATATAACAAAATCAATAAAATTTATATTAAAAAGAAGCCCTGAATCTACATTGCCAAGCTGTCTATCCCAGGGCATTTCAATCTTACAGCTATTGTATTCAAGTTAATAAAATTTCTTTCAGCATTGTGTTACCAGTCAAATGACATTTACCAAACATGCACTACTTAAGAAAACTTATTAAAGTCACTGCATCTTTCTATAAGATACCAATATTTTTCCAATCATGGAATTAATCTGAACCTATATCTAGGACCAAACCCTAGCCAAGTAGTAGTTCATGAACTAGCAGCAGCTAGTTGGAAACATTATTGAATATTCACTATCACTAAGCTAAAAGTCACACAGATGCTATCTATATGTTACTTTTTTCCTTTTCTTTCTTTCTTTCTTTTTTTTTTTGGGGGGGGGGGAGTGACGGGCAATGAGGATTAAGTGACTTGCCCAGGGTCACACAGCTAGCAAGTGTCAAGTGTCTAAGGCTGGATTTGAACTCAGGTCCTTCCTGAATCCAGGGCTGGTGCTTTATCCACTGTGCCACCTAGCTACCCCCTAAATATTACTTCTTTTAAAAAAAAGATTTTAATTAAATGGTAAGATCTGAAGGAGTGAGTGATGCTAATGACTTTGCTCAGCCCTGCCTCACTTAAATCCAATCCACTTACAAGTCAAGACATCACCTTGTTGATGTCTTTGGTGCTTTTTTTTTTTCTTTTTTTTTTTAGTGAGGCAATTGGGGTTAAGTGACTTGCCCAGGGTCACACAGCTAGTCAATGTTAAGTGTCTGAGGCCAGATTTGAACTCAGGTAGTCCCTAATCCAGGGCTGGTGCTCTATCCACTGTGCCACCTAGCTGCCCCTTTGGTGCTTTTTTGAGAAGGAAGAACAGCAAGATCACAAGCACTGGATATGCCTAAATCTTGGTAGTCTCCATGAAAAAAGAATTCATTACAGTTGCTTCCCTTGCTCCCTGCCCTCCTCCCCCAAAGTGATCCATATCATGCACATGGCAGATGCAGACTGCAGGAGAGGAAGGTTGAAGAGCCACCAACTTGAAGAAAATAAGGACAGCATAGGTTGACAATGAAAGAGAAAGAGACAAAAAGTAAAACAGCAGGGAGACAAAAATAGTAAAAATAGACCAATAGTAAAAAGAATTGAGAAAACAGAGGAGAGGGGCAGTGGGATATAAGATGAAAGACAAAAAATGGTGAAAGATTAGAAGGAGTACCCTCGATAACTCGACAGGAATATTTCCTTTCATCCTTCCCAGAATATCCTGACATTTGTATTGATGCAAAGGAGTCTGTGGGTCCAGAGGGCAGCCTTTTGCCCAAGAGCAGGATCATTTGGATAGGAGGTACCCATCTCTCTCTTTATTCTTCCTCCCTTGGCAAGAAATCCAAGATTAGGAATGTCTTTTTTTCTTCCTGTCCTCTAACAATTTCTTTTAAGGAAAGTTTTACTGTATGAGCTTGGATGTCTCCCTAAATTTCTCATGGCTTTGACGTGTGGACTTTACAAAAGCCATGTGAGTACAAGAGGCTCAAGGTCTCCTTGATTCCTTCTCAGCTTTATGTGCCTTTCCTAAAATCTGTAATTTCTTCTGACACCCCTTAGCCTTCTGTTACAGTCTGAAATGATAAATACACAGTTCACTAATTTGCATTTCAATTAATATTGAATCCCAAAATGACTCCCTTTTGAGCACTGCTAAACTGAAGTGCTGACATTTTTCATGGGAGTATTTTAACAGCCAAAAAAAAAAAAGGTATGTAAAGATGTCACTCCTTTTAAAATTGTATTCAGTGTTTCTCAGATTCATTATAATGTGATATAATTTTATCAGGTTATCCTCATATCTTTGACAAATTTATCTAGCAATGGAAACATAGTGGGGTTAAAGTTTCTTCTGCTTCATATTTTTTGTTTATCTTTGGTTGATAGTGTTCTGTATTTCATCTCAAATTTATTTTGGGGCTGGGGGTATCTTATAAATTTGGAAACTCAGGGTTTGAGCTAAATTAGAACAAAACTAACTTCTGTACTTTAAGAATTTCATTGGTGTAGCTTTCTTCCCTTTAACTGATGATGATAATAGCTGCTTCATGTCTTATTTTCTGAAAAAAATATCAATAACCTGGTAAACCCTCTGATGATGAATTTACCGAATCACACAGAAACACAAAATAAATTTCAGAACTGTAAAGCACTTCTGCTTTCAGAGTATAACCTACAGAATTCCCCCTAGGACATATTCAACAAGTAGTCATACAACATTTAAGTGAAGACCTTATATAAGAAGCAACCACTATTTTCCAAGGCAGCTCATCCCACTTTTGTACATCTGTAATTGGAAAGGATCTTCACATCATGCCTAAATTTGTCAAGTTGCAACTTCCATACCTTGCTTTTTAGTTTTAGAGCCCATGATGACATTGGGTTTTTTTTGTTTGTTTGTTTGTTTTTTGTTTTTTAGGTATAGCAACTCATAAAGACATGGAAAAGTAGTGGTTGTCATTGATTGAGACACAATGATGAAATGATGGAATTATACAAGTAAATACTTTTTAAAAATCATTAAATAACTCGCATGTTATTTCCAGGAAGAAGGACTTAATGCCCCTGGAGAGTGTTTAAGTTATTACTAAGAAGGAAATTCAATGGGCATATTTAGTTTTGTCACAGTGTCATCGACTACAAAATTTTCTTAAGGTTCATAAGCCATTGGGTTTTTCTTACAGTATTTACTTCTCAAGTAAGCTTGAGGTTAATATGATCCAGACTCATTTTCTTACCAAAGTCATGATTCCCATTCGATCCATCTCCCTGGCTGGGCTTCTGGGAGTAAGCTTAGGCGTGGAGTGGCCACTAGGAGGGGATGAACTTGCTAGTGATGAAGCTGTTACTGAGGCAGTGATTGAAGTACCTGGATGGACTCTAGCTAGATTCAAGCCTTCAAGGCTCACACTGGCCACTCTGTTCTCAATTTCCTCAGCACGTAGTTCTGTGGACTCTTTCTCTTCCTGAATTAATCTGAAAGGTACATTTGAATTTAAGTCACTGTAGTCTGCGGTTTGAAAGATTATACAATGAAGTGCAACAAGTAATAATTAAATGCCCACTAAGTGCCAGGCAATGACCTCACTAAGCACTGAAGATACAAGGATGAAACTAAAAACATTTCCTGTTCTCCAGAAGCTTATTTTCTTCTGGAAGGGAAAGGAACAATATGTACAAATGTTAATAAAAGCAAAATAAACAATTTGGAGAGGGCAGCACTGATAACTTTAGGAAGATAATTACAATGTCTCCAACCAATAGCTAGCTTTTGCAAAATGTTTTTATATATAGCAACATTTGGGGGATTTTGAGATTTCTTCATCCTATAAAGACAACTAAGTGGCTCAGTGGATAGAGCACTGGACACAGAGTCTGGAAGATGATATTAAATTGTGCTTCAGTCACTAAATAACTGGGAATCCCAGGAAAGTCACAGACCCCATCTGCCTTAGTTTCCTCATCTCTAAAATGGAGAAAATAATAGTAACTATTTACCAGGGTTGTTGTGAAGATAAAATGAGAAAATATGTTTATAGCAATTTGTAAACATTAAAGCACTATATAAATGCTATTACTACCATTACTACTACTACTACTGTAGTAGTAGTATTTTATCATCAATAAATCTGAGTAGCTTCAAGGCTAAAGTATAACCATTTCTTACTTTCAGATAATTTATATAACACTCCCTTCATCTTCCAGATTTTTTTTTTATCCTGAGCTACTTAAAAGAATTGTTTCCCAATCAGATTTCTGCTTTTAAGCTAAAATTAAACCTGATGATCCCTTTTCCCCATTAAGTTCTTTGCAACCTGGGCTCTTTTGGAACTTACTTTTTGCTTCAACAAGACAAAGTGATAGTTGTCAATATGACTTTTCATGATTTGAAACAAGTTTTAGATTTGCAAAACCAATTCATCTAAAAAGAATTTGAATGCTATGCATCTATATCATCATGAAAAGGTCAAATAACATATGTGACTATGCCTGGGAAGACTAGAGAACAAAGTGAAAGAAAAAAGGAGAAGAAGAAAGGAAGATGGTAGAGGAGAGAGAAAGATAAAGTAGTCTACATGGTGGTAGTGTTAAACTGTCATCAACAAATATCTCTGTTGCCACTCAGGACCATTTAGCTGTGTCTTCATTTTTGATGCCTATCTGCATTGTTTAGTGTGTATCTGTCTCTCTCTTGGTCTCTCTGGTAGCTTTTTTCCCCCTGTGGGGCAATGAGGGTTAAGTGACTTTCCCAGGGTAACACAGCTAGTAAGTGTCAAGTGTCTGAGGCCATATTCAAATTCAGGTCCTCCTGAATCCAGGGCTGGTGATTTATCCACTGTGCCTCCTAGCTGCCCCTCTGTCTTGGTCTCTCCCAAAAAACAAAAAACCCCAAATACTTGGCTTTAAAAATATGGTCCATACTATTTGCATACATGTACATCATATATTATATATACATGTGATATAGTACAGAAATGCTATATAAACTATACAAAAGTATATAAATATTTGTAAATATATACACACACTTATACAAAGACATATATATGTATTATATATACATGCTAGTAGTGATTTGTTCAATAGGACATAACCAGTATGGGTCTTGAACTCAGGTCTTCCTGACTTGTAAGTCCAAGTTTCTATCTCCTTCATGATTTATATAATGTATATGTATCCATTTATAAAGTTGGGGAGACCAAAGGAAGGATAAGGAGGAAGGGAGAAAGGTCAGTTTTCCCCCATGCTTCTAAGACCTGAAATTATTGCTGAACCAGGGAAACCAAGATGATGTGATGCCCTTGAACAATAACGTTCTTTCAAGAATTCTAACCCAATTTGCCCAACCACCTTAAAAAGTCACAACATTAGTGCCGTAATGTTTTCTGGTATAAAACTCCTGCTTGATATAATAAAGAGTGTTCATGTCATTAGACTCTTCAAGTCATGTTATAGTGGCATAACATGAGACATTTCTATAAAGTGACTTTGATGTGCTTGTAATGCATTTAAAGGAACATGTATAATGATTCCATAGCATTCATCACTGTGTTATAGGAGAAAGGCTTCAGAGTCGGAGGACCTGGATTCGAATTCTGACTCCGATACACCTAATACCTTTACTTGTGAGATCTTGGATAAGCCACTCAAGCTCCTTGGGCCCAAGATTCCTCATCTATAAAATGAGGGGGTTGACCTAGATGACGTCTGTGGTCCCTTCAAATCCTCCATGTTGTTGGTCCTTGAAGGCATATTTCCCACTATATACTCCCACAAACTATCAAAATATAATACGATGTCTGAGCATGAGGTCCTGGATAGATGAATAGTGAGAAATAACAAAGGCTTCATTTTGTTTTCCTTGTCCCAAGGTGACAGGTTGGTTTGTTTGTTTTAGCTATGTAGTAACAATTCAACATCTGGAAAGACTATCTAAAAATCCAGTTATTCAAAAGTGGAATGTACTGCCTTGTATGTCAAGGAGAGCCCATCTCCATAGAGATGATAACTGATCCCATGGGAATTAATTAGGTCAAGGAGTGAGAGAGTGAGAGAAAAATAGAAAAGAGCCCAGGAAAGAGCCTTAGGGTATACCCACATTTAGGGGGCATGAAATGGATGAAGATTCTACAAAAGAGACTGATAAAAAGTCAAATAGCTATAAGGAAAACCAATAGAGAGCAGTGTCATGACAACTCAGAGTATTTAGGAAGACGGCATCATCAACAGAATCAAATGTGGCCAAGAGTTTATAAAGAATGAGGATTGCAAAAAGGACAAGAGGTTTGCAATTAAGAGATACTTGCTAACTTTGGACAAAGCAGATTTAGATCATTATTGAGGTAAGAAAACATTGAAGAGGGGTTAAAAGAGAGTGAAATGAAGTGGGAAAGCAACAGGTACTGAAAGTTTTCTCATAGAGTGAAGATATGATAGCTAGTGGGAATGGGAGTTTTTAAATATAGGGAGACTTGGACTAATTCTCAGGTAGCAGAGAAGGAACCAGTAGATAGGAAGAAACTGAAGATAAGGGAAGGATGGTTAAAAAAGCAATCTTTTCCATGAACTGAGGCAAAGTGAAATGTATTGTATACAAAATAACAGCAATATTATAGGATGATCTGCTGTGAATGACTTAGTTTATTTTCAGCAGTGCCGTGATCCAAGACAACTCTGAAGGACTTATGAGAAATGCAATCCATCTATAAAGAACTGATGTTACCTGAATACAGATGGAAGTATATTGTTGTCCTTCTTAGTTTCTATTTCTAATTTTTTTTTGTCTGATATGTTTCGCATGACTGCACATGTATAGCTTATGTTAAATTGAGTTCTTAAGAGGGGTAGGGGTAGGAAGGGAGGAAGAGAATTTGGAACACAAAGTTATAAAAATCAATGTTACAATTTGTTTTTACATGTAAAGTGGGGAAAAATTCCAAATAAATAAATAAATTAAATTAAATTTTTTAAAAAAGAATCTTTTAAAGAATGCAAGAGGAGATGTGATTAAAGTAGAAGGTTCAGTCTTAATAAATAGTAGAGTGACTTCTCCATTAGAAACTAGAACATAGGTTCTTAACTGTTTTTTGTATCAAAGATCCATTCACAGTCTAGTGATAGCCATGGATCCATTACCAGAAAGTTGTTCTTAAATGTGTAAAATAAAATACATAGTATTACAAAGGAAATTAATTATGTTTTAAATACAATTGCAAAAAATAATAAAAAATAAAATTCATGGATCCCTGCCTCCAACCCTGGTTAAGAATTTCTGAAACAAAGGAGGGATGGCAATAATGCAAGATGATATCAAGTAGTTGGGAGATGAAGAGAATGGAGAAGGGGAAGGAAGATCAGAAAATTGTCTCATTTATCAGTAAAATTGTATGAGGTGAGATCTTGCGTTGAGAGGGTTGGGAGAGGGATAACAGGAAAGGCTTGAGGTCGCATGAAAAGAAATGGAGGCCTTCCAAAGGCAACCCATTTCACTTGTGAATAGCTCTAAATGTTTGGAAAGTTTCAGATAGATAGATAGATAGATTGATTGATTCAAAATCTGCTTTTCAGCAACTCCTAGCTCTTCCTTCTATAGCTAAGCAGAACAAGTCTGATATCTTTGTGGCATAAGAGCAAACTAAATATCTGAAGATTGCTACATGCTCTTTCTACCTGTCCTCTCTGCTCATAAAGGATTTTTTTCTCCTGAAAAAGCATGACCAATCTTTTCACCTGATTCTTATCTGCCATGATTTCAAGGTCTTTTCTCTTGGTTGTGCTTCTCTGGAAATTCTGTGGTTTATCAATATCCTTCCCAAAATGTGGCACTGAGAACAAAAGAAAGTGTCCTGGACTATAGTCTAAGCAAAGAGAGCATAGGAGTATCACTAACCTTGTTTTGGTCCCTATTAATAAAACATGAACTTGGGGAAACTAGTTAGGTGGTGCAGTGGACAGAGCATGGGCCCTGGATTCAGGAGGACCTGAGTTCAAATCTGGCCTCAGACACTTGACACTTACTAGCTGTGTCACCCTGGGCAAGTCACTTAACCCCAATTGCCTCACCAGAAAAAAAAAAAAAAACCATGAACTTTCTTTTGTCATAGCATATTGCTGACTCATAACTAAATGCAACAAAGATATTTTTAGATGAATTGCAATGGAGTCTTGTCTCCCTGATCTTATACCTATGAAGTTTATCTGAACTCATGGAGAAAAATGTGGTGTGGAGGAGTTTATCTTTAATGCTAATTTTACCCTGGAGTTAGACCTTACTGCTCTCTCATGTTGGGGAACTGACTTTTCACTGACTCCTTTCTCTGCTTCAAGTAGTTTCTAGAGGAAAACAGGACTGGACCCAGCTTGATCCAGGCTTAGTAAAGTCATACAGTTGTTGTTCAGTAACTTTTCAGTCATGTCCAATTCTACATGACCCTTTTGGAGTTTTCTTGGAAAGGATACTGAAGTGGTTTGCCACTTTCTCCTCAAGCTTATTTGACAGATGAGGAAACTAAGGCAGACAGACTTAACTGACTTGCCCAAGATTACATGGATAGTAAGAGTCTGAGACCAGATTTGAACTCAGGAAGATGAGTTTTCCTGACTCCAGGACTGGCACTCTATACTCTATGTCACCTTATCTTGCCAAATGATCTTCAGAATCTTTCTATGACAATTTAAATGGAAGAGATTTCATTGACTTGTATGGGCACTGGCATACTGTCTGGGTTTCACAGGCAAACAACAATGAGGTCAGTACAACAGTTCTGTAGATCTTTAGTTTCGTAGGAAGTCTAATACCTCTTCTTTCTCACACTTTCCTTTGGAGTCTCCCAAACACTGAACTAGCTCTATCAACACACACCATACCAATGCATCAACCTCATCATCTATGTGGACATCTCTGGTAAGCATACTGCCAACAGAACTGAACTTATCCACAGCATTCAGAATTTTTCCATCTGTTGTAACTGAAGGTTCCAAATATGGATGGTATTGGGCTGGCTGCATTTTCTTAGTGTTAACTGTTAGGCCAAAATTAACACAAGGAGCAGAGAATAGATCCATACTTTACTGCATCTCAGTTTCAGAGGCTGCATTGAGCACACAATCATCTGGGAAGAAAAAGCCTTGCACCAATTCTCCCTCCACTTTGGTCCTGGCTTTTTGTGTCATCAAGTTAAATAATTTACGGTCAGTATGGTACCTGACTTGGATGCTGTTCTCATCCTTCTTGAAAGCATTTGACAACATCACTGAAGATATGCTAAAAAGCATGGGAGCAAGCACATAGCCCTCGCTTCACTCCACTGGTGACTAGGAAAGTATGAGAGGATAGTCCATTCTCCAAGACCCAGGCAAGCATGCCCTCATGAAACTGATATACAATACTGATGAACTTCTCTGAGCAACCAAATCTTGCCATAATTTTCCTCATGATTGAGAGTGTCAAAGGCCTTCATTAGATCAACAAATGACATTTTGTATAGACCTCTGTTCTGCTCCTGGTATTTCTCCTGAAGTTGCCAGCCAGAAGATACCATCTCAATCATTCCTCTGCCCTCTCTGAAGGCACAATGGCTCAGATGATGACTATCTTCCAGGTGAAGGATCAGCCTACTAAGGAGGACTCTGGCAAGAATCTTGCTGACAATGACCAAGTGGGAGACCCCACCCCCACCATTGTTACAAGACAACCTATTAGGGGCAGCTAGGTGGCACAATGGATAGAGCACTGGCCCTGGAGTCAGAAAGACCTGAGTTCAAATCTGGCCTCAGACACTTAACACTTACTAGCTGTGTGACCCTGGGCAAGTCACTTAACCCCAATTGCCTCACCAAAAAAAAAAAAAAAAAAAAAAAAAAAGAAACAAGACAACCTATTTCCCTTTTCTTTATAGAGATGAACAACGTAGGCATGCTTGAACTCCTGGAGGATAACCTCCTCTTGCCATGTAAATCTGGAAAACTTCTGTTAGCTTTTATATGAGCAATGGATCCCCTGCCATGTAAATCTCAACTGAAAAAGAATCAGTAACAGGCATTTTGCTGCATGAGAACAGTCTAGTGGCCTTCCAAAACCTCTTCTTCAGTGGGAAGTTCAGTTCGAGAAGGACTGACTTCAACCAGGGGTAAACAGTCAATGGTTTCTGAATTAATTAATGATGGTCTATTGAGAACACTATGGAACTGTTCAGCCCATTTCTCCAGGATCATGTCTTTGCCACTAATCTATGTGGCTCCATCAGCATTGAGTATTTGAGATGCACCATAGGTCTTTGGTTCATAATTATCCTTCAGGGCGTCATAAAATTCCTTTGGATTGTTACCATCAGCATAAATCTCAATTTCATCTGCCTTCTTATTTATTTATTTTTGGGGGAGGCAATTGGGGTTAAGTGACTTGTCTAAGGTCACACAGCTAGTAAATGTTAAGTGTCTGAGGCTGGATTTGAACTCAGGTCCTCCTGACTCCAGGGTCGGTACTCTATCCACTGTGCCACCTAGCTGAACATGAAGTCTTTTTTTTTTTTTTTTTTAGTGAGGCAATTGGGGTTAAGTGACTTGCCCAGGGTCACACAGCTAGTATTAAGTGTCTGAAGCCGGATTTGAACTCAGGTACTCCTGACTCCAGGTGCTCTATCCACTGTGCCATCTAGCTACCCCTCATTTGCCTTCTTACTAAGCCAAGTATCCTGCATCTCTCTAAGTTTCTTTTGCACTTTACTTTTGATGGAGTTAAACACTGTCTTCTTAGAGATGTGTGAACTATCCTGCTGGTAAACCCTGTGGAGTTTTCATTTTTCATTTAGCAGCATCTGAATTTCCTCATTATTTTCATCAGACCCATCTTGATGTATGCAAATCTTCTGGCCCAGATGAATAAATTTGGTGCTGTACACCAAATCTCTGGAAGCTGCCCACTCTTCTCTACTCCACTTTTGCTAACCCCATGTTGGCTCAGCTTTTCCTCCAAGTTAGCAACAAAATGTTCACTCTCTGGGGAACACTCTAATCTGTTGACATTAAGTCTTCTGGTAGTCATTTTGCTTTGGGGCTGCAGCTTTTGTTGAATGTAAATGTTAAGCTTAGAGAGAATAAGTCTACTATTGGTCCAGCACTATGTATCACACTATGTATCACATATCACCTTTGTCAGTCTCACATCCTATCTCTTTTCCTTATAACGGCATAATCTATTAAATGCCAGCATTTGCTGTAATGGTGTATCCACAAAGGTTTTTTGTTTTTTTTTTTTGCATTTAAATAAATGGAAGAGAGTGTTGGTGATGAGAAGGTCATGAGATACACAAGTCTTCAGTAGTAAATGACCATTGCTATTGCTGTTTCTGACTCCATTCCTTTCAAGGACTCCCTGCCATGTCCAGTAATCTGGGTTTACTCTGGTGTTAAAGTCACTCAGAATTATAAGCATGTCCTCTTTTGACACATTGATGAAGAGGGTCTCCAGGTCTTCATAAAATTGTTCTTTGAGATCATCAGGTCTCAAGATACAAAATGAATTAATTATTGTAATGAAGTATTATATCTGAATACTGTCATTTTCCTAAAGTCCCTCTACCTTCATTATAGGCAACACTTAATGAATGATATGGATATAAATTCTACCTTATAAAAAGTCACTTATTTGACCTTCCACAGAAAACAAAGATACTTAATATGAAGGTGTGGAGAGGGAATGCTAATTAATAATTCCTTTGAATTTCTTTGGGATGATAGGCCCAATGGTTTCTTTTTGGGGGGGGGGTAATGAGGGTTAAGTGACTTGCCCAGGATCACACAGCTAGTAAGTGTCAAGTATTTGAGGCCAGATTTGAACTCAGGTCCTCCTGAATCCAGGGCCAGTGCTTTATTCACTGCACCACCTAGCTGCCCCATGCCCAGTGGTTTCAATGAATGATATGCCAGAACAGATAGAAACTTACTATGGGGACAATTCTTTTTTTTTCTTTATTTGTGCATGAACATAACAATCATGGTTTTAAAAAGAAGGGAAGCAAAGCATTTTGCTAGAGGCAGAAACAACAGATGAGGGGATTGTATAAGATGGACAAATCTGTTCAGAAAAAAAAAAAAGTCAATAGCAGTTTCCTAATGTTGAACAGATAATATTTCAAGCTGTCCCAGATGGGGCACTTTCACTATTGTCTCCTAAGTTAGAAGCAGCGTAAGACTGTGCAAATCATTCAGGCTCAGGAAAGTATTTGAAGTTAAAATTAAGATAGTCATAACAACAGAATTTCTCAATGTTTTAAACGATGACTTGTGAAGAACTATTTCAATTCCTGAGTACTATATTGTATCAAGAAGCCATCTGTTAGCTAGATATGGTCTTGAAATGGTACATTTTTTCATTATCTTTGATGGGAGAAAAATCAGTCATTACAAGTTAGCATGCTTTGCCAACATGTTTGATTGTCCCTGGAATAAGAATTTTGTGATAAAGGCATTTGGTAGGCACTCATATTAGATTATGATAGATTTCTGATACAAGCCTTGCCAATTTCCTCTGAGAAGTGCAAATTAATTTTAGATCTCATTTGATTCTTTAAGTAAGCTGAATGGACACCATTCTGGACAGTGGCATGAATTTTCCATGGATGATAATAAAATAATAACTCCCATTTACATATCACTTTATGGCTTACTTTGTGATTAACATATTCTAATGAATTTAAATCCTGCAGTTTTACAGCCTTACTAGCCCCCTCCTTTTTTTTTTTTTTCCTCGTGGAAGGGACATTAATTACTGTGGGAAAAGAGAGGAAAGTGAGCTTGGAGAGCCACTCATGTAAGTTACAGACCAAACGCATCTCCAGATAGGTATCATGGCACACTTTGAAATACAGTGGTGTAAGGATTTGAAAAATGAGTCTTGGGGACGGAAAATAATATCAACCTTAAGTACCAGGATGTGTGATATTCATTTATTTAAAGGAAATTTGTTCCTGGGGAAGTTTGATTTTTTTAAACTATCATCAGAATTAATTGGCACCTTTCAAAACCAATATTGCTTTAATTTCTCATACTTACATACATTATTGCACATATAGTGAACACTTTGAACACCACAGAGGAATTTCTAAATGATCTGTACCCATTAATGTAATGTTATAATGAGAAAAAGAAGACTGGAGTTTTATTTCTTTAGAGTTTAAATTGCTTCCTCAAAAAGGAAAAAGTAAAAAAAAAAAAAAACCCTAAATGATTACCCTTACTTGTTGGACAACTCCAGAATGTATCTTTTTTTTCCTTCTTCAGGGCAATGAGGGTTAAGTGACTTGCCCAGGGTCATACAGCCAGTAAGTGTCAAGTGTCTGAGGCCAAATTTGAACTCAGGTCCTCCTGAATCCAGGGTTAGTGCTTTATTCATTATGCCACCTAGCTGCCCCCTGAATGTATCTTATTGAGCACTTTAGTACCTGAGGATTTTGGTATTATAAAGAATATATTTTAACACCTTTTTAATCATTCTTATAAAATGCTTTTAGTTTTATTGGTTGATAACTAGCATTTCCTTATGAATTTTTCATCTATTTGTTGGTTAGAGAAGCAGTGTGTTGTAGTGGATGGGGAGCAAATTAGTAAAAATTTGAGTTTGAACATCCCATCTGACACGTATAGGCCATGTGATGATTTGAGGAAATTCACTTAATATTTCAGTGCCCCCAAGGTAACTCTCTAAAGATGTTAAATGACACAACACTTTCTGACTAAAGAAGGTGTTTCTTTTGCCAGGAGTTCCCTAGAACAACAAAATCCAGACAGCCAGTGAAAGCAAAGATCTAGCTACTGGCACCCAATGAAAGCATGCTATCAAATGTTTTAAGCTATATTGCAGTAAGACCTTGCTAACTTCTTGTTGTTGTTGCTGTTCTACAGTTATTTTCGGTGACATCTGAATCCTCATAATCCCATTTGGGGTTTTCTTAGCAAAGCTATTAGAGTGGTACCATTTCCTTCTCCAGCTCATTTTACAAATAAGGAAACTGAGGCAAGCAGGGTGAACTGATTTGCTCAGGATCACACAGCTACTAAGTGTCTGAGGCCAGCTTTGAACTCAGGGAGATGAGTCTTTTTTTTTTTTTTTAGTGAGGTAATTGGGGTTAAGTGACTTGCCCAGGGTCACACAGCTAGTAAGTGTTAAGTGTCTGAGGCCAGATTTGAACTCAGGTACTCCTGACTCCAGGGCCGGTGCTCTATCCACTGAGCCACCTAGCTGCCCCGAGATGAGTCTTCTTAATTATAGGCCTGGCACTCTATCCACTACGCCACCGAGCTACCCATCCTAACTTAACCCTTTGCTTTTTTTTTTTTTTAAACCCAACTGTCAGGATCTATTAGGATGGTCCAAAGACAGATGTCAAGATCCTAAAGAGAGCTTAGCACTTAGTACAGTGCTTGGCAAATAGTAAATGCTTCAAAAATGTTTTTCCTTCCTTCCTTCCTTCCTTCCTTCCTTCCTTCCTTCCTTCCTTCCTTCCTTCCTTCCTTCCTTCCTTCCTTCCTTCCTTCCTTCCTTCCTTCCTTCCTTCCTTCCTTCCTTTCCTTCCATTCCATTCCATTCTATCCCATCCCATCCCATCCCATCCCATCCCATCCCATCCCATCCCATCCCATCCCATCCCATCCCATCGCATTCTATAACATTCCATTTCTACCACAATGCTTTTCAAGAAGAAGGATATCACATTATTAGATGGTAGTCCCCTACTAAAGGGAACAAATATAGCATATTTTTTCCTAAGGTTGCTTTTCTATGCCAACCACTCCCAAAGCAGTGAGATATAGTAGCATACTGTTTGTAGCACAACCTCAGTTCAAATCCAACTCTTAATATGTACAAGTTACTTAATCTTTATTTACCTTATTTGTAAAAGCAAAGTGGGTGGTCTCTAAAGTTCCTTTTAGCTCTAAATATTTGAACCTATGAATCATGCCCTATCTACTTCCTGGATTAATCCCTCTACTCCATAATATTAATCCCTCTACTATCACTGACACACTCCTAACCCTCCTAGATCCACTTCTCAAAGAATGGAATATAGCAAATCAAACATCTTTTACAAAACAAAAGACGCTTTCCTAAAAGCTATTCCTAATTGGATGCCTTGATAATCTAAGAGATTATATATTTATTGTGGCCCATTCAATAACAAAATAGCATTACTGCTGTTTAAAATGCATATGTTCTTATGAACATAATGTGCTCAATGGATGGCACATTTCAGAGTTATATATACATATATATACATATATATACATATATATTTCTTTCCGGTTAATGATTTCAAAAATATATAGTTTGAACATATAAATTTATTGTCAGCAATAAGTCTTTGTTATTCTTTTTTGTTTTTTGTGGGGCAATGAGGGCCCAGGGTCACACAGCTAGTGTCAAGTGTCTGAGGCCAAATTTGAACTCAAGTCCTCCTGAATTCAGGGCCAGTGCTTTATCTACTGCACCACCTAGCTGCGCTCTATCAGCAATAAGTCTTTACCTAACATTTTAAGAAAAAAAATCATTTTTAAAAAGGGGAAACAGTTATGTGGAAATGTATGTTACAAACTATATTTTGGTTGCAGTACACATCTTTAAAAACTCAATATTTAATTGTGACTACTTTTCCCCACTATAAATTTAGGAGTTTCTTGGAGACACATTGAGTAGTTCTATTTGTAGTCTCACAAATTGAGACTATTGGACTAAGATAAGAGCCCAACAAACACTGATATTAGTTGGTTGGTTATTCTACCTCACTGCCACAGATTTCTGGCTTAACCAGGCAAATAAAGAATGAAATGAACTGACTTACTCTACCAATTTTCAGAGACAGAGAGGATTGCAAACAATTTTACCATTCTAGGTTAATCAAAGTAATTATAGCTTCACCAGGTAAACTTGAAAATGGAAATTGGAGGAGAAAATAAGAACACTTTCTAGATTCCCTACCAAAGGGCACAGAATAGAAAACTGTCCCTGAAATATTCTCTTGGGACACAAATTCAGGTTATCAAAACTGGGATTGTATCACTAAAATTAACGTGGTTTTTTTTTTTTACTATTCCTTAAGCTCTTAAAACTATCCCATCATGCTTTCTAATATATCACATTTCTGCTTAAAGGAACATTAGGGAATATAGTTATTCATTTTCTAATAAGACACTCAATTGAGATTTTTAGTTGACATAAGAAAGGTGCTAGTGAAGAACTCTATATACTAAGCAAAGACTCCATCCTTTCTTCTAAATATTCCAAAACATATAGGACGAAATAAAGACTTATTAGCTGAAACCCCATTCAGGACCAGGCTTGATATTTCTAATCTAAAAGATAGCCTAGACCAAATGAACATAAGCCAATACTTACCTGATTTCTTTATTGATTGCATCTAATTGTTCTTGAAGCATCATGGCTAGAGTCTGGGCATCAGAATGGCCACTTGGGGACAGAAGGTCCATTGAACTAAAAATAGTTTCTCTGTCATCATCATCAATATCAGACATTTCAGTGTCACTTTCAAAATGGTGGCTGCTCAACACTCCAATTTGCTGAGTTCTGTTCCATTCGTGGTCCCCGAGTGATTTCACCTAAAGAGCAAGTCAAATAACTTAGACTCTGTATAAGTCATCACCCAAAATGCTGAACATTATTTCACTTCATGGAGAAACTAAGCATTCTGTTAATGATTTGGGAAAATGGGAAAGAAGATAATGCTAAGAGGCTAACTTACTGAGACAGTGAAGGTCATTCCTTTGACATCTTAACAACAAATTATCAAGAGCTACATCCCATTTGTTTGATTTTAATGAGAACTGCAAACTTTGTTTTTTTTCTTATGCCTTCTAGTACAATTTAGAACTGAGTCAGTATTGCATAAGAGAGAAACAGATGATTTTGATACAAAAGCTACAGAACTGATTCATTAAAAAAAAAAAGTTGTTCCTTCTGTGATTTTCCTAGACTGCCCTTGTTAATTTGCTTAAGCCTATGGCAGGCTTATTTGTCTGGCTAAGGTGACTTAATTTCTTAGACTAGGTCTGTTGTATGGATAAGACCACTAGGCATCCAAATGGGGTCACCAGGGTAGTCACTTCTAATCCCAGATGTGCTGCTGTCCATTAATCCTTTTATAGATGAGTCCTTGTGTTTAAAATGGGAATAGAATGACTAAATTTGAGCCAGCTCATTAAAACAAACAAAAAAACAACCAACCAACCAAACAAACAAACAAAAAACTCACCTCATTCACAGGAGGAACTCTCCTCCCATTCCCTCCCCCCACACGCCCCCACCCCCGGCCAAAAAAAAAAATCTTATCCTCTGGTGTCAAAACTGTATGGTGCTGGTTTCAAGAACAGATGCTTACATATAGCATATTCTTCCTAAATTCTTGGTTCCCTGATTAATTTGCAAAGCCTTTTGGAATGCCTCTCTCCATGTATTGGAAAAACTTACAATGTATGAACTATAATACTGAGTGGAATAAATAATTACAGTAACAGTCTAATTTAACATACACACTCATCCAAGAAGTCTCTGCAAATTCACAACAGTTAATGACTTTATATTTTCCTTCAAAATATTATTTATACCCATGTACATTTAATTATATTCTTCTATTATAAAATAGTGGGAATAGGGCTGGGGTCCAGACCTGTGATTTCACAGGAATGGGGGACTAGAGGGGAGGAAGACTCACTTATTGTCCAAGCAGGCCAGAAGTTTTCTGAAACTTACAGTTTGGGAGAGTTGCTTGGACCATGGGTATCAAAATCAAATGGAAACAGGGGTTAATGATCCCTGTAAAGGATCCCCATGGTGTGTGTGTGTGTGTGTACACACACAGACACTCACACACATATATATATATATAATATTATCTTTGTCTTACTGTATTTGTGTATATAATGTATTATTTAATAATTTTCATAATTTATAACTTTACATTTTAATCTGGTTTGGACAGTACTTGGGGGTTTTTTGGATCACGTTTGACACCTCTGGCCTAGGACATGGAGAAGTTGAAGGACCTGTACAGGATCACTCAGCCAGTGCTGGGACAGACCATGAACTCAGATCTTCAGAAGGCTTTGAGGTCAGCTTTTTATCTACCACACCAGGTTTCCTTCTGATACATCTAAGAATTATAAGATATCAGAAACAAACAGGACCTTCAACAGTTTAGCCTCTATATTTTATATCTGAGGAAGGTGACAAGAAAGTAGGTGCAATGACTTACCCTAGATCACACAGCTTATAAGTGATACTGCCAAGACATATATTCGGCACTTGGGAAAGTAGGATGGTGTAGTGTATAGGTGGATAGGACTTGGAGTGCAGAAGATCTGGGTCCAATCTTACTTAGATACGTAGTAGTTTAGTGACGCTGAATAAATCATTTAAGTTCTGTTGCCTCTCCTTTCTTATCTGTCAAATGAAGGGGTTGGATTCAACAGTTTCTAATTTCTAAATATGGGGCTATGGTCCTCTGACTAGGACAACAGTTTCTTCCAATTTCAAATCCACAACACCATCCTTTTATATCACACATATCACTAATGTTGATGTCCATTGGAATTTAATGTTTTCAGTGCTAAGACTAGTAATGAAATAGAGCATAGTGATTATAGTCAGAAAGAAAAGTATAAAAATTAACCTTTGGTTCATCTCTTCGAACTCCCATACGGCCTCTTCTGGGTCTTCTTATGACCTTAGTTGACCTATAGTCAGATTGGCTGTCCACAAGTGAACCTACAGAATACCGAAGCTCTGTTGAGGTATCCAAGTGTGTCCTGTGGAAAGGGGAAAAAAAACACAAAATAGAACAAAAGAACAAAAATTAAAAAACAAACAAAAAACCACCAGTTACCCATCAAGTGAATTCAAAAGGCAAATAAAATTCAAATGGAAAATCACTAACCATCATGGAAAAGTCAGTCACTAATGTATCAGTAGCCACAGGAGTAAATCAGGCTTTTGTGAAAGCAACATTTACTATTTTGTGTCACCTTGGCTGTTGTTGTTGCTGTTCTTCTTCAGTTGATGTCTGCCTCTTTGTGACCCTGTTTGAGGTTTGCCTATTTGGCAAAGATATGGAAATGGTTTGCCATTTCCCTCTCCAGCTCATTTTAAAGATACAAAAACTGAGGCAAACAAGGGTTAAGTGACTTGCTCAGAGTCACATAGCTAATAAGCTCCAGGCCTAGCCCTCTGTTCACTGTGCCACCTAGCTGCCCTATCAACCCAGTGCCATTTTATAAGTTACTACTTCATTGAACTAAAGAGTTTTATTTAGGACTCTCCAGAACATAGGACACTAGCTGAAGAGAGAAGACTCTTTTAAAAATTTATTTTGATTGGTTTAATGACTTTAAACATGATTAGAACTTGTGCTCTCTCTCTCTCTCTCTCTCTCTCTCTCACACACACACACACACACACACACACACACACACACACAACCAATTCACACATAGAATTCCAGTTTACAAATATGTTTACTGCAAGCTCTTGTGGTAGACAGCAAAAATAATGTTATTTTCATCAGAAAGGTTAAGTGACTTGCCCAAGGAAAGCCAACTAATAAATATTCGAGTAGGGATTTAAACCCAGGTCAAGTGACTCCAACACCAGTACTAACTCTGTTTTATGATGTCTCTTGGATGATTAAATATAGATTTTTACCAGTAGCAAACTTATTCCCAGGAAATAAAGTACTTTTTGTACAAGCAGTCATTAAATCTTAAATAAAGGACATTTGATCATGAAAATGTAAATATAAAAATGTAAAGCAGAAAAAAGGTCTAAAAGTTATTACTGTTTCTTGAAATATTTTAATATAAATTTATCCATAAATATCCTTGGTTTAAACTAGCTCTTCTTTAATTTAGTGATTAAGGAAATATAATTATTTTAAGCCTATTGAAAAGGAAACTCACCTTTTTGTAGCATATTGTGCCTAACTGTTTGTTGGATTTGGGGGAAAATATGAAGAACCTTCCCCCACCCCCCTTCCAGTTGAGGTGGGCAGGGGGAGCTTCTTGTGTTGGACAACAGAGCTTATATGCCAACAAAAGCACAAATCATTAATGCTAAAAGTTCAAAGTACTCTTCATTCTCACTGACTTGACCAGAGCACATGTTTATAACATGATTACTTAATTTAGTGAACAATACTATTCTGTAGCTGGATAGACTTCTGGTCTTGGAATCAGGAAGATCTGGGTTCAAATACTGCCTCAGGTACTTATTAACTGTATATACCTGGGAAAATTCATTTCTCCTTTCTCCATCTCAATTTCCCCAAGAATTAAATAAGGAATATAACAAGAACACCACCTTCACAGGGTTGTTTTGAAGATCAAATGACATAACACCTGTAAAGCTCTCTGCAAACCTCAGTCATATATAAACGCTAGCTATTATCATCATTAAGATATAGATTCAGTCATAGACCTGGATGTTACTGAAACATATGGCCTCAACTATTTCTGAAGAAGCCTCTTTCCCACATAAGCCAAATAAATTGTTGAAATGGCCAATGAGAAGCTCCAAGTTGCTCTTTTCTATTCACTGGTTTTATTTACATTTAATTTAAGATGATCAGTGTTCCCTTGTTTTCCTTACTGATTTTTAACAGGACAAGAAAATGGTGAAAAAAAAAAAAAGCTAAAAGTTTTCTGTGATCAAAATGTTCTCTTCTAATATTAGGTGTAATTGAATTGAAAATCACATCTGGGCACACTCAGTACACACACACACACACACACATATACACATACTTACACACATATATTTAGAAATTATATACATTTACTTATTTATTCATTCATTCACCTATTTATTTATTTATATATTTATTCTCCAGGTCAAAGTAAAACACTGCATCCCACTTCTTTAAACAAATATTCTAACCCTGTTCAACTGGGACAGATAAGAAGAGCTTACAATCAGCCTTAGATGGTTCTTCTTTAAAAGGATTGTTATATGGTTAAAAATCATCATTTTCTTTCTGAAAAATAACATGGGATTGTTTTTCCTCTTTTAATCTTTTCTTTTAGTTTCCTGATAAGAAGGGAGCCCAAGGAGATGAAGGCTTGGCTACTTTGATCATAAAAGCTGCTTATGGGTCTTCAAAGCTGTGGCACAATTCCAAAGTGAACCTACCCATTAAGAAGACCACACTGATTTACTGTAAGCACTGAAATGGCAACCAACATGCTGGGAAGGTTTCACTAGTCATTTTATGCACTCTGCCCTCAGCAGAGTCCTAATTCAAAGGAATACAGCTGAAGAAATTCTGCAGATCTTGAGCTATATTTTAAAATGGTGGTAGTTATTCCTATCCCTCCTCACACCCCCCCCACCAGAAAAAAGTAAAGTAAAAATGACCAAACTCAATGGGTTTTCACCTCTATCAATGACTTATATAAACATTGGAACAGGCAAACTTGAACCATTCCTGTCATTGTTTGTCTTAGTTTGTCAATAAAAATGATTCATAAAAAAAAAAGATCCATTTTTAGAATGAATGTCAAAAATTGAAGGACAGTTGAAGCAACAGTATTGTTGTTGAGCCATTCAGTTGTGTTCAACTCCTCATGATTCCATTTGGGGTTTTCCTGGCAAAGATACTGTAGCATTTTGCCATTTCCTACTCCAGTTCATTTTACAGATGAGGAAACAGGGACAAACAGGGTTAATTGACTTGCCCAGTGTGACACAGTTAGTGCCTGAATCTGGATTTGAACTCAGGTCTTCCTGACTCCAGGGCTGGCCGTCTATTTACTGTGCCACCTAGTTGCCTTGTTTTAGCAATGGTAGTCTAGCTTAAAAGCTTTTCTTGATTAATTCTGTTTTATTTATTTCTATTATTACTACTTTCTGAATTCATTCAAATGGTTTTGAAATTGCTATAGAGTATGAAATCTGACAGGAATATGAAACATACACATGAAGACTGTGACACTAACAAATGAAGACAATGATATGTGTGTAGTGACAGTATAGCACGCACAGTCATGAAGACTGTGAAGACAAAGTCACGTTTGCTTTCTCCTTGACATTTTATATTACAGAAAAGGAAAAAGAATTCTAAAACATATCAGATATCTTTCCTTTTAAGATAATTTATGCCACTAGCATCCTTTTTTGTTGTTGGCACTGAGGGTAAGTTAAACCTAACAAGTGGCATATTAGTTTTGGAGTCTGGAGGACCTGTGTTCAAATCATACCTGGGAAAAAATCACTTAACCTTGCTATGTCTTATTTTGGATTCAGTTGCATCTAAGATGTAAATCTAAGATTCCATGATCCCAAATTGTAATTTTCTTTAACATTTTGATGTGGCAAAAGGCACCATAGGCAACTCAGACTCAAAAAAGTCCAAAAGAACAATAAATAATCCTTCTTCTTCCTCCCACCCTCTCTCTTTTGGGTTTCCATGATGCTTCTCTCTCGGTTCTATTTCTACCAGTCTTCATATTCTTTTTCTGGCTCCTTTCCTGGATTATCACTCATATCCTTTCCCACCTCCACTATCTGTGTTCCTCAAGTCTTTTTTTTTTCATGGGCCCTATGCTATTATTTCTTTATATTAACTTACTTCATCATCTTCCAGAGATTTAATGATCATGTCTATGCAGATGACTGCCATGTTTATATATATCCAGAACCAGTCTCTATCCTGAGCTCATCATTAACTGCCTAGAGAACATTTTGAACTGAAAAGCCTCATAGCCATTAAACCCAACAGGTTATCATTTATTCTCTTTTCTACCAAACACTCCTATATTTTCAAACTTTCTTATTTCTTGTTTTTTTTGTTTTTTGTGGTGGGGCAATGAGGGTTAAGTAACTTGCCCAAGGTCACACTGCTAATAATTGTCAGGTGTCTGAGGCTGGATTTGAACTTAGGTCCTCCTGAATCGAGGGCCAGTGCTTTATCCACTCTGCCACCCAGCTGCCCCTTAAACTTCCCTATTTCTGCTGAGGTGACTGAAAAGGCACCTAGATTCATAACCTTGGGGTCATTCTTAGCTCCTTATTCTCACCTACCCCACTTATCTAATGAATGACCAATTCTCATCAATTTTATCTTCACAAAATCTTTCCCATCTATCCCTTCTATACCTGCTTATAGAGCCACCACCCTAGTTCAGACCCCCCATTTCTTCTTGCCTGCAATACAATAAAAGCTTTCCAGTTGGGCTCCCTGCCTTGAGTCTCTAAAAAGGAGACATTGAAAGAAAAGCTGAGTCACACCAGTCTTGAAATTCTTCCTATAAATGCAAAAAGAGGAAATAGTTAAGTTGTACTTAAATGGAGGGAGGGTTTTTCTAGTTCAAGAGAGGCAGAATGCATATGATCCTATGGCCAAAGACAAAAGGAAAAACTTTTTCATTGAGTCTTTGACACTTATTGTGAAAGGGAAAGGAGAATTGCATAGTTAGTATGAACAGCATACAATATGTAATCAATGAAAAACTGTAAAGAAAAATGGAAATAAAAGATACAACCAAGGAATTTTATGATGGAAAGCATATATGGGATGATCAATCACAGGATGAAAACTAAAATAACGGAGGTAGCTAGCCAGAGTGGTTCCCTGGTATCCTCATAATACCAGACAGCTCTAAGCACAGTCAGGGTGGGTGGGGTGGGGAGAGGCTTCCTAAGGTAAAATTATGGAAAGCCCCAGTTAAAAGTCCCATAGGCATGAATAGATTTCAATCTTTATTATAGCAGTGAACTTGCAAACTAATGAAATCACAGATCTTTTTGAATATTAACCCTTGGAGACTGGTCAGTTGATTATTTATTGAAAGTCATTAAAAAAAAAACACCTTTTTTTCCCATAGTCTGTTGAAGAATAATTTTTAAATGAACAAAATAAAATATAGAGGATGACAAAGGAAGCCAATTATAGCAAAATAGTTAATAAAAAAAATAAGTCAAGGGAACTAGGTTAACAACCCTTGCACATGAGGCAGTAAGACTAGGTCAGTTATTTTATATGCAATACCTCTCATCAAAGAGGTTCAAAGTTGCTAGGAGTATTTGTAGAAGAGATGAAGAAAAGCTTCTGCAAACAACTGACCTTTGGAATTGTCATTCAATGTAAAACAATGTCAATTTTCCAACAGCATACTTCTGAGTAATGCAAATTCCAACAAAAGTCCCCAACAAAATTATGTTTATGTTTTAACCAAAGAACTTTAGATAAGATAGAAAATAATGATGACTCATGCTATGACAAATTAAAAATATTGGAATGCAAATGTTAAATTATTATTTCTCTAAAGAAGTAGAGGAATACAGAACTGAGTGAATGCAACTCCATTTAAACAAAGGTGCACCTGCATTTTTCTTGTATGATAGATTTTGATGTCAATGTAGACATTTCAACTCTTTGATTCAAGAAGTTATTTATTTTGAAATATAGACATGAATCAGTCAAAAGTTACCAAACAGAAGATCATCAAAGAAAAGCATGTGCTTTTTTTGTCCAATGAAGCTTTATTTTAAACCAGCATGCTTTAAAATGTTTAAGTTTTATGTTCTGTGTTGAGTGTAACAGGTACAAATGAGATTAAAATGGGGCAGAATAATCATTTTTCTACTGAATATTTTGGTGTTTGTGGTTTGGGGAGGCAGCAGAAAGCCAGAGATATGTAGCCTTTAAAAAATTTTTGAAAAAAAAATAATAATAAGGGCAACTAGGTGACACAGTAGATAGAGCATTGGCCTTGGATTCAGGAGGACCTGAGTTCAAATCTAGCCTCAGACACTTAACACTTAATAGCTGTGTGACCCTGGGCAAGTCACTTAACCCCAATTCCCTCACCAAAAAAAAAAAATTGATGCTCATTTTTAATGAACTAGATCAGCTTTTAATTAGAAGTTACCTTGATATTGTGGGTTCGATCAAAGAGCCAGTTCTTATTTTCAATTGGTCTAGTTCTGACCTCAGCTTTTCAATTTCTTCTGCTAATCTCTCCTAAAGATCAAAGGAACATTACTCAGACAATATGCACAATCATTAATAACAATATACAAATTATTAATTCAAATTCCTGCTTCATTACTCCAGAAAATAGACTTTTGGCAAGTATATTGTGAGGTATGGCAGTTCAAAGAAAGTTAATTTTTTGTTAATGAGAATTAAGCAGGAAGACACACAGACAAAAATTATTATATAGTGCCCCCTCTCTCCAGTTAAAAATGATCTCTTCTTTGCTCAAATTTTTCATGTGTTTTCTTTTTTTTATCTGTCACATTCTGCATTGCAGAACTATCCCTTAGCATCAAGCACAACTGGAGGTTTGTACCAATGTCCACAAGGGGGTGCATTTTCCTCATATTAAACATTCGCTGGGCATATGCCACCTACCATACCTGTACCCCTACCCACCCAATTCTTACTCTTTACTAGGCCCAAGATATCCACCCCTGAGGGTCCCATTGTTATCACAGTCCTTTTCTAGGGCCCCCCTTTCACCACTGCTACTCAAGCACAATAGAATGTAAGTAGGGCGAAATCCTTGTATTGCCCTGTGGAGAATAGGACATCAGTGACAGCATTTACTTAAGGACACCTAGTACCAATGGTGCTGTGTGCCAGATATCTCACCAATGACCTGGTGGTTTCTCTCTTCCCATCACCCTTGAAGATTTTGCTTCAGGAACAAAAATACCTTATTATGGCTCTGGTCCTTTTATCTTTGGTAGTTTTGTTCTTGTCCTGTCTCACACAAAGTGCAGGATCTAAGTCCCATGGGTCACTTCTCCGCCCCCCCCCCTCCCGGAATGTAAGGCATCTTTGGTTCTTAAAAAGGCTATGCAATTAAACTGTAAGCTCTGAAAATATCAACCTCATTGGAAAGGAAGACTATGTTTGTTGTCTTAGGAATGGCCTGGATGAGCAATATGAAATTTATTATCACAAAATTGGCTGGTAAATGATGGATTCCTTTGCCTGTGGTAACCCACAGTGACTTTTATTACATTATCTTAAATATTTATAGGTCCTTCTGGACTTCTTTATATTTTTCAATAGCATCAACATTCTCTCTAACTGGGGCTCAAAACTTCCACGTCCCTTTCCTTTTCTTCACTTATCTAAATCCTTTCTTTCCTTGAAGGCTTGAATCAAGTCTTATCTTATCTGTCAAGCCTTCCCCAATTTTATTTAGTTCACTGTAATCTCTCCCACCCCTGAGGTCACCACAGAGCCTTTATTGAGTAGATAAGGCTTTTTGGCATAGTCCAACATTCAAGCAATAAACATTTAAGCTCCAACTATGATATATATATATATATATAACCATGATTTGCTATATTTATGTATTCCCAACTAGAATATAAGTTCCTTGAGGGCAGACAGGGTTTAGGTATTATAGCTCATTTTATGGTCTTTTATAAGTACAGTGTCTTCCATATATAAAGCGCTCAATACCACTGCTTTACTCTTACTTTCTCATATCAGTAATATTTAAAAAATATGATTGTTATGTAGGAGACAAAATGTAAACCTTTCCATACTACCTTATCGTGCAAAGATTCTTCAAGGTTCTTTCTGAAACTTTCAGATTCTTGAATTAAAACATTCTAGGGGGAAAACAGATGACAGCAATTGAACAAGATAAAAACAATATACATGTAAAACAAAAGTCTATTTTTAGTACTTTAACTTACACTTCTCATAAACATAGATTCTTTAAAACAGATATCTTCACATTTTGGAAAATGTAAAATTTAAACCCTCATGGTTTAACTTATGATACTCAGGGAGAGGGAGAAGGGAGAGAGGGGCAGAGAGAGAGAGAGAGAGAGGGTATGAACGAACAGAATACAAGCACATTCTTTTTAAGGTAATAATCATTTTCTGCTTGTTTCATTCAGACCACATGTTTGATGGGAAATAAATGTCTCCACATCTTAAGAGGAACCAAAAAAAAAAAAGAGAAGCATTCATGTTTATTCATTTAACTTTCCTATAAAAATATGAGTTCCTAGTGAATACATGTTACATATTTCAGGAAATGAGTAATCATCAGATGGTGATTTTCTAATAGGATTCCTATTCCCAAGCTAATGTTAATTGCCAAATTTCTATGAAAATGAAACACATATGGAATAAAAATTAGATAGAAACATAATATAGATCTAAAGACAGACAGACAGAGAGACAGACAGGTACTAGACCCATGATTTCTTTCATATAGTGAACTAAAAACTTTGTTTATCAACCCAGGGTGGCGCTTCCTCTCTAACTTATAGTCTCATTGAATTACCCAAGGCAATGACGGATTCTGTGACTTACTCAGGGTCACAAACCCAGCATATGTCATTGAAAACAAGTGTTCCTGGCTTCTAGGCTTTCTCTTTAGTCACTACACAAACAAAAATTTTTACATTTGCAGAAGTTTCTTGTGAAAAGACAAGCTCTTCATTCAAGAAGAAATTTCACAATGACAGAAATAAATTGCATTGTAGAATATCACCTGCATCTTTGGGAGAAAGGAATGGCTATGACTGAAAGCAAGGTATCTCTTTTTCAAACTACTGATGCCACTGGTGGCACAGTAGATAAAGCACTGGGCCTGCAGTCAGGAAAGACGAGTTCAAATCCTACTTCAGACACTTACTAGCTGTGTGACCTAAGACAAGTCACTTAACCCCTCTGTGCTTCAGTTTCCTCATCTGTAAAATGGGGATAATAATAGCACCTATCTTCAATGGTTATTGTGAGGTTCAAATGAGATAATAACCATAAAGTACATAGTGCAGTGCCCGGCACACAGTAAATGCTATATAAATGTTAGCTGTTGCTGCTGCTGCTGGCTGTTACTTCTGCTGCTACTACTGTTGTTACTACTGCTACTACTACTACTACTACTACTGTCACTACTGTTAATACTGTTACTATTGTTATTGTTACTATTACTACTACTACTACTACTACTGTCACTACTGTTAATACTGTTACTATTGTTATTGTTACTATTACTACTACTACTACTACTGTCACTACTGTTAATACTATTACTATTGTTATTGTTACTATTACTACTATATCTACTGCTACTAATACTATTACTACTACTATTACAGATCATTCTAATTTCTTTTAAAAATATGCTTTTAGAAAACAGAAGAAGTAAGGAAAGAGTGGGATTACTGAGGGGACCAATTTAGTGACCACAGTTCCATCAGGAGGCCTAGATGTCACAGACCCATTACTCTAAGGGACCTAAGAGGCCACCTGGTCCAGCACCCCTCAATGTAAAGATGAAACTTGAAGCACACGGAGTTTCTGCAACATGTCCAAAGTAAGAGACGTCAAAGTCTAAGAGGAAGAATTTAAAGTCTGGAGTTTTCTGACTTTGCAGTTAGCATTTTCTCCACTGTACCACTTCCTATAGATGATAATGAAATATTTTAATGGCCAAAGGATATTTTCAGTCAAATATGTGTTATGTTTATTGGTCTACTTGACTATTGTAAAGGGGTGGGGTGGGATGGGTGTCCAAGCTCAAGTTTTAATAAGCGGTTATGCAGAATTATCATGATGGTTTTTCAGCCTGGGCTTATCTATGCCTATGCATGAATGTATATACATAAACCTATCTCCATATTTCTCTTCCTCTCCCTCCCCTTTTTTTTGATGCTCCGGGTTTTGGCTTTTGCTCCCTGAGAGGGAATCTCCTACATACCAACCATGCATATGATTATAGATATTGGACCACTAGGAAGTAACACATCCAGTCAAAAGCAGAATCATACATTGTGGAACAAAAGAGATGGTTTCTTTTTTTTTTTTTTTTAATGATTTTTGTTTTTTTTTTTTGTTGGGGCAATGAGGGTTAAGTGACTTGCCCAGGGTCACACAGCTAGTAAGTGTCAAGTGTCTGAGGCTGGATTTGAACTCAGGTCCTTCTGAATGCAGGGCCGGTGCTTTATCCAATGTGCCACCTAGCTGCCCCAATGGTTTCTTTTAACCCAAGGAATAAGGCAGCTTCAGAAAGAATGTTCCCCTAGATACCAGAAAAGAAAGTGGCAATTGACTAAAAAAGAAAAAAGACAAATAAGCAAACAAAAAACTAAAAATGACCCCCCAGGCAATAAAGTACCCATTGTTCCAAGTTGTCTTTTTGTCACATATTGAGGGTGGCCCAAAAGTCTTAGGGCAGTTTTAAGCTATTAAAGCTTGAAGCTTAAAACTGCCCTAAGACTTTTGGGACACCCTGTATAATCTTTATAGATGCCTCATTATCACTGTACTCTAAGTCTACCCAAGGACCTTTTTTATTTTTTATTTATATTTTGGGGGGGGGGGTAAGTTCTTTGACCACCCTCTCACCAAGATTTTGGAAGGAATGTTTTGTATCATCTCTTCTTGCCACACCATCTTGGTTAATACCTGTAGTAAAAAGCTAATCCAGAAGGGCTGATTGTCAATGGGGGCTTGTGAACAAAAGTACTAGGAATACTCATTTACTAGGACCCTGAATGTGATATTAAGCCATCTCTTGGGATAGCCCACCAATATGGGGTACAGGCTGGACCTGAAGAAGAAATCCCAGAGGTAGTGCTACATATAAGGATATGTAGAATGAGGACAGGGAGAAGGGGCACTAGCAGCAGAGGGCATCAGGAAAACAATGCTCAAGCTGAGGTCTCAAGGATGTAAGAGATTTCATAAGGGTTAAGGGGAGCAGTGAAAGCATTCAAGACATGGAAGACCATCAGTATAAAGGTAGGGAGAGGTGAGACAGAGCGCCCTGTGTGAAGTACAGTAATAAGGGCAATTTTGCTAGACTAGGAACTGTAGGAAGGGGACTTATATATAAAAAGCTTGAAAAGAAAGGGTATTTTGAAGGGCATTAAAGGTCAAACAAGAATTTATATTATATTTGGGAGGAAGTAGGGAGCCAATGGAGTTTATTGAGCACAGGAATGACATGGTCTGACAGGTTTCTAAGGAAGCACGTGTGTGTGTGACAAGTAGCATTCTGCAATGAGAGATACTTAGAAGGAAGTTGCTGGATACCATACCAGAAATCACTGGAACCATCCATTGTTTCCACCAATATTAGATCGGATGACCCATCTGGATTTGTATCACTTTAAGTGGGGTAAACATGCCTTCCAGTTTGTTTTACCTTCTCCTCTAGAGCTGCCATCCTTTCTTTCAGGTGTAGCTGCAGACGTTCATTGGATTCCGTCAAAAGTCGATCTACAGTGTCTGATAACCTTTTGTTGTGTTCCTCATTCATTTTTTCTCTTTGTCTAGCCTTAAATTCAGGGGGGAAAAAGCCCAACAACAACTGCTGTCAACAAATACAAAAATAATCTTTCTCCAGTTTATATTCAAATCTTAAATTTGTGTAGGTTAATTGAAACCCTTTTACTGAGTTCCCAAAGTGGATTAAACTTCTCGGTTGATGAATTTGTCAGGAACTTTTTTTTTTTTCATTAAGATGCACGTAGCCTGCCAAATGTGATTTAATTAAAGCCCTCAATCGATAAAGAGCATACTATGGAATATTAAACTGAGAGATGGTAGAAGGAAGTGCTGGGGGAAAGAGATCTGCAATTTACATACTCTTTGAAGTTCCTGGTTCTTCTCTTCAAGCTGTCCTTCCAAATGCCTCATCCTCTCTTCAATGTTACCATGCCTCTCCTCAGCCTGTAAAGAAATAGGAAGGGTTGGCCGGAAATGCCACGCTTTCCCCAACATTTTGTCTAAGGAAATTGAAATAAAACATAAAGCAAGCTACTACCAACCGCAAACTTAGTTTTCAAAATTGAAACTTTATTTAAAACAGGCAGCTGAACAGCATCGCTTGAAATGTGTCAGCTACAAAGGCCTGTTACATCCAAGCATCAGCAAAACATTGGAGTTGTTTATGAGCAATGAAATCAGCCAAATGTAGCATGCAGACTGTGCAGTTTGAACAGAAACCTGCCATTGGAAAAGTTTTAAGCTCCTGAAGCACTGAGCTGAACAATGGTTGATTATCAATAACTAAAAAAAAAGATCATTAAAATATTCATAAATGAGAATAAAACAAACCCAAAGAAACACAAACCAAAAAAACAAAAAAACAAAACAGATGGAGTCTATTTAGCAATAGACAGTAAAGTCCAGTAGGACTACCTTCCTACGTATGGAGATCAATTCTTGTAGTTTAGCTTCCATAACATATTGATAATCATCAGATGAGGTAGAGGAGGTTGGATCAGACTAACAAGTCAAGGAAAAGGAGAGGGACAAAATTGAAAAAATCAGAACTAAAGGCACACTGAACAGAACACAGCACAGAATGCTTAAAAGAAAAATGTGACTGCAAATTCAATACTTTAATAGACAGAATTTTGTGGAGAGAACTACACTGATATCTGGTGAACATGATGCTGTTGATGTACAGAAATGGAAAACAATGATAGGCTAAAAAAATAATAAAGAAAGCTATTGACCTACAGATGGAGTGTTAAAGTTAGTGATGATTGGCTGATATACAATTACTATAGAATGAACCAAAGAAACTCTAACAAACGTGTTATAGTTGGAATTATGGGAAACCAAACACCAGAATATGTCTCAGAGGCTGTTAGAGGGTCCTTATTGGGGAGTAGTCCCCAATCATTTGGATAGGAATGGAAACAATGAGGTTTAATGTTGTATAGGATGCTAAATAAGTGACCCAATTATAAGAAATTTTTTTTTTTTTGGATACAGCCTCTATTTTTTTTTCAAAAGAAAGAAAAGGCTAGGCTATGTTATGTTATAATTACAGGAGATGAAATATATTTTAATTAACTCAACAACATACTTAAGAGGAAAACTAATGAAATGAGTAGAGTTTGGGGCCTTGAATGCACATTATGGCTGTCCATTTGAAATTTAATTTTTGGTTCACTGGTTAATGCCACATATTGTGATATTTTCCTTTTTTTTTTTTTTTAAGATGTCACATTTCCATTTTGCTCAGGACACATTGATACAGTAAGGCCAAAGAAACATGTCTGTAAAACCTACTTAATTACTCCAATGATCAATACAGAAACCAAGTAGTATCCTGACTTGGCTGTTCTCAAAATGAGGTCTGTTCTTAAAGGGAAATCATAATGAAAAGAACACCTTTATGCATTATTCCATGATGATAGGTTAAATGCCAGGTTGTCACAGATACAATGTGTTCAATATATGGAATGCGGCTGAGAGCTGGGTTTTTATTAGTATGCTATGTACAAGTTAAGACTCTAAATAGATTTATAAACATTGTTAGTGAAAATAACCATTATAAGCAGTTAGAGGACCCAAGCAGCCAAAGTAGAAAGTTAAATAGTAAATAGTTTATTCAAATAATAAACTTTTCCCATCCAAAAGTCAACCTAAAACAGGGAAACATAATACAGGCCTATATCCCTATACATGGATATGTAATGCAAGATTTGGAATGAGATAGTAACCTATTTGAACATGATATCAAGCACAGATGACTATTTCCTCCACAAAGCACAACATTATCTGAGAATAAACACTTAGCATTTTAATACTGATGTAGGTAAGAGGCAACTCAACATTTGCTGTTTCCAAGATTTTTGTTCTGCTTCTCATTTCCTTGTTAAAAGAAAATAACAAAGAAAAACATAAAACAACCAACAAAAAATTATCTGTGAAAACTGAATATATGAACCTATTACATTTCCAAAGTCACAAAGTATATGCTTGTCATAAAATTGTCAGAATGGGAGGATTTCCATACTTCCTGTAGACTTCAATTAAGAACATAGTAAATGAATTGAAGTTTGGGTGACATTTTCAGTTCTACAGATGTTAAAATAAAATGTCTTTTAGTCACTAAAAACATTATGTTAAGAGAGTGTTAATAGTTCTAAAAATATCTGAGAGAAAATGTAATTATGCCAAGAAAAATGCAAGTGTGAAGGCTTTCGACTTCAGAAATTTTCTTGGTAAAATTAAAGTCTTTAAATAGCCTTTGATATTCTTTTCTTTTCTGTATCATTTCACAAAACTACAACAAATCAAGTTATTAAAAATGTAGCTAAGGGATGAGAAGGGCACCTTATTCAAACAACATTCAACACACAAGGAAACTTGCCTATTAGAAATACATACATGAGGGGCAGCTAAGTGGTGCAGTGGATAGAGCACCGGCCCTGGAGTCAGGAGTACCTGAGTTCAAATCCGACCTCAGACACTTAACACTTACCAGCTGTGTGACCTTGGGCAAGTCACTTAACCCCAATTGCCTCACTTAAAAAAAAAACCACATACATGTATCTTGCTTTTAGATACTCATTTGCATGTCTTCTCCTCCATTAGACTATGAGCGCCTCAAAAGCTTCCATTTCTTTTTATCCCCTGGGCTTAGTTCAATGCCTTAGTGTAAGCAATGCTTGATAAATGCTTATCAATTGACTGTCCAACTGTACTCTTACTATTAGAGTGATGATTTTGGGTACTACCACAATCCCAACTTGGACGTTGGGTAGAATGCTTGACAGATATTTTTGCTGTTGAGTACAATCTAACCATGGAAAGAAAATGATGAAGTTTTAAGAGTAGGGTGGATAAGGATCTGAGAATGTATCAAAGTACACATGTAGATGTCAAATCTTTAGACTTATTAATGAGTTGCAGCTAGGTCTCCTTAGGTCAAATCCTCTGACTTAGGTGTACATATGCAAATTCACACTATTCAATTTTATTGATATTCAAATTTATGATACTCAAAAATATGATAATTAGCTCCAGCCCAATGAATGAAAATATGCAGGGTGAGTTCCCATAATGTGACAACTTGGAAAATTTGTTATTTTTCACGAATTGGGACCTAACTGTATTATTTAACACAGTGAACTTTAAAAGTCATTTTTTTAATTAAAAAGCATATATTAAGTACTTTCTATGTGTTAGGCCATGCTAAGCCTGGGAAATACAAAGAAAAAGCCAAAAAAAAATTCTCTTGACCTCAAAAGGGGAGACCATACACACACACACACACACACACACACACACACACACACACACCTCTCTTTCCCTCTCTCTCTCACTCATTCTGTCTCATTTATATATATATATATATATATATATATATATATATATATATATATATATATATATATATATATATAAATATTTAAACCAGTTTGTTCAAGGAAAATACTGACTAGATCAAAGGTAGTCTGAGAGGGGAAGTCCCTCAAACTTACTTAATAAAAAGAATAAACACTGTTACTTAACTGAAGTTCACTGCCCCAAAGTCCTGTGTCTAGGTTATACCATTGCTTCTTCATTATAAGCTCCTCAAGAGTAGGGACTATGGATTTTATCTCTGTATTTCTGGTGCCCTGCCCATTGGGGAGGGGGGAAGGAGGTGTCGGTAAGAGACCAGGATCCGTGATTTCATTGCTATAGGGAATAACTGGTGTGGAGATTCTCTCTAATGATACGGATCACCAATTCTTCTGTAAGTTACAGTTTGAGGGGACTGCCTAGGACCCCAGGGAGTTTAAGCAACCCATTCACACTCATTTAACTAATATGTGTCAGAATCAGGAATGGAACATAGTCCTATCTGACTTCAATTCTAGCATTCTATCCAATAAATCATGGGGCTATTTCCTTACACAAAATAGGAGCTTTCTACGGATTTCTGGATTGAATTGGTTGTTAAGTAACATTAAATTTGACAACAGAAGTGTCAAGATATGTTCAATTTATTAATATGTTGATTATTGGTCAATGTGGGATTTGGGACCGCAATGGGGATTTGGGATTAATATCACTAGTTAGCTTTTACTGTGGAAAGCCTTATTAGAAGTTACATATGAAGAGGAACTGAAGAAAACAGAGAAGAGGGTTCAAAGAGATGGCAAAGAGACACAGAGAGGTAAAGAGCAATGATAAAGCAGGATAAACTTGGAAGTAGATAAAAGACAACTGAAGAAAGATGAATAAAATATGTAGGAAATTTGGCCAGGATAACTATGTTGAAACAGAGGCAATGTATTAAGATGCAGGAAAGAAATTAAAGAGGAAATATGCTTAACCACACCACAGTTTAATGGAAAGTGCTCTACAGCCGTAGACAGGAGGGTCCTGGGTTTGAATCTGATCTCTTTCAGGAAGGTCAAATCCCAATAGATTTCTAAACATAAAAAGTTGATGAAGTACATCAAATGATCAGAAGAGTACATGTTCCACTCGAGTTCTAAAAATGTTAGTTCATAAGACTTTTGTCAATTATTTGGGTAACTCCATTTGTTAAGATCTGAATTTCAGGGGGCCTTTTTTGCTCACTACAGCAATCATTAGTGTCTTTCACAGTGAATATAGTGCAAAAAAACCCAAAACTCCCTTTAGTATAAATGGGATCAAAATGGAAATAAAATGGTAATGAAACCATCTCCTAGGTTGTAAAGATAAAAAGTTCCTATATCTAGAGTTGAAAGGGACATTAGAGGTTCAGAAGATAATAAGTGATTGAGGTGTAAAGTAAATCTGGGTCCTCTGAGTCCAGATCTATCATTCTTTTCATTGCACTATGCTGGAGATAATATAAAGTAGTGTGCAAACCTTAAAATGCTATGTAAACGTAAGCTATCAATTTGTGAAATTGCATATTATTTCGTAATAACATATGATAATTACAGCTGACATTTGTATAGCATAGTAAGGTTTTCAAAACCATTTGACATATATTACCTCCATCATGGATCTGTGGTTAGAGTGCTGGGTTTGGAATCAGGAATATGCCATTTCAAATTCAAATGCCTGAAAAAACAGTGAGGTTCAGTGAAGCTAAGCAATTGTCTAAGTTCTTACAGTGAATCAAATAATAATTATAGAAGCTGATCACGAGTTTGATCCCATTTCTAGGGATCTTTCTGGCACGTAAGGCTGCCTTTCATGTTTTCAAAAATGCCTTTAGTGACTCAAATACTTCATTTTGACAACTTTTGTTTTGTGGAACCTCCTTAACAATGTTTTCAACATGTAGTTTGGACTTGATTAAACTCAATCACAGTGGCTCTGGGGATTCAGCCAAATGCAATCATTTTTTTTGACCATCCAAAAATTAGGCTACTTTAAAATTAATATTTTTTAAAATGCTCATCAATCACATCAGGATTTTATGTGACAAAAACTAGATATATACACATACTCTCTGAAGTTACTTCATTTCCATTTGATAGTAAGGTGTAATAACAGACTTTATTAAGAGCAGAGTGATTTTAAAAGTCTAAAATAGGCAGCTTCTGCTTAAGATACAGTGATAGGCTAACCTTCGACACTCTTGTGACTTTTCTTGAGTATATTAGAAAACATTCCCAGAGAAAGCCCATTTGGGCCACTCAATACCTGTATCCCTTTCTGTGATGATTTAACAAGTTTCATCAGACTTCCCACAGAAAGGAACTGATTTCCTTAATAATAATTTTGATGAATAACACAGCTTCATGAGTAAACTCCAAAGACACCGCATCCCATATGCCACATACACAAGTGAAAGTGATTATTGTTGTTTCCTTTGTCATTTTACTGATATGCAAAAGCATTATGAAAAAAAAAGTACGATTACTACATGAACTTCAAGTGGTTATTGTTTTAAGTTTGTAATACATGTCTAAATCTATATCTATCAATCTATCTCTAAAAACGTTAAATTGAATTATGGTTTGAACATGCAAACTATAATTTATGATTAATTTAAATTACAAATCTTATAACATTTCCTATTAAAGAGAGAAATTCATTTGAATACCAATTATTAATACTAATAGGAACAAGGCATATAATCTTTATCACTTTGATACTCAATTATCATGCTTAAGGCTACTAATTTGAAAGTGTCTGAGAATGAAGAAAAATGCACATTAAGTCACGATTTTTACTGGTTTCAGAGAGGAATGATCATCAAAGGATGTACCTTTGTTAAGGCTGCGATTCTCTGAGCAAGCTCAGCCTCCACTTCTGGTAAAGTCTCAGCTTTCCTCATGGTCTGCTGAAGTTTTTGCTCAGCCAACTCAAGACGTTCCTGTAACTGTCTGTTCTTCTCTTCCATCTGAAACCAGAGAGAACCATCAACAACTTATGAAGACTAAATTAGGAAATCAAACACTAGATAGATGTGGCTTGGTGGTTTAATTACTTCAACAGTTGCTAAATTAGTATTTGCTATGCAGCTTAAATTCTGTTTTTATAGAAAACGTACACATTCTCATAGCATTATAGAAATTTAAGATGCTCATTTAACAGGCAAAACCCTTATACATCCTTTTGTAAAGGGTGTCACCAAGTAATAAATCACAGCACATGAGGAAAAAAACCCCAACAACTTGGATATTGGACATCACCATGCATTGCTATGGCTTAACAATGATAAATAATACTGTCATTTTAAAGAATCACTACTATGCCCTAGTGGAAAAACAACATGAAACAATTCCTACGCTATTGCATTTTTCGTCCCATCCTTAACTGCAAATGGTGATCTAATTTCATGGAACCCTACTACCAGAGCTAATTTAGATTAACCTGTATCCTTCCAGAATGGTGAGACGTCACAGACATTCCCGAATAGAACCATGACATAGATACTGAACCTGACGTAGGATGGCTTCCTTATTTGCCAGCTCATTTTCTAGCTTATCATTCATGTCATGGATGGAAGTGGATTCTCTCTGGGCACTTAAGTAACGCTTCTCGAGAGTGGTGATTCTTTCTTCCATGTCTTCTTTCTGTGCCATAGCCTAAAGGTGATAAATATATTGAGTGTTTGGTAATTCCCATATACTGGAGTCATAAAAGTTTAGTGGCAATAGAAGAAATATAGGAAGGAGGTTTAGGTGATGTGAAAACAAAAGTTCTTCATAAGGATTCATGTTTTAGAATAAAAACAAAGCAAATGTGATGATGAAAGTTATTTGACTAATGAATAAAATGAATGTGAATAAAATGAATGCTTTTAACTTCAAATAATAAATATGGATCCTGTAAGATTTCTTGCCCCATGATGTCCATTTGAATCCATCTCATGACATAGGCAACTTTGTAACTTGCAACCATCTGATGAAATAATGATGCATATTTGCAAAGAGTATAATACAGCTGCTGACGTCTGCAAAGCAATAGTAGCGGAAAATGAATCTGGCATCTAGCACTCAGGAACACAGCAGCCGTTGGAGCAATAGCCAAATGCAAAGTCTAAATGGTATGGTGAAGAAAGGTCTCAAGAAACTCCAAACCCTGCAGTGAGCTGATATAACCACTTACCTGAAAACACTGTTGCAGGAGAATTTTAAACACTAGGGTGATTTCTTTTGTTTTCATGTTAGTCACCTATTCTTACAGAAGCAACTGGTGACACAGTGGATAAAGTGCTGAGCCTGGAGTTGGGAAGACCTGAAGTCAGCTCCCATCTCAGATATGTCCTGGCTATATGACCCTGGACATGTCACTTAACTTCTGATTACCTCAGTTTCCTCAATTATACAATAAGGATAATAATAGCAACTACCTCAAAGGATTGTTGAGAGAATAATATTAATAACACTTGTAAAGAACTTAGCACAGTGTCTGGCACATAAGTAAGTGCTCTATAAGTATTTCTTTATTTCCTCCTTTCTCTTATAACAGAGGACAATTAAGCAGAACTGAGTGACAGTGACCATTTTGGACAGTTATTTAACATTTTGCACCCATAAATTCTAAACTCTCAATAAAAAGAAGAGAAGCACAGTTCCTTATCTTTTCCTAGGGCTTAGATTGGTCAAAGCACTGTTTCATTGCAGGTTCTTTTCACTTCCATTCTTGTGGTCCTTCTGAATTTTCACTTCCTGGTTCTGCCTATTTTATTTGGAACATTTTGTACAAATCTGGCCATTGCTCTCTGAATTTCTCATGTCCATTATTTCTTATAACACTTCTTACATTGGTGAACCAAAATTTGTTCAACATACCCCTAAGTGATGGACACCTACTTTGTTTCCATTTTTTTCCTACCACAAAAGTGCAGCAATGCATATTTGTGTGTCTATGTGTGTGTGTGTGTGTGTATATATATGTGCATATACATGTTTACATATATGTATATACACACATATATGTGTAGATTAGATATAGATGTAGGTTTAAAAATAGATGTAGATATAGAATGACTCTTTTTTTTATACTAAGGTATATATCCAGCAGGGACTCTCTGGATCAAAGGGTATGAATAATTTAATAACTTTTCTCACCTAATTACAAATTGTTTTCCAGAATTGTTTTTATCAATTATAGCCCCACTAAAAGTATGTTTGGGTATCTATCCTCCAGCATTTACCATTACCACTGAGAACTTCCATCCATCCATCCATCCATCCATCCATCTATTCATTCATTCATTCATTCATTTACTTATTTATTTATTTATTCATTGGTCATCTTTGCCTAATTACTTGTGGTGAGGTAAAACTTAGTTGTTTTAATTTGCAATCTCTTATTAGTATTTACCTGGAACATTATTTCAATTTTTCTAAAGGTTTATATTTTTTTCTTTTGAAAAGAGTTCATATCAGAGGTAGCAACCCAGCTGAATTCTCCCAACATTCCTAAATTTTAAAATAACACCTCAGACCAAGTGGAAGAGCCCATGAAAGGTCAGGGTGAGACATTTTTCCAACCCACAACAATTTAGGAGGTTGGCATGAGACGTCTTGTGACACGGGTTTTAGGGTCGGCCTGGAGCTATTCAGGGAGCACCTGGTATGTTGGCAGTATTTCTGATAACAGTTTCAGAAACTCTCAGTCAAGTGAGAGGGTATAGCACAACTGTTCAGAAAAAGATGCCAGGGGACCCTGAGCTGACAATGGGTGCAGGACTTGGCACTGTTTGGCAATTCTATTGCCTATAAGCAGTTCTGGGTCTCAGTTCCAGGGCATAGAGGAATGTTTATGGTCTATGACAAAGGAGCAGGGGCCAAGTTCCAGGGCTAAGAGAAGCACTAGTAGCTGTGACTACAGGAGAATAATGTCTCTTCCTAGGTAAAGATTAGATCACAGATCAGGAAAGCAGTGATCACACCTGTTTCCCTGATCACACCAGTTTGGAAGCACTAAAAACATCCAGCCCCCCACTCTCATCCCCAAAGAACTAGCACTAAAAAGAATGGCACAAAAAAGCCTGAAGCTTGGGGCAATGCTTTTCAAAGCCCAGGTGAGAAGAGTACAACTTTAATGTAAAGTTCAAAGTCAAGAAACAAGGTAGAAAAAAAATTATCAAACAACAACAAATGTTACCATTAAAAAAAAAAACAGCTACTATGGTCACAGGGAAGACCAAGACATAAACTCAAGAAGATAACATGAACACAGCTACAACCCAAGCCTCAAAGAAAAATGCGAATTGGACCCAAGTCCAACAAGAAATCCTAGAAGAGTTAAGGAAAGAGATGGATGGTAGACGAAAAATTGGGAAAAGAATATAATGAAAGAAAATTTTGAAAAGAAAATTATAGCTTGCCAAAAAGAGGCACAAATGATACTGAATAAAATAACATCTTAAAAAACAGAATTTGCCAAAGGGTAAAATAGGTACAAAACTTCCCTGAAGAAAATGCTTCCTTAAAAATTAGAATTGAGTGAGTAGAAGTTAATGACTGCATGAGATATCAAGAAACAATAAAACAAAGTTAAAAGAATGAAAAACAAAGAAAATTTGAAATATTTCATTGGATAAATAACTGACATAGAAAACAGAACAAAGGGATGTTTAAGAGTTTTTGGACTACATGAAAGCCATGCTGAAGTAGTCCAGGAAATTATAAAGGAAAACTGCTCTGGGGCAACTAGGTGGTGCAGTGGATAGAGCACCGGACCTGGAGCCAGGAGTACCTGAGTTCAAATCCGGCCTCAGACACTTGACACTTACTAGCTGTGTGACCCTGGGCAAGTCATTTAACTCCAATTGCCTCACTAAAAAAATAAATTAAAAAAAAAAAACAAAAAAAACTGCTCCAATATCCTAGAAGCAGAGAATAAAATATAAATTTAAAGAATCTACTGATAACCACCTGTAAGAGAACCCAGAAGGAAAATTCCTAGGAATATTATAGCTAAATTCCAAAGCTACCAGGTCAAAAAGAAAATACTTCAAGCAGCCAGAGAGAAAGCATTCAAATATCATGGAGCTACAGTCAAGATAGCACAAAATTTAGAAACTGTCAAGTTATAGGAGTGGAAGGCTCAGAATATTATATTCCATAAGGCAAAACAGCTGGGATTACAACCAAAAATAACCCACCCAGCAAAACTAAATATAATCATTCAGGGGAAAAAATGGAAATTTAATGAAATAGAGGACTTTCAAGCTTTCCTGATGGAAAGACCAGTGCTGAATAGAAAATCTGACTTTCAAATATATGAGTCAAGGAATCCTAAAAAAACTAAATGTGAAAAAGAAATCATAATGTTAATGTTAAATTGTTTACATTCCTAAATGGATAAGTTGACACCTGTAACTCCTAATAACTTTATCATTATTAGGGTAGTTAAAAGAATTCTACATAGATGAGGGCATTCAGGGCATAGACAGGAGTGATTCAATTACCTTGTGATGATGTAAAAAATAAATGGATGGTTGAGAAACAGAAAGACATACATTCACAATTAAAGGGGCTAGAGAAGAATCTAATATGCTTCAGATGAAGTAAAAATAAAAACAGAGGTAGCAATCATGACCTCAGATAAAGGAAAAGCTAAAATAGTTCTAAATAAAAAAGAGATAATCAAGGAAACTACATTTTGCTAAATGATACTACAGACAATAAAATGCTATCAAAACATTTTACAGCAAGTTTCTGTGATAATGCCTCATTTCTCAAATATTTAGGGAACTGAATATAATTTAAAATAATAAAAACCATTCCCAAATTATAAATGGTCAAAAGATATGAACAGGCAGTTTTCAGAAAACGAATCCAAAGCTCTCCATAGCCATATGAAAAACTGCTCTAAATTAGTATTGATTAGAGAAATATAAATTAAGAGAATTCCAAAGTAAAACCTCACATCTATCAGAAATGTCAAATGCTGGCAGGGATGTGGGAAAATGGAAGGGGGGAGGGGAGGAAATACAGTAATGAATTGTTGGTGGAGTTGTAAACTGGTCCAACTATTCTGGAGAACAATTTGGAACAATGTGTAAAGGGCTATAAAAGTGTGTATACCCTTTGACCCAGCAATACCACTACTAGGTGGTGAGATCAAAGGAAAAGGAGAAGGATCCATATGTACAAAAGCATTTTTAACAACTCTTTTTGTTGGGGCAAAGAATTGGAAGTGGATGAGATGCACATCGACTGGAGTCAACTTCACAGAGATGGATAGGGCATGAAGAAACCAAAGTAAGTAAGAAGTCTTCCAAAATTCCGTTTGACATTGTATTCTATTGTGAAAATATGGAAAGGCAATTTATATTATGATTATGTTTTTCTCAATAAGCATCTTTTTCTATTTCTTCAACTAAAGTTCCAGGATAAGAATCAAATGATTTCGGAGTTGGAAGAGATCTCAGGGGCCATCTAGTCCAGCATGTACTTGAAATAATTCCCATTATAACATACTTGAGGGCTGCTAGGTGGCACAGTGGATAAAGCACTGGCCCTGGATTCAGGAGGACCTGCGTTCAAATCTGACCTCAGACACTTGACGCTTAGTAGCTGTGTGACCCTGGGCAAGTCACTTAATCATCACTGCCCCTCAAAAAATAAATACATGACTGACTGACTGAATGAATGAATGAATAAAATAACATAACATACTTGAAAAATAAGTCACCCAACCTTTTACATGGTGCTCTTTGTTGATTTTGTGTCTTAATTTGCATCTTTGGAACTTATATCTATGATCCATGACTCTGCCCTCTGGGACCGAAAAGAATAAATATACCCCATTTTTGTGACAGCTTTTCCAATTGAGTCCGGGCTGAAAGTCTGCATTTCCTTCAATTAGGTTTTCTTACAGAAGCAGCTCAACACCCTTCACCATCTTGTTTGCCCTCTTTTGGATGTCTCCCAGCTTCTCGATGCCCTTCTTAAAATGAGGTACTAGAACTGAACAAAGTATATCAGATGAGGTCTGAGAATATTAACTTTTATCTATGTTCTACTGTACTTTTATTTATGTTGTGTTAAATATTTTGCAATTACATCTGGTACAGTTGCACTTGGGAATGTTGCTAGCTGCTGCTGGCATGTTTGACACCTCTGCTATGGTGGCAAGAAAAAAAAAAGCATTTTCTAGTATCTATTATGCATTAGGCATTGTGCTAAGTACTTCACAAAATATTATCCCATTTGATCCTCACAACAACCCTTGCACTATTATTATCTTCATTTTACAGTTGAAGAAACAGAGGCAGACATGGGGGAAGTAAATTCTCCAGAGTTACAGAGCTAATGAGTATCTGAGATTGGATTTGAACTAATTTTTTCCTGCTTCCAGGTCTAGCACTCTCTATCTACTGTACCAACTAGCTTCCTGGATTCATGCACCATCTCTGCCACATAATTACTGAGTGATCTTGGGCAAGTCAGTTAACTTCTGAGTGGTGTTTCACTCAAATAGAAGAAGATCCCTGAGACTACATATTGACCTAGAAAACAACAACAACAACAACAAATTATCTAAGTTGGAGTATATTTTTATTTATTTTGATAAATACTTCCTAATTACATTTTTTTAAGTGAGGCAATTGGGGTTAAGTGACTTGCCCAGGGTCACACAGCTAGTAAGTGTTAAGTGTCTGAGGCTGGATTTGAACTCAGGTCCTCCTGACTCCAGGGCCAGTGCTCTATCCACTGCACCACCTAGCTGATCCCTAATTACATTTCAATCTTGTTTCTGTAGCACCCTGGAGTTCTGCAGACCTCATGTAGGCTGTAGTCCATGAGTCTGACACCTCAAATCTAAGGTTCTCTTTAAGACCATATATTGCAGAGAAGGTGCCAAACCCGCAATGTTTGGAGTTGGCTCCTCTGAGTTCACCATACTAATGAAAATGTAGGTCCATTCTTTATCCCTGTAATGAGCCATCACCATTTCCAAACCAATGGTAACTTGTAAGGAGCAAGTGGCCTGACATCAGATTCTTGCTATCATTGTAACTCAAGCATCACTATTTCCCTGTTAACTGAGAAAAATAAGGTTAAGTGACTTGCCCAGGCTCACACAGCAAGTATCTGAGGTCAGATTTGAACTCACATATTCTTGACACCAAGACCGGCACTCTATCCACTGTGCCACCTAGCTGCCCTAGATAACTATATAAACACATTCTATTAGTACTCTCAGGAATTCACAGAATCATAGGATTTAGAAACTGATGAATCCAGAGGCAACTCATCCAAACATGTAATGGATGAAGAAACCTAGGTCAGTGAGGTCAATGACTTGCCCAAGGTAACTCAGCTAGTAAGGAATAGGACCAATATTCAAACCTGGGTCTTCTAACTCTAGATTCTCTTTCTACTATATCATTCTTGTTTCTCAGATTTTTTTCTACTTCTTAACAATAACAACAAAAATTCTTAGTAGAGACCTTGTTTTTCTGTATATTTCATTCACAGTACTTATTTTTGGTAATATTCTGTCAACTTGACTTTTATAAAGAATACTGGAATTCCTAAATTACTCTGGTAGTCAAAAATAGATTTCACATTTAGCCTTCCTATTCAAAGCTCCCCCCCCCCCTCTAATTGCTGTTTGTTGTTGCTGCTGTCTGACTCTTTGGGACCCCATTTGGGTTTTCTTTGGCAAAGATACTGAAATAGTTTGCCATTTCCTTTTCAAGCTCATCTCACAGATGAGAAAACTGAGGCAAAAAGAGTTAAATAACCTGCCTAAGGTCACACAGCTAGTCTGATGCTGGCTTTGAAGTCAGGTCTTCCTGATTCCAGGCCTAGACTTCTATCCACTGTGCCACCTAGCTACAATGTGTATATGTGTGTGTGTCTCTATATACACACATATATATATCGTGTATTTATACACTATGTGTACACTTATATGTGTGTATACACACGTATAGATATACATACAGACACATATATACACACACACATATATACACACACACATATAAACACACACACAAAATGTCTGTTTATAATTTGTTTTAAAGAAGTAAATTTAGCAGAAGCACCTAAACATCTTTCTCTTGCTCATAAACAAATGGGCTATCCCCACTTGCCAATTCTGGGGCAGTCATCTACATGGACATCAGACAACATCCTATCTGACTTAATTTTCTTTCTGATTCGATGATCCATGTGAGGGAATTGGTTTTTAACTGCAGGCTGTGTTTCTATAAATAAAGTATGGATTCACAAGTCAAAGAAACAGCACTTGCTCTCTGTGTCATTTGGAAGAGCTAAAATAGGAAGCTATAACTATTCACTGAAAACAGCAACCTTGGGAAAGAGGAGGAAGGAGTAGAAAGGTTCAATTATATTATGGGCTGTTACACTCACACTCTGGATCTCATAACAATGAAATTACTCCACTGTTTTTCTTTTAAAATGCTGACCTCCTGCAATGAAAATTTAGCTGCCGTTTAGAACAAGTAGAATCCAATCTAATTCCATTTAACTTTTATTGATTTCCTACTCTGGAAAATGTGCTATGTTCATGTCTCTGGGGCATATGACAACGAAGGTGGCATGATTTAGGGGGATGTGTTCTGGGATTGTGACAGAAGGTCTGTGTTCAAATCTCAGCTCTGTCACTCACTCCCAGCTGACTGTGGATCAGTTACAGCCTCTCTGACCCTCAGTCTCCTATTTAAAATTCTTGGGTTTGACTAAATTATGTCAGATTTTCAACTGACATAACCCCTATCCATAAGGTGTTTATAAATTCACTTGGGGTAGGCTATAGGGAGCTATCTCAGAAGTAAGCACTTATTATTATGCTTATTATTCTTGAGAAGTCAAAGCAAGGCTTTCTAAGAATCCACAGAAGCAGATTTACAGTGTATTTACTGTTTGCGGTCTTCAAGAGAAAACTATTTGATCCAAGAAATGATGCAAGTGAAGGATTTCAAATGGCAGAGATGTAAAGGTAGAGGATTTAGGGAAAACTGACTAAAGGCAGAGAGACAAAAAATACTTAGAATATGTTTGAGGAATGTCAATTAGATTAGTTTGGTTAGAGCATATGGCATGCGGGGTTGGGGTGAGGAGGAGTAGAAAGAAATGAAGCTGGAAAACCAAGTTGAAACCATACTGTAGATAACCTTGAATAAGACGTTGTGGAGGGGACAGCTAGGTGGTGTAGTGGATAAAGCACTGGCCCTGGATTCAGGAGGACCTGAGTTCAAATCCAGCCTCAGATACTTGACACTTACTAGCTGTGTGACCCTGAGCAAGTCACTTAACCCTCATTGCCCTGCCCCCAAACAAACAAACAAAAAAAGAAGTTGTGGAGTTTGGAATTATTTTGTTGGGAGGTGGGAGCCATGGAAGACTTTTCAGCTTTACTTTCCACCTCAAAGAATACCTCTTTTTCTTCAAGACAGAACTGCAGCCCAAGTGCCATCTCTGATAAGGATGCTTTTGAATCCTTCAAACAACCAGCATCCTTCCTTTCAAACTAGCTGATTTTTATTATCTGGAAACATATTCTGTATATACTTAAGAATATTGTTGGATCCTCCATTAGAATTTGAACTCTTGGTTTTGTTCTTTGTAGTTTCAGCTTTTAGTCTCAGCACAGGGTCTGGCCCATAGGAGGTGCCTAGTAAAGGCTCGTTGACTGATTGATTGAAGTCATGCGAAGAGTCCTTATGATTAGGAGGAATGTTTTAGCAGCCATTTGTAGCAAAAAAATAGATGTGTGTGTGTGTATATACACGTATAACATACATGTGCATATAATGTACATAATGTATGTGTCTATACATGTGTATTTCATACATACGAAAGACAAACTAAAAGACATGTATGCACACATATATGTATATGTATGTATGTATGTATGACTTAAAATAAAAGAAGAGAGGCTGAGTGGGAAGTTAATTGTGTAATACTCCACATGGGGAGTAATGAGGATCTAAACTCGAGAGGCACTGACGGAGAGAAGGGAACATATGCAAGAGCTATTGGGAAAGGAGAATTGAGAAGACTTTCCAACTGATTATATATGAAAATAAGAGAGACGAATGTGTGGGAAAAAATTAATTTCCATTTGGAGGTGGATGACCAGGGGGATAATGGTCCCATTAACAAAAATTGATCAATTCCATTTTCACATTTGTTAAATATTTATTCTGTGTGTGTGTGTGTGTGTGGGGGAAATGTTCTGGGCACCGGGGGGAGATGTTAAGCTCAGATAAGACAGTTCTCTTCTTTGGAGTTTAGTTTTTGTTGTTTTTGTTGTTGGTTTTCTGTTGGGGTGAGGAAGGGGAAAAGATAAGGCATAAGTATGAAATGATTCTAAGAAACAATATTATAAGATAAGTACATTAGAGGTACAAGGCAGTGCTATGTGGTATCTTAGAGAGAAGTTCCTAATGAACTACAGAAAATAAGAAATATAAGAACTTCAGTAATTATAGGAAATTATACAAAATAGGAAAGCCATTAAGAAATCTAGGGGTGTGTGTGTCTGTCTCTCTGTGTGTATATGTATGTATGTATGTTTGTGTGGGGGGATAACTTTATTTTTGACTCTGTTTAGCTTCAAGGGCTGGTAATACATCCAGGTAGTGGTGTTCTTTGCAAGAATGAAAATATCAGTCTAGAGTTCCAGGGATTAGATTCAAGATATAGATTTGGAAGTTCACAGCACAGATGTCATGGCTGAAACCATTACAGGTCTAAAATTGCTAAGCATAAGACAGAAAGGCCAAGTACAAAAGTTTAGAGAAAGGCTCCTTGGGAATGTGAGATGGAGAATGGCAAAGAGGAAAAGCTTTCAATGATGTAGGTAAGGTAGAAGTAATCAAAATAACTATGAAGAGAACCATATAAGTCAATGTCATGGAAGCCACGTGAGAAGACAATGTGAAGAAAGAGAGGGGCAAGCAACAATATCTAATGTTGCAGAGGTCAAGGAAGATGTGGATAAGGGCAATGGATTTGATGATTAAGATGTCATTTATTGGTAACCTTGCAGAAAATCTGAGATTTGGGGTAGAGTGGAAGCTAGATTAAAGGGGATAATGATTGGTGGTGATAGTGAGGAAATTAAGATAGGGGTCTAGCCAAAGGTGAGATGTAGGATGATAGGATAGTAGAGCCAAGGGATTTCTTTTTTCCTTTTAAATAGAAGAAAACACACCATGTTTGCAGGAAAAGAAGGATCCCTATTTTCTTGCAAAGCTCAGCTGAAGGACACTTTCTAGATCAATCAGTGAATAAACTAGGATCTAATAAATGTCTGCCATGCACCAGATAGGCACTGTGATCCATGAAGTCTTTCCTAAATCCCCTAGTTACTAGTGCCTTTATTAATTGGGGGATATAAATAATTTGTATTCTTTAACAAATCACATATCTATGTGCTTTGTATTTTGTACATTCTTACAAATACATGTGTATATATGCACATTTATGGAATCAAGAAGACATCTTCACAAATTCAAATCCAGCTTCAAACACTTACTAGCTCTGTGACCCCCCCCCCCCATCCCCTGCCCAGGCTAATCACTTCACCCTGTTTGCTTCAGTTTCGTCTGTAAAATGAGCTGGAGAAGGAGATGGCAAACCACTTTAGTGTCTTTGCCAAGAAAACCCCAAATAGGGTCACAAAGGGTCAAAAAAGAATAAAAAAATGACTGAACAAATGAAACACACACACACACATATAAAAATGAACACATATATAGTGTCTTCTTATGGAATGTAATTTCCTTGAAGGACCAAGGGTTGTTTACTTTCTACATTTGTTTCCTCAGTATCTAACACACAACACATTTAAAATAAAAATGTATTGATTGGATTTCTGGGGTGGAGCCAAGATGGCAGAGGAAAGAAAGTGAGCTCTTGAATTCATGACACAATCGCTCCAAAAAACATCCAAATAACACCATAGGAAAATGCCTGGAACACCAAAACTCACAGAAGAATGTGCTGAAATCATCTTCTAACCAAGAATGGCTTGGAAGGTCAGAAGGAGGGAGCTGCTGTGCTGAGACAGGAGTCGAGCCCAACCCCACAGTCACCCTGACACAGATCCAGTCCCAGGAAAGCCTCATCAGAGAAGGAGACCCCCAGAGCCTCTGAATCAGCTGAAGCATCATCTGGAACTAAGCTCACAGTCTGGTGAGAGAGCTGAGCCCTGGGTAGGGGGGAGACTACAGGGCTCTATGCTGGTGCTGAGGTAGAACTTGGGTTTTTCACCCCTGCTGGGAACCAGGAGGCAGGCTTGAGGAGCAGTGGCCCAGGTGGGGGAGGGGCACAGGCTCGTCGGAGCTAACAACCACAATACATAAAGCTGGCTGATTAGCAAGTTGGTCTGGGGTCATCTAGGAGCAGGGAACAGGCCAGGAGAGTGAAGAACCTGATCCTCCTTAATTCATACCACCTGGGACTTCTTAAGCTTGGGATACTGCAGCCTGGAAACAGTGCCCCACTTTAAGGAGCTAAAAGTCAAGTAAAAGAAAGGCAAGATGAAAAGACAGAACAGTGAGGACCATGAAAAGTTTCTTCAGTAACAAGGAAGACCGAAGTGCACGCTCAGAGGAAGATGGCAACATCAGGGCCCCTATATTAAAGCTTCCAAGAAAAATATGAATTGGTCTCAGGCCACAGAGACACTCAAAAAGGACTTTGAAGATAAAGTCAGAGAGGTAGAGGAAAAAATGGAGAGAGAAATGAGGGCGATGCAGGAAAGACATGAGAAAAAAGTCAACAGCTTGAAAAGTCAAATGGAAAAGGTCTCTGATGAAAATAATTGCCTAAGAATTAGGATTGAACAAATGGAAGCCAGTGACTTTATGAGAAACCAAGACACAATAAAGCAAATCCAAATGAATAAAAAAAATAGAGGGCAATGTGAAATATCTTCTGGGAAAAACTGCTGACCAGGAAAATAGGTCCAGGAGAGATAATTTGAAAATTATTGGTCCACCTGAAAACCATGATCAAGGAAAGAGCTTAGAAATCATCTTCCAAGATATTCTCAGGGAAAATTGCCCTGAAATTCTAGAAGAAGCTAAAATAGAAATTGAAAGAATCCACCAATCACCTCCAGAAAGAGATCCCAAAAAGGAAAACTCCTAGGAATATTATAGCCAAATTCCAGAGCTCTCAGGTCAAGGAGAAAATATTGCAAGCTGCCAAAAAGAAAGAATTCAAGTACTGTGGAGCCCCAGTTAGGATAGCGTAGGATCTAGCAGCTTCTACATTAAAGTACCGGAGGGCGTGGAATATGATATTACAGAGGTCAAAGGAAATGGGATTACAACCAAGAATCACCTACCCAGCAAACCTCAGCATAATCTTTCAGAGGAAAAAATGGGACTTTAATGAAAAAGAAGACTTTCAGATATTTGTGATGAAAAGACCTGAACTGAATGGCAAATTTGACTTTCAAATACAAGACCCTAGAGAACTATAAAAAATTGGAATTGGGGGACATACCTGGGGTCGTATAGTGGGTGACTGTCTTGTGTCTGAGGGCAGGTTTTGGCTCTGATCCCCCTGGCTCCAGAGGTGGTGCTTTGTTCACTGTGTCACTTAGCTGCCCCATGATGACATCCTTAGGGTTAAATTGAGGAGTGAGGGGAATGCACTTGGGGAGGGGGAAGGACAGAGGCAAAATCCTACATGAAAGAAACAGGAAAGGGCTTATGCAGTGGGGGAAGAGATAGAAGAGGAGCAGGGCAGTAAATGAATTCTACACTCATCAGAAAAGGCTCAAAGACCTTAAACTCATCAGAGTTGGCGGAATGAAGGACTAATATACACACCCAACTGGGTGGAGTAATCCATTTAATCTGGGCAGTAAATGAGCCTAACACTCATCAGAATTGGCTCAAAGACCTCAATCTCATTAGAATTGGCCCAAGGAAGGAATAATGTACACACTAAATTGGGTGGAGTAATCTCTTTAACCCTGCAGGAAAATAGGAGGGGAAGGGGATAAAGAGAGAGGGGCAAAAGAAGGAAGGGCAGAGTGGGGGAGGGGACAGACAGAAGCAAATCCCTTTTGAAGAGTGATAGGATGAAAGAAGATGGATAATAGAATAAATATCATGGGGAAGGGAATAGGATGGAAGGGAAACAGTTAACAATAGTAATCATGAAAAAGAGAAAAGGGGGAAAATTTTACAAAAAATATTTATAGCAACTCTTGGTAGAGACTAAGAACTGAGAATCAAGGGAATGTCCATCAATTGAGGAATAATGGAAAAAGTTGTGCTATCTGATTGTGGAGGAATGGTCATGTGCTATAGGAAATGACAAACAGGATGATCCCAGAAAAACCTGGAAAGACTAATGAACACTGATGTATAGTGAAGTGAGCAGAGCTGGGAGGACATTGTGCATAGTGACAGCAGTATTGTTCAATGAGCAATTGTGAATGACTTAACTACTCTCAGCAATGCAATGACCCAAGACAATCCCAAGGAACTAATGAGGAAGCTTACTATTCACCCCCATAGAAAGAACTGATAAAAAGAACACTTGTGGATTGTACATATATAAGCTGGTTGCAATCTTGTGGAGGGGGGAGGAAAGGGAGGGAGGGAGAAAAATTTGGAACTCTAAATCTTATGAAAATGAATATTGAAAACTACCCTTACATGTAACTGGAAAAAAAATGTTTGTTGATAAAAAAATGTATTGATTAATTGATTGGTTGATTTAAAAAAAGGAAGATACATGACAGACATTATATATACACACACGTTTCTTTGGGCCTTCATGCCCCAAAAGCTTGTTAGTTAGGTTAGCGACCAACATTTATGAAAAGCACAAGGATTAGCTACAAATTGAGTGAAAGGAGACAGATGGAGTTTGGCTCTAAAGACTAAAGAAGAGGAGAATTTTTAGTAGAATATTACTAAAAAAGGAAGGAACACATTTTGTTAGGGAGGAAAAAGGAGGTGATTTTAGGTATACAGACTTGAAAATAGGAATGCGTAAATCATAAATGGGTGACAGCAGGCAGCTGTGCCTGCATATGTAGTTATAATTTAGATTATTTGGAGATGCATATTGAAGTTTGCTGACTATGGTTATTAGATAGGTGAGAAGGAAATCTATGCTGAAAGAACTTCACACACACTCCAAAACAAACTTAAAAAGGAAAGATAGAGTCATGTAGAGGACTGAATAGAGCCACTAAGAACTTCATTTTCTTTTCACCTTTTATCCTCTCTAGTTTTTGGAACAAAGACATTAAACTCCCTGAGACTTCATTCTTAAAATGGGGATAATGAAAACATTGTTAGTAACTACCTCATGGAAATACCGAGGACCTCAAATGAGATAATGTATGCTACGCACATAATAAATTTGAAGACATTATGCAGCCATCATCTTCCTTACCATCCTCATCCTTAACTCATTCTCAGTTTTTATGGAGTTCAGGTAGAAATATTCCTGGGTTACTCGCCTATTTTTTTGTTTGTTTGAATATAATTCCCATGGATAGATAAAATAACTATTTTTTTTGTAGTTTAATAAAAATAGGATGCAAGCTCATCATCTGTATGCTCATAGAAAGCATTCAGGGTACATTGCCAGTAACATATATGACAATAGGGATGCTATAAATATTACTGTTATTATTAGTACTGATATTATCTCATTCTCTTCTCTTTCAATGGGATTCAGATAGAAAAATAACAAGTTAATATCCTGCTCTTCACTATTTTACATTTACTATTCCATAGATTATTGCACAGGTGGATAAAATAAATCTTTTTTTGGTTGAATAAAAAGTACTTTATTATTATCATCTGATTCTGTGAATTATTATTCTGGAAAGGATCCCTAGCATCTGCAAATTTATACTCTAAAAATGCTGAGGCACTGACAGGTAAGTGACTTGGCAAAGTCAGAGGGAAGTCTTGAACCCAGGTTTCTCTGATTTAGAAACCAAATCTCCATCTACTACAACACTGTTGCCTTACTATTATTATTGTTGTTGTTACTGCTATTACTAATATTATTGATGCTCAAAGACATGTGGTAAAAAAACTTTCACTTTTTTACCACATTCCCCCCTTTGCTTCCATCAAGGAAACATTCTGTTTCTTGAGGAATGTGGTAAAAATGTGAAAGATTTTTTTTTTTACCACAGACATATAATGGCTCTTGTAAAAAGTAGTGTCAAGAGAAAATGCAAAGTTTCCCTGATCCCCCGAATATTTCATATACCTTCTTCCTGACCTGGAAGATGCCTTTAATGGGTGACACAGACTTACTTTCATACCTTACTTAGTAATGCAAATATTTGGGAGCAAGAATAAAATGACTAAAATTCACATGATGGTATATACCAGTGATATCAAAACCAAATAAAAATAGTTCCCTATGGAACCACTGAGTAAGCATATTGAGTAAGAAAACTTCAACCTAACATTCTCTATATTTTTTTGTATTTTTATTTATTTTGTTAATCATTTCCCAATTACTTTTTAGTTTGGTTCAGGCAGGACAAGAGAGTTTTATGGGCTTCTTTGGGCCATTGGGTGGTGTGTTCATCACAACCAATGTGTACTTCTCATTCTGGATTATTTTCTGAGAGCAAGTTTTAAATGAAGGGAGAAATTAAGAGGGATTTAGGACCTTGGAGAGTGTGACAATGCAAGCTACAGGGGTAGCCATGACTTACCTAGGGTCACATAGTAAATTGCAAAGGCTATATTTGAACCCAGGTCTTCCTGATTTCAAGCCTAAATCTCTGTCTTCAAGGCAAAACTGCATCTGTGACTATTATGATTCAAACCAAATGATACTTTTTTGAGGGCGAATGTGAGGAATGCATGTTATATAGTATGATATGATAGTAATAATATTCATTGCGAACTGCTTACCTCTCTAATGTCCCTTTGATATTTGGTGTTCATTTCCTCTGTTTTAATGAGATCTTTTCTGGCAGTCTCTGCTTCTTGCTCCACCTCTCCCACCCGGGAAGAAAGGGCTGCTAGGCGTTCTTTCATTTGGACCATCTCATAGTTTTGCTTTTCAAGTAATTCTTGTAGCTCCATCACTTGGCTGGTGTCATCTGTTGAGTCTATGGATCCATTGGACAAACGCTGCAAGGAAACAGAAAATAAAAATGCCACAGTTTTATCTTCTACCTTAATTTAAGATGCAAGATTGTAAAAGACTGGATTTGCCATATTTCTCCTCCTGAGAAAGAAAAACTTATAAAGAAAGTCAGATTTACATCTTGAAATTAAACAACTATTTTTTTTTTTTGGTGAGGCATTTGGGGTTAAGTGACTTGACGAAGGTCACACAGCCAGTAAGTGTTAAGTGTCTGAGGCTGGATTTGAACTCAGGTCCTCCTGACTCCAGGGCCAGTGCTCTATCCACTGCACCACCTATCTGTCCCTAAACAACTAATTTCTAAAAATAAAACAATAATTGATATTAAGGTATTTTATTTAGTTATACAACATTAATTAAGGGCTAACTTTATACAAAGCAGACTACTCTCAGGACGGGGAAAGGTTTGAAGAGTATAGAAAATTGAAATAAGAAACAGTGATTGCATTCATGGAGTCACATTCTAACAACATGATTAAATATACACAAAGATCATTTTAATATTCAAAATTATATAAGTACATTAGATATGTACAGGGGGCAGCTAGGTGGTGCAGTGGATAAAGCACCAGTCATGGATTCAGGAGGATCTGAGTTCAAATCCGGTCTCAGACACTTGAAACTTACTAGCTGTGTGACCCTGGGCAAGTCACTTAACCCTCATTGCCCTGCCCCCCACCAAAAAAGAAAAAAAGAAAAAAGATAAGTACAGAAAGGGGAAGGTCATTACAGTCTAGGAGCAAAGCCTCTTGGAGAAGAACCATTTATGTTGTGTTTCAAAGGATGTGCAGGGATCTGGCAGATAATGGGAGAGGAATTAAGTTTAGGAAATGAAAATTCATAAATTTAAAAATAAGTGAGCCATTCTTAAATAATTTCATTTTTATTGTGGTGTCTAACAATTCGAGAGAAACATCAAAACACTATGACACTCAAAGCGATTGCCATTGCTTTCATTATTTCCACAATTTGAGGGGTTCTTGTTTTCCATTTTATCTTCCAGTGAAAGATAAAAATAGATCTTTCAGAATACACACTGATAGCCATCTTTCAGGTGTTCTTCAATTCAGTGACAATGGCCTTCTAGCTATCCTACCAACAAGACACTCCATTTCTTGGCTACAGGCATTCTTTCTGGTTGTCTCTCATGCCTTTCCTTCCTCCACTCTGATCTCTCTGGCTTGCTTAAAGACTCAGCTAAAATCCCACCTCCTACAGGAAGCCTTCCCCAATACCTCCTAAGTCCAGTGCTTACCTTCTGTTAATCATGTCATACTTATCCTATATAGAGCTTGCTTTGTATTTTTGTTTATATGTTGTCTCACCTGTTAGATCGTAAGCTCTTGGAGGGCAGGGTTTGTGCTTTACTTTTTTTTTGTATCCCCAGAATGTAACACTGTGAACGACATGTGGGAAGTACTTAATAATGTTTATTGAATTGAAATGAATCTGACCTAACAAGATCAAGAGGCAGAAAAACAATAGCACAAGAAAAATCTTATGATTTCTTTCTTATTTTCTAGATGACAGAGAAAGGCAGAAACAGTCAATAAGATTTTCTTAAATACCTAACATGTGCTAGCAGCTGGGTGGCAGAGTGGAGAGAGCACTGGGCCTGAAATCAAGAAGACTCATCTTTCCCAGTTCTAATGTGGCCTCAGACACTTACTAGCAGTGTGACCCTGGGCAAGTCACTTAACCCTGTTTGTTTTGGCTTCCTAGTCTGTAAAAAGAGCTACAGAAGGAAATGGCAAACCACTCTAGGATCTTTGCCAAGAAAACCTGGAATGGGGTCCCAAAGAGTTAGACATGACTGAAAATGACTGAACAACAACAACAGCATGTCTTAGGCACTGTGCAAAGCAGAAAGAGACAGAAAGAAAAAGAGCAGAGACAAAATGGGAAGGCCAATTATCCTGAAAACTAAATCATGGAATAAATCAGAGAAATGGAAAGAACCCTAGAGAAATGGAGGCTGTAAGAAATTAAGTGACACTTTCAAGCTTGATATAACTTGTGAGTGGGTAGAGCTTTGTCCAGAACATGGCATAGCTAATTTTCAGTGTTGTCTACACTACCCTGAGTTTTCTCTAAGCAGAACTGTTATGAATGAACGTGATTCTTATAGGGTAGAATGCTTAGTGAAAGTTGTATAAATGTTTTCTGGATTCCATTGAGGTTGATTCTAATGGATAAATTAGAGAATGCTATAAATTAGCATGGGCTCTAAGCCCAGAAGAAATTGGGCTAGGCATGGAAGACATTAGGCAATTTCAAGTAGTATAAAATCAAACTTATAAATGTAACCCCTTGCCCTCCATTGCTGAGTCCTGATGCTCACTGCCAAGATATGCATAGTCTTTATATTACTTGATAAATGGAGGCAGGGCAGAGTCATTTTTCAGGTTATTAATTTTTATGGGTCTGATGTTTTTATGAACTTATCCTATTACCTATATACAGTTCATCAATCTGATGTGAATCTATCAGTCTGAATCACTTTAAAGCTATGATTTATGAGAAAATTCACACATACTCATATGCTCTCAGTCAAATTAACAGAGAACACATTTTATTTCCAGGACACACCTTCCATTTACCCCAATCATTATTTTCCATTTGCAAACATTAAAATATGAATTACGATGAGGAGTAAAGTACATTCTCAGATTGTCCAAAGAAACCGGTCAATTGATTTTCAATACTGTGTTAAAACTACTTGAAAGCATTTTTTAAAAAGCTAAATATAAAAATGGGAAAAACTTTAAAATACAACATATATTAAGGACAGAGATTATTTAATGATAAGTTATTTCTCATATAATTTAAATCTCAAGAACTTGAGCATCTGGCACAAACAGCTTGCATATGTATGTTTGCTGAATATGTTGAACCTCCATTTCAGTGGGGTTTGGGGACAGAGGAGAAAAGTGTCAATCTACATTCCTAGGGAACTGCTTTGTATCTTGGCACCTTGTGGCTAGAATGAAGGTCAATAACAAGAGGCTAGTTTGAGAGCTATAGATGTACCAACAAAATCTAAAAACCCCAAGACCACCTCGAGTTAGGCCTCTATGGTGGATCTAATGGAAGATTTGGAGAAAAATTATATAGGACTAATACTGACTGTACCACCTAGCTGTCTATCATCCATGGTATCTATATGCAGAATGTAAGTTTTTTCCTTATCTTTTCTGTGACTATTTTTACTACTGCCTTGTTTGGCATCATGATCATAACCTCTGCTTGTAAAAAAACATTCCTTTAAGGCACTATCCTAGTGTTTCTTTTCACTTTTGTGCCAATCTTTATGTTTCAACCATGTTTCTTATAAATAACATATTGCTAGATTTGGTTCTCCAATTCTTTTGCTACCCATCACCATTTTATGTTAACCCATTCCATTCACTCTCAGGGTTATCATTCAATCAACAAGCATTTATTATTCACTTGCTTGCGACAAATCCTGTGCTAAGCACTAGAGTAACAAAGAAAAAGCCAGAATTCCTTGCCTCAAGGAACTTATGATTAAAAACAATAACAACAACAATATAAACACCTCCCCCCAAAAGGAATACTGCTATATACTCAGCAGAACATTAGGTAAAAACTGAATATGAATTCATTGTTCTCCACTTCATACTACATTTAAAAGTATATGACAAACTAGATGGGCTTCCCATCCAAATTCATGACATCATTCAGGAAATCCATGATTCTTCTATGTGAATTGTTTAGACTGAATGAGTACATTGGGGAGTAATTAGAACAGATAGCCCAGCAGGTGACTGCCAACTGCTGTTATGCCTATGTGAAGGCTCCTAATTCTCTACCTGTTTCCTATTCTACTCTCAGTCAGGAAGAATTGATGTTTTATTTTTTCCTTTTGTTCTTGCAAAAGAAAACAATGACCTCTTGTGCACAGAGCTTTTTCAACATATCATTGGATAAAGTCCCTCATGTTCCTTTTGTGGACCAGGAGAGAAGTGATCTATCATATAAGAGTGAAATCTTGGACCCAGAATTGGGAAGAGTTGGATTCCATTGGCCTTCTGACATTGATTACTTATGTGTCAATTGAGAAAGCCATTTAAGGCCTCAGCCTTGGTGTCCAATGGTAGATCATAAGAGATCATCAAAAAGATAGACTGAAGATGAAACTACCAAGGCATGTTCACCTGTCCCTGACTGTGGGTATCACAAGACACCTCTGGAAACTAGAACAATGGGCCAAATGGAGTAAAGTGAATAAATAAAGTCAATAAAGTTTGTCTGAAAAGGTCAGATCTCTGATCCAGTCATCTTGATCCAGGAGGTTTTGGTAAATTGCAAGCTTGATATTAGTAAGCAGTATGGAATGAGTGCCATACACACTAATGCAGTCTCAAGATGCATTAAAAGAGGTGCCATCTGAGAAATAAGGAGAGCATCTGGCTCTACTCTATGTTCACAAAAAGCAACCTCAAAAAAAACCCCACCAAATAACAAACAAAAACAAGGGAGGGAGTGGTACAGATCTAGCCTGTAACCTGATGCCTCCACTAGAGCAGCAAAAAATCACATCTAGAATAAAATTAAAGTCTCCCATTCCACATGCTGACCCTGGGGATGGAGAAGAGAGTAGGGCCAGCCTGGAGAAGAACTCATAGTGTGACCACAGAAGGGAGGAAATGGGATGTCTGATATTTATTTATTTATTATATTTTTTATTCTTTTTTTAACTAGACACTAAGCTCTGTGAGTTTTTTCCTAACTACTGATTCTATTGGACCACATCTCAATTAGTGATTGAAAATATTTTTCACAAATTTTATGATGAAGAGGACAACAACCAGGAAAATATAAGATTTTGAGATCACTCCTTATAGGTTTTGCTTAAAGGAACTGGAAATAATAAGGAAATGAGAAGACAGTCATGATGGCTGGCCACAAATCTTTGAAGGATTTTCATTTAAAGGAGTAGTTAGACTGGTTCAGATTTGCCATCAAAGGCAGAATGAGTTGCAATGGATGGAAATTGCAGAGGATAATTTGGCTTCAGGGAAGTAGAATTTCCCCAATAATCAGAGTCATTCAAAAGTGGAAAGGACATCTCTCCCAGGGAGTTTAATGTTTGCACTCATAGGTCCTTTCCATCTCCAACTTAATTTTATTCTTTAAAACTCTCACTGCTGTTGGAGTCAATGAAAGCCATTAATCATCTTCAATGAGCCACCATTCATCATCAACATGGAAGTCAGCCACTGGTAGAGCACTTCATGAATCTGCACTGTTTGTTGTTTCTGCTGGTGGTGGTGGTATTCACTTGGGTCCAACTCTTTGAGACCCCATAGTCCACAGCATACCCGGCCCTTCTATCCTCCACTATCTCTTAAAGTTTCTCCAAGTTGATTGTTTCCATGGCCCTATCTGTCCATCTCATTCTGTACTTTTGAACATTTTTATCAATGATGCACATAAAGACATATGTAATATCCTTAAATTCTCCTGACACAAAGCTGGAAGAAAAAAAACACAACATGCTGAATGGGAGAATTAGTATCGGTTAGACTTGTGAGCTAAATGAAATTTAAGATGAAATTTAAAAAGAGTACAGTTGGGCACCAAAGACACCCATTTTAAAGTACAAGACTGGAGAAGTTGGGTTAGACTTAGATTTGTCTGGAAAAGGTCTAAATCCCTGACCCTCTGATCATATGATCCTGCTCATCTGTAAATTTCATCATGAGCCAACTGTGTAACCTGGGACTCAGAAACATTAATGTAATTCAGAGATGCAGTAAGAGATGCTTAGATTCAAGGAAGTATTGGTCATACTGCACAATGGCTATGTCAAACCACATCAGGAGTATTGTGTTTGTTCTAGGAACAATATTTTAGAAAGAAGATAAACTGAAGAGTCATCAGAGAAGAAAAATCACATTAGTGAAAAGCCTCAGGTTCATGCCACATAACGATTAGTTGGAGGAACTGCATTTAAGCAGAAGAGAGGATCTTAGATTTAGAATGAGAAGGATACTAGATTCCTTCCCTTCTAAATTTTTCATTGTGCAATTGAAGAAATAATGAGCTAGGGGCATTAAGTGGCCTGTCCAAGGTAAGTAGTAAGCACTTAATATGGACCTGGTGACTTATTGCCACATACACCTAGAAAATAACAGAGCAGAGATCTGAACCCAAGTCTTCCAGCTACAACTCTTTCTACTATACCTTGCTAGTCCACTTATCTTCATTTATTGTTGTTTAGTCATTTTTAGTAGTGTCCAACTCTTCATCACCCCTTTTGGGGTTTTCTTGGAAAAGACACTAAAGTGGTTTACCTTTTCCTTCTCCACCTCATTTTACATATGAGAAAACTGAGGCAAACAGGTCAAGTGACTTGCCCAGGATCATACATCTAGTAAATGTCTGAGGCCTGATTGAAACTCAGGTCGTCCTGACTCCAGGCCCAGCACTCTATCCACTGCAGTACTGTCTAGATGCTCTGAGATGGTCAATGTAAAGACACAAAGACTGGAGATGGGGTACAATTTTTGGAAAAACAGAGAGACCAGACCAGTTTAGATAGTCTGAAGACTATGGGAAAGAGGAATTATGTCTATTGATTTTTGAAAAATAAATTGGGGTAAAGGTTGTATAGGACTTTAAAACCTAAACAAAGGAGTTCATCCTTGATCCCAGAAGCAATAAGAAGTGAGTGTAGTAGATTGAGTGGGGGAGTCAGATCTCTAAGGAAAATTACTTTGTAGCAGTGAAGGTGGACTGGCTGGCAAAGAGCCTTGAGACATGAAGACCCATGAAGAGGCTGCTATGATAATTTAGGCCAGTTATGAGAACTCAGCCTACTGCGGTAGCTATGAGTACAGAGAAGGGCTCAGCTTTATCACATGTTGTGGAGATAGAATCAGTGGAGTACATGGGGTGTTCATGGAGCACTAGCACCTCTGGCGGGAAGGCTTGCTGAGCCGTTTTCAGGGCAGCTCTGGTGTCTACCTGTGTACTGTCAAGTGTGGCTCCAAGAATCCAGAGCATGCCCAGTAAAACCATCAAGGCCGATGGGCTCAACTGGGTTGAGGCCACTGATGAGTGAGGGAGAGTGTCAAGCCCAAGCATGTGAAGACTTCCCCAGACGCCACAGGCAGGTGAGACCAATTTGTTCCAACAGCCTTGGAGATGGCTGAAGCAGATGCTGTGGAGTGCTTATAGCTTGATCAGACATCAATGACATCAAGGTCATCCACTGCATCTCAGGCCATCAGCAATCATCTTGACTTCTGTCTTGCCACTAGACTCCAATGACTCTGGAAGAGAGAGTGAGGCTGACAACTTTGCTGACCTCTGCCTCACTTAAATTCAATGAACATACAAGTCTCACCCCATGATGTCACTGGTTCTCTTTGAAAAAGAAGGATCAACAACAAGAGAATCAGCAGGGCTGTTGTTGTTGGTGTTGTTGTTGGTGTGTGTGTGTGTATTCGGGTGTATCATATCTCTCTATTTCAAAACTCAATGGTAGGGGCAGCTAGATGACGCAGTGGTTAAAGCATCGGCTCTGGATTCAGGGGTACCTGAGTTCAAATCTGGCTTCAGACACTTGACACTTACTAGCTGTGTGACCCTGGGCAAGTCACTTAACCCCCATTGCCTGCAAAAAACAAAAACAAAAACAAAAAAACCTCAATGGTATAGGAATTATGCCAAACTTTGTGCTTTGTGTCTCCCCCGGAGTCTAATCCAGTTCCCTCTGTTTAGTAGGTACTTATAACAGTTTGTTATCTCCTTGTTTAGTAACCTAAGGTATGGTAGTGGGAGGATACATGCTTGGTTCCAGGTGCCTTTACCAAGGCCAAACAGGGGAGATTGCAAAGAATTGGATGTGGGCTTGATGTAAGACTTATTCCAAAGAGGAACAGTCTTCCCCACGAAGTGGATTCTCTTTCCTTGCTCATCTTCAATTGAAGGGGGAAGGGCCATAGGTCTGAGATATTATAGAGAAAATTATTGTTCAGTAGAAAGTCAAACTCGGTGGCCTTCAACTTCTCTTCCATTGAAAAAATTGTGTGATGCTGTGAATTCCCAAACTCCATCCTCTCAGAATTATTTTCCCTTAGTGAAACCTGGCCTGTTTTTATAATTTGACTACTTTTAAGTTTGATTGGTCACTCTTTAAACATGGTGTTATTTAAATTTATCTCTGCTTTCTAAGCTTAGAGAAATATATTGTCCAGGAGGAGTGGGGGGAAATAGAATTGCATCTACTTTCTTTTGAGAATGGTCTCTGAAGAATATAAAACAATTTTCTGTTAGGTTTGTTTTGTTTGTTTGTTTGTTTCCATCTTTCTAAACTCATTCAGTATATCTCCAAAACAAACATTTCTAAAAATTAACTAAAACCTTCATTAAAGAAGGACAGAGAGGGAAATATTTGTCTCTTTCCCCAACCAATTTCCTAGAAATAAAGAGATATAAGGAAGTTTACATAAAACTTTAAATGGCTGTTCCCAATAAGATTATTAATGAAGTTAAGAAATCTAAGTGGTAACTAAAGTCTTTTATTAGTGTTCCTGGAATTTTCTCTCTAATTAAAATATTTTTTTCTCTTATGTATTGTCACACTGAGTGCACCAACTATGGAAGACTTAAATAAAAACATTGACTCTTTCATGTAATGCACAGTCATGGATAGGTTAGAGTCCATTGTTGAAGATAATTTCTAAATCTATGAGATCTCACTGGAGAATTTCAGTATTTATTGCCACATTTCAAAATACCTCAACAGAAAAAATTAAGTAGAAAAGATGATGTAAAGAAAGCATGCTGGCATAAAACTAGATAATTTTTATTTTAGTGAAAATATTTTTTTCTTCTTTCCTTACAGTTTTTTTAAATCAGTGCAGATTGTCGAGATTATTATACAGTGGTATTTTTCCCTCTCTAACCCATAAATGTTATATGAGAAGTATAATGATTTCAGAGGGGTTTTTCATTTTTATTGAAGCAGAGCTAGATAATCACAATTCTGGTCTCCTAAAGTAAAATGTTAATTTTGAACTTTTAAAATTAGATTTTTCAATATAAATCCATGTCAATTCCATCTTAAACAACCTAATATGTTACAATAATCCCAGTGAGATAGTAATGGGTGTGTATTCTATTAATTAACAGAGCTTAAGCATAATATAATGAACTAGGCTATGGTAAGTAATTTCAGACCTGAGCCTTCCAACCTAATGAATCTCTGGTGTGACATATTCTTCTTCAGTGATCTATGAAAGCACAGGTGGGCACAGAACAACTCTTTGACCTGGAGTCTTTTTCTCTCTTGAGTAAGGATTTCATTAATGTCATCAAACAGGCTGATGCTTCTCATATTTGTAAGATATTTTCATTATAAATTGTGATGGCACTGCAAGTGCTATAGAGGGAACTAGCTCTGTATCATTACATAAAAACCCCCCAAAACCTCCTGGAATAAATGTCCATAGGAAAAATTCAGCCTCAAAGATTCAGATAAAACCAGGGACTATTTTGTGTCAGTATGCATACTCATATGCAGATGTGCACAGATACTCCAATCTTTAGTGATGTCTTTTATAATACTAACCCTAATGTGTAATTTTATACTTCTAATTAATTAACAGGGTAGTTAGGTGGCAAAATGGATAAACTGCCAGAGCTGAAATCAGGAAAATTTGTCTTCATAAGTTCAAATCTAGCTTCAGATACTTACTAGCTGTGTGACCCTGGGCAAGTTATTTAACCCTGTTTGCCTCAGTTTCCTCTTATGTAAAATGAGCTGGAGAAGGAAATGGTAAACCACTCCAGTATCTTTGTCAGGAAAATTAATGAATGCTAATTAATAAATTTTATACTACTAATTAATGGTAATACTAATTAATTCTACTAGATTAATTAGTAAAATGTAAACCACTTAGGGACAGAGCCATTTTTTGCTTGTCTTCATATCCCCAGTGTCTCTCACCATGCCTCGTACATAGTAGAAAGTGAATCTATTCTTACCATATTGTATATACTAAGTATAGGAATTATAGTAAACAGACACCAATGCCTCTATTCCCTCACCTGTAAAATGAGACAGAGAATAAAATGGCAAGCCACTCCAGTATCTTGGTCAAGAAAATCCAAAATGGAGTTGTGGAGAGTTAGATATGATTGAAAGATGACTGAACATCAACAACAACAAGTTGGATATAAAAATAATGCTACATGTTCTGGGCAAGATCTAGTTTGGGTTAAGCTCCTAATTCAGGCTCTTGATTGGGACACAATGAAAAAGTCATAGAGTATTAAATGCAATAAAAGCATTTTACCTCTAATCAAAGATTTTAAAATTAAATTACTAAGAGACTTATTGAAGGTTATATAGTAAGTGGTCTACCTTAGATTTGAACCTGCATCCTTTAATTCTCAATCCAGCAAATTTTCTGTTGACCCATGATGGGAAATGATGAAGAAGCCTTCATAGAGAATCCACATTGATTTTGTTGGACTTTCCCAGGGAAAGAACTTCCCTTTATGATAGACTATCCTGCTCCCCATTGTCCATCAAAAACAACAGTCTTGGCCAAGATGGTGGGGGAAAGACATTAAACCCACAGGGCTCCTGATACAAGAACTCCACAAAATAACAATAAAAGAACCCTTGGGGCAGAAAAACTATAGTCTTGCTTGCATCTCAAAGAATGGCTCTGTAAAGTATTTTTTTTTTTGTCCCATTACCTGGGCTGGCAACACTATGTTGCAGCTATTATTTCTGACAATGGTTCTGAGTTTATTCAAGATGAGTTGGAAGAATTTTTGGACAGGATGCTTATCCCAGCTGTCACCATCATGCATCACCACCCCCTAGCAAACCATCAGGCTGCAATGATGATACAGACTGCTAAAGATACCCTGAAGCAGACTGTTTTGGGAGGTTGCTCAACAAGCCTCACCATGTTTCTTATTACTCAATCTGTCATGTCATATTCAACAGTGGTAGTCAGCTCTACTGAATTATTAACAGCACAAAAATCCAAAGACCAGCCTCAACTATCCTCATCCAAATTTAGGATGACTTCTAAGATAAGCAAGAACTCATTCTCTTTCTGCAACATCTCTTCACTATTTAAAATTATTTTTAAATTTAATTTTTTCTTTTGCTTTTATATAGTCTAAACTTCTTCCTTCCTCTCTCTTGCTGAAAGACATCTCATGCAACATATTTTTTAAAGAAAAAAAGATGAAGAGAAAACTTATCAAAACCATAAATAAAAATGAGGAAAAATGATACTATATGAGGTGTTCTATACTTATAGCCTGACTCCCACACCTTCTAAAAAAAAGAAAAAAAGAATAGGAAGGTGTCTTCTCATATTTCTTCTTTGGGACTAAGGCTATTCTTCACAGTTTTACCACATTCATTTTTGATTGTGTTGTGGTGATTGTTGAATTCACATTGTTTCTTCCCTACACATGATCATCGTATGTTGTTTTCTTGGCTCTGTTTACTTCACTTTGCATCAGTTCATACAGTTCTTCTCATGTTTCTTAGTATTCACACTTACAGTTTCTTAAAGCACAGGAATGGTCTCTCACATCTATGTACCACAATTTGTTCTAAGCTAAGATAGTTGAAGGGGAGCCATGAGGGTTTTGAGGATAGATGAAAAACTTTGGAAAAGCCACTGTAATGTGTAGGACACTGTAAAAAACATTTCTTGCCTCAATGAAGGCTTAGCTGGAATTATGTTACATAAATTTGTAATAGACCAAGTTGGCATGGCTTCATGATTTTCCCCATCATAGTTTAGTCCCATCAGGTGAGTACGAACAAAGGGAAGAGATGGGGGAAAGTCATCAAATGCTGAAACTTTGCAGAGCAAGATTAGAGATAGGAGAAGGAGCAAGAGAAAGAGGCAAATGGACAGAAACACGGAAACACGGACATAGATAGACAAGGTGACAGAGAGTCAGACAGACATAGAAAGAGACCCAATGGCCAAATGGTTATGATCCTTTCTCTTTTTTAATGATGGTGGTCCTTGGGTTGCAGGGCTGTAGTCTGCAATTAAGTCTGTATTCAAACTCCTCCCAATTATCTAGACTCCACAAGAGCTTATACTCTACTGAAATCAAATTGAATCAATAGTAATTTCCATGTCAGGAAGCACTTTTAGAGGAGGACTACTGGGGAAGGGTTCTTTTGGTACTTTCACTAAATTATATAATCAGGTTTTTTAAATGTTATTGTTTCAGATTCTTTAGCAAAATAGTCTTACTTTTAATATGAAATCTCTCCTATATGCAGAACATTATGGCCTATAAAAGGGCATTTTTTTACTGATTTTTATTATTAATTATATTCTTTTATACACTATTATATGAGGCTTTAAATGTTATTCATTTTCCATGTTTTATTGGTTGCACATTGCCAAAGAAAAGCGGTACATTAAACAAAATTATTAACAATTTCATAAATTTATTTTAAATTGTTAAATAATAAATATTGACTAGGAAGCACTTGGGAAATCCAAATTGCTACATAAATACCACTTAATTGGGAAAATTCAGCTTCTTCGCTATGAGTTACTGTTCAGTATTTAGAAACTATTAATTTCCATCTTTTAAAGATCAATGGCCATCGCCTCTGCAGGCTAAGATATTTTTTTCCTAGCAAATAATTATTTTCTGGGGGTGAGCATGGGGGCAGCACTAATTTTTTCTTCCCCTTAACATCCTTCTCAACCTGAATCCTATCCATTGCTTCCTCAATATAATCTCAATTTAATTCAATACGGAAAATATTGATGGATACTTTTAGTCCAATATAGTTGGTTAGTACTGTGGAGTTTGACGAAATTAACCTGCCCCCAAAGTCAGCAGGGCTAAAGGATTCCCCCCCCCCAAGTGTTTTTCTTCTCTACCTACAGTAGAAACGAGCTAACACAGAGGCTTGTAAGTAGCGAATAATTCAGGAACACTGAATATTGTCATGGTTTGATTTTTGGGAAACATACCAATTGGTAGGTGTTAGTAAGAAATAGCAGAGAAAGAAAAAAAAGGATGGGAAAGTTCATCAATGAAATGTTTTCTAAAATCCAGAAATAAGTAAAAAAGAAGTTGATAAAAGGACAGAAACAAAAAGGGCACTTTTCTTGCTACTTTCCTAGGTTTAATATAAACTTTTACCAAATCATATTTAATTGAAGTTGAAGTTTTCATATGCAATTCTCTTTTTTTTGTTTCCTTTGCATATTGCATTTTTTGATGATTCTTGTTAAGTTCATAATAAAAAGGCACTTTGTCAGATATTATTATGATTATTATTTATTATTTTCCAAACAAAAATCTGGTAGACTCTGCTGTTACTCCTATTTCCAACTAGTAGAAGTAGAGTCATGAAATTCTTTCAAAGCACAGTCCAAATCCTATTTTCTATATTAGACATTTGCAAATCTCCATCTAGCTTCTTACCTCATTAGTGTTCTATCCCTTCCAAAATTACTTTGCCTTTACTTAAAATGTACATGTCTGTATGAATGACATTATTTCTCCCACCCCTAGCAGGACATAACTTCCTTGATGTCAGGGATTGTTGGGCTTTGTCTTTTTACCCCCAGTGCGTAGCACAGGGTCCTGCAAAAGGTAGGCACGTAGCAAATTTGGCAGAATTGAATGGAAAAGAAAAGACCAAGCTGAAGTGCTCATGGAACTTATGATCCTGTAAACCTGGCACACAAACAAACCATTAACATCAGCATAAAATAAGGCAGATTGATATTAAAAGCATCAGGGGGTCCAAGTAGAGGAACCTTAAGCGATTTGTAGAAGGCAAGACCACTTTTTCCCTTAGAGGAAGGAATGAGACAAAGCAATGAACCCATTTGTAGGAACTTTCTGGCTTTAACATTTTGCTTGGATAACTTTAAAAGGCAGGAGGAAAACTACTTATTTCATCAGGGATTCATTTATTTTCTTTGATTTGAATTAGATTTAATGAGCTGGGGGCAGTTAGGTGGCACAGTGGATAAAGCACCGGCCCTGGATTCAAGAGGACCTGAGGTCAAATCTGGTCTGAGACACTTGAGACTTACTAGCTGTGTGACCCTGGGCAAGTCACTTAACCCTCATTGCCCCGCAAAAACAACCAAAAAAAAGATTTAATGAGCCAAATGAATCTGAACCTAACCTGCAAAGGGTGCAAAGGGACAGATATTAAGATGTTACACATGGGATATACCCGTTTCAGGTCAGTTTGTCATTTAGAAGATACTTAGGTCTATGCCAAAATCCCTCATTAATTGTGAGTTCAGGCACATAACCCTTTAATTAATTTTTTTTTTTTTTTTTTTTTTTTGCGGGGCAATGAGGGTTAAGTGACTTGCCCAGGGTCACACAGCTAGTAAGTGTTAAGTGTCTGAGACCAGATTTGAACTCAGGTACTCCTGAATCCAGGGCTGGTGTTTATCCACTGCACCACCTAGCTGCCCCCCCCCCCTTATTTAATCTTGATGTGTTTGGCAGAGAACCAACATTTCAATAACAGAAGATCTTTTTTGGTCATTTTATCTTTGAATCATGGGTGACCAAGTAAATATCTAAAGAAAGTAAATCTCTTTTGTCTCAGTGTTGATATGCTATAAAAATGCCAGACAGCTTGCTTGAGCAACAGTGAATACTATGGGGCATTGACTTGAGTATAATCACAAGGGTTATACTCAACATTTTAAATGTAACCACAAAGGTTATACTCAACATAGACACATATTTGCTAACTATCATTACTGTTTTTAATTTGTTTAGACCTGTCAAAGAAAACAGAACCTGGGGTTCATCTGTCAAGATTTCATAAAATATAAGATCCATTTGCAAATAGCTTGAGGGATCTCTACCAGGATAGATTCTCATCCAAGAAATAGCCTTCCCCTCCCCAAATATACAACTGCCCTTGGAAATGAGGCAGTAGCAATATGTTTATTGGCTGCCAGGTTCTACCTAAAGAGAGGAATAGTCAATGAAAAGTAAGTCTAGAGGCCAACCTATCAACGTCTAAAAGGTGCTATATTTTTAGTAAGCATGTGCCTTACTAAATAAACAAACAAAACCCCCTTTAGACGAAGGAAAATAGAATACAGAAGAAGTCCAGCTCTGGATCAGACCTAGATTTTCAAATAACTTGATAGATTTTCTTTCCAGAGTTAGCTGGCCATGAAATTGTTTAAGGTTCTGTTCATGGATTGAATGATTCAGGACTCCTAAAAAACAGACCAAGTGCTGGCATACTTAGACACGCATTTCGGACTATATTGTGATCTAAAAATATTTTTAAAGTTCTTCAGCATATTTTAAAGTTCAAATATTAAAGGGCTTATTAATTTGGTGTAGAAAAAGTAAAGTCATCAACACTCTTAGACAAATCAGATGTTACTAAATACAATTTGGTTTCTTATTTAACCAGGAATTCACAAATGATCTCAAATCCCAATAAATGTAGGCCGACTTGTAGATAAAGAACTTGGAAATAGATGTTTCTCTTATATAATATCAGCATAGTGCCTACTGCACTAAGAAATGTTGATTGAATTGAATCAAAGAAATTGTTTTTAAAAAAATCAATTGAAAAAGAGTAGAAAAAGCAGAATCAGAGGCATTTGGGTACAAATCCCACTTGGACTGTTTCACTGTGATCTTGGGCAAGTCATTTCCTTGGGGCTGTTTCCTCAGGTATAAATTGATAGTTGGGCTAAAAGATTTCTTAAGTTCTTTTTATCTTTAAATTAGTGATCAATAATCTTGTGATTATATGTACAGTCTTGTAAGGAAGGTGGCATAGGTTTCATTATCTACATTTTCACAGATGTAGATTTCTAGACAAAAAGAGGGTTGGTCCTATGACTTGCCCAAATCAAACTGAGTTACTATGGAGTTGAAATTAGAATCTACACTCAGTGAATTCTATCCTATATTTTTGGGGGAGGGGTTGTTTTTGTTGCTATTGTATTAGAAAAAACAAGGGATAACAATCTTCAGCAATTAAGCCCCTTAAATATTGCCAAATGAAATAGTCTACAATGAATAGAGCTTTGATTAGAATCCGGAAAACCTGAGTACCCCATCCTTTGAATGAACTCCTACCTCTCCTTCTACTCTCAGAAATTCTGTTTTCTTCAAAATTTTTCGCAGGTAATGTCATCTACATGAAACCTATCCCAATTGCCATCAGCTGGTATTGTATCCTTCCAAACTTAACCTGAATTTATTCTATATCTGCTTTTGTACTACATAACCTGGGGCTCAAGACCATTTGCATAATGCATACTGTTCTGTTTATTGGTGGAGAATAATTACTCAATGCAAGGCAGAGTTAGTGAGAGCCCAGAGGAAGAGAGATTATTACTCTTACAGCAGCCAGCTTTGAAAAAGTATACCCTAGGATGCAGGTGCTTCTCCAGGGAAAAGTCCTGGAGGTTAGGGAATTAAACTAGGAAGAAGTTGATATATAGTGGAGCTGGTGTTTCAGTCTTGTCCCTCTCCCCAGTTTATCACCTTAGGGGCTTTGTGGATTTTTTCCTTGGGTATTCTCCTGTACTTCCCATACGTGTGTGTGTTACATTCCTTGAGAGAATGAAAGCTCTTTCTGTGTGTGTGTGTGTGTGTGTGTTACATTCCTTGAAAGAATGTAAGATCTTTCTTTTTTTCTTTTTTTTTTTTTTAAGTGAGGCAATTGGGGTTAAGTGACTTGCCCAGGGTCACACAGCTAGTAAGTGTTAAGTGTCTGAGGCCGGATTTGAACTCAGGTCTTCCTGAATCCAGGGCCGGTGCTCTATCCACTGCGATAAAGAAAGATCCCTAAGATCTTTCTTTGAAAGCAAGAATTGTTTCATCATTTTATCTTACCCCCAAACACCTAGAACAATTTTGGAACATAGTAATTATTAACAAGTGATTGTTGATTGCTACATCAATATGCATTTTATCTTCTATGATAATAAAAAAAGACTTAGAAAGTAAATTTAAAAAAATTGGGGGGGGTGTAGGGCAAAGAAACCTAACTGCCTTATGCCAAGATGAATGATATATTCTTAGAAGTAAAAAAGAAAAATAAACCTTAGGCACTAAGAAACACATGAATGCAATTACAGAATAAATGGTCACCAGGCCAATTCATCATCATTAATATTATTGCTGTGAGGGCACAGTATCTGGGATCAATAGAAGGAAAAGCAACTTAAGAAAGCACCATTCTGTCCTTTGGATCAAATTATAACTGTCTGAGATATGAAGGAAAAGGTGGATGTGGATCAATAACATAATCAAAAGTAAGATAAACTCGCAATGGAGATAAATTAGAGGCCTTCCCAATAAGATCAGGGGTGAAACAGGGATGTCCATTATCACCCCTATTATTTAATATTGTTCTAGAAATGTTAGCTTTAGCAATCAGAGAAGAGAAGGGAATTAAAGGAATTAGAATAGGCAAGGAGGAAACAAAACTATCACTCTTTGCAGATGATATGATGGTATACTTAAGGAATCCTCGAGAATCAAGTCAAAAATTACTTGAAACAATTAACAACTTTAGCAAAGTAGCAGGATATAAAATAAATCCACATAAATCATCAGCATTTCTATACATGACCAACAAAGGCCAGCAGCAAGAGATAGAAAGAGAAATTTCATTTAAAGTAACGGTAGATAATGTAAAATACTTGGGAGTCTACTTGCCAAGACAAACCCAGGAACTCTATGAACACAACTACCAAACACTCTTCACACAAATCAAATCAGATCTAAATAATTGGAAAGATATCAATTGCTCATGGATAGGCAGAGCTAATATAGTAAAAATGACAATACTGCCTAAATTAATTTACTTATTCAGTGCCATACCAATCAGACTACCTAAAAATTATTTTATACAGCTAGAAAAAATAATAACAAAATTCATCTGGAAAAACAAAAAATCAAGAATATCCAGGGAAATAATGAAAAAAAATTCACAGGAAGGTGGGTTAGCGGTACCAAACCTGGAGCTTTACTATAAAGCGGCAGTCATCAAAACTATCTGGTACTGGCTAAAAAATAGAGTGGTAGATCAATGGAATAGGCTAGGCTCAGGAAATGCAGTAGTAAATGACACTAGTAATGTAGTGTTTGATAAACCCAAAGACTCCAGCTTCTGGGATAGGAACTCAGTATTTGACAAAAACTGCTGGGAAAACTGGAAGATAGTATGGCAGAAATTAGGCATAGACCAACATCTTACATCTTATACTAAAATAAGGTCAAAATGGATACATGATTTAGACATAAGAGGTGATACCATAGGTAAATTAGGAGAGAAAGGAATAGTGTACCTATCAGATCTTTGGAAAGGAAAACAGTTTTTGACCAAACAAGAGATAGAGTATATTATAAAATGCAAAATGGATGATTTTGATTATATTAAATTAAAAAAATTTTATACAAACAGAAGCAATGCATCCAAAATTGGAAGGGAGGCAGAAAGCTGGGAAACAATTTTTGAGGCCAGTGCTTCTGATAAAGGCCTCATCTCTAAAATATATAGGGAATTAAATCAAATTTATAAGAATCCAAGTCATTCCCCAATTGAGAAATGGTCAAAGGATATGAACAGGCAGTTCTCTGATGAAGAAACCAAAACTATCTATTCCCATATGAAAAAATGCTCTAAATCTCTAATGATTAGAGAGATGCAAATTAAAACAACTCTGAGGTACCACCTGACACCTATCAGATTGGCTAAAATGACAAAAAAGGAAGATAATAAATGTTGGAGAGGCTGTGGGAAAATTGGAACACTAATGCATTGTTGGTGGAGCTGTGAGCTGATCCAACCATTCTGGAGAGCAATTTGGAATTATGCCCAAAGGGCGATAAAGCTGTGCATACCCTTTGACCCAGCAATCCCACTTTTAGGTCTTTTGCCCAAAGAAATCATGGAAGGGGGAAAGGGACCCACATGTACAAAAATATTTATAGCTGCTCTTTACGTGGTAGCAAGGAATTGGAAGTTGAGGGGGTGCCCATCAATTGGGGAATGGCTGGACAAGTTGTGGTATATGAATACAATGGAATACTATTGTGCTGTAAGAAATGATGAGCAGGAAGAGTTCAGAGAAACCTGGAGGGTCTTACGTGAGCTGATGATGAGTGAGATGAGCAGAACCAGAAGAACATTGTACACAGTATCATCAACATTGAGGGTTGACCTACTGTGATGGACTATATTCTTCTCACCAATGCAGTGATACAGAAGAGTTCCAGGGAACTCATGATAGAAGAGGATCTCCAAATCCAAGAAAAAAAAAGAAAGAAAGAACTGTGGAGTATAGATGCTGATTGAACCATATTATTTCTTTTGTTTTGGGTGCTGTTGGTTTTTTTTTTCTTTCTATTTTGAGGTTTTGCATCACTGCTCTGATTCTTTCTCTTGTAACAGGATTAATGCAGAAATAGGATTAATGTTATTATGTGTATATATATGTGTGTGTGTATATATATATCTATATGTATATGTATATGTATAGAGATATATAGATATAACCTATATCAGATTACCTGCTGTCTAGGGGAGGGGGGGAGGGAGGGGTGGAAGGGAGAAAAATCTGAAATTCTAAAGCATGTATAAACAAAAGTTGAGAACTATCTTTACATGTAATGGAAAAAATAAAATACCTCATACATTTAAAAAAAAAAAAGTAAGATAAACTCCAGCTGACAAAAAAGTTTTCTGCAAAGCAACTGATGAGATTAGTCAACATTTAGCCAGAGAGGATCATACAGAAATATATGTTTTCTTTTTATAAAAGGGATTAGGATCATGAAAAGAGATCACTATTGATCCTGACCCTATGTACAAAGCACATCTACATCATGGAAGGTGATGACATTTATGAAAAATTATGTTCAATCATAAAGAGTATTCTAGGTGTGAGACTAAGCAATTCTTAGCTTAGTTTTAAAAGCTACTAAAGCTTGAACATGGAGAATACCTCATATAGAAAGACCTTTAGCCTTATATGTTTTATAATTGATAGTGCCTTCCTCCTCATCCAGTTATATGATTACCAAATAAAACAACGGCCAGAGATAACATTTCCATCTTTGAAAAAATTTCAATTGCCGGTGAACTCTTGACATAGCCAGTTGTCTTGACTTATGTTTAGCCACTAGACTTCAATGACAACTTTACACTTTCCCTCTTAATTCCAATTCATGAGCAAATACAGACATTGCCATTATGATTTCATCAGTCTTCTTGGTCCATAATCCTGAGGTGTCCCTAGATTTTTGGAATCTTATGTAGTGGATCCTAGGTCTCAGCAGTTCTTTCTTAGTGGAGAAGGCTTTTAATATGAGCTTGGCATTTAAATTGCATATCTTTTGTCTCTGGACCAAGTTTGGTTGAGTTTGGAGGTCAGTGTGAGAATTGCATGAGTATCCCTTAAGCCCATATGGAATTTTCACATTAGTTTAGGCTTAATTTAGGGACTACCATTTTCTGATGAGCTGCGGCTCTTGCTGGCCTCTCCAAACACTACCACCAGATGCCATGACTGAGAGGAGCTAAGAAACATGGTTGGGCATTTGAGACTATAAAAGTCCTACTTTTCACCCCAGGCATTTTCCATTTTATGGTCTGGAATTTCTGCCTTGCTTTCTACCCCTTACTTTGAAAAGTATAACTATATGAAAACTATCATTGCCTGTATCAAAGAAAGTGATGTGCTCCATGAGTGAAGCAGAATTACAGTAGCTTAAAAAGAAACATAAGGTGCACACATTTAGGGACATTTCCATTTCAAATGTTCATGTGGACTATCTGCACATGATCTGTGGTCGAGTCTTCTGAGCTCATATTGCTCTGATCAGCCACAGTTGGAGACATTGTACCTTGACTCCAACATAATGAGGTAATTTTGGTCCTCTTTGAGAACACTGGGTAGGGGGCAGCTAGGTGGTGCAGTGGATAGAGCACCGGCCCTGGAGTCAGGAGTACCTGAGTTCAAATCCGGCCTCAGACACTTAACACTTACTAGCTGTGTGACCTTGGGCAAGTCACTTAACCCCAACTGCCTCACTAAAAAAAAGAAAAAAAAAAAAGAGAACACCGGGTAACAATGAACCAACCAACCAAGCAATGCCTCTGTAAAGGTCATGTCAACAGAATGTCTTATTTTTCATTCATGGTCTTTGTGACTTCCCAAATAAAAACTCCCTTCCCTGGATACCACTTCCCCATAGGAAAGGCAATGTGGCATATTAGATAGAGTGTTGGACTTTGATTCAGGAAGCCTGGATTAAAATTTTGCCTCAGACACTTAATAGATATGCATGTGAATGAGTGTGTGTGTGTGTGTGTGTGTGTGTGTGTGTGTGTGTGAGAGAGAGAGAGAGAGAGAGAGAGAGAGAGAGACCCTTAATCACATCATTGAACTACACTTTCCTCATCTGTAAAATGAGAGCACTGTACTTGCTCACCTCTAAGATCCATTCCAGCTAGAAATCTATAATCCCATGTGTTACCTTCTTCATTAAAAGGTAAACTTTAGATTTTGTATTTACAAGTGCCTGGTAAAGTGTTTGTCACATAATAAGTTGTGAATAAATGACTTGTACTCATTCATTCATTAATGGAGGATGGGATGGGGGATGTATTTTTAATGTGAAGCAGTTCAAATGAAGGCAGAAATTACACAGGTTGTATAAGCTGATTGCCTCAGAACTGCCTGTTTTCAAAAGTTTAATCTTAACAAAGAGCAGTCTTGGGAGTCAAGAAAACCTGGGTTGTCATACAATAGCTGTGTGACCTTGGGCAGGTCACTTAAATGCTCAATTTTCCCACTGACAACTCTTTAAGACCATAAGCACAAAATAGGTGCCCATATACCTGAAGGAACCACAGGTTGATGAAAAAATAATCTTTAAAATATGATAACTTTAAAGATAAATTTAAAAATCTTAAATGTATGGCCACTATGCTCTAGGAACTGGGATACAAGGACAATAATTAAGCAGCCCCAGTCCTCAAGAAACTTAAATTCTATTTGGGGAGAAAATGTGTTAATATACATAAAACCCTCCAGTAATTACAGAAGTTGGGGGAGACTCAGGAATATCTTATTCCCTGATTTACTATAAACCAGACCTATAATTAGTGATTTCAGTACTCTGGGCAATGACCTAAAAGCATCTTTTTAAGACAAACTCAGATTTTGTGGGGAGAGATTCTGGGTCCCATTTTGGGAGAGGTGAAAAGGGCAAGGTTAGAGATGCTAGGACAATGTAGCAGAAGTCACTGGGGGTAACAAGCTGGAATTTACCTTAATTGCATTTTTTCTTTGTTTTTTTGTTTTGTTTTGCCATGAAGAAGACTGATTTTCAGATTAGAACACATAAAAAAGAAGTTAGGAAAGAATAAAAGCTCAAGGCAAAAGAGGAATTAGGATATATTCAACTGTCCCTTTTTAAGTACTTTCACTTCATTTGGAGGAAGCAAATTATATCTAAAGATCCTGAAGAATACTTAGTTTTAATTGCTCAGGTGCTGAAACCTTGAAGTAGGTTCTGGAGGTCTGGAGATGGACAAACACTGCCCCAGGTTTCAAAAACAAAAATAAAATGGAGGCTAACCATAAGCCGATAATGTTAATACTGATCCCTGGCAGAATTGTGTGATAGCTTATTGGACAGACAAGTTTTAATACCTTAGAAAGGGAAATAGGATCACTGTGAATTAACTTTGATTGATTAAAAACTAGACATTAACAACTAGGTTTTCTCAGCTATTTGATAAGATTAGATGAGTTGGCAGGATCCTTTTTAGGTCCAAATATCTTATCCCGTGATATGAGGAAGTAAGACTAGTTGGCATAGTGGCTAGAGAGTGATCCTCAGCATCAGGAAAACAAGGGTTCAACTTGATTCTGACACATATTGGCAGATCTACTGATGATATCTAACAAAGATCACACTGGCAAAGCTAGGATTTGGGCCTAGGTCAAATCCAGTGGTTTCTCTTCTTACTATTCTTTTTTTCATTACACTACGCTGTCTCTTGTAGTTGAAAGACACCATGGTTGAGAATTTTTGAGAGAGAAAGTTTGAGAACTAACTCAGATGCTTACCCTCTCTCCACAAGCAGTCTTAGCTAGATGAACAAGGAGAACAAATTCCAGTCTCTTGTCTCTAAATTGAGTGGTTTCCAGGGCAGCTAGCTAGGTGGCACATAGTGTATCTATCACTTGGCCTAGAGTCAAGAAGATTCATCTTTGTGAGTTCAAATATGGTTTCAGACACTCACTAGCTATGTGACCCTGGGCAAGTCACTTAACCCTGTTTACCACAGTTTCCTCATCTGTAAAATGAGCTGAAGAAAGAAATGGCAAAACACTGCAGTATCTTTGCCAAGGAAACCCCAAATGAGGTCATGAAAAGTCAGATACAACTGAAAACAGCTGAACAATTAGTGGTTTTCATTAGTCTTTCTCCACATACATAGCCATTCTGACTTTTAACTATACCACAGTAACTCCCCTATTAGCTGTATCACCACAATAAAGTTGCTAAAACTGAGTCTCTGTTTCCTCATATGTAAATATAGAGATAAAGAGACCCAAGTCATAGGGCTTTTATGAAGTTCAAATGAGATAATGTATTTATATATATGTAAAGTTCTTAGCAAACTTTTGAAGAACAATTTAACACCAAATATCATTATATCATAAGATTTAGAACCAGATGGAAACTTTACAGCCCATCTAATTCAAAGCCCCAATTTTACAAATGAGGGAAGTGGTCTAGAGATAGTGGCTGGTGGGGGGTCACACTGCAAGTAAGTAGCAGAATGAGAATTTGAGACTTTCTGAATACTTCCAATGCCGGGCTCTGCTCCAGATGAATTTGTAGCTGTTACACACAATGGTTGTACTATTACCTTGTAGAATCTGTGAGTTATAAAAGCTTTGTTATTTTGTTTTATATATAATATTTAACATATAATAATATATAATACATTCTTATATGTTCTATATACTTCCATATAGCATATATCATATTGTTATATATATGAATATGAGATGTGAGGGATTTTTGCCATAGACCCCTTTCTTAATATGGTGAAGGTAGTCTGGTAAACCCATTCTCTGAATGATATTCCTAAAATGTAAAATATTTATATACCATAAATTATATACGTATATATATAATAAAATTATTTTTACATATAATGAAATAATATTTTTTTAATTACAAGATGAAATATATGGGATTTCAAAGAAAACCAAATATATTGACATATAATTACCAAAGTATTTTAACAACACATTCATAGATGATAGGTTAAGAGTCACTGTTTTAGAATAACTGGGGATTATCTGGACTCTCTCTCTCTCTCTCCATATATATATATATATATATACACACACACACACACACACACATACACACATATGTATGTATATGTGTATTGATAGATACATACAGATACATAGATATCTACATACACATACATATGTTTATATATAGATGTGTGTGTGTGTGTATATATGTATGACATTTGAAAGGTTTCTTTCTTATGTTTTGCAGTATTTGCCTCCTCCCCCATTTTTCTATTAATCAAGTTTTTGTTTGTTTTTGTATAGTGAGAATCACTCACTATTGCAAAGTGTGTTCTCAAGAGATTATTTTTATAACCAGAGCTCTCAAGCCGCTGACACAAAATATCCCCTACTGGCAAATATCCCTGCCTTGCTGTATAATTTAAGTGATTTCACTGCCCTAACCAAAGGCTAATGTTTGTGATTAGGGCATTCAAACTCACTTTCTTGACAATTCCATAATATCCAACAACAGTTTTTCCAAGAGTCACTTTTCAATGTGCATACAGATGCCATCATCCTCCTACATGCTTATAACTTTTATTTGCGGAGGAGGGGACTCACAAACTCTTCTTGCTTCCCCCATGACTCTTCTACTCTGTCTTTATGCCTGATGCTGAATTCCTTATTAGGTTTTAAAACACAGCCCTGGAATAAGGTGATTATTGTTGTATCAAAGAAATTAGAATATTTCCTGTGGCCTTTTCCTGATAGATCACTTTGAGGAGTTAAAAATGTATGCTTTCTATGTTCACTCTCTATTAAGATGGAAGAAAAGTTTATAGGAAGAAATTATAGAAAAGAAATAAAGGCTTGAAAAAGGTGGGTATTTCTATCCTGAATTCCTAGAAGTGTTTCTGATAATCTCCAGTGAAACTGTGTAATGCCCAAACTTTTAATTAAATCCATTTTGATATTCAGAACAAATATATGTCAATATTTTTAGTTTCAGGGACCAAAGAAGTATCTATGGCAAAAATCAAACATACTTGTAATGAAGGAAGTATGGCCAAAACTTTGCCTTTAGTGTGTGAAATCTAGCAGTTGCTGACATCACTCACAGTCCTGGGCAGCATAGAAATAAACAAGGCCTAGTTTGCAAACATTATTAGTTTCAATAGGAAGTTATCAAATGCTGGGCCCATGGAAACTCAGCAGCACCCTCAACAACAGGCCACAATACTTGAAAGGCTCAAATAAAATCACATCTTTTTTTTTTTCTTTTTGTAACCCCTAGTACCTGTATCAAAGTGCGTCACTTTTTATTTACTAAAAGCAAAATGAACGGCTGCTTTTCAACTCATAAACAAGATCAGCATTCTAAGCCAAAAACCTCACAAAATCATTCTGCCAAATTGTACATACATCACGACTATTACTTCTTTTAACTATTTCTGCAAAACAATGAGGAGAAAGTCTAAAAATGTTCATGTTTGGATAAAACTTACTTCCATATGAGTACCTTGGATTAAATCAAAGGTTTTCAACTATTAATAATGTTCTTTCCTTGATTCTTCTCAGCAATACAACGGTACAAGATAGTGCCAAAGGACTCATGATGGAAAAGACTCTCCGAATCCAGAAAAAAAAAAAAAAAAGAACTGTGGAATATAGATGCAGATTGAACCATACTATGTCTTTTGTTTTTGGTGCTGTTGTTTTTCTTTTTTGAGGTTTTTCCTTTTTGCTCTGATTCTTTTCTTATAATAGAACTAATGCAGAAATATGTTTAATATTATTGAACATATATAACCTATATCAGATTACTTGTTGTCTTGGGGAGGAGGAGAGGGATGGGAGGGAGGGAGAAAAATTTGAAACTAGAAATCTTATAAAAACAAATGTTGAAAACTATCTCTACATGTAACTGGAAAATAATAAAAATAATTTTATAATTATAAAAATAATGTTCTTCCATTTTTACAGTATGCCTTTTCTTGAGATAATCATTTTCCAATAAACAATCTCTCCCCTAGCTCATATAGTACCTCTCTCCTCCTCTCCAAAAGAAACAATTGAAACAAACCATACAATAAGGTAAATAGGATTCGTAGTGCATGAAATTATTCTTCTCTTACGGTTTATCATTTTGTAAGAGGAAGGGAGTGTGTTTTAAAAAGGGAGTGTGGTTAGTCATTGGAACCAAAATTGGTCATGGTATTTTTTCTAAATTCCATTTCCTTTTAACACTGTCCTTCCCTTAGGCAATTTTAGTTTATGTGTGTCTTAATCCTGCTCTCTTCATTGCCCTTTGAGTCACCCATAACTCTGATTTCTTAATGTAGCTAATTCTAGTTATGAGTGTAGATTTCATGATAGTATATTGAATGATGGTAGCTAAAAGGCACGTATTTGTTAGCTGGTGGGATTATCAGATTATCAGATTTCATTAGGTTACCCCATTGATTTCTCTATTTTCTTGATAGTAACAAATACTTCCTAACATGTAATAACTAACACTTAAAATACTGCATTAACAATCAAGTTAGTTCATCTCAATATTTATACCTAACATTATACCACATCCTACTTGCACAATTTTTATGCTTATATTACTATGATTAAAATTTCCACTGAGGAAAAGATTATCCAGAAAGTCAGCTGTGGTTATGAAAAACCTAACAGTATTCATTGATAGCAAATGAGTTTGTATATTCACCATGAATCTCAAAAATACAGCCTTCGCCCTTAGCTAAAAGAGGTCTTTTTTCCACTGCCCCTGAAATTTATTGTCAACTTCAGCTCATTCTGAATTTTATATCTTGATACTATTCTTTTAGGATGATTCCTGTCTTTTGAATTCAGACTCTAATGCCCCAGCTGTTGTTTTCTACGCTCATCTTTTCAAAATTTAAGTTGGTTGATGAAAGCCTTGTGTATCCATATTCATCTTTTCTGAAAATGTCCTTTTTTCCATCCTTATTGAAACGATTTCTGTTTAGTCTTGGGTGCTTCTCATTCATCTTAGGCCAATTTTAGCTATAAACTATTATAATGTATACAAAGGATAATATAGCATACTCTCTTTTCTCTGATGATTTTCTTTTCTTTCACAATTTAGAGTATATAAAAGACTGGATGAAGTTTTTCTCTCCTGTATCAGTCAACACATTCTGGGATGGAAGTGGTCACATGCTTAGGTTCTAATGATTTCTTCTTCAGTTACCAATTCTTTGCTGATGTTGAGAATCACATCCAGGATAAAAATGTTTGTTATGGTTCCCAAATCATCATCTCTTTCCTCTTTCTGTCCAAGGCTATGCAGTCTACTCCCGCAACCCTTTCCCTTCTGTTTCTTATTCTATTGATAATCACCCAAATGCTCTCTAGCATGTTTGATTCGTCCATATCTTATGATCACCCTTTTAATTTTTATTTGTTTTTAGGTTGTTCTTTGTTTCTTTTAATTAATTACCTGAAGCCAGGTTTTAAACCATGTTCTCAGAGATAAGGGGCTTTGAGTGATTACAATCCTATAGTCTCTATCAAGGAAAAAAGGTTTTTTGTTTTATAAATATCATGGCTGTCAATGTGCTTCTGTCCTCAGTAGCTGGCTAGCTGTGTTCTGGACTAAGGGAGAATCAGAATCCAGGTGTGCAGGGACCCCCAGATACTCTGAATTCAGGGCTGGGGTCTTCAGAAGGTTCGATGGGACCAGGCCCCTCTGCCCGTTTAGCTCTCCATAGAAGAAGTCCTCATCTGCTGAGCCCAGCACAGTGATGACATCACCAGTGCTCAGGGTCAGCTCTTCAGTTTTGCTCAGACTGGACCTCTTCCAGGGAGGGTAGTCAAAGACAGCCATCAGGGTCTGTGGGTGCTCAAACTGGGCTCACTGGCGGGGAAGATAACACTTTTTTTTTGCATTTTCATAAAGTATTTTATTTTTTTCCAGTTACATGTAAAGATAGTTCTCAACTTTTGTTCATACAAGCTTTCCAATTTCAGATTTTTCTCCCTCTCTCCCCTCCCCTAGATAGCAGGTAATCTGATATAGGTTATATATATATATATATATATATATATATACACACACATATACACACACACACATATATGTATAATAACATTAAACATATTTATAAGTATATGTATAATAACATTAAAAATATTTCTTCATTAGTCATATTATAAGAGAAAAATCAGAGCAATGAGGAAAAACCTCAAAATAGAAAAACAACAGCACCAAAAACAAAAGAAATAGTATGGTTCAATCAGCATCTAGACTCCACAGTTCTTTTTTTTCCCTGGATTTGGAGATCCTCTTCCATCATGAGTCCCCTGGAACTCTTCTGTACCATTGCATTGGTGAGAAGAATATAGTCCATCACAGTAGATCAACACTCAATGTTGATGATACTGTGTACAATGTTCTTCTGGTTCTGCTCATCTCACTCATCATCAGTGCACGCAAGGCCCTCCAGGTTTCTCTGAACTCCTCCTGCTCATCGCTTCTTACAGCACAATAGTATTCCATTACATTCATATACCACAACTTGTCCAGCCATTCCCCAATTGATGGGCACCCCCTCAACTTCCAATTCCTTGCCACCACATAAAAAGCAGCTTTTTTTTTTTTGGTACATGTGGGTCGAGATCACACTTTTTATAAATGATCACTTTTCTGGTTTTTATTTTGTTTTGTTTTTTGCTGGGCAACAGGAGTTACATGACACAGCTATTAAAGTGTCAAGTGTCTGAGGCCAAATTTGAATTCAGGTTTTCCTGAATCCAGGACCAGTGCTTTATCCGCTGTGCCACCTAGCTTCCCCCTAAATTCTCACTTGGAATTAATTGCTATACCTTATGTTGAGAGATAGTATGGGAAGGTAGAAAGTGTACTTCATTGGTATTTAGGAAAGAACTGGGTTTATACCGTATTTCTTATATTTACTAATTATGGTACCATGGGGAAGTCAAACTTTCTAAGCCTCAAGTTCCTCATCTGTAAAAAAGGGATATTAATTTGAAGAGCTTACACACAGGGTGTTTTGAGGCCCAAATTATATAAAACCGTGGAACAATGAAATCTTAAGGTAATATATAAATGTCTCTTGTTATCTCATTCTTTTTTATTTGGTTTCAGATAGAAAATCTGAGGACTACTCATTATTCATTATTGTTATTCTTTTCTATCAGTGTTCTGAGGACTATCATATAAATGCATAAATGACTGCCATTTGTAATTGATTCTTTGTTACTGTTGTTGATAGACATAGTAAGATAAAAGCAGGCAATGTGCTTGTGACTGCATTGATAAAGATAACTCTCAGATAATGCAACTTCCTCTATCAATACAGGTTGCTACCTTACTTGCATTTATACAAACAGAGAGCGGGTGCCCACAACACGGACAGGTAATATTCTTGGTTCAATGGACTATGCCATGCTGCCTTCAATACATGATAGCTACTCAATAAACATATTTTATTGGAAAAAATATTCTTGCTTATTTTTTCCTTCCAATTTTTATTTCAACTGCTATTTTTCTCAGTTTCATGAAAGTGTAAGTCCTTCACATTCTAGTATATAAAAAAGGACTAGTTTTTTTCCTCAATGAATGCAAATAAAATTCAATTCCTCTGCATCCTATATTTATAGTTAAGTATAGAAGAGAAAAATGTATCATGTGATTTGGATTAGAAGAAGCCATGACAATAAGTACCCTTTATAGATAATGTTTACAGCAAATGCTATGGCAAGAAACACATCCAATATAAGAATAAGTAAGGAACATCTAACCTTTTCATGGATTTTCTGGCTAGGTTCCATCCCCTCCATATGTTCTGACTCTGTGGACCCTTCTCCAGATGCCATTTTTCTTTGAATGTGAGCATTTTGTTCCCGCAAGGCAACAATCTGCAAAAGAAAAGGAGGTAATGGTTGAAGGAGTGAAGGGAAAAGAGTATAAAGTTGAAAACGACAAAAGGATTGGCTCAAAAAACATTGTTGAAATCTGGAAAACAGTACTGTAATGCCAGAAATTTAATCATCAATTCATTCCTATTATCCCTTTACAGTTTTTCCTGGCAGACATTAATGTTAATTCATTTTATTCCTAGGGCTTACATATACATTTCCTATGAAAAATTCAAGGTCCAAGGCAACTTTTTTTCTAAACAAAAAATGAACATTCATAAACACTAGCATATCCATGATAAATCTCTGGATCTGTCTTCTGTACCCAATGGTTTTTCACTAAGTAGTGACTTTTGTCTCAATTTCTTGCCTTTCCTTATTGAACAAAACGCATGATGATTGTGAATGCAAAAGTGAAGACTAATTATCACACCTGGTATCAGGGCCTGTAAGGCTAAAGTCATCAATTTCACAGAGATTAGACAGAAACCATTTTTGGGTTTTTTTTGTTTTTTGTTTTTTAGTGAGGCAATTGGGGTTAAGTGACTTGCCCAGGGTCACACAGCTCTATCCACTGTGCCACCTAGCTGCCCCCAGAAAGCATTTTTGAAGAGGTAATAATCCACACTTGAGCTAAAACTTTATCCTTCAGTGAGAATGCAGCACCCATTGTTTGGATGGCATCAGGACTATCACTTCTAGACTTACGTTCAAATAAATGAGAAATACCAGAAAAATCTGGAATATTGATTCATTTAAAATTTCAGCTCATCTTCATAGATTTAAAAATTTTTGGCACTGGGGTGGCAGCATGATGCTCAAAAAAGACCACCAGATTTAAAATTAGAAGGCTTGGGTTCTAATCCTAGTGCTTCTGTTTAAAAACTTCATAAGTTAGGGGCAGCTAGGTGGCACAGTAGATAGAGCACTGACCCTGGATTCAAGAGGACCTGAGTTCAAATGTGGATTCAGACACTTAACACTTACTAGCTGTGTGACTCTGGGCAAGTCACTTAACCCCAATTGCCTCACCAAAAAAACCCCTAAAAACTAAAAACACTACATAAGTTTAGGAAAATTCCCGAATATCTGACCCTCATTTTTCACATCTTTAAAATCAGGGGCCTGGATTATATGACCTTTAAGATTCCATCCAATTCCAAATCTAGACTTTCTTGAAGCTGAAGAAAGAAATCAGTTACTCCTACCTCATACAGTGTTAGCCAGAATCATGCTAAGGATAAAGTCTATATTTTCAAGATTCATATTGAACATACAAATGCATTTGCTATCTATATGAATGCTGTTAAGTTTTTGTAATCATAATCTTTCTGTATCATCTTCTCTTCAGTGGAAATGTAAATCATTGGAATATAATAGCAAAAATTGTTCAAGTTGAAATAGGATGTGATATAATATTAGTTGTAAATATTGAGATGAACTAACTTGATTGTTAATGCAATATTTTAAGCATTAGTTATTACATTAAAAAAAAATTTTGTGAGGCATTTGGGGTTAAGTAACTTGCCTAAGGTCACACAACTAGTAAGTGTTAAGTGTCTGATGCTGAATTTGAACTCAGGTCCTCCTGAATCCAAGGCTGGTGCTGTTATTACATTTTTTAAAAGTATTTCTTACTATCAAAAGAATAGAGACATCAGTGTGGGAACCTATTTCAGGTTACTATTTAAGTGTGAAAGTTCTTTGAAACCTGATAATCCCACCAACTGACAAATATGTACCTTTCAGCCACCATTATCCAATATAACTGTCATGAAATCTGTGCTTATAACTAGAAATAGCAACACTGAAAATTCAGAATTATGGATGATTCAAAGGACAATGAAGAGATGTATGATGAGCACATGTGAGGGTACCATATTTCCACTGATCTTTCTATACAAAAGAAGGGACTCTCAAATGGATCTGTGCTCTCATTAGTTTGGACATTTCCTAAAATGATATTGATGGCAATCCATCTATACTTGCCTATCCTGTGTGAGTCAGCCATATCCTCTTTACATTTACCTAATGTGCATTCCTCACTTTCTTTAGACATTGGGAGAATACCAGTGGAGAAAACAGATACATCATTAACCCTTGCCACATGATCAACCCATATTCTTATGCTAACAAGTTTTATAACCAAGGAAAAACATTTCAGTTCTCTAGAGTCCAGTTTCCTAACCTGTAAAAAGAATGGTGTAAATTACCTGATTTCCAAGGTGCTTCTCACTGCTATACACTAGTGGTTTTCCCAACTACCCCTACTGATACTTCTTGAATTCCAACCTAGTCTTTAAAACTCAACTCAAATGCCACATTTTCTAAGAAGCCTTCTTTGTTCTCCCAAGTTGGTAATGAATCTTTCTCACCTGGGGCTTCATGTACGATTTTGTTTATATCTTTCATTCACTTAGCACATATTAATGAATCACGTGAATAATTGATAAAGCATTTACTAAGCTCTTAGTGTGGACCAGAACCTATGACCATATCACTTATATCATAGTTATTTATGAATACGTTTTGTATCTCACTACTAGAGTCTAAGCAGCATGATGGTAGAGCCAGTGAGTTATCTGTGTGGCATAACTACCTTAACAGGTGTTACTGTGTTCACAGTAATGTGTGTGTTTGTATACACACAGAGACACACATGTATGTTTGTATGTGTATATGTGTGTGTATATGTGTATATGTCCATGTATGCATCCATGTGGACGGATGGATAGATATTGACATATAAACTTGGATGACTATTCTACATGTGTAACCTTCAAAACAAGAAAACAAGAAGCTTTGTTAATATCTTACTTGCTGCTTTTGTCTGTAACTATCAGTAAGAGTCATCTATTCAATGAAACATTTTAAGAGGGCTATTGATAAGTCAGAGTATACAGAAGAAGTTGACCAGGAGCATGAAGGGAGCAGAATGAGTGAAGGAAATGGGTATGTTCAGATGGAGAAGAGACAACTTGGTAGGTCAGGAGGAGGACAATTACCTTTAAGTTTCTGAAATGCTGCCACAAGGAAAAGGGATCTGACTTGTTTAGCTTAGCTATAGAGGTAATAAGAGCAAAAGGTGGAGACTGTGGAGGATGAGATCGAGTAGTGTGCTGGGTTTTCTCAAGAAGTACCCTAACCCTGGAGTTCTTCAAGCAAAAGATGGATGACTACTTTCTGGGACTGTGCACAAGGGATCCCTGCCCAAGCAGTGATTTGGTTAAATGATCTCTGAGGGGTTGCTTCAAAATCTGAGTTTCTATAATAGTTGTGTGCTCAATGAAAAAGTTAATTTAGTAATGGCAGGATGATTAGCGGGACTCTTCTTTCACAGTAACTTTTTTCTTGGGAAACACATCATCTGGAACAATAACAGCTTATCCTAATCTGTCATCTTGAACTGAAAAATAAGGGTTAGGGGCAGCTAGGTGGCGCAGTGGATAGAGCACCAGCCCTGAAGTCAGGAGTACCTGAGTTCAAATCCGACCTCAGACACTTAACACTTACTAGGTGTGTGACCCTGGGCAAGTCACTTAACCCCAATTGCCTCACTAAAACAAAAAAAACAAAACAAAAAAAAAACACACACACACACACAAAAAGGAAAATAAGGGTTAGCAATGAACTTTTCAAGGTCATAGCTACAAGTCATATAATTTTAGAGTTGGAAGGGATTTCAGAGGTTACCTGGTCTAACAGGTACCAGAAGTAAAAATTCCTTCAACTCTATCTACAATGTCTTCTATAGTAGAGGTGTCAAATTCACAGCTTACTCCTGAATGCAGTCAAACCAGATTAAAACATTATTGTTGTTTTCATTTATGAAGATTGTTATTTCGTCATTGTTATATTTATTTTATTATTTTTGAACCTGGGATCAAGAAGACCTGAGTTCAAATTCAGCTTTGGTCACTTAGATTCCAGTCACTTTAACCCTCTTTGTCTCAGTTTTCTCATCTGTCAAATGAGCTGGAGAAGGAAATGGCAAAGCACTCCAGGATCTTTGCAGAGAAAACTCCAAATAGGGTTAAAAAGAGATGGATGAAACTGAAATGACTGAACAACAATATTTATGCAGTGCTCTGTATCAGGTATCATACACATCTCATGCACATCTGCATACCTCATATTATCCCCATCTTACTGATGAAGAAACTGACACAAACAGAGGTTAAGTGATGCTCAGGGTTACATAGCTTAATAAGTGGCTGAGGCCAGATTTGAAGGAGGTAGGTGGTATTATTTTCTTCCTTTTACATATGGTAAAACTGGGGCAGACAGGAGTTAAGTGACTTACCCAGGATTATATAACTAGTAAGTGTCTGAAGCTGCATTTGAACACAGGTCTTCCTTACACCAGACCCAGCACTCTATCCAGTGTATCCCCTAGCTGTTTGTTATATCCAGTTGAAATGTATCTTTCTGTAACTTTAAATCACTGAACATAGTTTTTTCTTTGGGGTCATGTAAAACTAAACCTCACCTTTTTTTCCCCCTCATGACAATACTCTTAAATGCTTAATTCAACATTGTTATACAAGTGCTTAAAATACTTAAAAATACTTAATACTTAAATACTTATTCAAAATACTTAAAGACAGCTATCAAGTCCCCTTAAATGTTTTCTTCTCCAGCTTCAACATTGACTCCATTCACTTAACAACAGAAACAGACTAAAGGAACTTGGAAAAATAATCAGAAATCTGCTTTTAGGATAGATTGAGTTGTGAAAGAATGTTAACATGGGAATCAGGAGCACTGATTTAAATTGTAGGTCTGCTGCTAACTAGGGGTGACCTTGGGCAAATCACTTAACCTTTTAAGAGACTAGATTTGCTTGTTCATTAAAACAAAAAACACAACAAAACAAAAAGAAATCACATTTTTAAAAAGCCTCATAAGAAGGCAAAACTAATCTCTTAGAAGTAAATCCTGGCAAGAGCTTCATTGAAAAGTTAAACACAATGATAAGAATGAGAACACCAACAGCTTATTTAGTAGGTCTCCTTAACTGCAAGATTAGCCTTACATGCTCTTACCTAAACACTAAATCCTTGCTAAAATCATTATGTAAAGACAGGATTTGCAAGCACCTTTTTCCAATGAAAGGCAGAATGGTGTAATGGTTAGAGAGACAAGGCCTCAGATTCAGGGTGGCCTGTATTAATGTCCTGCCTCTATCTCATGACTATATTTTCCTGGGAAAGACACTTGACCACTCAGTACCCCTAGGTAGCCACCATGACTATAGATCTAAGAAAAGGGGATGCTTTTCTCCAATGAAATCACAGATTCAGTCCCAGTTCCCTTTTACCTCTAAATTAAAACAAATAAAATAATACTTTCAAAATCTAAGAAATTCCATGTATAGAAATAGGTATACATAGAAAGTTCTTTATGCTTAATGACTACAGAAGGAATATCTTCCATTGGAAACAATAATTCCAAGAAATTAATCAGGTTATGGAAACAGAACCTCAATTATTTGTTTAGTCATTTTTCAGCAGTGCCCGACTCTTTGTGAACCCATTTGGGATTTTCTCAGCAGAAATACTGGAGGACTTTGTCATTTCCTTCTCATTTTACAGATGGGGAAATTGAGACAAACAAGGTTAAATGACTCGCCTGGAGTCATACAGCTAGCAAGTGCATGAGGCCAGACTGGAACTCAGAAAGATGAGTCTTTCTGACTCCATGCCTGATGCTCTATCTACTTCACTATCTAGCCTACTGGAACTTTAATAGAACTTTGTTCTATTAAAACACATATTCTTATTGCCTTGGCCTGATCTTCCATTCCTCCCTTCTCTCCTGCAATAATACAAGGAATGTTGCATAGAGTAAGACATACCCAGGGGAGCTATGAATTCTATGCCCTCACTTCTGCAATTATCCAAGTAGTTACCTGGATCTTTGATGTACCTAGAGGTTTTCTGGGCTGCCTACCATAAGCTGAAATTAAACCAGTTTTGCTTTTTTTTTTTTTTTTTGGACAATGTGACTTGCCCAGGGTCACAAAGCTAATAAGTGTCAAGTGTCTGAGGCCAGATTTGAACTCACGTCCTCCTGAATCCAGAGCCAGTACTTTATCCACTGCACTAACTGGCTACCCCCGCGATAGGTTTTTTTTGTTGTTGTTGTATTTTTTTTTCCTAGGGCAATGGGGGTTAAGTGACTTGCCCAGGGTCACACAGCTAGTGTCAAGTGTCTGAAGCTGGACTTGAACTCAGGTCCTCCTGAATCCAGGGCCAGTGCTTTATCCACCGTGCCACCTTGTTTCCCCCCCGCCCCACAATAGTTTTAAGAACAGAATGAAGGAAAGAGATGGAGTGAATTCTCCTTCATTAGACACAGTGTCAGAATGAAGTCTCTACTGTATGCCTTTTACTACGTTATATGCAAATATTTCTTCCTAGATTGTATTCTACATTATGAAAATGGATGACTAAAGGTACTGTTATGATTTTTTTGTTTATTCAAGTTATTAAAACTGTTCTTTAACATAATCCCCAAATTTGGTTAAATACTATTGTGACCTGGTTGATAGAGTTGGCCTCAAGTGAGGTTAAAATACAACTTTGACCACAGTGGCTTAATGACCCTGAGCAAGTCACCTAACCTGTCTCTGTCCTCTAAGTCTACAAGGTGCAGGGAAGCTACTGACTTGTATCGTTAGAGGGAGTTTCTTCACCTGGGGATTCCCTATACACATGAAATCACAGTAGAGGCTCAAGCCCTTTCATCATCATTATCATCAATTAATTAATTAGTTAATAATTCAGGATAATGATGCCTATGATTATGGAGATGACAGACATTATAGGACCAAAGAATTTAGAGCTGGAAGGAATCTTCGGGATTATCTAGTCCAATCCTAACATTTTACTTTTGATAAAATTAAGCTCTATGAATGCCATATGACTTGCCTAAGATGATAGAGATAGTAAGTATCAAAGCTGGAATTTGAACCCAGATCTTCCAGCTATCATTAGTATTCTTTATCCTAAACCATGCTTCCTTCTTAGATGTCATTAATGAAAATAATAACATCATTACTTCATGCTGGTCAATTATATATTTATTATATAGCATGTAATTTTTTTCAAAAAATCCTAGGAGGCAAATATTATAAATATTATTATTTTCATTTTATAGATGAGGAAATTAAGATTGGAAAAGTTAAGTGATTTGCCGATGGTTACATAGTAAATTCTAGAAACAGGATTCAAAGCCAGGGCCTCTAAATCCAACTGCAATGTTCTTTCCACTAGCTAGTTGGCATAAGGTTTAGAATCAGGAAGACCCGAGTTAAAATCCAGCCTCAGACATTGACTAGCTGTGTGACCCTGGGCAAGTCATTTACCCTCTGCTGGGCAGTTTCCTCATCTGTGAAATGGGTATAATAATAGTCCTTACCTCACAGGCTTGTTGTGAGTACAAAATGGCTAATTATCAAGTGCTTTGCAAACTTTAAATCACCATATAAATGCTAGCTTTTATAGTTGGCTAGTCTGGACTTATTCTCCCCAACATGACTGATTTTCAAGTAAACTACATAGATTCTATAGTAGAGGGGACATTGAAAGTCTTATCATCTGATCCTCTCATTTTAAAAATGAGAAAACTGAGGCTAAAGGCAGTTGATTGACTTGCCCAAGGTCACACAAGTAGTGTCAGGTTAGGATCTGAACTGCTGGCCTCTGACTTCCGAGGCAGGGTGCTTTCTGCAGTATTACCCTAGAACTTTGGGAACTATGTGCAGATTTTGTTCCCCTCCCAAAGATAGTGGTCACATTAAGCTTAATCAGTTACACAGACTACAATGCCAGTATTGGACGTAGAACAACTAAACTTAACGTGACTATTCCAGGGCCAGAGGTAATGGTGCTTGGCTTTGATTGAACACAGAACTAAAGCTAGGAGACAGATCAAAGGTAAGGTTCAAAACCAAAGGCGGAAGCAGAACCTAGGAAGAGAATGGCTTCAGAGAATTCTAGGAAGCTTTAGATTAAGGAAGAATCAGGGATTCCCCAAATAGGTGGAACTCATTATGCTACATGTTCCTTAATGCTGTCAAGTACAACACAGTTTAAATAACATGAGACACAAGGAGTCAGGACACACTTCATGTGCATTATAACCAATACTCTAGCCTTAAGGATAAGGAAAAGAATAGAGAAATAATCTCAAGATCATGCAGAAATTAATTTCAACCAATACTTTCAATCTTCACCCCTTCTACCCCCCATAAAGCCTTTACTCAGAAGTGAAAACAAGCAGCAAAATGGAATGATTTCATTTGCACCTGCCCTCCCCTCTGTTTTCTCTCACCAGCCTCCTAGAAGTGTTAATGAACAGAAGATTGCTGCAAAGTTATAGAGGAAATGGAAAAGCATGATAAATCAGGGCCCGGAGAATCAGCTTCTGAGTAACCAAAAGGTAGCAAGAGCTTCCAAAAACATCCAATAAAGAAGATTCCTTTTTAAAGAGAAGACAAGTATTATTGCCCCATCTAGAACAGCTTCAGCTACAAATCAGATTCAAAAGACAAAGGTGAAAAGAAATTACCTTTTGATATGTCATTTATTTTGGAAGGTAAAAGTTGGGGCTACATCTTGATAAAAAGTCAAATTAATGTTTCAGCACACCTTTCTTGACAGGCTGCCACAAATTGCATTCAGTCATCTCCACTATCATCATCTTTCCAGTTTTTCTATTTTTCTCAAGTCAACATTTTTCAGCATGTGTCTGACACATTGCATCAATTCCCCTGTCATTAAGCAGTAGGCTGAATCAAAACTCAACTACTTCATATGTTGAAATGTAGAAATAAACTTTTTATTTATAATAACATTATAAGATATCTCCTTTCCCACCCAATACATTCTCTCTCCACTATCTCTCCTTTCTCGCTTCTCTTGCTTCCTTCTTTCTCTCTCCCTCCCTCCCTCCCTCTCCCTCTCTCTTTCCTTCTCTCTCTCCCTCTCGCTCTCCTTCCCCCCCCCACTCAAATATCTCCAGTACAGACTTGCATTCTAAAACCATTATGGAGTAATTAATAATTGTAGGCCTTTTCAGTAGCTATGCCATTAGCATGTGATCCAACTGACTCCTACTCTGTAGAGGTAAATATAGGAATTCTCAACATTGACTGTTCTGTGATAAATTATTACAGAGAATTACAAATAAGGATTTTTAAAAAGAATGTTCCAAATTACCATCCTGTAAAAAGCCAGGTGGTACAGTGGATAGAGGACTGGGTCTGGAGTCAGGAAGACTCATCTTCATGAGTTCAAATCTGGTCTCAGACATTTACTAGCTGTGTGACCTGGGGCAAGTCACATAACCTTATTTGTCTCAGTTTCCTCATGTGTACAATGAGCTGAAGAAGGAAATGGCAAACCACTCCAGTATCTTTGCCAAGAAAACCCCAGTGTCACAAAGAGTCTGACATGACTGAACAATAACAAATAACAAAAATGTGATTCAAATAGACATTCTGAAAATAAAAGAATATATTTAGAATTTTATAGGTGACATCCTGATAACCAAGGAATTTTAACTTGCCAAATGACACATAACCTAAATCTCAATTAAATACAAGGAGAATTATTGGTTCCAAAAGATTAATAATGAAACTCTTCTCTCATAAAGAAGATGGAGGGACTTGAGATTCTGAACATTCACAGGTCATCAATTTAGTGTTGGAAGGGATATCAGAGTTCCTATAATCCAACCTCCTTATTATACAAATGAAGAAAGGGAATTCCAAGGAGTTTAAGCAATTTGTCCAAGGTCACAGAGGTAGCATCTAAGGCAAGATTTGAACTTAGTTCTTTTGATGCTAGAGACAGTTTTCTGACATACACTATGATTGATACATAAGTTAATGGGATTTCTTTATTACAAAAGAGTCATATCAAAAATTATACAGTAAAATGACTGTGGTACAAAACAATAACAATGATACATTAAAACAAAGGTGATATAAATAGTTAATGGAAGAGCTAATTCCAGATTTTATGTTCTTAAACTTCTGATCCATCCTATTTCCATTATACTACAGCTGTCCTAGATATAAGAACTTAGCCTTCTAGCTTGGTGGATCCAAATCTTAGCACTGGATTGGGGGTTGCTTAGGTCAATAGCCTGGAGGTAGCATAGCAATTTGCTTCTTCTTCTTTGGAGAGAAAGTTAAAACCAGATACCGTGAAGGGTTCCATTATTTGATTGCTTCATGTTTTCTAGTGAGATGAAGACTGATCCTGTATCATTTTCTCATTGATCCTATTCACAGTTCATTGATTTTTGTCCTATAACTACTTATGTCATGGTTCTTTGGCTCTGAACTGCAAACTTTCAAAAATTTGAAAATCCAGCTCATCTTGGCTTAAGGAATTTTGCTAGTCTTTGGGAATATGCGAGAAAGCAAGGGAGTATGGGCTCAATTTCTTTCGTCTACCAAACTGTCCTTCAAGGATTTGTTGTGGTTTGTTGCCCAAAAGTCTGGACTACTATCCTGCACCTGGACTCAAAACAATGAGTACTTTTTAGTCTCATGAGACTATCCCCCATTACCAAATTTCCATTCAATCAAGTTGTTTCCTGCACCTTAGCTTTGAAATCACATGATGTCATTGACCCGATTCTGTTCTTTGTTATGCACTCCCCAAACCCTATATAAGGAGAACTGTCCTCTTGAACAGGGTCATTGGTATAAATTGCATAAATATTTATTGACAGGTAGTATGTCCCTGCTAATTACTTTATTTATTTATTTATTTTTGCGGAGCAATGGGAGTTAAGTGACTTGCCCAGGGTCACACAGCTAGTAAGTGTCAAGTGTCTGAGGCCGGATTTGAACTCAGGTACTCCTGAATGCTTTATCCACTGTGCCACCTAGCTGCACCCCCCTGCTAATTACTATTATCTTGCTTAGAGATCTGCCTTAGTTTATCCTTTTGTTAAAATCTCAAATACAAAAACAAAATAGTACATTTTTAAGAACGCTTAGAGATAGTGTGGTACACTGGAGAAAATAAAGCACTTCATCTGAAAGTGCCAGCATGTTATTTACTGACCCTGTGACCTTGGGTGAGTCATAAAATTATAGCATGGTATCACTGGATGGGTCATCATGAGTAACCTAGCCCAGTCTCTAATTAAAGCATGCATTCCTTTGTCAAAAGGAATGCAGTAAGCTTATTAAACCATTGTTGATTTATATTTTTTCCAGGTTAAGATCATGGTTAATTAGAAAACTAAATAACAAGTTGGTTCTTAGATTTTCAACAGCTAATTAAAGCATGCACTTGTGAAGTCATTAGTAAGTAAACCATTTTTAATCTCATTGGTAGGATCATAAGGTTGGGAGATGGAAGGAAGCTAAGAAATCATTTTGTCCAACATCATTTTTAAGAGTTAATTAATCATCATGCATTTATTAAGTGCTGGCTGTATGCCAGGAACTGCACTAAGAACAAAAATTTAGTCCCTGCTATCAAGGAACTCACAGTCGAGGCATTGTACAGACATCTCTGTGCAAACAAGAAAGAGATAGGATAAATTGGAGCTAATCTCAGGGAGAAGACACCATGATTAAAGTGGACCAGGAAAGGCTTCTTGTAGAAGCTGGGAGCTTAGCTAAGAAGGAAGTCATGAGCTAGAGAAGAAGAATATTATTGTTTCATAGTTGTAGTCAAATCTGTCTTTTCATGACATCATTTGGGGTTTTCTTGACATAGATACTTCTAAGCACTTTGGCATTTCTCTCACCAGCTCATTTTACGGATAAGGAAATTGAAGCAAACAGGGTTAAGTGACTTGCCCAGGGTCACACAGCTAGTAAGTGTCTGAGGTTAGATTTGAACTCATGAAGATGAGTCTTTCTGATTCCAAGCCCAGTGCTCTATCCATTGCACCACCTAGCTGCCCTTACAGAGTAACAGGAGAAGACAAAACACAATAGGGAATGGTGACCAGGGTGGAATATTTAGATTTGGAAAGAAACAGAGGATGGAGAGAAAAACAAAAGAGGAGTAAACTGACACACACATTTAAGGAACAATGGCTTGATTGATAGGATCATGATTCAGAACTGGAAAGTAAATAGCAGGGTTATGGGGGGGATGAAACAGAAAGGGGGTACACTTGGTGGCATGGTAGCTGGTGAAGAGGATGGGAAGTGAACTAAAAGGTCACTGGAGCTCGTCCTAGACTTAGTGGGGAATTGTGGCAATATTCAATCAAGATGGGGGAGGGGGGTACTAGATATGGAATTCTGCCCATGAAACTTTTAAATACTCCAGGGTTTGGATCTTGGTTCTTGTTTCATGAGAGCTAGTAAGGAAATGACTGTGAAGTGAAAATGGCAGGGGGTGGGTTGGGTTGGGGGCTTTAGATTGGAAGGTACATGCATATATACTTACATATATACATGTATATACTTACATATATACATGTATATACACACATACATTAGAATTGGATTTATGCTCTATTAGTTAAAATTTAATATTAATTTCTGTTATATATAACATATTTATATAAAATGTGTTCATGCATGTATATGTATATGCATATACATACTTGTATATACATTTTAACATATTTGCATATATATGTTATTTTTTCTACCAAAATGAATGTTTAGTTTTTCTCTAAATCAATACATATTTATTTAGCACCTAATGTTTACAAAGGTACTTTACTAAAGATTCTGGGAGGATGGCAAGAAATAAAATTATTATACTCATGAATTTATAGGGATAATTATGAAACTGTTATTTTTAAATTGCCTATGGAGCACATTGATAAGGAAATTCCCTCTAGCAATGCATGTCAACATCTTCTTGGTAAATTAATCTCAGATAATTATCTAGAGCACAGACATATTTATGGATTTGCTCATGGTCCCAAAGCCATATGTGTCAGGGATGAGACTTGAACTATCTGCTCCTGGTTTCCTGGCTAGCTCTCTGGCTAATATATCATGCTGCCTCTAGATAAAGTGGGTTTATATTTTATTTGATAAATGTATTTAATTAAACAAGCTTCAGATCTCTTACTGTTTTCTTTAATAACCAACATCTAAAATATTTTTAAACATATATTCAGAATTTAAATTATTTTTTATACCTAGAAACATCTTTAAAATATTTTTTATAGCAAAATAGCTCCAGATGTGGTTGGGCCTAAGATTTGCTTTTCTTATCTATGAAATGTAGACAGTAATAGGTCGTTTTCTTGCTTTAACAGAGGTAACATGTTTCATTCTTCTTTTTTTTTTTTTTTAGTGAGGCAATTGGGGTTAAGTGACTTGCCTAGGGTTACACAGCTAGTAAGTGTTAAGTGTCTGAGGCCAGATTTGAACTCAGATACTCCTGGCTCCAGGGCCAGTGCTCCATGCACTGCGCCACCTAGCTGCCCCAAGAGGCATCTTTTAAACCAGAGTGGCTTGAGTTCAAGTTTAGAATTTGACATATACTTATTGTGCATCCATGGAAAATCTAGTGAGCATTTAGGGAGGGAAGGAAAGAAGAAGAAAGAAAGGGATAGAGGCAAGGTAGAAAAAGGAAGAAAAGGAAGAATGAAGGGAAGGAGGGAGAGAGTAAGAGAAAGCAGGCAAAAGCATTTATTGAGTGCTTACAATGTACCAGGCATTGTGCTAAGTACTGAGGATACAAAGAGAAAAAGGGAAAAACTACCTACTCACTAAGATCTTCCATTCCAGTAGAGGAAGACAATATATGGAGGAAATTCATGGCCAGAGAATGAAATTCTAATCTAGGGAGTCAGAGAGGGGGAGATGATCCATAGTCGGTCAATTGACATGCCTTTCTAGAAGTAATTGTAAGACTGGTTATTTCTTTGCCCAGAGGAAAAGGTGGAAAGTAGAGGGAGTGTTGGCAAGGTTGATGGCATGATGGTAGGTGGATTGGGATGTAATGAGGCTTTGTGCAGGGCTGGTTAGCTCTGGTTCCAATCAAGACCACTTAGGGTTGGATTTCCCAAACTGCGTGGATTCACTTCTTCACAAATAGGGGTCAAGGAATGGATTCTGGAGGGTCTAGTGCAAAGAGTGTCATTACAAGTATAGTGATCCAGGGACAGGGGCACCATCCTTAACAGGTATTTGACAAGATGGTCAAACTACTTTCAAAAATGAAATTGCTGGTCAGCAGAAGTAGAGTTAGCTTCTTTAGAAGCATGTTAAACCACAGAATCATAGGTACAAAGATTTAGAACTGGAATGGAGGTTAGAAGTCATTAAGTCCAATGCCTCTATTTGACAGAAGAGGAAACTGACTCATAGAGCTATTCAGTGACTTTCCTGGGATCATCCAGTAAGCATCTGAAGCCAAAGTCCAACCCAGGTCTTTCTGAGGAATGTAGTCACATGTCTTAATCCACACTCCCTAATAAAAATAACTTTAACTTTTAGTAAAATTTTGTGAGGATCAGATATAAAACTGTCCATTGTTGATATTAAGGTGGGATAAAAAGTAGAAAAAGCTCTTAAGGGGCCAGAATACTTGAGCTCCCGTCTTGATTTTGCTACCAAATAGCTGCTTGAGGTTGGAATAGTCAGTCTCAGACTTAGTTTTTAATTGGTATGGTAGTGATAATGATCATTGCTCTATCTATATTGCAGTGTGGTTAGACTAAAGTGCTTTATAATCATTAAAAATATTGATCAATAGCATGATGAATTATAAATTTAAAAGTGCTATGAGCACTTAAATAAACCATTATTAAAAGTTCAACTTTTTATTTAAAATTCAAATTTCTGTTTTCAAGTAGTATGTTTATTTTTCCATCCCAGTTTTCTAATTTATCCAAGACCATTTAAAGCATCTTTCCATAAAGACAAATCTCCCCTCTTAAAGCTATTGGGAGTTAAATTTCTTTGTTTTTCTATAAAGACAAAACTCCCTTCCTAAAGCTACTGGGAGTTAAATTTCTTTGTTTTTCAATTCCTATCTGCCTTCACCTATTTAAAAATCTCATTTTCTAGAGAATCTACACATCTAATTAACAAAAATTCCGCTCATCTATTTTTATCCCAATTCAATTAACAATTCCAAGAGTGAGAGTAAGATGGGTCTCACTACACTAACACATTGTTTGTCTCAACACAGATGCTAACTCTAGCAGAAATCTGCTCAGATTACACTGAATTTACTGTCACAAACAGAAAAGAAAACAGCTAGCAGAATGGGAAGGATTGGTTTGCAGATATGCTATTAAATGATTCTCAATAAAATGGGTGGAGGTGTTTAGTATGAACTGAATACCCACTATGTTTGAATTATTCATTAGGTTTATGACAAGAATCTAAGAGTATGAATATTAAATTTCCCAGTTAGGGGTGCCTAAATCTGACCTATGACCTTTACTCCCATTAGCACCAAATTTTAAAATATGTCATTATATAAGTATACAAATAAAATATACACATATGAGAAACATATACATATAATATATAATATACCATATACACATAGATAGACAGACAAACAGATAGATGATAGATCTCTATTTCTCTATATATCTAAAACCCTTTCATCCAAGGCCAAAGTTAAGGCAGCCCATTAGTGTGTCTGTGTTTGCTTTAAAAATATGATTTGTAATTACAAGGTATAAACATACAAGAAAAAAAGATGTGAGAAAACAACTCCTTCCACTTCTTAGCAGAAGTACAAGTTTCCACAAATGTGGAATGCTGTACATATTTTCAATTTTTTTCAATGTCCTGATATTTTTCTCTTCTTTTTAAAAATTTTCTTCTAAAATATTCTTCATTTTATAGAATGATTCTTTGGGAAGTAGAGGGGAGATGTACAGGGGAGAAATTTAGGTGATGTATAAACAAAAGCTATTAATAAAAACTATTTTGAAAAACAAATGTGATTTTCAGATTGTAGGGAAGCAGGTTAACAAAAGTTTGGAACCTGATTTATTCCCTATCACCATTAGTTTTGCCTATTCAAATAGGTCCCTAAATCTTTATTTATAAGTGCAAGAAAATGAGGCAGGGGCATTTTTCTCAAAGGGAAGTCAGTGCTCTTTAAAATGGCAAAAAGGATGGTTGATATTAACACAATAAGCAATGTTAGGAAGTGTCAGTGGGCACCTTAATAAGTTTGGGACTCTATAGCTACAGGCAAAAGTTGTGAGATAAAAACTGTTTCAGAAACTTCCAGGGAATTATAATTAGGAATTGAACATAAGGGACAGAGCTAGAAGTAGGAATGAAAAGCAGGAGAATTAAATAGGGCCATGGGTCAGAGGAGAGAAGAATGCCAAAGTTGAGTGAAACATGTATGGAACTGTAAGAAAGACAGTGGGCAGCCAGTGGCCCAGTGGATAGAGGGCTGGACTTGGAAACAGGAAGATTTGTCTTCCTGAGTTCAAATCTAGCCTCAGATACTTATTAGCTGTATAACCCTGCATACATCACTTAACCCTCTTTGCCTCAGTTTCCTCATCTGTAAGATGACCCAGAGAAGGAAATGGCAAACTACTTCAGTATCTTTGTCAAGAAAACCCCAAACAAGGTCACAAAGAGTCAGACATGACAGACAATCAAACAACAAAAAGAAAGATATCACAATAGAGGTTGTAGAAAGAGAAGGAAGAAATGAATCAGTGTGGACAATAAGGTTAGGTTTGTTGTTGTTTGTCCTTCATTCTCAAAGAGAACTATGAAATCAGGAGGTGATATCATGACTTGCAGTGAATTGGATTTAAGTGAAGGAGGGCTAGGCAGTCACCAGCATCACTCTTTTCATTGGAGCCATTTGAATCCAGTGGCAAAATATACATCAGAATAACTAGAGATGGCTGCAGAAGTTTTTGAGGCAATTGGAGTTAAGTAAGCTGCCTGTCAGTATCAAGTGACTGAGGCTGAATTTGAACTCAGGTGTTCTTGACTCCAGGGCCTGTGCTCTATTCACTGTGCCACATAGCTGCCCCTTATGTCAGGTATGCAAAAACTGCAAGCAGGATACTAGCAATGTGAGATTACTAAGCAATAACTTAAAAAGTTTAGAATCTAAAACTATTTCTCTGCCATCTTTCAAGATGACATATAATAAGAATGAAGATTTATCTGTAGCATCTTTTTTTTTTTTTGAGGGGGGGCAATGAGGCTTAAGTGACTTGCCCAGTGTCACACAGCTAGTAAGTATCAAGTGTCTGAGGCCAAATTTGAAGTCAGGTCCTCCTGAATCCAGGGCCGGTGCTCTATCCACTGAGCCACCTAGCGGTCCCTATCTGTAGCCTCTTTGATCCACAGTCAGAAGGGACCTTGGAGACTATCTCATCTAAATCCTTTGTTTTAAAGATGGGGAAACAGAAGACCAGGGAAGTTGTGACTTGCCCAAGGTCACACCCACAGGAAGTGACAGGGGTGGAATTTGCAACCAGTTTCCCTAGCTCCAAGGGTAATACTCTTTCTCATGCTGCCTCTCCTTAATACAAAATCCTCATACTCCAAAAGAAGAAATGAGTCTCAGCGATAAGGAAGTGACTTGTTCAAGGTCAAATAAGTACAAAGTGCCAAAAGCAAGAGTTGAATCCAGGCCCTCTTATTTCAGTTAGCACTGTTTCCATATTACAATAGTGTCTTATAACCTACAGAGAATCCCCCCCCCCCCAAAAAAAATGTAGTTTGGCCATTTGCCATTGGCTCCATTACACTGAAGAGAATTGAGGCTCACTCAAGATTTCCCAGTTCATGATTAAGAGAGCTTAACCCTAGGGGGCACCTAGGTGGTGCAGTGGATAGAGTACTGGCCCTGTAGTCAGGAGGACCTGAGTTCAAATCCAGCCTCAGACACTTGACACTTACTAGCTGTGTGACCCTGGGCAAGTCACTTAACCCTAATTGCCTCACTAAAAAAGAGAGAGAGAGAGAGAGAGAGAGAGAGAGAGAGAGAGAGAGAGAGAGAGAGAGAGAGAGAGAGAGAGAGAGAGCACGCGCGTGAGCACTTAACCCAGAGCTTCTGAAGTACAGGGGCTGTATCCTACCTTTGTACATCAAAATGACTCATCTCTAACTCATCTAGTAAATATAGCAGAAAACGCACTGGGATCTAATACACAGTTATTCAATGTTAAAGATAGAGAAAATTTAAAATGGCAACAACAATATTAACAAAATAACAGCCCCGATTCACATTTGTGAAATGCTTTGCATAAAGGAACTTCTTTGATCCTCATGAGAGCTGTGAGGTAAATACTATTTACCCATTATAAAGATGAAGAAACTGAGGGCCAGAGGCATTGAAGTGACCTTACGAGGGGCTAAATACGCATAAAGTTTCCAGAGTCAGCATATGAACCAGCATATGAAGTCAGCATATGAATCCCAGGGCTTTACTACAGCACCTCACCAATGACCCCAAAGGTTACCCACAATGGTTTATGATATTTATACTTGAAAGCACTTGGCAGTTTCTTCCTTTCATACACCTGACTGTTGTTATCTCTCTCCCTGCTGCCAAAAATAAAGAGACAATGCATCATGCAAGTATATACTGACTCTATATTTTGTCCAGAAAAGAGAAGGTTAACGTCTCTGATGAAGTAGTGGAAAAGAAATGGTGGGAGGGTCAGAGAGAAGCTATGAAGATTATGCAAGAAACTAAAAAGTTCAGAGGGATCCCTAGATGATATTTCAATGGCAGTGTTGTCACTGTTCAGCATTTTTCAGTCATATCCAACTTTGCATGACCCCTTTTGGGATATTCATGTAAGAGTGGTTTGTCATTTCCTTTCTTGGTTCATTTTATGGATGTGGAAACTGAAGCAAACAGAATTAAGTGACTTGCCCAGTGTCACAGAGATAGTAAGGGGCAGAAAGGTCCACAGTGTGCTGGACTTTGAATCAGGAAGACATCTTCATAAATTCAAATCCAGCCTCACTTACTGTGTGACTCTGGGCAAGTCACTCAACTGTTTGCTTCAATTTCCTTATATGTAAAATGAGCTGGAGAACGAAGTGGCAAACCACTCCAATATCTCTGCCAAGAGAACCACAAACGGGGCCACAAAGAGTTGGACATGATTGAAATGACTGAACAAAAATAACAACAATACAGATGGTAAGTGTCTAAGGCTAGATTTGAATTCAGGAAGATGAGTCTTCATTAATTTAGGAACAGCACTTTACTCTGCCACTAGCTGCCTTTTCAATGGCAGTACTGTTTCGTTTAAAGGACCTTTATATTCAAAGCCGCCAGGGTTTTATCAATTGTTGAAGTCTACCAGAGAAAAAGGAACCTTTTATTTTATTTTATTTCTATTTTAGATAAACACATTAGGATACTTTGGACAAATAGAGATTGGGTTGTTTTTCTATGTATTACAAAAGTAAATCAGCATGATTATTAATACCTCTGTGTTGTTTATTCATTGGGGTTAATATATTAGGGGAATGTCTATATTTTAGAAGGAAGATTTAAAATGTGTACTAATTCAAACATCGCAATTCTCTCATTAACTACAAAGGTATTTTACATTATCAGGTTAAAACTAACCTCTTTGAAGGTTCCTTTACTGCTGAAATGATCTAGATTTTTATTTTTAGTGGCATGGGCAATAACCTCTTTAGACAGGCATGACTAAATTTCAAGCGTAGACTTTGTTCTAAAGAAAAATGATAATCACAGAAAAAAAATCAAAAAGCCCTTCACAGACAACACACACTATTTCAAAGACAGGTAGTGAGTGACAAAATTATAGCCTGTCTCCTCTCCAGTGCTCTCCTAGAGGAAAGGAAAAATGCTTTCAAAATGTTTGAAAAATACTTTAGAATATGTCCAATGTTGCTTTAGCAGAAACAACAACTATTAGTCATTCTTTGGTATGAAAACTAAACCAGGGCAGTGAAAGGGGCATGTTTAATTAGTTCTACCACTAGAAATAACAAAAGAAGCAAACAGGGTCCATTATCCCAAGTGATTCCTTTTAAAGCAATCTGTCTGCTCTGACAGTAGTCCTAGGTACATTTTATTAACTTGCACTTCTTTCTATTTATTCTAGAGGTAGTCCTTTTTTGTGGGATAAAGAGATAAAGAAGAAGAGTTCCAGCTAAAATTTTATCACTGTAAGACATTAACAGCATGGAAATACAGATAGACAACTCATCTCTATTTTAAGTCTTCTAGACCTATCTGGGTACTTGGCAATCAAGTGACTTTAACTAAGGTGAAAAAAAAACTAATATATATGCATACACACACACACACACACACACACACATATATATAAATGATTTTTATATGTGTGTATGTACAAAAACATATCTATATTTATCTATTATTCCCTCCTATCCCATCCAATCTATCCATCTATCCATCTATCTATCTATAATCTATCTATATATCTGTCATCATCTATGTATCTATCTATCTATCTATCCATCCATCCATCCATCCATCCATCCATCCATCCATCCATCCATCCATCCATCCATCCATCTATCATCTCTCTGTCTCTATATCTCAGAGGATAGACTTCTGAATTTAGGTCTTCCTGACTCCAGCATTTGTCTTGTTATTCATGCTTCCTCTTTTTAATACACAAAAGAAGTGCTAACATTTATACAATGTTTCATGTTTGCAAAGAGTTTTGCACATATTATCTCACTTGAGCTTCAGAACAATCACGTAAGAAAATGTTAATATCGTCATCCCTATTTTATACGTGGGGAAACTGAGACTGAGTAAGATTAATTTTTCCCTTCCTATTTGAAGCAGCCTCTCAAGTGCTATTTTGCATTACATATGTTTTTATCTGTAACTGAAGATTGCCCACTGAGCCAAGGCCTCTGGAGAACTGTCTTTGCAATTCTCCACAAAGAGTCTTTCTACCTCCAAGGCCAACAAGTGGCCCACAGATACAGGTCTCATTTCTTTTCCTCAGTTCTTTTTCTTTAGGAGAAAAATTAGTTTGGAGGTCAAACTATAGAAGGTCAAGAAGTAGAATCCATTTCCAATCAGCCCAGCATTGATATCCTAAAGAATAAGGAATGATCACTGGGTTACAGACCACTAGTACCTAAGGTGAGGACTCATCCAGTATCAATGCTATATTTCGATGTGAACTTGGTGTCACTCCTGCTTAAAAGAAATTGAAGTAAATCTGAGTCCATTCTCCTAATGCAGTGATTAGAAGAGACTGGGGTTCATTGAGCTGGAAGAAATATGAGAGATCATCAATTTTAATTTCGTTTAATATCCTGAGAAACTGACCTCCCTCCAAGTTAACAAAGAAAATATCTGATGGATTTAGGACCAGAATTCTTATCTCCTCACTTTCCCTGGATGGTGAATTTAAGTCTTTTTTTAAAATTATATTTATTTATTTACCTATTTATTCATTAATTTATTCATCCATCCATCCTTCCATTTATTTATTGATTGATTTTTGTTTTGTTTTTTCTTGTGGAGCAATGGGGGTTAAGTGACTTGCCCAGAGTCACACAGCTAGTAAATGTCAAGTTTCTAAGGCTGGGTTTGAACTCAGGTCCTCCTGAATCCAGGGCCAGTGCTTTATCCCCTGTGCCACCTAGCCACCCCTGAATTTAAGTCTTGATTGGACATATAAGTCCATAGAAGTTAAGAGACTTGCTCTAAGTGAAAAAAGGGATAAGAATTAGAGGAGAGAGGGGCGGCTAGGTGGTGCAGTGGATAAAGCACCGGCCCTAGATTCAGGAGTACCTGAGTTCAAATCTGTCCTCAGACACTTGACACTTACTAGCTGTGTGACCCTGGGCAAGTCACTTAACCCCCATTGCCCCTAAAAAAAAGTATTAGAAGAGAGATTCAAACCCAGGTTGTCCAATTAGTCAACTAGGGTTCTTTCTATTATGTCCCAGCTCTTTTGTAAATAAGAGAAGCAAAAACCACAGTGATTTTTGTGAAGGCATTGACATAATATATTAGCTGAGCTATTATTAAGAGAGGACGAGGGCAGCTAGGTGTGGCAGTAGATAAAGCACGGACCCTGGATTCAGGAGGACCTGAGTTCAAATCCAGACTGAGATGCTTGACACTAGCTGTGTGACCCTGGGCAAGTCACTTAACTCTTAATGCCCTGCAAAAAAACCCAAAAAACAAACACAAACAAGAGAGGACTAAAAGTAAAGTTTAAAAGGAGACGTTCATGTGCTGGTTTCAAAACTGCTATTCAGTAAATTTCTACAAGCTTTTTTTTATTTACCAGATATCTGACTTATGCCTTTTTGTCTTTGCTCATTGTAATATTCACCCCCTGAAAAATCTGTATATTCGGAGAACTGGTTAGAAGTTGTTCTCTGCCAGTAAAAGCCAAGGTCCTCTTTCCACCATATATGAAAATAGCAAATCAGAAATGTTTGTATTTAATGTTAATTACCAAATAAAATTCCCAAATTAACTGAGAAAACATGCTCATTTGTTTTGTCAAATATAGCAGTATGATAAATAAGCATCTTTCCATGTTGGTAAAAAATCAAGTGAAATGATGAAAAATTACTCAATATTTTAAGGCTTTGTGATTGTCAGTGTGGGTCTTCTTCCTTCTTGAAAAAAGATTAACAACAAAACTATTACTTGGGGAATAATCTTCAAGTATTGTCATGGCAAAAGATATTCCTTATCCTCTGTCAACATGGTGATAATCCTTTTAAAATTTAGCTAAGTAGGTTCTCGGATGATGGGCATATGTCTGTCACTGGCCCACACTTCAAGTCTTTCCATTTTGTCAGGACCTGTGAGAACTTGTATCTCCAAATCTTAAGTAAGGGTCACCTCCATAACTTTTGATGCAATTCAGTGAAGATCCAGTAATTAATAGCCCTTTAGTAAGTGTTGGTGTTAAAAATTCTAGTTACCTTCCTATCAATTTGAGTGAACCTAATCTTTTGGTCTCAGAAATACATGCTTCCTAAGATATCATCTGAAACCCTTATATCACAAATATAATTGGCACTGACTTTAAAGAAGAAAGTGAGATTGTCATCTAAAGAAAAAATGGAAGTCAATAAATGAGAGTTAGCTGCATACTGACATGTTTCTGAATGGATAAAGCCAATGTAGGACAATAGTTAGTAGTAAATTTTCTTCTGAGCATGATATTCTCCATCTTATCTCCCAGTGATGGTGTTTGTTATAGAGGGATTGTCCCTGAATAATACACGATAGATTATTTTTATTGACACTTTATTAACAAAAGAATGAAGAAATTACTAGCATCAAGTGCCCATAAAAGAGAGCTCGATTAAGAGAGGGAGTTGAAAAAATATTGGCTGAGGGAGCAAGTCCTTCTCAGCGGATCCAACCTAAGGTGGATTTTTGTTTTGTTTTGTTTTTACCATGAAACTTTTCTAAACCTATAATCTCCAGAAGCTATTTTGTTCAGGAGGGAAAAACAAAATAAATGGTAGCACTGAAATAATTCTGCTTATGCACTCAATTGCTAGTGTCCTAAAAGAAGAAATAATATTTCACATTGTAGGGTTTCCGAACCACTAGCCATTTCTTACATAATCCTCTCAAGTTAAAAGGAAAAGGACAAAAAATGTTTTTGGGAATTTGTATATACAAGGTAGAGTTTTACACTGCCTAGCATTACTTCACCTACATTACCTAAAATTGAAATGTATATATAGAAAAATATAGCATGCTCCCATATAATTGATTTATGGAATTAGATGAGTATTCCATATACAATATGCCCCCTGAAGTTTAAGCTAATAAAGGTTAAAATGGTACTTAGTGTTTTAAACAAACTGTATTTATGGCCACCACTTTCTTCTCCACAACACTTTTCTTGATTTTTGCCGTCACTTCTTAGAAGACTTCTAATCTGTGATGCATAGGAATATAAGAATGATGGTGCTAAAAGCTGAACCTTCAGTATAAAGGTGAGGGTCATTAAGATCACTTCCCACTTATTCAAAGGCTTTCCATTCCAGTGCCCTCATCTGGTCAATTATGGGTGTGGTTACTTTCTTTACAAGATACATGCATACATATGTACAATGGCACATACCTATATGTGAATATCAAATACAAATATAGGCTATAAACACACACATGTATATACACACGTTTCTATCTATGTATATAAGTATAGATATAGATAGATCAATAGATAGATACATACATACATATACACAAGTACACACTGATGGATAAATGTCACATCAAGGGCTACAGAAAAGATCGTGGTGGGTATAAATAAGCCATACTATCCTTGTAAGCAAGAAGAAAAAGGGACACAAATGATGTCACCAGGACAATTTACGGTGGAAAAAGATGTGCAAGTCATAAGGGATAATCAAAGGAAAGTGCGTGTGTTCCATTGATGGACTACAAGAGAATGAGAGGAAGTTCCCCTTCCCCCATACTGCTGCCACCACTTCGATGTACCCTCTGTGTCACATTCAAAGAATATCAGACCACTGTCATACAGGAGATGTAAACATGGACAGGTTGAAATAAGGATCTTCAGATGAATTACCCACCTTGATATAATCTCCCATTGGAGTATTGAGTATTAACATTAAACCCTACTTCATTGCCTTATTGTGGGGTTGAGATGAACTTGGGGTTATGAAAGTTGTAACAACAGAACCTATGCTAATAAGTGTCCCAAGAAGAATTTGAACTAATGTCTTCATGACTCTAAGTCCAATGTTCTATCCATTAAGCCACTGAGTGGCCATAATTTATCCATTTTCTAGAAGTGGTAACATCTCAAAGTAGGCAAACGGGATGGTATAAGTAAATTCAGTGTCATTTCATCCTTATCCTCTTTCCTCTAGTGCTGAGGAACGAATGAGAATTTATTTACAGAGTAGGCACTTAATGTTTATTTCCTTGCTTCTAAATGATATATACTTTGACCTTTGCTATCAAAAAATCAAAATTTTAAATATAGCCCAGTGGTAAGCCAGTTATCTACTTTCTTTGACCCACCCTACATAAATATAGAGAAGTTCATCACCTAAATGTTCTTCATGGACCTTATAAAATTCTTGATCATAGCAAACAGTTATATATACAAACAACATAAAATGGTGCTCATTTTCCTTCAGCCCATTGCTGCAGTGACAATGATAGGGTAACAAAAAAGGAGACAGAGGGTACTGAGAATCACAAAATTCTGGGCAAAACCAAGATGGCAGAAAAAAGGCAGGGAACTTTGCTGAGTTCTCCCAAATTCCCTTCAAGCAACTTTAAATAATGCATCAAAAAGAATTATCAAGCAACAGAACCCACAAAAGGAAAAGGTAAAACAATTTCCTAGTCCAAGACAACTTAGAAGGTTGGTAGGAAAGTCTGTTGCATTTGGGTGAAAGTGGAATGCAATCCTGCATAGGCTACACCAGCACAAGCCGCAAACCAGCAGCAGGCCTTGATTGAATCAGTAGTGGCATCTGCAGCCTCTGGAGCTCTCAGGCCACAGAAAGTAAGGGGGTATGCTATTTAAATTATTGGAGGACTAGGTTGGGTTTTCTAAAATATTACTAAATTATATGTTAATAGCTATTGCAAACCCCATTATTAGTAATTATTTTCTCACAGGGGTCAGACAACTAGTTAGAAGGAGATTACAGGAGTCCATTTGCTAGCACTAGGTGCAAGACTCTGTTGCACTGCCATATTCAGATCTGGGTTACATTCTCAGGGTGAAGAAGACCACCAGCATACCTAAAGAGGGAAGATCAAAACAGAAATTGAGAAGACACCAAAGTTGAAAGCCTCAAAGGAAAGTGTGAATTGGTCTCAGATCCAAAAAGAATTCCTAGAACTCACTTTCTTTTTAAATTAAATAAAAGAGCTAGAGGACAATTAAGAAAAGTAATGAGAGTGATGCAAAAATCATGGGAAAAGAGTAATAACTTGGAAAAGGATGCACAAAAATACTGAAGAAAATAAAACCTTAAAAAAAGAATAGGTCAATGGTAAAAGAGGCACACAAATCTACTGAATAAAACTTCTTAAAAAAGCAGAATTGGCCAAATTGAAAAGGGACTATAAAAGCTCATTGAATAAAATAATTCCTTAAAAATTACAATTGGGCAAGCAAAAGTTATTGATTCCATGAGACATCCAGAGGTGATAAAACACAATCAAAAGAATACACAACTAGAAGAAAATGTGAAATATCTCACTGGAAAGACAATTGACCAGGAAAATAGATCTTTGAACCTTATGCTCATCACAATTGGCTCAAAGAGGGAAAAACATACACACTCAGTTGGATATAGAAGTCTCTCTTACCCTACAAAAAAGTAGGAGGGGAAGGGGATATGAGAAAGGGAGAAGTGGCCGATAGAAGGAAGTGTGAATTGGGGCAGGTGGTAGTCAGAAGCAAAACACTTTTGAGGATAAACAGGGTGAAAGGAGAGAGGATAAACAGGAGGAAAATAGGATGGAAGAAAACGCATTATTAACAATCAAAACTGTGGGGAGAATTTTACAGCTAGCTTCTCTGATAAAAGCCTAATTTCTCAAATGTATAGAGAAGTTAAATTTACAAAAATAATGAGTCATTCTCCAATTGATAAATGGCCAAAGGCTATGAACAGACAGTTTTCAGATAAAGTAATTAACACTATCTATAGTCATATGAAAAAATGCTCCAAACACTATTGAATGCTCTATATCACTACTGATTAGAGAAATGCAAATTAAAACAACTCTAAGGTACTACCTCACATCTATCAGATTGGTTAACTTGACAGAAAAGGCAAATGACAAATGTTGAAAGGGATGTGGGAAAATTGAGACACTAATGCAGTCAGTGTAGTTTTGAATTGATTAAACCATTCTGAAGAGCAATTTGGAACTATACCCAACGGGTTATAAAACCATGCATACCTTCTGACCGAACAATAACACTACTAGCTCTGTATTCCAAAGAGATCAAATGAAAAGGACCCCTATGTACACAAATATGTACAGCAGCTCTTTCAGTGACAGCAAGAAAAAGGAAACCAAAAGGATGTCCATCAATTGAGGAATATCTGAAGAAGTTGTGATATATGATTTTAATGAAATACTATTGTGCTATAAGAAATGATTACCAAGATACCTTTGGAAAAACTGGAAGGACTTAGATGAACTGATGCAAAGTGAAATGAGCAGAACCAGGAAAATATTGTACATAGTAACAACAATATTGTGCAATTTTGTTCTGTGAATGACTTTGCTATTCTGAAAAATATTATGATCCAAGACAATTCTGAAGGACTTGTGAGAAATGCTATCTCCAGAGACATAACTTGAGTGCATATCATATGTACTATTACCTTCTATATTTTTAATGGGGGGGGGTTCTGTGTTTTCTTTCACAACATGGCTGATATGGCAATGTTTTGCATGACTGCACATGTACAACTTATATCAAATTTCTTGACTCCTGAATGAGGAGATAGGGGAAGGAGAAAGGAAAAAGAGAAAAATTGGGACTCAAAATTTTTTTAAAATGTTAAAAACTGTTTTTACATGTAATTGTGGGAAAATGAAATATCAAATAAATCAAAAGGAATTACACAGCTCTTAATCTACAAATAATTCAACACCTGTCATCTGCCTCAACATTTCCAGGTTGGTAAAACCTTCCAGAGTGAGTTACTGACTTGCATAGCTCTTAACAACTGAATTATTTCTAAACCATGTCAGTGGTACCCCAGAAGGTCAGCTATAGAGTACAGTTAGAAAATTTTTCCTCAATAAACTGCAGGTAGTGAGTATAAAAGGATGAGATAAATTTGCCTGACAACAGCAGAAGGTGAAATCCTCAAAAAGAATCCTATATCATCACTTTGGACAGGCTCACTCAGCCTCAGTTTCTTCATCTGTAAAGTAGGAATAATGGCATCTACCTCACAGGGCTCATTTTTTTTTTGTGAGGCAATTGGAGTTAAGTGACTTGCCCAGGGTCACACAGCTAGTAAGTGTTATGTGTCTGAGGCTGGATTTGAACTCAGGTACTCCTGACTCCAGGGCCGCTGATCTATCCACTGCGCCACCTAGCTGCCCCTCACAGGGCTCTTCTAATGAACACTGTAACAAATGATAGGTCCTTTAAAATCTTAAAGTACTTTGTTTGTTTGTTGTGGGGCAATGAGGGTTAAGTGACTTGCCCAGGGTCACACAGCTAGTGTCAAGTATCTGAGGCTAGATTTGAACTCAGGTCCTCATGAATCCAGGACTAATGCTTTATCCACTATGCCACCAAGCTGTCCCCAAAGTACTTTATAAATGTTATTATTTCAAATCATGAGCCTTTTTTTTTTAAATGGAGGATCATGCATATACATCCTTATTACCTATGTGTATACATTTCACAGGTCCATTTGCATTATATAGGTCAACATTCCAGAATTATGATCACAGTGTCAATGTATAATGCAAAAGACAAAAAATATATAATCAAGTAGTTTTGGACATGTCTCCTGAATATGAATGAGACTTTTTTTTTCCTTTTTTTTTTGCAAATGGTTGTGTAAAAACTCAACACGAAGGGATTATGTTTAAGGAACAAGTTTCAAGTCAGCTAATAGCTGAAGAACAAGTATTTACATGAAAGAATTGAAAGAGATTGGTGTGATTTTCTCACAAATGTATATCTGGCTTTTTTTTTTTTCTGTTTTAAGAGCCCAGCCTAGAAATCACATGGTTTGAAGGTTTGTGTTGCTTATGATCAAATAATTGATTTTGTATTAATTCAGGATAAAAAACATGACACTTTGTGCTTCCTAGTTATTATCCACCAAGATAAAATAACTATGCATCAAATCCCAGAAGTGGGATGGATGAAAGCAAGCTTTTATCATGGAAAATATTCTAACCAAAATAGGAAATAAAAGACTGCAAAGATTGGCAAACTTGACTTCAAATGTCTCATGCTCAACAGGGGACTATTTTAACAGGCATTTTAAACAATTTCTTCACACAAGTTTAGGGAACAGAAAAAATAGTAGAAATAGCAATTTTCTGAGCACTCTGCTCTTTTTTTTTTTTTTTTTTTTTTTTTTTGCGTTTCAGTATGTGTTGTTGTAAGTCACCCGGATTCCCTTTTGTTGGGCAAAAAAGATTCTTTGTACTGGGAAGGTACAATTAACAGCAGTGAGGAAGGAAATTTCTGCTGATAATAACTCAGGTAATTTACAGTTTCGAGACTCATCTTTGTAATACAGTATCACCATAATGGAAAATCGAGACATAAAACAGGAAAGCAAATACCATTGTGTGAAAAGTTACAATGAAGAAAAAAATATACTTTTTGTTTGCCTAAGATGAAGCAAAACTGACTTTTAACATCATTCAAATGTTCAGTGAAATAACATCAGTTAGAAAGGGTAAAGGATACACGAAAAATTTTGCACAGTGAAACAGTAATATAAACAGACTTCAGAGGAGACAAATTTGATAAGAAAATGGTGGAAAGAAATTCATAATAGACTGAAATAATTTCATTTCTATGGACAAGGGAGTAAACAAAGTTATTTCTATAAAAAATAAAAACATTCAACCAAGAAACTATATCTAGGGGCAGCTAGGTGGCGCAGTGGATAGAGCACCAGCCCCGGAGTCAGGAGGACCTGAGTTCAAATCTGACCTCAGACACTTAACACTTACTAGCTGTGTGACCCTGGGCAAGTCACTTAACCCCAAATGCCTCACTTAAAAAAAAAAAACAAAAAAAAAAAAACAAAAAAAAAAACCCAAAAAAGAAAGAAAAGAAACTATATGTGATTCCCCCAAAGAAGTGGGGGTAAAGTTCAAGAGTGCAAATATATGTCACCATCTTCTATTTATACCAAATTTTTCACCAAAATGGAATTAAATAAAAAGACCAGTCAGATAATAGCATATGATTTTTAATGTTACTAATAAAACTTTGCATGTCAGTTTCTCTAAACTCTTTGTTTTCCTCCTGATTCTTCTATCCCCTTCCCACTAACTTAGACTTCTCAAGGGCAACCAAAGCAAAAGGACTAGGGAGCAAATATCACTAGAATGCAGCCAAATCCCACCTTTGACATTATGTGTAATATTCTGGGCAAGTCATTTAAATTCCCTGACCCTTGTTTCCTATTTTGTAAAATGAGGGGAAAAAGAAGGTCTCTGAGTTCCTTTCTCACCACAATTCCAAAACAGTGCTTTGTACAAATGAGTTTAATGGAGTCCAAAATAACTAGGCACTTGAATAATGAAGACAATAATAGCTTCTAATCCAAAGGAATATGTACCACTTAAGGAAAGGGGAAGAAGGTTATATTTGGAAATTATCTACAGTTAAAAGAAAAATAAAAGCAATCTGTATGATCTATGTGGTACCCAGAAACCTATAATAGAAAAGAATTTGTGGGAACTACACTCTGAGGCATCAAAACTGTGGCTTCCTGCCGCAAAACTCCTGAGTGCTGCCTAAACCAGATTAAAATGTAATTTGGAAATGGTTAACAAAGCAGAAAATAATACGACATAACATAGACTGTTAATTTGTGGTTTTCTAAGTCAATGCATGGTCTGCAGGGATCCATTTCCACGTGCTTCTACCCATCACTATAAATTATAAATTTCATTTTTTCTCTATTACTAAATAGCTTTGGTAAGGATTCTCATAAAGCCACGAGAGGGACAGGGGAGAGACAATTTAAACTTTCCTTAAATAAATTTTATAATTATGTCATAAGAGTCGATCAGGAAGGTTGACACTATAAATTCCTGTTCAAAATAATTTAATTTGTTTTTGCAACATACATCAGTATGATCTGTTTTACTACCTGTCTGACCAAAAAACCAAACAAAAACAAACCCACCTTTTCTTCTTTCCTTTAATCACTGAAGTCAACCATGACTTTCTTGAAAGCATGGTGGGTATTCTTTAGCTTAGAAGGAGGCATTGTAATTGACTTAAGAGTGAGAATTGGGGGCAGCTAGGTGGTGCAGTAGATAAAGCACCGGCCCTGGATTCAGGATTACCTGAGTTCAAATTCGGCCTCAGACACTTGACACTTACTAGCTGTGTGACCCTGGGCAAGTCACTTAACCCCCATTGCCCCGCAAAAAAAAAAAAAAATAGTGAGAATTGTAGTTCATGAAATTGAGGAACGTCATTTTACTGGGGCTCTCACTGGTCATGCAAGACTTGGGTTTTTTTGTTTGTTTCTTTTTTAAATTTTGTTTTCTAACAATTATGTTCCTACTATTTGACATCACCACACTTGTGACCTCTAGACCTAGCATCTCTAGGCCAAAAGAAATAATTAGCAGTTCCATTAAGGAAGGGTAGCTAGGTGGCATGATGGATAGAGTGCTGGTCCTGAAGTCAGGACTTCCTGAGTTCAAATCCAGTTTCAGACACTTACTAGCTTCATGACCTTGGGCAAGTCACTTAACCATGTTTTCCTCAGTTTTCTTATCCATAAAATGAGCTGGAGAAGGAAATGGCAAACCACTCAAGAATCTTTGCAAAGAAAACCGCATATGGGGGTCACAAAGAGTTAGACTTGACTCAAACAACAAAAATAAGGAGTTAAGTAAATGAATTCAAAATATCCCTTGGTGGCACTGCAAGTTTGAAAACTCTGGAGTTATGCCAATTCCTACTATATTAATTTTCTATGTGAACAATACATGCTTAATTTTGAGCATATGGTATTAAAATAGAAATTAAAGGTTGATTTTTCCTTCAGATCTTCACATGGCACATTGACTTCTCCAAAGACAAGTGGGGACAAAATCTGCCTTTCTGTTTCTCCTGTGGTGGAAAGAGAAAAGGGGGGATGCAAGGAGGTGAGGCATATGAGTAAAGTGTACTGGCAAATTTGTGTAACACCAATTTCTGATCAATTGGATTTATGATTATCCTACACTGTGAATAACAGTCAAATTAAGTTATGCTAGCAAGCACTGTAAAAGTTATTTTACCTAAACCTTTGCCAAGTGGTAAGGTCTTCAAACAAATATTTTTCATTTAAAAAGTATAAAATATAATTCAATATAAAATTTATATTTATTTAAATTTTATAACTTTATATGAAATTTAAATTATTATGAACTCCCCTCCACTGCATGTTGGGGAATTTTATCATATTCTCAGAAAATTGCCTAGATCACTGACTGGTTATTTGTCAATCCTCAAAGAACTGTCAGATTCAGGACTTGAATCTAGTCTTTGAACTCAGTGCTGGATATTGATCCAGCCTATGCCATAATACCTCTCACACAATGAGTCAAAAATCTAGAGGATGTCATGAACCTTAATTCAAATATTATTTTGTTTTGAGAGAATCCTTCCCTGTGTGATGAAATTGCTAGGAAAATTGAAAAGCAGTCTGAGAGAAAAGCAGCTTACACCATCTAACACAAGAAACTCCAGTTGGATACATGCCTAAAGATAAATGCAAATCATTGTAATAATACAGGAAAAATGATGGTGGTGTACTTTTCAACTATCACAAGGGGAAGAATTCTTGTCTTAGAAAGAGGAAGATATAATTAGAAAAACAAAATGAACATTTTTTGTTCACATGAAATTGGAAAAAAATCAGTAAGAGCAAAATAAATGAAGTTAAAATAAGTGAAGCAATAATTTAGGAGAGAGTAATCTTTACAGCAAAGTTCTTTCATAAAAATGTACTATTCTAGGTTTATTTTTAAAATTTTATTTATTTTTTTTCTGAACTTAAGAAATAAAACAATCATTTCCATAATATAGTATGTTTCCCATATCAGAAAAAAACATCCTTCTACCATTTTTATGTTGTAGATTTCTCTAGCTTACTTAAAGACAACTTAACTGCTGCCTTCTCAAGGGAAAATATCCTTCCCTCCCATCCCTTACCAGTTGTTAATGCCACCTTTCATAAATCACTTTGCATATATAGGATATTTCAAAAGTCTTAGTATTTTTAAGGTTAAAAGTGCACTAAAATTTTGGGAACACCTTTTATTTCATATTTAATTTGCTATGAAAATGTTCTTTTCTGCTAAAGGAACATAAACTCCTTGAGGACAGGGTTGGTTTTATTTTTGTCTTTGTATCCCTAGCATCTAAGCACAGTATTTGGCATACAGTAGATTCTTAGAAAAAACTTGTCTACTGAGATAAAAATAAATGTAAGTCTGTTTAGTAGAATGACTCCAAGTACAAGGAGATATTCTCCAAATGAATTTGTGTGTGTATAGAGTATATGTATATACACATAACACATACATATATACATGGAGGGAGAGAGAGAAGAAAAGAGGAGAAAGAGGAAAAGAGAGGGAGAGACAGGGAGGAAGGGAAGAAAAGGGAGGGAGAGGGAGAAACAGTTATGATGAAACTGGACAAAAGAATGTTGCACTGAAGTAGGTTGCATTTTGTTATCGATAATGACTCGTGCTAATAGCATATGAAACTATAAGACTTCAGAGATCACATAACCAATGCAACCCTTTCATGGTCCAGATGAGGAAAAATATGAACCCGTATGATCAGAAAATAAGAGTAATGGATCACAGATTGACAAATTTTGCACTGTTATCAACAAAATATTAAAAAGACTCAGTAGAAGAGCTCTGTTGTACTTAGTAGATAATCTGGAAAAGATTTAAGGAAAACCAGAGATATGAACTTTTTATAAGGTAAGGGGAAAAAAGAGCTCTATTAAGTTTTCTTTTGCACCACTGTAGGGAGTACCCTAAACTACAAACCTAGGGATACACTAAAGATATGAAGCATGTGAACCAAAACCTAATAGCTGGGAAACAAGGAAACTAAAGGAAATAAACGCTTAATTTAAAAGTTGTTAAATTTGTACAATGTTAAACACAATATAAACACAGCTTCCACATATTAAAAAAAGAAATTTGTCCAGAAGAGTTAATTTCAAGATAGAAAGAAATCTGCTCTCATTCTTAATATGAATAGCTAAAATTAATTTTGCATGGTCATGTAATAAAGTCCAAAATTAAATAACATTTAAGGGTTCAAGCTATCCTTTGCTTTTCAATTGATTTTAAGGAGCAGAGCTGCTAATGGACATGTATGAAAGGATATAATGGGAAATGCAATTTTGCCTTGGAAACTCACATTTGGCTGCTTGTAATGTCTGTGTCTAGAATAAACATATGTGAATTAAAACAACATAAAACTGTCAACAGATTTGTACCCCAGTTCTTGTTCATTTAATGTGAAATTCATTTTGAAAAACAACAACACTTAAACAAGGATTCATTGCAAGTTTCTTTTTCTTTTTCTTTTTTTTTTTTTTTTTTTTTAGTGAGGCAATTGGGGTTAAGTGACTTGCCCAGGGTCACACAGATAGTTTGTGTTAAGTGTCTGAGGCTGGATTTGAACTCAGGTACTCCTGACTCCAGGGCTGGTGCTCTATCCACTGCGCCACCTAGCTGCCCCCATTGTAAGTTTATTGAGAAGTGTTCCTTCAATTGATTTTAATGATTACTTTAGATTCATCCATTTTTCCATTTTAAATCAAATAATTATGAAAATTATGTGGGCTCATGTTAGAGAAGAATGAAATTCTGAACACAATATCTCAATTTTCTTTTGTACTTCTCTTTGCTGTGACTTTATCATAAATTTTCAAATTTTCAAATTTTCAGTAGAAAATACTTGGCAACAAATGAAGCTTCTTTTTATTTTTATTTCATTCATTCATCCATCTATCTATCCATCTATCTATCTATCTATCTATCTATCTATCTATCTATCTATCTATCTATCTATTTAGTGGGGCAATGAGGGTTAAGTGACTTCCCCTGGGTCACACAGCTAGTAAGTGTCAAGTGAGGTCACATTTGAACTCAGGTCCTCCTGAATCCAGGGCCTGTGCTTTATCCACTCTGCCACCTAGCTGCCCCTACAAATGATGCTTCTCAATAAGGACATGTAAAGTTTCATTAACATAGCTATATTTCTTTGGATTATGTCCTTAGGAAAAACTTATGTGTTAAAAGTGGTCTATCAAATTAAACTGAACTCTCATTTTACAGTTATTGTTGAGAACAGTTAATAGTCTACTCAGAGAGAAAAAAAATGTAATGTAGTCAAAAACCATGAGTTCTCTCCTAGAATCTGTCATAATTAGTTATGTGGCAGTGATCCAAGTCTCAGTTTCCTCATCTCCAAAAAATGAGAATGGATAAGACCTACTCTAAGTATGTCTTTGGACTGCTATGAGAATCAAACTAAATAACATATACAAAGGTGCCTTTAAAACTCTAAAGCTTTATATAAATGCTATTATTCTTAAATTAGCTCACTGTGATCAATGCTACCTTAATGAGATGCACAAAAGTTAATTTACTAACATCAATGGTCACTCTAAAGAATGTACCCATCTAGTTCAGGGTGGATGGTATTTGGGAAATTGGATAGCATTTTCAATTATCTTAAAGAGCTTATTGCTGCAAATATCTTTTGTAGCACAAATGTTCTCCAGAGGTTTCTAGTTGTTGTGAATCAGGGAACAGCTGATTCACATAAGATGTCAAATTTCAAATTACCCAAAGGGCACTGGAACAATTGTTATTGTACATAATTAGGTTGCAGCATATTAGCAAAACTGATCGGCACTCAAGAAGTGGAGTAAAAGACATCAGTACTGACCTGGATGCCTGAAAAATAGAATTAGGCTGGTTATATAGTTTTAGGGAAAGAAAGTAGACAAACAGTCCAATGGTGGCGAAAACATGCAAAAATGTTCAAAAGAATCAGAGCAAGATCTCCAGAATGTTTGGCAAATTATCTATATAGGGCCCATGGAAAGATATTAAAAAGAATCAGAGAAGATGAAAAGTCACGAATGGATTGTGGTCAGGACTTGTAGATGGAATACTCCATGATGAGGAAATGAAAGATCCATTTAAGATTTGGTGTGACATTCTGCTGTGTTAAGATTTTCCTGGATCCTGATGATTTTCCAGAACATTGGCCATCCTTGCCAGCTTTGCGTTATTTGAAAATTTGATAAGCATGCCACCAATATCATTTATACTATACATATATAAAATCATATAGATATATAAATATTAAAAAGAAAAGGTTCTTTTTTACTTCTCCAAAACTTAATTGGGTAAAAGAGAGGTCCATTTGCAATACATGTATAAAATGCACAAGTACACATGGATATTTCTTCATGTCTTTTTGTATTACACATATCTATATATGCACAAACACATATACATATATCTATGTATGTGTATATCTATGTCTATCTAACACAACAAAAGGCCAAGCATAGATTCTCAGGACATTCTGCTTGAGACCTCCATCTAAGATCCAAGTTGACATTAAACCATTAATGACTACTTTTTTGATCTAGCCATTCACTCAGTTCAGAATCCATCTAATTGTGTTATTATCTGGCTTTATTTTATCCCTTTTCTATAAAAGCCTGAGAGACCCTTTAAAATGACTTGCTAATATCCAAGTAGATCAGATCTATATAATTGCCCTATAACATCAATGTAGTGAACTATATAGTTAGTCTCACATTACCTGCTCTTTCCTGAAGGCCAGGTGAGCTCTTTGTAATCACCACTTCCTCTTCTGAATGTTCACTAATTATTACATAAAAATGTTTTAGAATTTTGTTGGGGATCAAAGAAAAGTAAAGTAATGCAAAGTTATCAGCCTGATCATCCCTTTCTTGAACAATGGAACAATATTTACTCATCTCAAATTCTGAAGAAATCCTCCCATTCTCAATTCTCTTTTAAAGTTAATTGTCATTGGCTCAGTAATTGAATCTACCTTGTTTATTCATTTGTCAAGGATCTTACTTTATCTGGGTCAAATGACTTCAACTCATCCTTTTCACTATCTCCTTAATCGTCTTGGGCATTTACATCCTTAATGGCCTTATTTGTTCTGTCTTTTCCCATCAAGTATTCTTTTTCACTGGTGAGAAAACAGAAAGCTGATGAATGGATCAGTCATTCCTTCTCTTAGTCACTGATTATCATGGTGTCCTTCATCAAAAGCAGTGGTTCTATCCTTTCTTTGATCCTCTTTTTTTCTCTCACAGTGACTAGAAAAACCAAACAAAAAAATCTTTTTGTTCTCCTTAGCTGACCTCACCAGTTTCCGATTGTTAGCACTTCTCATACTGTTCTTACACTATGCTGTCATCATCATTTTTCCCCTTACTTGCCCTTTCTTAGCATTTCTGTAGAAAGCTTAAAATTACATAAGACTGGTGAATTTTCAATTTCATTTTGCAAATGATGCAACTGAAGCTCAGAGAGGTTAAATTGTTAAGGGTCATAGAACTAATTCTTATCAGCCTTGGAATCTGAACCTGGTTCCTTCAAGTCCAACATATTTTCTTCATTTACATTAGACTGCCTCTAAAATTATTAAGGTTTTGCTGTGTGTCTAATGTATTCAATCCTTCCTTCATTGGGCAACATTATATTTGATTTCTCCTCACCACTTACTACTTCTGGAATAAATCAAATATGGAATAGAAAATCATTGGAAATGTCAAAAATACAGCTTAGTCTCAAGCTATTTGGGGGTGCATGTCTGAAGTGGAGGGCAACCTCAGTCCTAATAATCCCAGTTCATTTCTATATTTTTAATATTAGTACAAGTTAAAAGAAAAAATAAGCATGGGCTCTCTGGAATAATTATGTTATAATAATAAATTCATAAATATTCTGATATAAATATCATTCATGTTCATTATATTACAATATTTTATATTATTTATAATCCATAATGCCTGTCACATAATAAATGCTATATAAAATATTAGCTATTATTATTTATTACTATTATTATTGCTATTTTGAATACTTAATAATTTCTAATGGTGTCAGACCATCAATACTTAAGTGGAATATATTAAATATTTGTGTGAAAAATGGAATCTCCTATCAAATAGAAAAAAGCACACACTTCTATGTGTTCCCAGTTTGATAAGTTGGAGAATGAATGAAAGCACTAGAAAGAAAAAAGAAAGTGGGAGGGAGTTAACCTAAAATCTCAATAAGGCACCAAGATTATATCTTCAGTTCTCCAAGGAAACAAATGACATTATGTATAAAGAAGAGAAACTGAAAGAGAAAACTCTGTATTCAGAGTACATTTATGTAGCATTTTATACCCTTGGGGAAACTACCTTTGATCAGTATATTGTATTCAATAAAAAGTCATTCTGCTAAGGATTACAGGAGTCTAGAAACAGCAACATAGATTTTTGAAGCAAAATAATCAAAATGCTTATGGTACTTAAATATATATGTATATATTCTGATACACTGAAGCATCAGTTTAATTAGGAGAGTAATTACCAAACAAGATTCAATGAAAGTAGTTTTCTTTAATTTTCACATGGTATTTACTCTTAGATTAATCACATTTTTGAGTGAACTATTAAGGTTTCTCTTTAGCATTATTTATTTTTTTTTGTGAGGCGATTGGGGTTAAGTGACTTGCCCAGGGTCACACAGCTAGTAAGTGTTAAGTGTCTGAGGCCGGATTTGAACTCAGGTCCTCCTGAATCCAGGGCCGGTGCTTTATCCACTGCGCCATCTAGCTGCCCCTCTCTTTAGCATTATTGATTCTTTAATGAAATATAAATCATTTTCTGTGTATACAAAGCTAAAAATGAAACTGTCCTCTCTTTCTATACATATGTATATATATATATATATATGTATGCATATGTATCATAAAATAAGAGTAAGAATTGGTGACATTGTTTATGCACAACCCATTATTTGTAAACATTATAACTGAATTATGGCCCCATGCTTTGGCAAGATAAGAGAATTCAGGACTTAAGAGAAAGCAGTTTTAAAAGAGTTGTGGAGTTCAGTTCTTTGAATTTATATGTTTTTACTGTCATGTCTCTGATGGTATTACAATGTTTGATATGAATTCCAATTTAGGGCTTGTGTTCTCTTGCCTGAAGTGACTGGAGTTGAGGTAAAACCTCAGCAAATTCCTGTGTACAGAAAACTAAAGGGATGTAGGGGACTTGTCCCTAGCTCTTGGCTTTTTCCCTCTTTTGTCTTCTCCTGGTGACATATCTGAATAAACTAAGAATCAAGAGATATTCAGCTCTGACAGTTTGTTTCAACACACCCTGTTCAGTGGCCTTGCCTGCATGTAATTTATCCTTTTTTCTTGGTGACCGTTGCAATAAAAGTAGTGGAAAACACAAGGGCCAGCATGTTAGCAATATTGAACCTCAAAAGGGGAGAAAGTGGGTGAGGTTACCTCCTGGTTAGCAGCTGTTAGTTCTTCTTCCAGTGCAGAGACTCTTTCTAAAGAAACCCTCAGTCGCTCCCTTACCTAGAAGAAAAACCAAAACATGTGCAGTAATGTGCATTCCATAAGTCTTTAAAGGTGTACAATCCATCATTAACATGTCTGTAAAATGGGTTGGACTACTACTAGGGTATCATCTAACTCTAAATAAATGATACTATGATATCTCAAGAGACATCATTAATTTCTGTAAAACCCTAAATTATCTGAAAATTATACATGATATAATGGCTGTTCCTAAGCTAGTGTCTCAGGAGTATGGCGTCCAGCATTCCTCCAATATCACCCACCCCTTTGGATGCAGTCCTAAATTGATTTGCCTTCTAGTGAATTGTGATTTATTATAAAGAACAGTTTAGCAAGACTCAAGTGTCATTTAACCATGTTCGCTTAAAATTAAGAATACTAGGAAAAAAAACACCTCAAAACTTCTTATTTCTTTAGGATGCTTAACTAATTTCCAAAAGGCATTTAGGATACATCTGGAAAAAGAAAAGCACATAGTTATTAATTCAGTGCTAAAGAATGAATGTGGAAAAATTATTTATTAGTGTTTATAATGATGATGATGGAGATGGATGATAATGATGACGGTGGTGGCGGTGATGATGATTGATGATGATAATGGAGGAGGAGGAGGAGGAGGAGGAGGAAGAGAAAATATAGGCTTTTGGAGTTGCTAAGAAATATGAAGTTATGTGTCTGTCTTCTGATCACTCAGAGATAAACTTTTGGGCCCCCAGAAATAGTTGAGGCATGATACAGTGAAAAAAAAAAAAAGTACTCAATTCGGAGCCAAAAGACCTGGGTTCCAATATTGATTCTGTCACTTACTATCTTGTGAAATTGGGGAAATCTTGTAAACTAATCTATAAAATGATAGAATAGGATTAAGTTGCCTTGAATGTCCATTCTGGCTTTAAATGTTGTAATACAGAACAGGAAGGAGACCTGAGAATTCTACCTAACGCCTGGCTATCCCCAAAGAAAGAAGTGTTCCAAATGCCCCAACAAAATGATTGTACTGTTGTCCTCTTACCATTTGATAGTATTCTTATGCACAGATCATTTTCTATTTTATATCATATTTTTCTGTGTGTGTATCATGCAGACTTGCCATCAGATGCCAAATATCTTGGTGCTAAAAACTGATTCTTGTTTATCTACACATTATATCTATCCTATTGCCTAGGACAGTGCATAGTATATATTCAGTGCTTGAGAGATGATTATTGAATGGATGATTCGCTATCTTCCAATGATGAATGAATTGAGAAATTGGAACTGTGGAAGAGTAGATACTGCATAGGAAAATGGGTATGTGAATGAAAACTATATGTTTTTCAGATATCATATAAATGAAATGCAAAATAAGCTACATTTTGTTTTCCTAATAATAGTTTTAACGGTTTCTGTAATTATAATTCTAGCCTAATGTTATCAGTGTGATGGCCTTATGGCAGGGCTTCTTAAACTTTTTCCAATCAAGACCCCTTTTCACCTGAGAAATTTTTATGTGACCCTAGTTACACAGGTGTATAAAATAGGTACACAAATCAAATGTTCGCTGCCAAATTTTCCATGACCTGGACATTGTTACATGACCCCATATCGGGTCATGACCCACAGTTTAAGAAGCTTTGGTCTATGAAATATCCTTCAAATGTATATCAATTAAGAGATTTTATTCTTGTGGGGCCATTAAAACAGAGGGCATATAATGAACCGAGACAAACCACTCTACATTGAAATGAATGGACTGTGTAATTGAAAATTTCCTTTAAGTAACATTTAACAATTTGAATGTCACAGGAAATTTTATTTAATGTAAGCAAAATTTTTAAGGCAAGAGGTAAATATCTACTGCTTTTTGCTCTTCTTAATCAGCTAATATTATTCTTTTTTAAAATCTTTTTAATTTTTTTTAAAATATCTTAAGTTCAAGTAATCTTTTTAACACTTACCATGCCCAAGGTATGGTAATAGGGATAAAAATACTAAAAGAGGACTTTACTAAAAGAGTAGTTGTCTTCAATCAGATTACTGGGGAATTCAGCATGTGTACAGATAAATAAATGCATGCTATTTTAGGAAACAAGGATAGCATGAACAACTGGACAGAGGAATGATGCAGCCTTTGTGGAAGGGGAAGTATCAGAGAGGAGATTCACAGGCAGATAAGAATTTTGAAAGGTAGAGGTAAAGACAAGGTACACTGCAAAACACAACACAACTCAACATAACACAACATGAAGATCTAGAGTTTAAAAGGGGTTAAGAAGCCATCTAATTTACACTATCATTTTTTTAACACTATCAATTTTTTTTGTGGGGCAATTGGGGTTAAGTGACTTGCCCAGGGTCACACAACTAGTAAGTGTTAAGTGTCTGAGGCCGGATTTGAACTCAGGTCCTCCTGAATCCAGGGCCGGTGCTCTATCCACTGTGCCACCTAGCTGCCCCCGAGGCCATCTAATTTAAACCCATCATTTTACAGTTGAGGACACTGAGGTCCAGGGATATTAAGTGACTTGACCAAAGTCACACAGATAATGGGTATCAGACTTAAGAAGATTTCAAAACAGACCATCAGATTCCAGGGCCAGTCTACTTTCCGTTATACTAACATGGTCTCACCTTGCAGGCAGTGAGTTTCTGTTTAGCCATTAAAATGTAATTTAAAATTTTAAACAATACCAAGTTAATGAACTTGATAGTAACTGATTTTTATTTGAACAAAATCCCATCTTTCTTAAAATAAAATTATACTCAGTCATAGAAATGAAAAATAAATGCTGACTTGGGAGAAAGTGGCATTTAAAGGTGTGTTGACACTTCATTTAGCAAATACTGTAAATTTCCATCCACCCAGAATCTAATTCAGAATGGTTATGTAAAGGGCAACTAGGTGGTGCAGTGGATAGAGCACCAGCCCTGGAGTTAGGAGGACCTAAGTTCAAATCTGGCCTTAGACACTTGACAGTTAATAGTTGTGTGACCCTGGGCAAGTCACTTAACCCCAATTGCCTCAAAAAAGCAAAAAAACAAAAAAAACGAAAAACAAAACCCAAAACAGAATGGTTATGTAATGTAGACTTCTTTTCCAGAACTATTGAAGGATAATAATTCCTCATCATGATGACCACATGGTTCCACAGATCAAAGGGTGATTGATTTAGGGATGGAAGGGACCCTTAGTAGCCAGCTACTTTAACTCTCTCATTTTACAGATGAACCAATTGAGTCCAAAGGAGGATAAGTTCCAAATAGGATAAGACAACTTGCCCAGTGATCACACCAATACTAGAGTCAAAGCTGAGTTTTGAATCCAGATAACCTAATTCCAAATCCAGCCCTTTGTTCTAAAATCATTAAGAAGCAGATAATTTTCAGGATTTTTGGTGGCAAAGTATTTGCAGAGTAATGGATATTAATTCACAAAAATATCAATAACGTTCAAGACAGATTGGCACTTGGCAGTATATCTTATGGCATACCTGTAGATAGATGGAGAAATGTAGGTTGTATGCTTGTTAATTACAATTGTTAATTATAAGTTAGTGATAAGCCACAGGAAGGACTAGAAGACAATGAAGGCATGCTTATGAAATCAGACAGAAAGCTTGGAGGACTGGCTAATTATATGCTCATGACAGAATCAAGCTTGAAAAGTTTTTGACAAGTTGGAAACATGAATATAACTGCGACAAAAATTTAGTTGGGCTAAATGTACAGTTCTTCACAGACTAAAAATAAATTACTCAAATGCAGGATGTTGGAGACCTGACTAAAAAGCAGGCCATTTGTAAAGGACATGGGCCTTGGAAGATGGAAAATTTAACATGGGCTATACCATGTCTCATATAATCTAATGACCAACATAATCTAATTTTAAACTGCAAGTGGAAATAGTCTTCTTCTCCTTCTCCTTCTCCTTCTCCTTCTCCTTCTCCTTCTCCTTCTCCTTCTCCTTCTCCTTCTCCTTCTCCTTGGCAATAAGGGTTAAGTGACTTGCCCAGGGTCACACAGCTAGTAAGTGTTAAGTATCTGAGGCTGGATTTGAACTCAGGTCCTCCTGAATCCAAGGCCAGTGCTTTATCCACTGTGCCATCTAGCTGCCCCCAAGTAAAGTCTCTTAAAGCTCTGAAACCTCCTTAATAAAATAATGGGGTTCACCTACAAGATCCCCGAGATTCCTTCCAGCGATTACATTCTTTGCTTCCCTAATTCTGTGATACTATAAGATAGCAGCATTACCATAGTAGGGCAAGTGGATCATGGGATCATGAATAGTCTTACAAACCATGTTGCATGAGAATGGACTGAAGGAACTGGTGAAAAGAAGAAATTAAAGGGAATATTTGGATAGGATATTTATATTCAAATATTTTAATGAACCTCTTGTGAAAGGCAGAAAACTTTTTTTTTCTGTGATGAGCTAGAGAACAAAATAAGAATCAATGGGTAGAAATTATAGAGGAAGGTTTTAAAGTCAAACTAAGAAAGACCTTCTAGCCACTAGAACTGCCCCTTAATCAAATGACTTCTTATTGAGATACTAAGTTTTTTTGTCCTTAGAGGTATTTGTTGTTGTTGTTATTGGTCCTTTGTTCTGGAAGATAACCAGAACATTGGGAGGTAATGTCATGACTTGCAGTGAATTGGATTTCAGTGAAGCAAGGCTCTACAAAGTCACCAGCCTCACTCTTTCTTCCAGAGTAATCTGGGTGTAGTGGCAAGATATACATTAGGAAGACTGGAGATGGCCCCCATGTTTGAGGGAATCAGGGTTAAGTGACTTGCACGGGGTCAAAAAGATAGTGTCAAGTGTCTGAGGCCTGATTTGAACTCATGTCCTCCTGACTTCAGGGCCAGTACTCTATCCACTATGCCACCCAGCTTTCCTTGGAAGTATTTAGGAAGGTGTTGGATGAGCATCTGTTAAAACTTGTGTGCTGGAGCACATACACACCAAAAACAAACAAAACCAAACAAAATGACAAAATAACTTCCCTCCTAAATTCTGTCCCCCACCAATATATATATATATATATATATATATATATATATATATATATATATATATATATATATATATATATATATATGTGTGTGTGTGTGTGTGTGTGTGTATGTGTGTGTATGTATACACACATATATGCACACATATACATACATACATGTATGTATGTACGTGTGTGTATGTGTGTATATATATGAGACAGAGGATTTGGCTAGATGATTGTTAAGGTTCTTTTCAAATCAACAAGTCTCATGACCTCCAATTAATGAATGTGTTTTAAAAGGAAGGCCAAATACTGAGCAGAGGTTTTTTGTTGTTGTTTTTTTTTCTTTTTTTAAAGAGGGATAAAAAGTTCTCATGGCTAGTGAGCCACTGAGCTACTACTTGGGATGTATAGAGAATGTCATTTACATGTAAAGGGCATATGAAAATTAGTCATCTTAATGTTTATGACTGCCAATATTACTAGTGGAAATTAAATTGATTCAATTAATTTAGTGCAAACGTAATAACAAAACACTCAAGTTGAAATATTCCCATTGTCTATATATTATGTAGGTTGATACACATATCTTACCCAAGTTAAAAATGGAACTCTTTGGATATATCAAAAATGAAGATAGATGCAGTGTTACTCTCATGAATTTTATAATTTCTAGTTTTACTCAAAACTTAGGGAATAAATGAACATCTTTGTATATATAAATCTACTTTTTGGTATATGCTTATATATTTGAAATGACTGAGTTTTTGCATTATTCTTTCTACAATGACACCCTCATAAATTCTCCCAATTATTCTCTAATTGTTAGAAGCTAAGCACATTATATTCTCTGAGCAGAGAGCCTCTGAGGAAAACCTATCTGACTATGTGATAAGATAAAAATGGAATAATAATCCAATAAAATGGGAAGGCCTATTCCTTAATTGCTGCCACATTAAACATAAATTATGATAAAGGTTGTTCTTCAACAAGACAAAGAGGAAGGTCATTTCCAACCTTATGTTGAATCAACACCATGAATGTCTGTATCAATGCTACAAACTGAAACATTCAGATATGAGTATTTTATTCATATTCAAATAAATTATCCTTAATACATGTACTTCTTACAGAACCTTCTGGCTAATTCATCATGTCAATCAATATTATAAACTTAACACTGATCTAATATCTGTCCATTTCAGAAGAGTAAAATAAATGCTTCCTAAATAATGATGGGTACGAGAGCAATACTAATAATAATGAATAACGATTGTGCTATAGTTTTAAAAAACATTTTCCTAACACAATTCTTTCCTCAACTATCCTTTTAGGTGGGTAATATGTATATTAACATCTCCATTTCACAGAAGAGAAAACTAAGGCTTTAGACAGAGGAGCAGACTTCCCCCAGAGTCACACAACCAGGGAGTGTAAGATTTACGATACGAATCTAAATTCTGAAGCCACATTTTGTGTTCCTCCCAACACAACTCAGCTAACCTTCTACAACAAGTACCACATTCTTCTTTTTTCTTCTTCTTTCTTCTTCATGTAGACTTCATGCAGAACATGTAGAGATATGTAAAGCAAAAACAACTGTGGTGGAAGAAGTATCCTTCAAAAGTATTATAATGTTCCAGTTCTATTGGAGACCTAGTTCAAGAGCAAAAGTTCAAAATCCATTTTGACACTAAACTTCAGGGCTAAAGAGCAAAATGAAGATATAGGTAGATCTACTCAGGAGACAAGAAACATTTGCTAAATGTTCAAGAGTTACTTTTCACACACTTTCTAACATGTCATCTATCAAACAACAACAAAACACCACCATCACAGAGCTGCCTCTAAGTGCTTTTGAGCTATTGTTAAAGGCAAGTATGACACCTTCAGAACTCATATAGAAAGTGCTTGGGAAGTTGAAGTGAAATCTAGCCCAACTTCATTGTGAAATAGTTGCACTGAAATAGCCCTAGATTGCCACAAAGAATAATAGACTATATTAGTATGTATTCTTTTATGTATCTATCTAAATCCACAGAAGGGAATTCATCCATAGTTTTATAAACATACTAATTGCATCCCTTTCTTCCTTTGAGATCTTTGTCTTTGAGTGAGCATGAATTCTTGTGTTGAGCTTTGCTACTTGACTTAGGCTTTCCACTGGAGTTTATGAGGCATTATAAAGATGTGTGAGGCAATGGAAGAGTGAGGGGAATGATAATCAAGTTGGAAAGATCTGATGTGTAGTTCAGTTCTTAATCTTTCCTTCTTTCATCATTCTTTACATTTACATAATACTATAGACTTCACAGCACTTTGAGCAACATTTTCTAATTTGATCCTCATAATATGCCTGTAAAGTCAGAAGAAAAACTATTATCTCCCCCTTCCTTATATTACAAATAAGAAAAGGACGCTCAGAAATATCGTGTTCTCCCTTTGTTCACATGGCTAAAAATGGCCAGAGCTTATTAAGAACCAAGCTTTTTTGACTCTGAACATAGAGTTATTTCCACTATACTATGTTGCCTCATAGGATCTGATACAAGATATATAGTAGTAACTATAAATATCTGCAAAGAAACAAACATCCCCTCCCCCTGCCAAAAAAATAAAAATGCAAACCACATACAGATAAATTTTGGGAAGAAACATTTGGAATTATAATATTTTAAAGATTTTTTAAAATGTAGTTTTAATACTTTCAAGTACTTAAACAGACTTAAGGAATCTGCTTTAATGAATAGCTGAAATGATTTATATTTAGCATACCAGCCATTTGTACGGTAAAAGCACTTGTACCCTCAAGTGCTTGAAATTTTTGTTTTGTTTTGTTTTGTTTAGGGAGGGCAGACATCTCCCATAAAAATCTTATTTGCATTCGTGTTTTTTTTTTTCCTTAGCAAAGCCCTTCTACTTTAATTCTATAAATATCTGTAAAACACTGTCTATGCCAGCCAAGTCACTACACTCTGGGAATTTATTCAGGAATATTACTGTATTTATCACCATTATTTTGAAATTATTAATTTATTATTAAAATATTTTTTATTATTGTGAAAATCAACAAAAGCAGTCCATCAAGCACTAATTTGTAGTATTTAACAATTTCTGGGATATGAATATCATTATTATCTTGGCTGGGAAGTTGAGGTCTGTACTGGTATATTCACTCTCTCCCTTATAGAGAGATCATTGTGGAGAATACCAGAATGAAAAAAGCTATCATCTCTAATCTTAAGTAGTTTAAAACATAGTATAAATGTCAGATTTAGATAAGTATTTCTTGGAATTTTCATAATTTCTGCATTAGCAGAAGCTAAGTTGGTAATTCGGAAGTTTAATATTGCACAATTTCAGATTGGTATAATCTACTCTTTAATCAAGGTTATTGGTTAGTGACCCCTTAACTCATTTTTTAAAATTTTCTGAGAAAAATAATTCCCTCTTGCCCTTAAATTTTATCCTACCAATATTGCTACCTCAACTGTTAAGGGCTGATATTCAGGAAGGAATGTCTGCCAGGTCGTCCTAATGCATGAGTTTGTAAATAAATCCCAGATACCAAAATTGTCAACATCCCAGCTCTGTTGTCTTAGGCTGCACAAAGAATTCTAAAAGTTCACAGGCAGGACATAACATAGTTCTGGATGCCTGAAAAATTAAAAGTGGATAATAGTAAACTTGTGGTCTATACAAACATTCTAATACCTAACCTGCAACTGGAAAACACCGAATTTGATGACTTAGTACCAGCTAGTTCCACCCCACCTGAATAGCATCAATTTTTGACTCCCAGGATTCATAGTTTATTTTTCTCCTCCATTCTCCTTAGAAGAATGAATATACTTCCCCCCACACACACACACACTGTTGCATAGATGAATCCCTCCCAACCCAAGAAGGATTTATTATGTACCTTCTGTATATAAGGCAAGATTAAAAAAGGTGTGGGGGGTTGTTTTCTAAGAGATTGTATAATGGATTTTAATGTAAGAAATATCATACTGTAGCAGTTCCAGGACCATCCTTTACAATATTAGAATGTTATACTTCTGTCATTTGTAGCTTCAGATTAACCCCTTTAGAATCTCTTTGTATTTTCAGACTCTGAGGAATTCCATCTCTTTATTACCCAAGTGGAAAATAATATCTATTTTAATTCTCATGATGACTCATGATAGGGTTCCCTGTAGCGTTCTACAATACTAGAACACGGGAAGTTTTCTAAGATAGATGAAATTAATAGGTTCAGACCCTGCCTTGTCCCTCCCCACCAAATCATACCTCTTCTCAATTCTTGTCTTTCCAGATGGAAAAATTGTATTTTACTCTATTCTTATTCTAGGCTTCTAGAAGACTAGAATCTGGGATATTCTCTTGAGTCAGCAAAGATAATATGAAAAGTGAATTCTCAGAGTGAACTTTTCCCATTCCTTTCATGATTTTCCTAATTGTAATGAAACATTTCTTTAATATTCTAAGTTCATTATGTGTAGCTGAATTACATTGGTCCAGGGAGTTTCCTCACTCTGAGTTTTAGAAAACTTGCTGATCTACACCAATGAAAATGATTTCCACATTAATAAATTCTCCACCACCTCCTCTAAATCATAAAATTCTCAACTTTTTTTTACTGAAAACTCTATTTTCTTGTCTTTTCTTATATGGAAGTTCATTAGTAACTGTAATTTTATTGTATCTCTCTTTAAAAGAAATGACCAGAAGCATACTCCATATTCCAAAGGATAGATTATACAGAAGTGACTCATTTGGTCACAATTTCAAAGCAGGCTTGGCCATGCTTCATTTTACTCTCTTTTATAGTTTCATTGGCTGCCTTGACACTGTATTCTTGAACCAGAGACCATGCCCTGGATAAAGATTAAGTGTTTTCTATCTTCAAAATTCACCCCCTCAATACCACCCAATGGTGAATGCTTCATGTAGTCCATTATAAGAAGGTGGCCTCTGTTATGATTCAGTTAACAATCCACCATCTCACTAACCACCCACCTTAAACTCTCTCTTTTGGTTTCAAAATTATAATCTGATCAATATTATTATTACTACTGGAAATTACAGGATAACCTACTCCCCTATGTCTCCATTCCTCATCCCTGAAAATTTCCAAACCAAAATAACAATCTCTCTGACTACCACCCCACCATGCATGGTTTTTTTCCAATTATTAGCTCCTGGGGTGGGGCAGGAACTTTCTGCATATTTATATTTCTATCCAAAACACTTAGCATAGTGCTTGGTATCCAGTAAATGCTTAATACTATGAATATTTTTTCATTCATTCACTCATTCCATTGAACTTTAAAATTCTATGATTTTGAACATATGGAATATTACTTCAAAGATTTATTAGTTCATCACTATAAGTACTCCATTTCCCAATTCTGAATGCATTGCCTTCATTCCTTATATGTTCCACAAAGGCAGACACCATTTCTAATATTCGTATTCCTAGTGTCTATTAAAGTACCTGGCACAAAGTAGGCACTTGTTAAATACTTGCTGAATGATTTTTTTTAGTCCTTCGAGTTTCTTTTTTTTTTTTTTAATGAATTTCTACATGCACAAATGTGATTCCATGGTGCCTGACCTTTTGGTAAAGATGAGATTCCCCACACTTAGCTGAGCTCTTCCTGAACACATAGATCATTGCTGTGCCCAGGTTTGTAGAATCTGCCAGTTTGTAATCCAATGACACATCCACTGAGAAGTCAAGGTACTTTCCATACCAACAAAAAAGAATGAGAGTAGGGGGGGGCAGCTAGGTGGTGCAGTGGATTAAGTACTGGCCCTGGATTCAGGAGGACCTGAGTTCAAGTCCAGCCTCAGACACTTGACACTTACTAGTTGTGTGACCCTGGGCAAGTCACTTAACCCCCATTGGCCCGCCCAAAAAAAAAAAAAAAAGAATGAGAGTAGGATGTTTGTAGAGAAGATGACATGGTAGCAAACTATCATAGATACAGAGCTGGAAGAGACCTTAGAAGCCATCTAATCTAACTCTCTCATTTGTCAGCTATGGATAGTGAGGCATATTACATGCATAAAAATTTGTCTAGTATTTAATTGTATTCTGGGAGCTTGACTAATATAAAATGTTTTACTGGGGAAAGAAGGGAATGCTTAAGACATCTACACACTATTCTCCTACTCTCTCTAAACTATGATAACTAGTTTCCTTCACACTGTCAAGTCAACAAGCATTTATTAAGTACCTACTGTGTGCTAGCTAGGCACTTCATTAAACACAAGGTTTACAAAGAAAGGCAAAAACAAAACAAACAGAAAAATACATAGTGTAAAGAAAATATGCTCCATTAATTCTTTATTGGGTTTGGGGAGGGGGTAGTAGATTAGTGAGTCTGAGAGTGAAATACCTTGAAATGTGTGGATTATGCATTTATTGTGGGAAGTGGCTTCTGTGACTAAACTGGATCATTAGCCAGTAAAGTTGATTTTGTACTTTAGATGATGAAGAGTGTCAGGACTGGTAGAGATGAATGGAACCACTGAAGACACTGAGTTCAACTTTTATCTGAATCCTCTTTACCAATATTCTTATGAAATCAGAGATCATTTGATTCATTGGAGAAGAAAGGTGTATGAGAGAATGAGAAAGAGAAGACAGGAAAGGAAGAAAGATAATCGTGGGTACTACAGAAGAAGAAAGAATATTCTATCAATTGGGACATGGCCTTAAAAATGATCAGCTGACTAAAATAGTTTTGTTTTTGAGGAAGTTACGAGTGGCTTTTTCACATGAATAAATTATTTAAGATACCCACAAAACAGCATTTAATTTTTAACCTCTTATTTTAGTATTACCTCTATATACTGTATATTTAATATTTTCACCTTAAGGATATTTTTAAAATTATATATCATTAAGGGATTCTGCTTTTGTCAACATTAAATCATTCCCTCAGTGTTAGAAAAACTAAAATCAGCTCTTAGAAGGAATGAATCATCATCTCATCATTAGACCAAATAACCATTCCATCTCAATTTATGATTAGGTTATATCATCTATTTTCTTTCCACCATCTCTATAAAATAAAATATCACCTTGTCAGATTTCTAGAATTAATAGGATTATTAAGAAAAACATGGAGTCAGATTTCTCCTGGAATCCAAGGAAGAGGTATTGATGAAAATTACTATGTACCAACTTTTTTTTAGTTTAGTTTTTTTTTTTTAGGTGTATCTATTGCTACTTCACTCCCCTTGCAAAGAGAAGCCATCCCTTGTACAAACTCTATAATGCAGAGTAAGGAAAAATAAATCAAGACACTGTCCATGTCAAAAATGTTTGCCTTATTCCCTACTTCTGTATCACATCTCTACCAAGAGGTGGAATGTGTGATTCATCTTCAGCCTTCTCAAGTCATGAGTGGCTACTTTTCTCAGAGTTATACAGTCTTTTAAGTCTTCACTTCAACTCAATCTCTGTTCTACTTTGGCTCCACATCATCTACCTCCCCCATTCCATGCAGCTCCCTGCCCTGTGTTACCCTTCTTCCCTACCCACACCCACCATCAACTAGAGACACTGACGCTTATCTATGTGTATATGTGTGTATGTATTTGTTTTTTTCTGTTAGAATATAAGCTCCTGGAGGGCAGGAACTGTATTATTTACTTGTGTTTCTATCTCCAATTATTAGCATAGTTCCTGGCACATAGCAAATACTTGACAAATGTTTCTTTAGCGATCTAAGCCGTTTTCTTTTATCCATTGTACTCCTTATGGGAGTTGTTGTGTACATTCAAATGTTTTTATGTGTTGATAATTCTTACTTTCATAATATAAAATATATACATCTATCTATATATGTGTGTAGATTCATGTGTGTGCATATATACATGTATGTGTAAACAGCTACACACAGAGTCTTTCTGGGCATACATGCACACATACATATATGGTCAGCAAGATTGTGCTTCCAGGTAATCCTTCTTTAATTCAGGAAGAGATACCATAATTAAAGTTTGTTTATTTTTTTAATTGTTAATTTGTTTTCGTGGAAATCTGTGATTTCTGTGATATGATAAACATCCGATGTAGTGAGGCCTTTCACTCAGCTCAACAACTTGCCTATCATTTATCATCCTACAGAATTACTTGACACATTTAGAAGTTGAGTGATTTGTCCACATTCATATAGTTACTATGTGTAAGAACTGTGGCTTGAACTCAGAACTGGCCTTCTGTCTCCTATGTCTCATGAAAATTTGTATTTATTGCCTTTTCCTACCAAGAGTCCAAAATCAGAGCTATTTCTGAACTTAAAACTGATAGCCCATCACATTTAGAAAACAAGTTTTAAAAATTTACAAGACCTTACTGCAATTTTAGAAAAGTGAGAATTTAACAAAGTACTAAGAAATGACAGGAGATTTAAATATTACTGCCTAATTTTGCCACATTGGCAATTATGCTAGTAGGGCCCGCTATATATACAAATCCAATTCTGGTATATGAAAAATATTAATGAATTAATTGTTGACTTTGATAGCTTAAGTGAAAAACAAGATATAATTTATTTCTCAAAAATCTAGAAGGCAAATTATGGTTATCTTCATGCATATTTGTACATTAGCCCTTTCTGGAAGAATGAGAGATAGATAGCTGAGGACTGAGAAGAAATGCATGTATTAATAATGAGCGAACATATCTGCATTGGTACAAAATGAAGAAAATTGCTGCATAATCACTGGTTTGGAATTCAGTGTTCATGACCTGTCACTTACTTCACAATGAAATGTCAAAAAAGTCCTGAGCTTATAAAACACCAAAGAGTACAGAGTACTTATTTTTTTTAGTCCAATCTTTTACATTCTACAAAATTGAAATCAGACCATAAACCTTAATAATCTCCAAGGGGTATTACACTCAGACTGGCTTATATATGTCACTAGAATTTATTTCAGCAACAGCAATGAAAGAGCTTAAAGCTACTTTTAAAAAATGCCTTAAAGCACATTTTTTCTACTGATATCACTCTGTTACATGGAGTGACTTCTACATAATGTAGTCTAGGCCTTACAGAATTGGTGAGCTAAGAAATGCAACCTTTAGGCAAGGTTATCCATATGGGAAGGAAGAAACTGCTTAGTTTCCTTTTGTTTTTAAAACAGATTTTCAGTGATAGCTTTTGTTTTTCATGATTGAGGTCTCCCCACATATTCTATCCCTCTTACCTCCCAGAGAGTCATCCCTTATAATAAAGAATTTTTTTAAAGAAAAAGAGGAAGAAGGGGGGGGGACATAAAATAGGGTATCTGGGCCAGCATTATTAAATTACAAATTCCCATTATGTATGACAAACTCTGTTGGGCTACAAATAACAGACTGATGAAAGTTCATGATAATGTTCTACTGGGATATCAAAGACCTTGGTAAAAATTTGAATGTTTTCATGCCTGTTTAGGGAATCTCTTTGAATAACTTACTTCAGGAAGACATGTGCTTCACTGGATTAAAGTAGGAATGCCATGAACGAGAGAAGCACAGCTAAGGTGACTTAGGAGGTTCTTTCCATACTGTACCTTTTCATCCAATGCCTTGTGGTGCTCAAACAGAGACTTCAGGGCTTTGAGAACCTCGACCTCACTGGAAACACCTGATGGGGACTGGGCTTGCCTTTTCACCACGGTCATTCTTAGTGACCGCTCATGTCTTGAAACAAGGCACTCCAAATGCTCCAGCAACAACTATTGGTAGGAAACAAAAGAGAACATAGTTAGAGGTTTTCTTTTCTCTCATATGCAAATATCATCAATGTTAGTGACGCACAAGATCTAGTCATAATGTACCAGTCAGCTATCAGTGTGCCAAGATGCATTAGAACTAGAGGTGGTATTCTACAATGAGAGCAATGACCATCAAATGAAGGGAAGGGAGAAGAGGGAAGGGAGGGAGGGAGGAAAGGAAAGATGGAAGGAGGGAAGGAAGGAGGAAGGAAGGAAAGGACGTGGAAGGAAGGGAGGAAGGAAGGGAAAAAGGAAGGAAGGAAGGAAGGAAGGAAGGAAGGAAGGAAGGAAGGAAGGAAGGAAGGAAGGAAGGAAGGAAGGAAGGAAGGAAGGAAGGAAGGAAGGAAGGAAGGAAGGAAGGAAGGAAGAAAAAGGAAAGGAAAGGAAAGGAAAGGAGGGAGGGAGACAAGGGAAGAAGGGAGAATTGGTTAGAGAATAGTTGAACAAATTCAGTTAGATAAATGTAATGAGATATTGATGCATAATAAGAAAGGGAGAATTTGAGGAATTCACAGAAACATGGGAAGACTTCTAATCAATTGATGCATAGTGAATCAATCAATAAACATTTAAGTCCATTCAATATGCCAATCACTGTGCTAAGAGTTGAAGCAAGCAAAATCACAAGGGTATTAGCCCTAACCAAAAGAAAGCCGAACAAAGAAAACATGTATGTAATGATAACAAGTGTAAATGGAAACAACAACAAAATCATTGAAACAAAATGTTATAAAATTATTAAAAAATGTTTTTTAAGTCTGAAGGATGATTAAATGAGGACCAATGATTTCATAAGGGAAATCTGGTGATGTTGTGCCTCCCATATGAAAGTTGAGTACTACTGAGTACCATGAAGCAAGATTTTAAGTCACTGAGAGATACAATTAAGGCAGAAGCTGGGGCTGGGGTGGTCAAGAGTGGGCAGGAGACGAAGACTGAAGGTGGTGTTGTTGAAAATAGCTTTGCCAGTGCTATATGAAGATAAGAGCAGCTCACAAGAAGACTGACTACTTGTTCCTGATTGGCTACAGAATGGCATCCATTGTCTTTAGAGCCACATAAAGCTTATTAGAAGTGAAGCTCTTCAGAAGCACCTGTTTCTCTTTGCAGACCATTTTTTTCTAGATTGTGAGGGAAATGCAGACAGGGGATGGGGGAAGGTGGTGCGGAGAGATAGGTCTTAGAGTTTCTTTGTTATAGAGGAAGAGGTTCTAGAGTCTAAATGGATGAAAGAGAATCTTAATGAATGAAGTAGTTAGGCTCCTTTGCCTGGCTCAGAGAGGCAGCCACAGCTATTAAGAGGGTGGAAGTGAGGCAGCTGCAGAGGAGTTCCATTTTGATCGAATGGTGCTGAATCCTAGTGAGTGAACAGCTGGCTGGGCTGGCCTGCAATGCCCAGTGAGTCCAGCCTGATAAACTTTTCAGTGCTCTGGCCTATAGAGAACTGCTAGCCAATTCAATCATCTAATTCTTTTCCAAGGCTTTTTTCCCAAAGAATGATTGTAAGTGGAAAGAGACTGAAAATGTGATGCTGGTTTAAGAATAGAAGATGAAAGGATTTGTCTAGCTGGAGAAGGAGCAGCTAGGTGGTAGACTGTATAGAATGTGACAGTCAGGAAGTTCAAATTTGGCCTCAGACAGTTATTAGCTGTGTGATCCTGCACAACTCACTTAACTCTGTTTGACTCAGTTTCCACATCTGTAAACTGAGCTAGAGAAGGAAATGGCAAAGCACTTCATTATCTTTTCCAAAAAAACAAAACAAAACAAAAAACTTGTAAATGGGGTCACCAAGAGTCAGACATGACTTACATTAACAACAATAACAACAACAACTAGCTGCAGGGTGGTGAAGATCAACAAACATGCAGTTAGTCCTGATATGACTCAGAGTCCCACGTCTGTTCCTGAATAGACCAGTAACATCAAATTTTACCATCAAGATCTGTGAGCTACACTGTACACAAATGTTGTCCTCCCTCATGTGCTTTCCTATCAGGTTTCTACAAGAATTTATGTATTTGAGGGGCAGCTAGGTGGTGCAGTGGATAAAGAACTGGTCCTGGATTCACGAGGACCTGAGTTCAAATCCTGCCCCAGACACTTGACACTTACTACTAGCTGTATGACCCTGGGCAAGTCACTTAACCCTCATTGCCCCATTAAAAAAAAAAAAGAAGGGGCAGCTAGGTGGCACAGTGGATAGAGCACCAGCCCTGGATTCAGGAGGACCTGAGTTCAAATCCGACCTCAGACACTTAACACTTACTAGCTGTGTGACCCTGGGCAAGTCACTTAACCCCAATTGCCTCACAAAAAAACCCCAAAAACAAAACAAAAAAGAATATATTTGCTACCAGAACAACTGAGTTTATTATTGGGATAGTGAGCACTAGGTTTGTGTATGGATTGTGATTTGTCCCTGATTTGAGGAGCTCTGATGTTAGTATTATTTCTTTTGACTTATCACCAAGACATTACACAGTAAGTCATTATGTTTTAAGATCTAGAAATCTGATCATTTCATGTACCTGGATTGTGTAGATGGAAATGCATCACCTTGGGCTCAAAAGCTAATATGCTGGGGGCAGCTAGGTGGCACAGTGGATAGAGCACCGGCCCTGGAGTCAGGAGTACCTGAGTTCAAATCCAGCCTCAGAAACTTAACACTTACCGGCTGTGTGACCCTGGGCAAATCACTTAACCCCAATTGCCTCACTAAAAAAAAAAAAAAAAAAAAAAAAAAAAGCTAATATGCTGAGCAGAGACCTCTAAGATCCTGAGAGGAACTGTGTGTAAATGAGTGGTGGTCCTTTGGTAGAAACACACCCTTGCCAGTATGAGAACATATAGGTGTTACTGAGCTAGCTCAAGTAAGAGGTGTGAAGTTTTAAGATTGGTAAACATTATACATATAAGGCCAGCTTTTTTCAGATTTGGTTACATTTACTGAATTTTTTCTCCTAATTTTTTTTCTTTTATAAGTGGTGGCTCTCTTGGAGTGAAAAGATGTACTGGGAAATGTAGGTGTTGCAAAAAAAAAAAGATAATAAAAGTTTCAAAATAATCATAATCATAATAATCATTCTTATTCCTGTAATTATCTCTCTATCTCATTCATTGCCTAAACTAGTACTTTATACTTAGTAGGTGCTAGATGAATATTTGTAGAATTGAATTCAATTCTCTTGCTAGCACAAATTGTGTTTCAATTTATATTAAATTAAGTGACCTATTGTTGAAGGACATAAATTTATATGAGGGCACAAGTGTCAATTATGGAGAATTACATAGCTGTAATAGCAACAGCCTGGATTTATCTGGGCATAACTAATCATAATAAGGTTCTCTGGCTCAATTGGGGGGAAAAAAGGACTTTTTATCTGTGTATTTTAAGGAATGTTTCAAATACAATTTCATCTTCCTCTTGCAGTTTATGACCCCTGAGATGGATGGAATTATAGCTTTATTATTTATAACTGACATTAAGATAGAAATCCCAGATGAGGGCTTTAGATATCCAAGTCACACACCATGAAGGATTACATAAGAGAAATTGTGTTGGGGGCAATCTAATTTAGTGGCACAAGAATGAAAAAAAGAATTACTTTAGTTGGTGGGAAATAAACACATACCAAATTATTCTAACCCCAAGTCATGGATCAACATTCAAGACCCCAGATATTGAGGATATAAAAGTTTTTTATTTGGGGTTATTTGGCCAAAAAAACCAAAACCCAAACCTTGTATGATGTATGTTTGAACTTCAGTGCGTCAAAAAAAAGGATGAAGGACTTCTTTTCTTTGCTTCCCCCTTTTCCTTTTCTTTTTAAAAAAAAAAAAACCTAACATTTCTTAATTACACAGTTGCTGGTTCAGTAGATAGAGCACTGGGTCTGGAACCAGGAAGACCTAAGTTTATATCTAGTCTCAGATACCTCCTAGCTGTGTGACCCTAGGCAAGTCACAGCCTCTTATTGCCTGACAAAAGGATCCACTAGAGAAGGAAATGGCAAACCACTCCAGTATCTTTGCCAAGAAAACCCTATGGCTTCTCATTCCCATTGCCTAATCTATTATCATGTCTTACTGATTTTTACCTATGTAACAGATCTCGCAAACATCACTTTCTTTCTTCAGATATTGCCACCATTTAGATGCAGCCTCTCATTTCCTCATGCCTAGATTATTGCTTTAGCCTTCTAGTTGGGCAAGTATCTCCCAACGAGTCCATTGTCCATTTGGTTGCTTGAAGGAACTTCCTAAATTAGAGGTCTGACCATGTCATACCCCCTACTCAATTAATTTCAGTAGCTCCCAGTTACCTACAGAATTAAATATAAAATCCTTTGTTTGGAATTTAAACCTGTCTTTATAATCTTCTCCCTCACAACACCTTTCCAATCATCTTACACCTTGCCTCACTCCCTCCAGCTGCCAATTGCACACATTCTTCCATTCAATCACAGCACCCTGCTTGTTATTCCCCCAATAAGAAATGCCATCCTCCAACTCCATGCAATCGTATTAGCTGCTTCCCATTCATAGAATGCCCTTTCTTTTGGTTTCTGCCTCCTTGGCTTCTCCTTCAAGACCCAGGTAAAATCCTACTTTGTACAACATCCCTTTCCTCCTGGTAATCTTTAATTTCAGTGCCCTCCCTCTGTCAATTATGTTCTGTAAATATATAATATATATGCATATATATAATTTCATTAAATATTACTAATTACATGTAAAAACATTCAAAAAATTTTTGAGCTCCAAATTCTCTCTCTCCCTACTGCCATTCTGACCTCCTTAAGAAGACCAGCAATTTGATATCAATTATACATGTGAAGCCATGCAAAACAAATGTCAATTATTTTCAACAAATATTATTTGTTTATTACTTGTTTATCCTGTGCGCTCTTTGAGAGCAGGGGCTATTGCTTATGTTTATTTGTATCCAAAGCACTTATTACAGTACCTGACACATTACAGGTACTTAAGACATATTTATTGATCAAAAATTTGGGAGAAAAGAAAAAAAAAACTTGTAACAGATAAAGATAGTATACATACTGAGTTAAAATAAGGGGTGGGAGCAAAATCTATTTTTGTTGTAGTTGTAAGTAAAAAAGACAGGGGTAGCAATCATGATCTGCTAAAACAAAATTAGACCTAATGAAAAGAGCTAATAAAGGAAATTACATTTTGCTAAAAGGCACCATAAACAATGAAATAAGATAAATACTAACCTAAGTTATAGCATAGGGCCAGAAACAGAGACAGTAATAATACCACATGGGCAAGGCTTTCAAGAGTTTGAAGTAAATGATAAAGCATCCAAATTCTTACAGGAAAAGTTAAATGAATTATAAGATGAAATTGTAAACTATACTTTCCCCTGTTAGAACTAGATAAAACTAATCATAAATAAGAAAAAACATTGAGAAGATGAATGGAATTTTAGAAAAGTTAGATGAGACGTCAGGAAAAAAAATTGAATGAGGAGAGAAGGGGGTATTCCTGTTTTTCAGGTGTACATAGCATCCTTCACAAAAACTGAACACAATGCAATAAAAATAACATTTAGTAAAAGGCTAGGGAAGCATAAAATAAATATTTAGAAACTAAATAATGTAATCCTAAGGAATGAGTCAAAGAACAAATCAGAGAAACAATAAATAATTTAATTGAAAGTAATACCAACATTGAGACAACATACCAAAATTTGTAGGATGTAGCCAAAGCAACACTTATGGGAAAATATATATCTCCAAATACTTACATCAATAAAAAAAAGAGGAATAACGTATCAATGAATTGGGGGTGCAAGTAAAAAACTAGAAGAAAATTTAAATTCCCAAATAAAAATCAAAATGGCAATCCTGAAAAATCAAAGGAGAGATGGATAATATTGGAAGTAAAAACAATGAACTAAGAAATAAGACTAGGATCTGATTTTGTCTGGAAAAGGATAAAAAGCTTGCTAATTTGATTTAAAAAATAAAGAAAACCAAATGGCCATTATCAAAAATGAAAAAAAAAGTACCAGCAATGAAGATGAAATTAAGGCGCTTATTAAGAGCTCTTTTGTCCAATTATATCCTAACAAATCCAATGATCTAATTGGAAATGGATGAATATAAACAAAAATATGTCCAGATTAACAGAAGAAGAAACAGAATGCTTTAGAAACCCTGTTAGAAAAATAAAAAAGCCATCAATGAACTTTCTAAGAAAAAAAAATCCCAAAGATCAAAATACAAGTAAATCCTACCAAATATTTAACAATTAATTTTAATATTATATAAACTATTTGAAAAAAATACAAATAAGGAATCCTAACGAATTCCTTTTGTGGCACAAATATAGTCTTGATACCTAAACCAATGGGATCAAAAACAGAGAAAGAAAACTATAGGCCAATTTCCCTAATTAAAAAAATACAAATATTTAAATAAGATACTAGAAAGGAGGTTATAGCAATATATCACAAAGATTGTATGGACAGGTGGGATTTGTTCAATCAATGTACCAGGAAACTGAGGACAGCAAAGTTGTTAATTGTGGAAACTAAGTCAACAACAATGATCTCATCTTGTGGCTCAATTCTGGGGCTAGTTTAGTTTCTTTTCAATTATGGATCTAATCCCATTTCTTTCTGTTACAAAAAAAAAATCACTTGTGGGAATTGGGAGATAACCATTAGTGCATTGTTCAAACTTAGCCCTGTGTGGCTAGAAAATTGGACTACCTCTCCCTGCTTCTTCGAGATTCTTAACCAAACTCAGTCAGATCCAAAGGTACAAATGTGAGAAAACTTCTTGCATCAACACCTCAAGCAACCTGTATATCTCATCTAAAACTGGCCACGTGCTAATCAATCAGTTATTGTTTCCATGTTCCTTTGAGTGTTTTACAGATACTTGGAGAAATAAGAATAATGTGAAGGAAGGTAGCCTATGAGTCCTAGATGTCAACCTGTATTACAAAGTGGTATTTATCTAAATAACCTGATACTAAGAAACAGAGGGGTAGATCAGTGGAATAGAGTAGGTACATAATGCAGAGTAATAAATGACCATAATAATCTAGTCCTTGAAACCAAAAGATCCAAACTTTTGGGTCAAGAACCAGCCATGTGAAAATAAAATTGTGGGGAAAATAGGAATGTAGTTCGACAGAAACTAGTCAAATACCAACATCTCACACTGTATATCAAGATACGGTCTAAATGATTGCATGATTTAGGCATAAAAGGTGATATAAGCAAATTACTGAAGCATGAAAGCAATTACTTGGCCAAAGTATGAATAAAGGAAATTTGACTAAACATAAGATAAAGTAAAATGAATAGATTTGATTGCATGATTTTTTAAAATTTTGCACAAACGAAATTAATGCAGCCAACATTAGAAGGAAAGTAGGAAATTCGAGAAAAAAATTACACCAACTTTCTCTGATAAAAGCTTCATTTCTCAATTACATAGGAAACTGAGCCACATTTGTAAAAAATAAGATTCTCCAATTGATAACTGGGCAATGGACACAAAAAGGCAGTTTTCAGGAGAAATCTGATCAATAGTCACATGGGAAAAAAATCTCAAGCAGAGCTTCTTAAACTGTTTCCACTTGTGACCCCTTTTCACCCAAGAAATTTTTACATGACCCTGTAGCAACATGCACAGTGCAAAATTCATATGTTGTGTGTTCAGAACAAAAGCTGCAGTGACCCCCATCTTCACTTACTCAACCCAATATGGGGTCATGACCCATAGTTTAAGAAGCTAAGCTCTAAAGCACTATTGATTAGAGAAATGCAAATTAAAAACACTCTGAGGTACTACCTTATAACTCTCAGATTGGCTAATATGACAGAAATGCCAAATACTGGAAGAGAATGTGGAAAATTGGCACACTAGTAACTCTTGTTGGACTTGTAAACTTGTTCAACCATTCCTGAGAACAATTCAAAACTATGCCCAAAGATCGATTATAACTGTGCATACCATTTGACTCAGCAATACTTCTACCAGGTTAGTATCCCAAAGAGAAGAGAGGAAAAAGACGTGTATGTTCAAAAACATTTATAGTGGCTCTTTTTGTGGTAACAGAGCCAGAAATGTAGGGGATGCCCATCAATTTGGGAAAAGCTGGACCAGTTGTGCTATATCATTGTAATAAAATATTGTTGTGTTAAAAGAAATGAGCAGGTTGGCTTCAGAAAAAACAAAAACAAACAAAAAAACCCTGGGAAGGCTTATAAGTGCTGATACAAAGTGAATTGAGCAGAACCACTAGACGATTGCATACAGTAACTGCAATATTGCATAAATGACCAACTGTGAAAGATTTATCTGATCTGATAAATATAATGATCCAAAGAAACCATAATGAAAATGCTCTCTACCACCACAAAGACAACTGATGAACTCTTGGTATAGACTGAAACATTTTCTCTTGCCTTTTTTTGCATGTATTTTTTTTTTTGCAATATGGCTAATATGGAAATCTGTTTTGTATGATTTCACATGTATAATTATTTTTTCCCCATTAAGTTTTATTTTCCCAAATTACATGTAAATACAAATTTTGGCATCATTTTTTTTTTAAACTTTGTGTTCCAAATTCTCTTCCTCCCTCCTGCCAAGAACTGAAACAATTCAATATAAGCTATGCATGAGTAGTCATTCAAAACATTTCCACATTAGCCAGGTTGTGAAAGAAAACAGACAAAAACAAAACTTCAGATAAAGTAACTAACAAACAAACAAAAAATATGCTTCAATCTATTCAGACACCATCAATTCTCTCTCTGTAGATGAACTGCATTTTTCATAGAACCTTCAAAGTTGTCTTGGATCATTTCATTGCTGAAAATAACCAAGTCATTCACAGAAGATCTTACAGTAGTGCTGTTATTTTGTATACAATATATTTCATGTTGCATCAGCTCATGTAGGTCTTTCTGGGTTTTTCTGATAGCATCCTGTTCATCTTTAAAAAAAATAAGGGGGCAGCTAGGTGGCACAGTGCATAAAGCACTGGCCCTGGATTCAGGAGTACCTGAGTTCAAATCCGGCCTCAGACACTTGACACTTACTAGCTGTGTGACCCTGGGCAAGTCACTTAAGCCCCATTGCCCCACAAAAATAAAAATCAAAAACAAACCTCTCTCTCTCTCTCTCTCTCTCTCTCTCTCTCTCTCTCTCTCTCTCTCTATATATATATATATATATATATATATATATATATATATATATATATATAAAGAGAGATTTATTTATTTTTATTTTTTTTATGGGGCAATGGGGGTTAATAAGTGACTTGCCCAAGGTCACACAGCTAGAAAGTGTCAAGTGTCTGAGGCCGGATTTGAACTCAGGTACTCCTGAATCCAGGGCTGGTGCTTTATCCACTGTGCCACCTAGCCGCTCCTAGAGAGATTTCTTTACAAAAAACCCATGATGTTGATTCTTGCAGTAACAGTAATAGATAACATTTATATAGTACCTTGTACCTAACAAAGAATTTTCTTCACAATAGCCCAGCAAAGTAAGTGGTAGTGGTGGTGATGATGATGGAAAAAGGAATGTTGATAATTTGGGTTTATTGTCTAAAAACCTCTTGTAGCATTTGGATATTCCAGTAGCAAACTGTGTTTCAGGTCTACTTCAGAATCACTGGGTGTTTGGTGATGTTTTTAATTTATTCTTTATTTTTCCCTCCTATATAAAACTAACTCAACCTATCAAAACTTTGTAAGAAGAGATAATCCTAGACAGTTAGAACAGACATCCTTTCATGTCCTAGCTTCCATTTATGGTTTCTCTTTTGAAGATGAGACAATTATGTCACTGCTAATTATTGATATGTGATGAATAAATGGTTTAATTTTTTTTACTTTTTTTATTTAGAATTTTCCCCCTAAATTACATGTAAAAATATATTTTAATGTTAATTTTCAAAACTTTGTGTTCCTGAATTCTCTTCCTCTCTTCCTCCCCACCCCCTTAAGAATGCAAGCAATTCAATACATGTGTAGTCATGCAAAACATTTCCCCATTAGGTTGTGAAAGAAAACAGAGATAAAAAACTTAAGAAAAAGGAACTAAAAAAATTATGCTTCAATTTATATTCAGACACCATCAGTTCTTTCTCTGGAGATGGATTGCATTTTTCATTACTTCTTCAGAGTTGTCTAGGATGATTGTATTGCTGAAAATAGCTAAGACGTTCACAGTTGATAATCTTACAATATTGCTGTTAATTTGTATACAGTACATTTCACTTTGTTTCAGCTCATGTAAGTCTTTACAAGTTTTCTGATAGCATCCTGCTCATCATTTCTTATAGTACAATAGTGCTCCATCATAATCTCATCCCACAATTTGTTCAGCTGTTCCCCAATTGGTGTGCATCTCCCCAATTTTGAATTCAACTTTTTGTTTTTTACATCTTTTTGGATACCAACCTAGTAGTGGTATTATAAGGTCAAAGAGTATTTGTGGTTTTATAGCCCTTTGGCCATAGTTCCAAATTGTTCCACAGAATGTTGGAGATAGAGTATTTTTTTCATATGGCTATAGGTAGTTTTTATTATTTCAACTGAAAACTTCATCTTTTAATCATCTATCAGTTGGGGAATGGCCCTTATTTTAACAAATGTCACTCCATTCCCTATGTATTTGAGAAATGAGGCCTGTCAGACAAACACTTCAATTTTTTTTTCAGAGTTAACTATTGCTGTGTATTTCCCTCCATCCTATTCCCTCCCCATGACATTTACTCTATTTCTATCTTCTTTCACCCTGTCCCTCCTCAAAATTGTTTTGCTTCTGGCTGCCCCCTCCTCCAATCTGCCCTCCCTTCTTTCATACCCCTCCCCTTCTTACTTTCCTGCAGGGTAAGATAGATTGCTATACCCAATTGAGTTCGTATGCTATTTCCTCTTTGAGCCAATTTTGATGAGAGTAAGATTCACTCACTCCCCAGCACCTCCTCCATCTTCCCCTCCACTGTATGTTTTTTGTTGTTTCTTTTATGAGATTCATTACTCCATTTCACCTCTCCCTTTCCCTTTCTCCCAGTGCATTCCTTTCTCACATCTTAATTTTAATTTTTTAAAGATAACCTCCCTTCATATTCAACTCACACCTGTGCCTTCTGTCTAAATATATTCCATCCAGTAGCCCTAATAATGAAAAAGTTCTTATGAGTTACAAGTATCATATTCCCATGTAGGAATATAAACAGTTTAACCTTTTAATATCCCTTATGATTACTTTTTCCTGCTTACCTTTTTATGCTTCTCTAGGGTCCTCTATTTGAAAGTCAGATTTTCTATTCAGCTCAGCTCTTTTCATCAAGAATTCCTGAAAGTCATCTCTTTCTTTGAATTCCCATTTTTTCCCCTGAATGATTATACACAGTTTTTCTGGGTAGGTGATTCTTGGTTGTAACTCTAGTTCCTTTGCCCTATGGAATATCATATTCCATTCCTTTAATGTAGAAGCTACTAGATCTTGTATTACCCTGACTGTGGCTCCATAATACCTGAATTGTTTCTTTCTGGCTGCTTGCAATATTTTCTCCTTGACCTGGGAGCTCTGGAATTTGGATATAATATTTCAGTTAGTTTTCATTTTGGAATCTCTTTCAGGAGGGGATTGGTGGCTTCTTTCAATTTCCATTTTACCTTTTGCTTCTAGAATATCAGCTCAATTTTCCTTGACAATTTCTTGGAAGTTGATGTCTAGGCTCTTTATTTGATCATGGCTTTTGGGTAGTTCAATAGTTTTCAAATTATCTCTCCTGGATCTATTTTCCAAGTCAGTTGTTTCTCCAATGAGATATTTCACTTTGCCTTCTATTTTTTTCATTCTTTTGGTTTTGCTTTATTGTTCCTTGATTTCTCATAAAGTCATTAGCTTCAATTTGCTCAATCTGCATTTTTAAGGAATTATTTTCTTCAGAGAGCTTTTATCTCTCCTTTTCCATTTGGCCAATTTGGCTTTTCAAGCTGTTGACTTTTTTCATGATTTTCTTGCATCACTCTCATTTCTCTTTCCATTTTTTCCTTGACCTCTCTTACTTTATTTTCAAAGTCGCTTTTGAATGTTTCTATGGCCTGAGACCAATTCTTATTTTTCTTGGAAGCTTTGAGGGTGTATTTTGATCTTTCTTGCCACTATAGAAACTTTCTAGGGTCAGCATTTCTTTCTGTTTGCTCATTTTCTCAGCCTATTTCTTGACTTTTAACTCTTTGTTAAAGTGGGGCACTGCTTCCTGAGTGGAGGGTGTACTGTAACAAACTTCAGGGGATTTGAGCAGCTGTTTTCCGAGATACTTTTAGGAATTTGTAAGTTTTTATTTATTCTCAGGTGGTATGATTTATGGAGAGGGATGTTCACTACTCTCCTTGCCTGTGCTCTAGTCTGCAAGCAACCACAGGCCTGCTTTCCTGCCTTGAAACTATGAATAGTCTCCTGCTCCACTATGGCTGCAAGCTCTCGTGAGCTTGTGCTCTCCTGCCTGTGACAGCCACCCAAGACTCACCTGGATCTGAGTATGGGCCAAACAACAGAGTTCTGCCTCAGTGCTAGTAAAGAGATCCATGTAATCTCCCTCTGGCCAACTGCTTGAGCAATTTGTGGGCTGAGTTCCAGAAGTAGTTCCTGCCACCGCTTATTCAGAGTCTCCTGAGGCCTGCTCCTGGCTTGCTATGGCTGGGGCTGGGGCTGTGCCAGCATGGCCTGCACTGGGCTGTGCTCCACCCTCACCCTGGCCCAACAGACCTTTCCTGCTGACCTTCTCAGTTGTCTTTGACTGGAAAATGATCTGACCCTGTCCTTTTGTGGGTTGTGCTGCTCTAGGAATTGTCTTATGGCATTATTTGAAGGAATTTGGAGGGGTCTTGGGAAGAGCTCAGGCAAGTCACTGCCTTTCCTCCACCATCTAGGCTCTGCCTCTGAGCTGGGTTAAATACTACATTTTGTGGTAATGGGTTCTTTTAAAATTATCACCCAGAATCAGAATCACCATCACTACCTGTTTTAATTATTTTTTCTTGAAGAATAAGGACTAAAATAGGATTTTCTTTAATTAAAAAGAACTGCAGTCATACATTCATTTACTTAATAATCATTTTTCAAGTCTGGCAAAAGAACAATTTGTTAGCACTTGAGGAGAAATAAAATTTAATAAGTCATTGACTTGGTCCTTGTGGAATTTTTCCATGCTAGTAGAGGGGATAAGACATACCCTAAACAGATAATCATAACTTACATTCCATGTTAGCTGAATTGGTGTTATCTCCCCTATTATAATGTAAATTCCATAAGGGCCTGGGCTCTCTCACTTTTGTATCTGCATTAGGAGTACTTAGCACTGAGCATGCCATGTAAAGACAGAGATAGCAAATGGACTTTTTTTGTTTGTTTGTTTGTTTGTTTGTTTGTTTTGCGGGGCAATGGGGGTTAAGTAACTTGCCCAGGGTCACACAGCTAGTAAGTGTTAAGTGTCTGAGGTCAGATTCGAACTCAGGTACTCCTGACTCCAGGGCCGGTGCTTTTAACCACTGCGCCATCTAGCTGCCCCTGCAAATGGACTTTTGATTTCATCAGTCTCGTTATTTCCTTTCATTTCTAGGAACTTTTCCTAGTCAACAACTTTTCTGCAATTTATAGTCAGAGAGATGTCTAAAGTTTTTAAATGTTAAGTCATGATGTGTTAGAAATGGGATTTGAATTAAGGTCTTCCTGTTTTTGAAGTCAGTCCTCAAAGCTTCCACCACACTTCTTGTTTGGTACATAGTAGGTGCTTACTTACTTGAGGCATCTAGATGACTCAGTGGATAAAGTACTGGGCCTGGAGTCAGGAAGACCTGAGTTCAAATCTGACCTCAGATACCTATTAAGTTGCGTGACTTGCGTGACTTTGGACAAGTTGCTTAACCCCTGGTTGCTTTAATTCACTGGGGAAGGAAATGGCAAACCACTTCAGTATCTTTGCCAAGAAATCCTCATGGATAGTATTGGTATGCTATGGTCCACAGGGTCACAATAACTTGGACACTACTGAATAACAAGTACTTAATTCATACCTTTTGATTCATTTATATATAAAGCCAACGGAGGAAGAACTAGAAAAACATAGAAGCCTCCTTGGAGGACATGGCATTTAAATGGGACTTTAAAGGATAGTTAGAATCCTAGACATAAAGAGGAGAAGGAAGAATCATGTTGCTAACTTCACAATGTCTCCCATATACAAACCCCTTTCTCTGCTCACAAAGTCACCATCTTATTTTAGGCTGTCATCACCTCTCATCTGAAGTAGTGTTAGTACTTTTGAATTAGCCTCCCTACATCATCTCTCTCCATTCTAGTCTATTCTCTACCTAGCTGATCACATCTCCTCCCTGCTCAATAAACTCCAGAGGCTCCTTAATACAGCTAGATTAAAAAAAAATACTCTTGTTTGGCATTTAATGTTCTTTATAACAAAGTCCCTTTCTATCTTTATAGGTTCGTCCTATATAACTCCCCCTTCTACAGCACACTGATCTTTCTGGTCCTCATACATGGTGGACCTTGTCTACTCTCCAGACCTCTGTACTAGATGTACTCCATGGGTAGAATTCTCTAGCCTCTCACCTCTGACCTCTTCCCCTACATTCCTTCAAGACTTAGCTCAAATTCCACTTTCAATGGGAAGTGTTTTTCAACATCCTCCCCACTCCAGTTGTTAGTTCCTTTACCTGTAAGATAAGCTTCCATCTATTGCATAATAAATGCTTGTTAACTGACTGACAAGAAATATCTAAGGAGAAACACAAGGAAAGGAAGAGGAATAGAAAAATACTCTGCAAGTTTGGGATCCCTACATAATCTGGACAATAGAATACGTAGTGGGAATGCAAGCAATTAACTTTTTTTTTTTTGAGTGGGATAAGGTCAGAAAGCAAAGAGAGGACAATTATGATAGTATAATAGTACAAAAATGGTTTAACTGTGGGCCATCTTTGCTGTCCTCATCACCTCAAGAATGTGATTACATAAATACGAACGTTCACTCTATTTGTACCATTTATAAGTAGAATGCTATGTGTGTAGGAGAGGGAGTGAGCCATATACTTATCAAAGCTTTATAAAGGTCAATAATATTTATTATATTCAAAGATATTAAAAATTAATGTGGGGGCAGCTAGATGGCACAGTGGTAAAGCACTGGCCCTGGAGTCAGGAGGACCTGAGTTCAAATCTGGCCTCAGACACTTGACACTTACTAGCTGTGTGACCCTGGGCAAGTCACTTAACCCTCATTGCCCTGCAAAAAACAAAAAAAAACAAAACAACAAAAAAAATTAATGTGTTTGGGGCAGCTAGGTGGTGCAGTGGATAGAGCACCGGCCCTGGATTGAAGAGGACCTGAGTTCAAATCTGGCCTGACACTTAACACTTAATAGCTGTGTGACCCTGGGCAAGTCACTTGACCCCAATTGCCTCAGCAAAAAAAAAAAAAATTAATGTGTTTGATAATATCAGGTTGCTATGGGTATTCCCTATGTAGGTTATGTTTTTAGGAGGAGGCAGCAATGAAAAGAGAGAGAGTTAGCCTTTCTCCATCACCTTTGAGATGAACATTCTAACAGTTCCACAAAAGATCATAGGTTTAGAAATCAAAAGGAACACTGAAATCATTGTCAGACCCTTTTCTTTTAAAGACGAGGGACTTGAGGCTTAGAGTTGTTTCAGGGTCATGGGACTAGTTAGTATATGAGTCACAATTCAAAACTCAAGCCGTCTTACTGCAAAGTCCAGATGGACCTGCATTTGAATATTAGCTCTGCCATTTACTATATTTACTGTATGATTTTGAACATATCACTTAGTCTCCTTCACCTCAGTTTCCTCACTTCAATCCCTTCCAGTTTAAGATCTATGAGTCTATGAATTATACATATGTATACAAATATGTGTATAATAACTGCTCAAAATGCTTACAAATTATTGATTAGCATAGCAATTATCAATACACCAAAGACACAGTAGGCACTTAGTAAATATTTGTTGAACTGAATCCTCAGTTCCATTCTACGGTTGCTTGCAATCTTAGGCTATTTTCCCTTCCCCCTTCACAAAAGAACTATGCTAGAAAGATCTTGAACATCATCAATCACCATGGTGGTGTGGTTATTGATCCAGAGCCAGGCATCCTGCAGAATGAAGTCAAGTGGGCCTTAGGAAGCACTGCTAACAATAAGGCTAGTGGAGGTGACAGAATTCCAGCTGAACTATTTTAAATCCTAAAAGATGATGCTGGCAAAGTGCTACACTCAATATGCCAGCAAATTTGGAAAACTCAACAGTGGCCACTGGATTGGAACAGATCAGCTTATGTCCTGATCTTAAAAAAGGGCAATGTCAAGGAATGTTCAAATTATGAAACAACTGTGCTTATTTCACATGCCAGTAAGGTTATGTTTAAGATTCTGCAAGCTAGGCTTCAGCGATATGTGAACCAAGAATTACCAGAAGAGCAGGCTGGTTTTCAAAGAATTTGAAATCAAATTGCTAACATTTGCTAGATTAGGGAGAAAGCTTGGGAAGTCCAGAAAAACATGTACTTCTGCTTCAGTGACTACACTAAAGCCTTTGACTGTGTTGATCACGACAAAATGTGCCAAGTCCTCAAAGAGATGGGAATACCAGATCATCTTGTTTCCTGAGGAATTTGTATGCAGCTCAAGAAGCAACAGTTAGAGCTTAACATTCAACAAGTGACTGATTTAACATTAGGAAAGGAGTACGACAAGGCTGTGTATTGTCACCTTATTTATTTAACATATGCAGAGTACATCATTTGAAATGCCAGGCTGGATGAACTAAAAGCCAGTATTAAGTTTATTGAGAGAATATCAACAATTTTAGGTGTGCAGATTATACCACTCTGATGGCAGAAAGTGAGAAGGAATTAAGAAGTCTTTTGATGAGGGTGAATGAAGAGAGCATAACAGCTGGCTTTTAGCTTAACATCAAAAAAGCTAAGATCTTGGCAACTGGTCTCATCACTTTCTGGCAAATAGAGTGAGAAGAAATCAGAGTAGTGTCAGAGTTTATATTCTTGGGCTCAAAGATCACTGTAGACAGCAACCACAGCCATGAAATTAAAAGATGCTTGTTCCTTGGAAGGAAAGTTATGGCAAATCTGGACAGCATACCAAAAAGAGTTCCCTAAAGTCAAAGCTGTGGCTTTTCCAGTAGCAATGTAGCCTGTGACAGTTGGGCTATAATAAGGAAAGCCAAACGCTCCAGAGACTATGCTTTTGAATTATGGCACTAGAGAAGACTTTTGAGAGATCCTGGAAGAACAAGGGGATCAAATCAGTCAATACTTAAGGAAATTATTTCAAACTATTTATTGAACGGTCAAATTCTGAAGCTGAAGCTTAAATACTTTGGCCACATATTGAGAAGATAAGACTCATTGGAAAAGATTTTGATGTAGGGAAAAATTGAAAGCAAAAGGAAAAGGGGATGGCAGAGGATGAGATAGGGAGTGTCATGGAAGCAATGAATATGAACTTGGACAGACTTTGAGAGATAGTGGAGGATAGAAGGGCCTGGTTTGCTGTGGTCCATGGGGTCACGAGGAGTCAACACAACTGAAGAACTGAAGAACAACAAGCCTAAGATCAATAAATCAGATTGTTATGACAAAATAATTTTTTTTTAAAACCCATAAATCTAAAAGCAAGATAAGAGGCAAGATGGTATAATGGAAAGACAAATGGATTCAAATCTCAGTCGGGAAGGATTGAGTTAAAGTCTCTCTTGTGACACATACTTGCTGTGCAAATCACTTAATTTCTAAAGATTCTAGGAAGCCCTCTAAAATTGTAGGTTTCAGAGTAATTGCTGATCTGCTTTGGTAGTATCCTCGATGGGATAAAAATATTAGACAAAAACTACAAGTTCAGACAAAAAAAATTAGAAAATACATAATAAGATAATTTCCTCAACATTTAACCAGGGAGATAAAGAGGGAAAAAAACCAATGTGGATTTTCAGTCCCTGGGTTGGTTCTGTTGACCTTAATAAGGAGCTGCTTTATAATCCTCTTTGATCTTAGAAAAGAACATGTGCATTTACCTTGCCCTCTAAAAATAATCTCTTTATGACCTAAGCCATTGGTTCAAGAAAGCTAAGGATTTTCCATGTTTATCTGTTAATTCAAGTTTTGTTGTACTCAGCCTCTTTTTACAACCTAAATAAGGTTGAACGTTCATATTTTCTTCAATTTTGATTCCAAAGAAAGCAGAGGATAACAAAATTGGTTTGTATTTTTTTTTTAAAGCCACACTAGGGAACAGGTTCCAAAAAGCAATCTGATCAGGTTTGGTTTGCATGGGAGGACAATTGCCAAGAGAGAGAAAGCAGAGTTACTCCCCTTGCCCTCTCTTGTTTTTCTTCTATCTTTTCTGCAAAGAAAATTGTCCATTGCTTTGGAAATGAAAGAAAAGGTGGGGAGAAATGGTCACTAGGAAGATAAGAAACAACAGGGAACACTTTGTTTTTCTCTAAGAATTCAAGTGACCCAGACTGGATGATCTATATCTGGGCACTGAAAGAAATGCAATGTGTACCTGCTGAGACACTTTCTGGGATATGTGAAAGAGTGGCAGGCAAATTTTGTCCCAATTTTAAAGCTCATGTCTGGCCATGCCACTCCCTTGTTCTGTTACATGTTCCCTCTTGCTTATAGGAAAAGATAAACTCCTCTGTTCAGGTTTAAAACTCTACACAATCTAGTTCCAGCCAGATTTCTAGACTGATTAATGCACGTTGATTTCCTCCACACATGTTGAGATACAGCCAAACTGGTTCTTTTTGCTCTTCTCCATATGTGATATTCCATCTTCCATTAATGTGCCTTTGTGAATATATGATATACACTCTGCCTCCTGGGGTTCCTAGCTTCTCTTGAGCAGCTAGATGGTACAAGAAACAGTGTTTGAACTAGAGTCCCTAAAACTGAGTTTGAAGTTTGCCTCAGACATTTCCCACTTTTCCCATGACCCTGGGCAAATCATTTCTGTCCACTTAAATTTCCTCCTCTGTAAGACAGGGTTAATAATACCACCTACCTCCTAGGACTATTGTGAGGATCAAAGATGCAATGTATATAACTTATGTCATCAACTTTATAGAGCTTTAAAGTGCTATGTACGTGCTATCATTTTAATGCCTATAGAAAACCCATTGTGATATCCTCAGGCACTAAGGCACCCTCCCCCATTATATTTTATTTGCTTTGTTTGTGTTCTGTATTCATTCACCTTTGTACATGTTCTTTCTTCCCAGTAGAATAAAAAGTCCCTGGAAAGAGGGACTAGTCCACTTACATCTTTCTAACCCCAGTGCTTATAAAAAAATCCAAATTGAATGAATGAATGAATGAATGAATGAAAGAAAAGACTGGTTTGGGGGTATTTGCCCAACACACAGGAACAAGGAATTGAAAGGTTATAATATTCAATGAGAAACGTGGCAAAGTAGTCAATCCTTCCAGCATCCTCTATTTTATTTAAAGGTCAGAGAAGACCTAGGTAATGGCAATGGGAATTAGGGTAGCAGAGGGGAGAGAGACTCAAAGTCTGATAGAAGAGGTGGATATCAATATGTGGGTAGATAGACTATAACTTGGGGGAGGGGGAAAGAAAGATAAGGGAGAACAATGGACAGTATTTTGCAATATGGCCAACCTGCTCATAATTTTTTGAATGAACACATAGTAAGAGATTAATTAATTGTTTGTTGACTTGACATAGGAAGTAGGACTTTTTTTCCTCTTAAGTGAGGACAAAAAGTGTCTTTAAATAGCGATAACATGATTCATCAATGATTAAATGTCCAATTTCTTAAATAAAACTCCCATGTTCAATCTTTTTTCCCTGAGTACTACAGAATATGAAGCCTGGGAGGGTCTTTAGTAAACATTTAATTCAAAGAGATATCACTTAATTAGGAAATACAAGAGGGCAATGCAGAACCCAGGTCTCCTGGTAATACTTCTGTATTCTTGCCACTGATAATATTTCCAATCCATGTGCATAAACATAAACATAATCTTCAAAACTCTAAGTATCTTTTTTTAAAACTTTTAAGGGCATACGTGCTTGTCTGGGACTTGCATGAGGCAGCTGGTGGCACAGTCCACAGAGTGCTGTGGTTGGAGTCAGGAAGAGCTGAGTTCAAAACCAGCCTCGGACATTCCTTCTAGCTGTGAGACTAGCTGTGTCTGTCCCAGTTTCCTCAATTATAACAAGGATACAGTGAAAGTGACTACCAACAGGGTTGTTGTGAGGATCAGTTGAAAGAATATTTTTAGCATAGTGACTGGCATATAATAGACACAATATTAATGTTTATTCCCTTCTCTTCTCCTGATCTACGTGGATCTTTGCTAGCATATCACCAAAGAGCAAAGGAAAGCAATTCATACATGGAAAAAAAATTATTTAGTGCATGTCATGCTTACTCTTGTGTTGTTTCTCTCAGCCTTAAGTTCAGAAATTTCTTCTTCTTTTTCTAGCAACTGTTCCCGGCATGCATTTAATTCTTTTGTCAGAGCAGCAAATTCCTAAAAACGGAATAAAAAGAGTTATGGAAATATTTTAAAATTATCAAATGCTATTATCACACTAGCACTTAAAAACAGGAAAATTCCAAACACACAAGAAAACTGATGCAAAGTATCACATCCTTAAGTTTTAAAATGGTTGCTGCTGTTGTTGTTTGTCCTTCATTCTCAAAGAGGACCATGACAGATGTCAGGATTTGCAATGAATTAGATTTAAGTGAGGGAGGGCTATGCAAAGTGACAAGCCTCAGTCTCTCCTCCAGAGAGCTATCTGGATCCGGTGGCAAGATGTATTATCAGGATGACTGGAGATAGCCCTGGATGCAGTAGGAGACATTGGCCTTTTCAGAGAATATATAACTACTAACTTAGCAGGTCAATAAATATTGCTTTCACCATCATTTACTTACTCTGAATAAACTGGTAAGTGATAACATTTTCCTTCCAAATATTCTGCTTCCATTAAACAAATATCTTATTGGTGTGGATTTCATCATATGTTTTCCCAGATCTATTTTATAAAAATCCTGGGTGCAATCTCTAATCAGTCTATTATCTGTATAGATATTGTTTTTTCAAAAAGATCTAATCGTAGGGTTGTAGGTTTTGTTTGTTGTTGTTCAGTCTTTTTTCAGTCATGTCCAGCTCTTCATGACCTGATTTGGGTTTCTTGGCAAAGATACTAGAGAGGCTTGCTATTTGGGATTTTCTTGGCAAGGATAATGAAGTGGTTTGCCATTTCCTTCTCCAGCTCATTTTACAGATGAGGAAACTAGGGCAAATAGGGTTAAGTGACTTGCACAGGGTCACACAGCTAGTAAGCATTTGAGGCCAGATTTGAACTCAGATGAGTCTTCCTGATTCCAGGCCCAGAATTCTATCCACTATACCACCTAACTGCCTGCTGCTTTTATTTAGATGTTGTCTGATATGTGGCATACTTGAGTTTTCTATTATATTTTCTAATTTTACTCATAATCTGATAATTTACAGAAAATTAAGCTCCACTAGATTAAGCACCTTGAGGTCAGGGACTCTCTTGCTTTTATATGCACTGAAATTCTTGCTATTTGCTCTGTTAAACATTTGGTTTAAGATAAAGGTCATTATGGTGTCTAGGGTCAGCAATGGCAACATAAAATGAAAAATGATACCTGCACATAACAATTACCTATAATTCATGATACCTTATAAGAATATTATATCTAATTCTGAACTCAGAAGGATGTGGAAAAATTGAAAAAAAAATAGAAAAGAACAATGTAATCTTTAAGATGTGGGGATTAATCATCTTAACAAAAAGGAGGAATAACTACAATTAGGTAACCAGAGAGAGAGGCAACAGGAAAAAAAAAGCAGATAGAATTCTGGACCTGGATTTATGGGATCAAAGGACTCTATAATCATTAGTTAATGAGCATTTCTTAAGCAACCACTAAATGCCAGGTACTATGCTGAGCTGTAATTCTAATCATAAAGGACCTGAACTCATAGACTAGACACATAGACTCATAGACAGACTAAGAAAATGACGCACACATGGATTAAATGATTTGCCCAAAGTCACATAGACTGTTAGGTATCTTAGCCAGGATTTGAATTTGGCACCTCTGATTTGGGTCCTACTGGCATAGTGGATAGAGTGCCAGACATAGAATCAAGAAGACTTGAGTTCAAAAATTTGTGTGACCCTGGACAAGTCACTTAATTCTGTTTGACTCAGTTAACTCATCTATAAAATGAGATGGAGGAGGAAATGGCAAATCATTCCATTATCTCTGCCAAGAAAACCCCAAATGGGGTCATCAACAGTTAGACACAACTGAACAATCTAAAAACAACCTGTAAGGTTGTACTGATTATTAACTAAGATGATAGTTATAAAATATACCAGCTACATATTTGGCTCTATATAAATGCTTATTCCTTTTCTCTCTTCCCCTCTATCTACTATAGCACACTACTTCCCATAGTATCATTAAACAATAAAATCAGAACCCTAATTTCATTTAATAGTATTTCATTTCCCTCCAGTTACATATAGAGATAGTTTTAAACATTCATTTTTGTAAGATTTTGAGTTCCAAATTTTTCCCTCCCTTCCTTCCTTCCTCCCCAAGATAGGGAGTAATCTGATATATTCTATACGTGTACAATCACATTCAACACATTTCCACATTAGTTATGTTGTGAAAGAAGAATCAGAAAAAAGGGAAAAAAACAAATAAAAAGTGAAAATAGTATACTTTGATCTACATTCAGACTCCATAGTTCTTTCTCTGGATATGGAGAGCATTTAGACCCCTAACTTCATCAGTATTGGGAGCTCTCAGTAAGGAACTCCCTTGGCCAATACAGAGCAGAAACCTCTCTGTAACTTAGTCTTCAAACTTCTTGGCCTCACTGTGGTTGTGACTGTTCCCAGGCTGCATCTTCCATATTATCAGTAACCTTCTTTAAAATGATCTTCAGAAATAGCAATGGCACTAGCCACTGTGGTCAAGAGGGCTGTGGCTGGTCAGTTTCTGGCCCAATGGAGGTTAATTTTGAAGTTCAAAAGGGAAAAAAGATCAAAGACAACATATTCATTTAACTTAAGCTATATGCAGAAAAAAATTAAGTTAAAAGTAAATGGTTAGATTCAATGTGGAGAGGGGTTTGGTGGCTTTAGGTCTGTATTTTGTTTGTGCTTTAAACCTTCCTGCACTCCCCCCATCCTCCCAAGTGGGTACTTCAAAGGCCTCAGAGCAGTGTTCAGGACTCAGATTCAAGATGAAAGGGCTCATTGTCCCCGGTTTACAGATTAGTCTGATTTTTCCTGGTGGTGGCTTGATTGCATCTCCTTGTTAGTCTCTGAGCATATTATTTAAATAGAAATTGAAAAGGGAGAGTGAGGGAAAATGAGAAACCTTCCCCAAAGTCATCATCTTCTATATATAAACAAGTTTGGTTTTGACAGAGGGAAAACCCACAAAGAAAAAATATTGTGTCCATTATATCATTTCAGAAAAGAGGCATAGTGGTAAGGGCACTGGACAGAGCTGAAGGGATCAAGGTTCACATCCTGCACTCCCTCCCTCCCTCCCTCCCTCCTCCCCTCTCTCTCTGTCACACACACATACACACACCCACACACATACCAGCTGCCTGACTCTGGGCAAGAACCTCTTGGTTCTCCAAACACTTGTCTAAAACTGAAATTTTCAGATAAACAATTCCTTTCTGTAATGAAATCAGGGGAGTCAGACTATAATCTTAGAAAGTAAATTCCCTAAAGAAAAAAAAAGCTTCTAAATGTTTTGTTCAGAATCTGCAGGGTTATACACATGCACAAACAGACTTAAATATGTCTATATGAGAGATTTCATATATGTCTAATATCACACATTAATGTCTCTATGAGAGATTATATATTTGTCATATATATCTGATATTTGCCACAATATATTATAAACTAATGCATAATATCTAATATATGTATATAAATGAATGAATAAATGAATACGTAAATGAATAAAGATAGATGAATAGGTAAATAAATAGATAGATAGATATCCCTCACACTGACATATAAGTATCTTTTGGGGAGAGAGGTGATTTAATTACTATTATTGTTTTTTTGTCCTTTTTACTTGAAGAGGACAGATAATACCACTATGTTGGAAAAAGGCGTATTGTGTCCAACTGTTGCTGATCAATTCAATTTGAGGTCAGAAGGCTCCACCACAGGTAGGGCACAAATATTCTGTTTGAACCTTTGGGATTGAGATGTCTCTAGATTTGTTGCATCTCACATTTCCTTTGTGCTGCTGTGATTCTGCTTTGCTCCTAGAGCACTGCACCTTCTTTGAAATTTCATTATCATAGGGAGCACACATAGGGGAGGGAAGTCTTTATATATCTATGCACATCAGCAATAATTTTACATTTTTTTAAGTATCCAAGAATTGCCTAGAGTCACTGAGATGTAATTTTCCCAAGACAACACAGCTAGAAAAGAGGCAAAGGCAGGTCTTGAACCAAGCTCTTCAAGACCTGGTCTATCCACTTTCATACCACCACTTTGGTGTATATGCATTATGTAGTTATGCAAGTACAAATATTTATGTGTATATTTATTATAGTTACCTATATATACACATCTATGAAATGTATCTTATCCCTCTATTAAATTATAAGCTCCATGAGTACAGGGATAATATTTTTTTTTCAATTTTGTACCATATGTCCATTTGAATTTTTGAATTATACTACATTGTGGTGGTGGAGATGATGCTGCTGATGCTGATGAAAAGGATGACGACGATGCTGATGATGCCATCTCACAAGCATCTATCACACATCTACGTTTTTATAGTAACCACCTTCATAGGTAGATTTTGTTGTTGGTCAGTCATTTCAGTCCTCTAACTCTTTGTGATCCTGTTTGGAATTTTCTTGGCAAAGATACTGGCGGATAGTGTGCCTTGGACCCATAGTTAGTGAGGTCAGATTTGAATTCTTATAGACTCAAGGCCCAGCACTCTATCCAGCAAGTCAACTCGCTGCCCAGCAAAGGAGATAGCAGAAGTATCCTTTCTTCTTTTACAGATAAGGAAATTTAATTTCTAAAACTAACATTTTGTGACTTGTGTTTTTATGGTCACATATCTAGAAAATGTTGGAATGAGAATTCAAGCTTGGGTCTCCTAATTCCAGGTTTAGTATCCAACTATCCCTTAATGTCTGCTTTAAAGACAACAACAAAACATATAGGGGAAATTGCTCCACAATAAAAAGAGAGTTAATCTATTAATTGGTCACATATAGACTTATTGGTAGATGTCTTTTCTTTTCCTACTCATTTCCTTGTGCTTGCTCTGATCCTTGAGTGAATGCCTGAGTGAGTTTAATATAGGTTTTTTAAAAAGTCACATTCCCTGGGGGCAGCTAGGTAGCACAGTGGATAAATCACTGGCCCTGGATTCAGGAGGATCTGGGTTCAAATCCAGCCTCAGACACTTGACATTTACTAGCTGTGTGACACTGGGCAAGTCACTTAACCCTCACTGCCCCACAAAGAAAAAAAAGTCACATTACTTTGGGATCATTTTGCCTGCAAGAAGTTACTAGGTTTCTGCACTGAAGAACTGTGAGAAAAGTATTAATAATACGGTGTTTAGGGGACTCAGAGAGACCCCCCCCACACACACACACACAGAGGAACTCTGGCTGGTTTTACAGGGCCAGCCCAGCAGTGTCAGGAGAATTTCAAAGGAAATATAGATCAACCTTCCTAACTAACTAAAGGAAGTCAACTAATTTAAGACACCTTCAAGTCAAGTCAATCAATGTACTTGAATGTTACCAGCCAATTAGCTTGGATAAAGGTAGAGTGACCCATCTCTAACTGAGACAGGTTAAAAACCCTGGAGAGGGGACTCTTGCTCTCTTGGCATGCTCTTCCTTCTCCCATGCTGCTCTCTCTTTCCCCTCTATCCTAGGTATGTAGGGCTTCTTAACTTTCTGAGCCATGTGCTCTATGTCTTTACTAATATTTAATATATTTTACTAAATGCTTAATGCCCCCAAACTGGTGCAGTAGCCTCTAATTTCTAAGTAACAAATATATTATAAATTTCAGATAAATTCCCTAACACTAGGGACAAGTATAGGGTGACTACATTTAATTTTATTCGGCACAGAACCTCAATAACATTAAAAATATATTTTACAAGGACATGTAATTGACATGCTAATAAGAAAAGAATCCTCTAAATTATAATATTAATTCAAAATAGAAATTACAATTAGTCAAGGGAAAATTAACACTACAATAACACAGATGCTAAATAATATGCATGTATATAATACAAGTATCATATATATTACATGATAAAGATATATAATACAATAATAAAATAATATAAACTTATGCCATACTGACAGCTTTCTATCCCCTCTCTACATTCTCGCTTGTCCTGAAATTTCATTTCACTAAATCGAGAATTTGTGTTCTCCTAACTTAATATTTCAACTCTCTCATTAGTCACACAAAACTTGCTGCATGTCACTTTTAGTGGGGTGGCAGCATTGTTGCATTTGCTCACCCACTTCTGAGTGCTGGTATGTATTCATCTGAACTTGATGTATAACTGAATACTATGAATATTTAAAATTTAATCTCAGCAGTTAACATTCCTAAATGCTAATGATCTAGTAATACCCTCCTCACTGGCTGGATGTTTCATAAACCCTAATACAAGGGGAAAATTCTAATTTCCAAAATAAGTTTGGGGGAGAGCATGACTAAGTGGACTATGTAATGCTGGGTTGAATTTAATACTACCATGTGAAAACAAATTCTTCATCAACAGAGCATGTGGCAATGCATTTACTAGCATTATCATTTTGATAGTTGTTGCATTTCAGTTAAATAATTGTTGTTGTTCATCCTTCATTCTTGAAGAATACCAATGTTATCACTTAGGTACAAATCAAGACATTCAAATGAACATCACCTAATAGCACATTGTCAGGAATAAAGTGAGTGCTTAATAAGTGCTTGTTGAATTATTCAATGAATTATTGAAAGAATGGGTTGACAATGATACAGGAAATTCTCCTACATTTCTCAGAATAGGTGCTTTTTAAAGAAGGCATCTCAAACAATGTATTTTTCATTAATTCAAGGATTTTGTGCTTTCATCAGTGTGGAAGCTCCCACCACAGAAGCATATGAAAAGGCCTTTAAAAATGACTTTGACTAACAAAAATTATCAATATATGTCCAACCTGAATGGGAGCTTCTCCAAACCGAGTTGGCCTGGTGCTTGAACAATAGACATACACTTTTTTGCAGGTCCTACATTTAAAGCCCTTTTAACTTGGCAGAAATGACCAGAGCTTCTGCTCTATAAGCATAGCCTTTGAGAATCTACGGTTACCTCCACACTACTCTGAGACATGAAAGGAGGGCTATAACATAGTTTATAAACAGCATGGGAGGAAAAATGAAGAAGAAAGTGGAACACAACCATCTTGCCCAATTATACCACCCCAATTTCTTCTCCACTCCCCATCGAAGAATCTAAGTAGTTCAATGACCTAACATTTTTTGGGGTGTAAGAATAAATGGGAGGAAAACATATGGTGTTGGATCATATTGTGAGCACCCTTAGTATCTTAAGTTAGTAAAAATGAAACATATCCAAATATCTTTTTATAATATTTTCCTTGAGCTATGTTCTAAAATTGTCATGTTTTAATATCCTCTCTCTGGAAAATAGAAAACCCTTCTAGCAGTTCTATTTGCAATGATCTATGATAGAAATTCCTATTTTTTTATGTCAAAGACCCCTTTGGCAGACTGGTGAACCCCTTTCTCAGAACAAGGTTTTTAAATTCACAAAATAAAATAAATAAGATTACAAAGTGAACCAATTATATTTCAAAGAACATGTAATTTTTGTAGGGTTTCTATCCTTAGACACTTTGGTAGTCCACGTGACTTCATGTGAGCAAACTCTGCACTAATACAATCAAATTACATTTCAAGTCTGTGTGCATAATGAATATATCTACACAACTATATGACTACCCTACATGTAACCATTTCTAAAACTGATTAATGATAGCAATGAATTTGGGAAGAAAAAGGAGCAAAACAGTGAGAGATGCTCATTAGATACATTATTTAATTCCTTATTCATAGTCCTCTTTTTCTATTCACCAAGACTAGATAATTTATTCTGAGCTATCACCAAAACCACAGTGATTCATAGTAATGGTTACTCGATTTGAAAAGTAAGCAATGAGTGAATTTCATAGAAGTTAAACCCACAACACTCATATTTGTTTGTTTGTTTTTCTGTTATGTAACAGCACAGGATGCTAATGACCTCTGCTCTTGCATTTGCCTCCTAGACTCATAGGGACCAAGGAAATGCTGTCATCTGGAATTATTACTTGTAACAGCAATGCTACATGGTCAGTCATAGGTTAGAAGGCCGGGAGGGAAAATCCGCTGTATAACTAATACAATTTGACAGGCACAACTGCACTTTTGAAGTTTTCACAGAAGTTGTTGAGCTAGGGAGCCAGTTTTAAATCAAAACAAGTTTAAAGCTGCATGGAAATTATAGAGGGTGCCTTTTTCCATGTTCAAATACTGATGAGCAAATTCTATGACAGAGGAAGGATCATTCCATATTTTTCCTGCTAAGGAAAATTCACAACACAAAGAGATATTATTCCTTTTGAATATGCCTCGAGTCTAATAGATGTTGAACATCAAGCTTTCCATTTCTTCTTTAATCTTTGAACTCATGGAATTTCCAAAAAGTCCCTCTTTTTGGTTTATTTTTTTTTCTTAAAAAAATGAGATTAATCCAATGTAGAGTGGCATTATAACAGCCCAAATGGATGAAGTATGCAATTCCTTCAATGAATTTTCATGCCCTACAGGGCTTTATAGATGCTGAATTCTCACCTAATATACCAAGAATGTCCCATGGGTCTATTCTGAGCTGTCATGGAAGGCCATTTCTATGCCCTTGATACTATGATTGCATGACCTATTCTGGGAACATAATGAAATAGCAGTGAAAAGTAAAAGCAAGGAGTACAAGTTCCCATAAAAAGATCAAACTGTGAGGAGACATAACGAGTTAGACACTTAGTTCTACAGATATCTTGCTTTATAATCCAGCAACTGTTGTGAGGCAGCTGTATATACAGCAACCAGAAAACAAAACAAAACAAAAACAAAAAACCAACAAAACAAAACAAACAAATAAAAAACAACAACAAACCCCAGACAGTCATTAAAGCAACTGAGAATGACTTTTGGTCAATATATTTATGGATCACTGTCCCCAGGAGAATTTTACTTGCCAGTCTGATGATTCCTTAACTACCAGCACATGAGGACTATTCTCCAATGAGATTAAGGTCTCTTCCTTTCCTCCTAAATATACCACTGAATCATGTTAATTTCCCTCTTCAAAAAACACAGCTCACCAAAGTGAATTTCACTCTTTTGTATAGGAGAGTATATATGAAAATTAGTCAGCTGTAGTCAGAACTTTTATATGTTGGCTATAGTAATACATATCTTTGTCTCTATCTTTTTTTTTTAAAGACATTGCTGAGGATTTTTTCTGTCACCTTTTTCTAATGTCAGGCATTCAGAATCTATTTTGTGTGGCATCAACTGCTTTAACAATTTTGTGATGCCTCAGGACCCCTTTTCTGAAATGCTAAATTTTGGTTAAATGTTAGTGAAAATAAAGATGTTAATTTTTTTCTATTCAAACTCATGATGATTCCCCCATCCCAAAATCTTTCTATAGGTTAAGAATCGTTGTTCTAAATAAAACTAGTGTGAATTAGCTAAGTCTTGAGGAGTAGAAACAACAAATCCCATGAAATAGTCTCATTCTACAAATTCACAATAAATATTTCCTTTGGGTTAGAACCCATGACCATATTTTTCATAATTGTAACTTTGAATAAGGTGAATTCTAAAACATCAGACTACGTCACAGGATTCATTATTTGTACTAACGTGGACCTAGGCTGTGCTAATGTCATGAAATCTGTTATATTTGGAGGTTGAGGCAGACTGGTTGATATAGTAATATATAAAACATTTACTGCCAAACATGTAATACTAACTTCCTAAAGAAAAAAATTTAAATGTTAAAGTATAGACAATAACATAATGATGTAGTAACTTCTCACTTATTAGTTCACTTAACCAGACTAGAAGGACTGGGAGAAAAATATAGTTGCTTAAATTTACAGTTAATTACCTCTAGAAAGTAAACAGTTGTCATCACTAAAATGCTTCCAATATTAAGCAAGTCTAGCCTTGGAGAAAATGGTGATATAGACCAACTTTATGTTGGTTGTCCTTCTCTACCATTGGCAATCACTTTAGCCAGATGCTCCAATCATTGCAATGCTAACATGTATATAGGAAATTCTCATCTTGTCTCCTAGCAGTCAAATTTTGTCCTTGGAATGCTTCACTCACACACTTTAACCTCCACTTTGATTATTCTTATCTGCTGAGCTCCAAAGGGCTGGACAAGAAGAAAAAAATTCAATTATTAACCCCTTTTACCTTTCTTTGTACTTCCAGACCTTAGCACAGTGCTTTGCACAATAGTGATTTCTTAATAAATGCTTGTTGGCAAAGAGGGGAAATTGTAGTGACAGATTTTGAAAGTAATGGAACTCTTCTTAACAAGAAGATCTATCCACAAGTAGGATGGGTTGACTTTTGATGCTGGGGTTCCCCTTCATTAAAGATTTTCTAACAAAGGCTAGGAATCCAATTATCAGGGAATTCGTGGAAGGCTTTTCTGTGTCAAACACTGATGAGACTAGAATGCTGCTGAAATCCCTTCCAAGTCAGAAAGTCTGTGATTCTTACTGTTAAAAAAATAATTATGATTTTTCATGGAAAGCAGCTGGTAAATTGAGGTATCTAAGTGGCTTAGTGAATAGAGTTCTGGGCCTGGAGTGAGAGAGATCTGAGTTCAAATACAGCCACAGAAACTCATTAGCTATGTGACCCTGGCAAGTCATTTAACCTTTAATTGCCTTAATCTGTTGGAGAAGGAAATGGCAAACCACTTCAGTATCCTTGCCAAGAAAACAACATAGAAGGGTCACACGATTATTCAACAACAACAACTGGTAAATAATAACTGAGTCTTCAGAATTGAATGAGTTTTTCTCTCTTAATTTTTAGATTATTTTCTAAATGTTCTATAATTTTCCTGTTTCTGCCTTTTCCAAGGCAGCAAGAACAATGACATCTAACCAACAAAGTAGCCCTGCATCAATAGATTCTCATGGGAATTATTAATTGGGGAAAGAGAGGAGGAATACAAAATTCATCTGTGAAGATGCCTTCTGAAATACCAATTTCAAAGTCTTAAGATTTTCAACAAATAATGCCATTTATCTCTTATCTTATGCTTCAACCATCTGATGATATTTAAACCAGAACTCTTGAATATATTAAAACAATCATCTGCCCTAATAAGCATGATGTGTAAAATGGGTCAATCATGGAGCCATTGCTATATTTAAGAATTGTCCCAGTAGGACAAGTCTATTTTCTACACCTCTGACAGTGAGAAGTCAGAGGCATGTACAACATGATGCTCTATTAATTTCTATAACTTGAGCATCTGTTTCGTAGCAACTTCTTTACCAAAGCACTCATAGATATATAAAGTCAAATTCATATTGAATATTAAATGTTTCTCAACATAGCCTCAAGAAAAATTATTTTTATGAGTAGAAAAAAAAACATCTTAGTCTCACCCTAAGAATCAACAGGCTTCAAAATGTTTTCAAACAAAAGATATGGCTGCAGTATTATTCTGGATTTAAACCCAAATTCTCTGATTATAGAATCAGAATACTTTCCTTAATGCCAAGCTGATTCCTTAACATGAACTATGTTTCCCTTTAAGGACCTTATAATATAATGCATTAGTTTAGAGTTTTTTATTCCTGCATCCTTCCCCAATAATGATACTAGGAGAAAATATGCCAATTTTCTCATTGCCCTCAACCCTACCTACTTGCTATTTTTAGCACCAAAGGGAAAAAGGCATTGATAGTTCTTTAAGCTTTTTAAAAATTTAAAACAGAAAAGAGGGTTTTTTTTAAAAAAAACAGAAAACAAATAAAAATTCATAACCCTAATAGATGAAAGCAAAAGGGAACCCTCTTCCAGTATTCTTTCCAAGATTATAGAGACAGCAAAGTGGTGAACTTTTCTCCCAGCTTGATATTATACAAAATTATATATTCTGCATGGATCTTAGTATCCACCTCAAACTTTCTTTATTAGCAACAACAGAGTGGCCTAATATATCAGAAAAATATTGGCTAGAACACTAAAAACCTGGAGTTACAGAAGGCTTAAATTCAAATCTGGCCTCAGACTCTTAATAGCTGTGTGACCCTGGGCAAGTCACTTAACTTGTTCTTGCCTCAGTTTCCTCATCCATAAAAAGAACTGGAGAAGGAAACAGCAAACCACTCCAGTATCTCTGCCAAGAAAACCCCAAATGGCGTCACAAAGAGGCAGACATGATTAAAACGAATAAACAACAAAATGCATGTGTTATATTTATGGTTGAATAAAAGCTTCTTGAAGGCAAGGATGATATCATTTTTGTCTTTTCATCTATAACCACTAGTATGGTACCTAGTATATGTTGTTCAGTTGTTTCAGTCATGTCCACCTCTCTGTGACCCCATTTGGGATTTTCTTGGTAAAGATACTAGAATGGTTTGCCATTTCCTTCTCCCATTAATTTTACAGATGAGGAAACTGAGGCAAACAGAGTGAACTGACTTGCCCAGGATCACACAGCTAGTAAGTGTCTGAGGTCAAATTTAAACTCAGGAAGATGAGTATTCCTGATTTCAGAGCCCGCTGTACCACCAACCTGTCTTGTGTGTGTGTCTGCCTTGTATGTAGCAATTGTCTAATTTATTTTTGCTGAAATAATATTGGATGAATCATGATAAATCAAAATATCCACAGAATTTAAGGAAACAGAAAAAATATACGGTGGGTGTAAGTAGGTAATAAGACACTAACAATGATGACATGTATATAAATAGTACTATATAAGATAACTAAGTACTATAACAAAAAGGTGTGATTGGAAAATGAGGTGGGTTTGTCAGAAGGAATGACAGCAGATGGAATGTTTGAGCTCTACAATGGTACACAAGAAATTCCAAACTCATAAATAGGGTCAGTTCTCTTTTGAGAATTTATGTAAAGACATGTGCAAGAAATTCCCCAAGATCAGAAGGCATGCATAGGTGGCAATCTGTACCAGTAGAAAGATAAATCCAGGGCAGCTAGGTGGCACAGTGGATAGAGCATCAGCCCTGGATTCCTGAGAACCTGAGTTCAAATCCTGCCTCAGACACTTAACACTTATTAGTTGTGTGACCCTAGGCAAGTCACTTATCCCCAATTGCCTCACAACAACAACAAAAAAAGACTAAATCCACACCACTTTCAGTGCTTTCCATCACAACATGAAAAGTACAGGTGAAAAAAAAATCTATGTACATCCATATAAAAAATTGGAAATATTCTCTAATTAAAAATATATGTCACTGTATTCTTATGGAGATGGGTAGGAACATAAAAGAAAGAGACACATAAGTCTTAATAAAATGGAATTATCCTGACTTCTATTTTTCTTTTTAAAAATTATTACTTTTCCAAAAAGAAGTTTCTTCATATGAGATTTGAAGCTTTGATATTTGGTACATCATATATATTATGATAATAGTCCCCTTCAAACTTCTTTTGTGACCTATAACAGATAAGGCAACTTGACACACAGATGTGAAAGCCAGTGGTTTCCCTGTATTCAATCCCTCCAAGGAATCATTATTAAACTGGCTCCAAACTATCTGGGAATTACCTCTGGAGACTTAGATTCTTTATTTCCTTGACAGTTACCTAGTTTCTGAGAAGCATGATTAAATGTGACACAGAGAATTCAGGAATTCACAAAGGCAACCACATGGAAGCTTAGGATTTCCATAATACAAAATATTAAAAAAAAATTAAGCAATTGTTACAGATAATTAGCTTTGAGAAAGGGAGATTTGAATAGTAGAGGATATGAAAGCTGCCTTCAAATATCTGATGGTCTGGTACATGGGAGAAGGAACAGATTTACTCAATATTTCCCCATGAAATAATACCAAGACTAAAGGATGTAATGGGTAGCAAGGGGTGGTTCCATGTAATAGGAAGAACAGACCATATGGCATACTTTATGGACAACTAGCTTTGGAGTTAGGCACTGTTAGGTTTCCTTATCACAAAGTTTCCCCATACATAAGAAACTGTAGGCTCACTCCCCTCCCTATAAATAGGGAAGCTATTCAAAAAGTTGGGGCAGCTAGGTGGCACAGTGGATGGAGCAATGACCTTTGGAGTTAGGAAGACCTGAGTTCAAATGTGACCTCAGACATTTACTAGCTGTGTGACCCTGGGCAAGTCACTTAATCCTGATTGCCTCAAAAAGAGGTCAAAGGTATATTTAGGGAGGCTTTACCTATGAGAAAAGGAAAAGCTGGTGTGGAACTTTCTGTGTCTGGTGGGTTGGCAGGACCTAAGAGTAGTAGCATGGTGATAAGATACTAGGGAATTAGATTTAGCTATATTTTAATGGATGTCTTTTTTGTTATTTGGACTTTTTTCCTGTTTTCTTTTCTTTTCCTTTTTTCTTCTTTTTTGGTCAGGGAAAAAGGTGTGAGCAAAACTTTGATGGAGAATGCCAGGTAAATGAATAGGTGAGCAATGGGAGATGATTTCTGTGGAGAGGTCCACAGTGATATATGGGGTGTCCCAAAATTCTTAGTATAGTTTTAATCTTAAGCTACTTGGGAAACTTGTGTAAATTTAAGCTTAAAATTACAATAAAACTTTTGGGACACCATCTATGGTAAAGATTCTCAAAAAAATTAATAAATAAATAAAGGAGCATCAACAGGAGTCCATATTGTCATTCCTTTCCCACAAGCTTCTCTTTTTTTTTCTAGGCTTTTACTTCCATCATTCAAGGACTCCCATAAAACCTGTCTCTAGGCCTTTTCTACAGAGTCCTTTTCCTTTCCCCTTCCACACACACACCCCTTTTATTCCAAATAAACTGAATTACTAGCCATTCTCCACCTTTTCCTGTCTCTATGCATCTCTTCTGGCTATTACCCCTAAGCACCTATATTTCTAGTGCATTGAAACAGCTGCCATCTCTGTGTTAAAATTCCTTTCTGCCAACCCTTGGATCACCACTTCCAAGAAAGCTCCATTGATTCTTTAGCTTGCAAGGATTCCCTCCCTCTTCTCCCATCCCAACTTCCTAATCCCTCTCAATGTGACCTCCCAAATGCCAATATAATATAATATAATATAATGTAATGTAATGTAATGTAATGTAATGTAATGTAATGTAATGTAATGTAATGTAATGTAATGTAATGTAATGTAATGTAATGTAATGTAATATAATATAATATAATATAATATAATATAATATAATATAATATAATATAATATAATATAATAATATATATTTTAACAATTTGTTAATACCATTCCCCTTCTAGACCAGGGCTTCTTAAACATTTTCTACTCACAACCTCTTTTTACCTGAGAAATTCTTACACAACCCTGGGTATATAGGTAAATAAAAAAGGTAGACATAACATCGTACTATTGCCAAATTTTTCATGACCCCCACATTCAGTGACTCACAATTTAAGCAGTTTTGCTCTAGACCATAAGTGCCTCAAAGTTTTTAAAGGAGTGTCTCAAAGACACTTCGGGGGAAAGGGGGAGAATGAAAAGATTTCTTACATAGAGAAAAACATGAGTGACAGTGCAGAAGTGGAAAAGTGAGCCCAGGATTGGAGAATGAAGAGACAGTCTAGTTTATTTAAGGAGAGAGAATGTGGTGGCGGTAAAACAGAAGTGAAAATTATAGAGACATGGAGTGCTCCAGATTGGGGCCTTGAATAATAGGCAAAAAATATTTGGATTCTATTTAAAATAAATAAAACATCACGGAGTTTTTATATAAACATAAATAAGATTTTTTTTTTTTGGCCACAGGCCTGGGGTACTGCAAGGATGGAGAGGATTTTAAGTTCTACACACTGATCTTTTTATAACACCCAACTTGCTACTGTTTTTGAGGTTAATAGATGAATCAAACTGAAAAAGATTTTGCCTTATTTTTTTACACATGCAGGTGAAAATCATAGAAACAACTTGTTAGGGGAGCAAGATGGTCAAGTAAGCAAAATAAAGAACAGTAAAACAGTCCCCAAGTGATCAGATGGCTACAGAGGGTATTCACAAAGTCAATAAGCTATTATCTCTTGTGGTTAGTGGGGAAGGAATGGATAAATAAGAACCCAGGATACTATCTCTTTTTGTTTGTGGGGCAATGGGAGGTAAGTGACTTTCTCAGAGTCACACAGCTAGTAAGTGTCAAGTGACTCAGACTGTATTTGAACTCAGGTCCTCCTAGGAATCTAGGGCTGGTGCTTTATCCACTGTGCCACCTACCCCCCCCCCCGGGTACTATCTCTAAGGAGCCAATAGAGTGGAAATCATCTGCAAGGGTCAGGAAGTATCAGCTCACACCAAATCCTTTGATTTGAGAGTCAATGCTCATGACCTCTCTTTAAATGTAGCATTGCATGACCAGCTGCTCATTGCTGATATTACAGAAAACATTCATGAACTGAAAGAGAAATTCATTTATATAGATACAGTAAGCTTCTTTTTGAGATTCTGTCTGTCTCTGTCTCTCCTTGTACATATGTCCATATTCATATCCCATTTAACTTAAAAATTGATATAGGGGCAGCTAGGTGGCGCAGTGGATAGAGCACTGGCCTTGGAGTCGGGAGTACCTGAGTTCAAATCCAGCCTCAGACACTTAACACTTACTAGCTGTGTGACCCTGGGCAAGTCACTTAACCCCAATTGCCTCACTAAAAAAAAAAAATTGATATAGACAAAACAATTTTAAAAGTCAAGATTCTAGATACAAAGCAGTTATTAAAAATGTTGTTAAATGAAAATATTGAATGTTAATTCTTTTGTGCATACCATGATGGAGGTGAAGTTTCCTATGAGGTTTGGGTACAATATCTGCCATACTCATCATATCAGAATTAAACTCAAGAAGAAGAAATGTTTTCAGCATTTGTCCATGGTGCTGAAGTTTAACTTCTTCAAGTCCATGGCATATGTGGAGGATATTGGGATGAATTTCTTTACTGGATTTAATGTTATATCAGTTTAATGAGAAAATATCTCTAAAACTCAAGCCTGCAAAGAGTAATCTTTCATTTGGATGCTTTTTGGGTTCCAAGGTGGCTGCCAGTTTTCATGAGATTCAACTAGTTCCATCTGTGTGATACTGGAGAAGTCTCTTAACCTCTTAGTACTTGAACCAAATCTTATAGACTGTAAGTTGTTGAGAAGCCACTGATAAGCATTGATAAAGGGAGTTTGCTTGAGAGGAATTCTCCATACTCATTGAAATCACAGGCTTAGTGCCTATTCCTATCCTTTCTGAATTAGTAAGATATTGTATTAATGTGAAAAACTACATTATAACCATTTATTACATGTCTGCAGGTGCCAGGACATGGTCATACAAAGATTAAAACAAACTGTCCTTGCCTTTAAAAGCAGTGGGTGAGTGGAATATAATATGAACACTGCCAAATAGCAGAGAAACTCAGAAATAATAGAAGCTATCAGCAAATGATTCTATGACAATTTGAAAAGAGAGACAATATTTTCATCACCTCATAAAATATGGTATTAAACTGAGTCAAAAAGAAAATTAATTCACTAAGTTTATCATACTTAAGGAAGTCTTTTCATCTCCCAGATGATACTGTATTGATTACATAAAGAACCACACTTCACAGCCTTCTAAAAGAAATCCATGGTTACATAAAATAATTTGGTCAAACTATTCACACAGTAAAACCCAAGTGAATGCATATATGATAGGATTTACAACCAGCAAAGTTCAATTATTATTATGCATATCTAGGACAGATATCATGAATAGATAATGAGCTGAACAGGAGGAAAGTGAATTGACCTGCTTTGGGGAAATTATGCAGTGCTTTTTTTTTTCCCCCACTGAGGCAAAGGGCCATTTGAAAACAAGAACAACTCTAATGTTTTTCTGCTGTTTATAGTATTTCAAGACTTGAAACTATATAGAATCTTCAAAGAAGTGAATTTGAGGTTCACCCAAAGGTTGCGTGGTGGACAGGAATAGCCTGCAACAGTGTATAAAAAACAATGATGAAGGATGGAATCAAATAAATAGATGAGAGGGGGGAAAAAGGGCTGATCCAACAACCAGCATGAGGGATAATCTATGAATCATCAGCATGCTCCATTAATAGGTTTGTGATGTCAAGAAAAGTCAGTCAATAAACATGAAGCAACTACTACATACATAACATTGTGCTAATAAATGAAGAAAATGAAGAAAGATCACTGTTGTGTTGGGTAAGCCCTGTGTGGTGAATATTTGGGAGAGGATAGAAAAGAGTTTTATATGATGGAAAGACATGAGTTGGTTGCAGTTTGTGTTCTTAGAGGAAATATCAATACAGGTAAAAAGACACATGAATTGTCATATGAAATATATTTTTTAAAAAAGCATACAAATACAGAAAAGACAATGTTATGGAGATGAACTCAACTAACAAAGGTTAATTAATGGGTCCTCCACAGGAATTATTCTCAGTATTCCTTCTTTAGGATATTAAATCAATAGATTATTCTAGCATAAAATAGAGTTAAGACAATTCTCATCTAAAAAAAATGAAACTTCTCTGTGACTACAGATTCCCTAAGGATAGATGAGAGTGTTAAAGGAGACTCTGTACCTCATTTCTTGAAATTCCTCCAATCATTTTGAAATAAAATTCTGGTTTCTTAATTTTTCTTTGATTTTTCTCTAAAAAATGGTAAGCCTATACTATCTTCAATGCACACAACTATTATTAGAAGCAACAGGAAGATATTCATGTTTTCATACAAAAGCCACTGTGCAAAATATCCCTAGAAATAAATTAGGCATTTGAAGTTATATCAATCCCATTTTGCAAGAATGTTTCATTCTGCTGCTGTGACTTTCAAGAACTCCAATGCCTTGAACATAGCAGGTGTGTTTAATATATATGACAGATTGAAGTATTGTGTTCTAGAAAGTTACTAGATTACTGTCAAGATCTAACCCACTGACTCTAAGTCTGGAGTCCATGGACCCTTAAAAAGTCTACCTGGATGGGGAAAAATATAGACGTTAGAATTTTTTCAATTATTTTAGAACATTTTCTTGAGGAGAGGTCTGTAGCCTTTTCCAGACAACCAAAAGGGTTTATGGTACAAAAAAGCTTATGAATCCATGATCTAACCCTTATGTGAAGGGATATGACATTCTCTTTCTTGAGTGTCTTTGCACTTTGAACAGGTGTCTCCCATTCCTGCAATGCATAACTAGTTCACTTCTACCTCTGAGAACTGAGCTTCCACCAATTGGCAGTAACTAGAACGCGGGGTAGATAGGTAACACAGTGGATAGAGTGTCAAGACCAGAGTCAGGAAGACTCTTCTTCCTGAGTTCAAATACAGCCTCAGACACTTATGAGCTTGTGTGACCCTGAGCAAGTCACTTAACCCCGTTTGCCTCACTTTCCTCATCTGTAAAAAAAGCTGGAAAAGGAAATAGAAAACCACTTCAGTATATTTGCCAGGAAAACACTAAATGGGGTCATAAAGTGTCAGACATGGCTGAACAACAGCAATGGTGACAACAGAAATGAGAATTCAAATTTCTTGGGTCTTTCCTCCCAGTATCCTGACCTCATTATCGCTCTTACTACACTCAAAAGAATTCAGAGGTCTTACATGAGAGATACTTTTTTGTCTCCAAGGAGGCATGCTCCTATCCTCTGATGGTGGCTCAGTGACTTGAGAGTTTTCAAAGCTGTGACAGAGAAGTAAAAGCACTGGCAAGTTCTACCATGCTAGAAAGACTTACAGTATAACACTAGTAAGAGACTAAGGGTATTTTCCAAAGACCACCCTAAATTACTATGGAAAAGCATGTCACTAAATGGCTGACTACCTAGAGATAACTCTTTTTTGGGAGGTAGGAGTTGGGGAAGGAATAAGGTGATCAATGAAACAAAAGAAAAATTTGAAATGCCTCTCTGTCATGGATAGGCCCTTATCAATTTGGCAATAAATGTGGTTGGATGGCAAGAAATGGAGCAGAGGGTGCTAAAGAATCACATAATTTTAGACTATCTGTAAACTCCATTGTTTAGATCCAAAAGCATTCAGTAATTAGAGTTATCTAGTTGTTGTTTCTATGTATACTTGTGCAATTTTAGAACGTTTCTTCTAATGCAGGGTTCAACTCTCAGCACATTCATGGGTGGGTTTCAGCTTGTCAGTGATCTGGGATTGGGGAGGGGTGGGACATTTACATCTTTATTTTCAGTAACCTCTAGAGTCCTGTGTCCTTTAATTTATACATTTAAAACATAATCCTGGGGGCAACTAGGTGGCGCAGTGGATAGAGCACCGGCCCTGGATTCAGGAGTACCTGAGTTCAAATCCGGCCTCAGACACTTGACACTTACTAGCTGTGTGACCCTGGGCAAGTCACTTAACCCTCATTGCCCCGCAAAAAAAAAAAAAAAACAAACAAAAACAAACAAACAAAAAAAACATAATCCTGAGAAGAGGCACAATAGGTTTAACCAGACTGTTCAAGGAGTTCATCACACACACACACACACACACACACACACACACACACACACACACACACACACACGGTTACCTCCATCTAGAGGAACACTATCTAATGAGTACTTGGGTAGGGGGTTTAGATGTGTTACTTAGTAAAAGATGATTTATCAGAACCAGTAAGGAGACAGATTACCAATGGGAAATTACATTCACTTTTCAGCACCTGTTGCAGAACTACTGCTTCCATGAGGGATTTGTAAACTGGATTTTCTCTTTGTGTTTATTTTCTACCATTTTCAGAGTCTCAGTGATACTATCTAAATGAGGCATAACATTGTACTACAGAAGATGGGTATTATGAAACAGGAGTATATGTGTGTGTGTGTTTTTCTAACACTTGTTTGGCAATGAAAGTAGTGTCAAACTATTGAAACTGTGAACAGTATGTATACTCATTTGTATATTGTAATGAATATTGTATATTCATTGTAATGAATCACAATATCAAAGGCTGAGACTTCAGAAGTCTTAATATACAAAGCATTGACCCATGATTTTTTTGGGGGGTGGGGCAATGAGGGTTAAGTGACTTTCCCAAAGTCACACATCTAGTAAGTGTCAAGCATTTGAGGCTGCATCTGAACTCAGGTCCTCCTGAATCCAGGTCCAGTGCTTTATCCACTGCACCACCTAACTGCCCCCAAATTTTAAAGTGGCACTAGAAAGTGGTGTTTCAAGCTATGCTTGAATGCTTCCAATGATAAAGGAAATCTACTACCTCATCAGGGAGCCCTTCTACTTTTAGATAGCTCTAATTATTAGGAAGACTGTTTTAAGCAACTTTTATCACGACAAAATCCGCAAGTCTGCAATTTACAGTTAACTCCATGGAACAAAATTGAATCCCTCTTCCAAATGACATCCCTTCAACCATTTGAAAACAACTATCTTGCCCTTCCTTAATATTCTCTTCTTCAGGCTAAACAACCCCCAATTCTTTTGACATCATAAAATATGACATTCAGTTCTCTTAACATCCTGGTCACATCCTGATTTTGTTTTGACATGCTCTGAGCAGTATAGGAAAATTATATCTGTATGTTATTATTGATAGAGAAATATCTATTTATCTTTACACACATATATAGCCATTCCTCTCTTTGCCCTGATATACACTTTCTAATCAGATTTGCTTAAAAAAACCACTGCTAATTTTCTATACAAAACAGGCAATCCAAGAAAAGAAATTGAATAGCAAACTATAAAGCAAATTGTAGATATGATCAATCTGAAAAGTCTAATGGGTGTGATTGTTTTATGTCTTTTAAACTCAAAGTTTAAATAATTTTTTAAATGTATAGATTCAATTTATATTTCAACTAAAAGTATTTATTTAATTCTAAGGTTATAAAATCTTTATTGAATATGCAGCAGTCAAATTGTAGTTTCTTTATTAAGAAATGTACTCCACTAAAACAAGTAAATAAAGATTTCTTCTTTTTACATATATATGCTAAATTTCCTCATTGACAAGTCAATCTTGTCAGGCATTCTAGCACATGCCTGTAATCCCTCATATGAGAGAGACTGGAGTTAACAGTTATTTTGAGATCAAGAGTTCAGAGTCACAGTGGGCTAGGTCAATTTGGTGTCCACGTCAAGTCTGGCAACAATCTTGTATCTATCATAACTATCTCCTTGGACATACATCTTAAATAGATACTGCAAACACATATAATATATGTATGGATTAATATATAACATATGGCTATATACACATGTCTACAGATATACATATGTTTAAAGGTATATCTATATATTCATACATTCATGCATGCATGTTTATGTGAATAGACTTGATTTGAGGAGGTCTGTTGACTTGGATGGGGAAATGCATCTTTATTTTCACTAACCTGTGACTAAAATTTATCATTTCCTTCATTTGTGAATTAATTTTTCTTCTTGAGAGAGCATTTACAGATCTCATCAGAATGTCAAAGAGGTCCATCACACACAAAAAAATGGCTAATGATCATCAGTCTATTGATTGTATATATTAAAGCTTTTTAAACTGTGGGTTGGGACCTTATATGGGGTCATGTAACAAGGTAAGAGTCATGAAAAATTTAGCAGTAAATGTCTGATTTATATACCTAGGTCATGTAAAAATTTCTTGCATTAAAGGGTTGCAAGTGAAAAAAGTTTAAGAAGCCCTGGTATATATAACTGCATATCCTAATCTAGACAAGAAATATCCTTATTTAGCTTAGTTTTTCCTGTGTATGTATTGAGGCAAATTCTTTTGAGTAGGTACAGTTCTCATCCTGAAGGTTCTGAAATATTCTGGGTCTTGATCTATCTACCATAATATCATTTATAAATGAGCAACTAAAAGAATCACCATGCATGGAAAATCTTTCTTCAAATTTAACTCTTCAGTAGAACTCTGACAGTGGCCAACACTTGGCAAGCATGTGTAGCCATTTTGTACTTTAATTGATACACTTGATATTTATGATCAAAAGATAGTTGAACAAAGGTGTCTCTATTATACTTTTTGGGTACTCAAGTTCTTTTGACATATTTACTTTAAGGAAAGCAGTCTTTAAACCACCATTTTGGTACACTCAATTAAATGTGGTGAATATATGTGTGTGTATGTTTGTGTATCATGTGTGTTTATAGGTAGTCCTTAGCTTCTCTACACTTTTCAGATCATCATGTAGTGATAAAAATGTGGTTAGCTGTGGAATACCATTACTACTTTCTTATTAACACAATCATGGGGGTCACTGATGTATGGTGTACAAGATCCTCCTAAAATTTTTACATAAATGAAAAAATGTCAAATAGATCAAAAGTTGATGTTAACAGTTACAATTTTTGGCATGAGTAAGGTCCAATTTTTTTCTTTTCCATGACTCTGTTATCTTCCATTCCTTCGGGTACTTACTAATTGTCCAATGTCCTTACAATTCTGTACTTCTGTACTCTCCAGAATATATTTTCTCTTTGCACTTGTTTTTATTTACTTCCCCGTCTTTGTTGTCTTTAGTGTTATTCTACCCTTTTATCTATATCTATATTTAATCTACATTTTGATCTATATAATCTATGATTATATTTTAGCTCAAGAGTGATAGGTTTCCTGTCCTTGATGATGAAAACATTTTTGTCATAAAAACCTTTGCAGGGGGAAGCTAGATGGCGCAGTGGATAGAGCACCAGCCCTGGAGTCAGGAGAGCCTGAGTTCAAGTCCGTCCTCAGACACTTAACATTTACCAGCTGTGTGACCCTGGGCAAGTCACTTAACCCCAATTGCCTCACTAAAAAAATAAAAAATAAATAAAAACCTTTGCAGATCTTTTCCAATTTCTTCTATTTGTTGTTCTTCCATTTTCATCTTTTAACATCCCTCATATAACTCTTGGGTTGAGTGATGTTACTCAGATTTCTTTAAGCTGGTTTTATCTTATACTTTTCCCTCTGCTTTTATATATACATATACGCACACATATATGTATATATATGTATATGTACACACATATACACGTGTATGTGTGCATGTAAAATAAAATATCATAAATGGCAAAAATAAAGAAAAATAATTTTCAAAAGATTATTCAAATATCTTTACTTTTGGCCCACCCTGTATGTTCATCTATGTGTGTGGATATCTATAGATGTATATATGTATGTATGTATGTGTGTGTGTGTATGTATGTGTGTACATATGTATGTATATAACTTGTTGCTGCCTACCCTCTCAACAATCTATCCCCTCAAATGTAGATGGTCCTTAAAATTTAATTTTTACTCTAAAACCCCCAAACTGTTAAATTCAAGCCTCTCTTCATCATTCTCTTTTTTCTTTAGTGGTAATAATATTCCCAACTAGAAGAACTGTGTTTATACAACCACAACACACTCTACCTACATGGAGTGAGAATATTTAAATGTACCTCTGCATTGACATTTGCCTATAATTTCCCATGTTAACAATATGAAATGTAGCTTTAGATTGTTTTTATCTTATATTTGTTCTCTCTGCTTATGGGTTGCCAATAACCTTCCATCATCCTTGTTCAATAAATTTTACAAATGAGATTATATTCTGAATGGAACATTGTAAAATTAAATTTAAAAATAAGTCTATATTCTGAATGGAACTTAATGACTAATAAAATGATTTCTATCTCCTGTCACTACAATGCTGTGCCACACAAGATACAGATTTATATGGATCTGTGGCTCTTATCTGAAACTAGCTGATATAATAGAAACTGAGATTGTCTCAAGACTTCTTGACCTTCTTTTGTGTCATAGCTTCCTTGGGAAATCTGATCAGATCTATAGAATCCTTCTCAAAACTTTGTTTTAAAATATATAAAATACTTCAAGCAAATTTTTTGAGATGTCATCATGAAAACATTCTTTTTAGTTCAAAGTATTCTGGGCTAAGAACACCTGGGGTAGGTGGTCTTTGAGAAAGGCTACTACTCTTTTGGGGGCTTCACATTTAATTTTCTCAACAGAATTAGGGTATATGTGGAATTGCCTATATTGACAAAGATGGTAACTGGTCCTATGTGCCCAAGACCTATTGTATTTGTGCTAAATATGAAAGGAAGTTCCTTCCCATTAGTTAGCAAGTGAATCACTGTTATGTAGGTGGCTATGTATTTGTGTGTGTGCACACATGTCTACATAAGTGTCTATTGTATGTAAAGAACTGTGGTAGAAACTGGAGGGGTGGAGGTTGGTTGTAAAGGAGGGTAGATCTCCTGTTTCATTAGTGTAGGAAATACCCTGTAACAATGTTGATTGGCACCTGCTCTTCAGCTATATAGAAGTTATATTATGTGTATCTAGTGTTAGAGCTGATGAGGCACAGTGGAGAGAAAAGTTGTAATGGAATCACTGCACTGATGTGCATGTGTGTATCTATATACACACACATTGGGCATCTAGGTGGTACAATGGATAGAGTACCAGATCAGGAGTCAGAAAGACATCTTTCTGAGTTAAAATCTGACGTCACACCCTTACAAGCTGTATGCCCAGGGTAAGTCACTTAACCTAGTCTGCCTCCATTTCCTCATCTGTAAAATGAGCTGAAGAAAGAAATGGCAAACCACTCCAGTATATTTGCCAAGAAGTACCCAAATGGGGTCACAGAAAAGGAAACAAATGAAAAGACTGGACAAAAACACACACATACATATATGTGAATGTATAATGCATATATGCATACATACATACATGGATTATATATGCATTTATATGCATGCACATAAATAATGGTTTTCCTTGCCAATTCACACATATAGTCTACCCAATGGGTTTTAGAGAGCTATATTCAAGCATCCATGGAAAGCTCTGGATGTTTTCTGTTAAGCCTTTTCCTGAGTATATTGCTTTACAGGTTGTTTCCAGAAACATGTCTTTCTGAAAATTGCCAACGCAAAAATTAGAAGTCCAGCATAAATGCAAACACCTGTCTCAATGGAAACCCATAATTGCTAACCAGAGCGAAATACATCAATGGTATCAACATAATTCTTTTCCGTGGTTGTCTCAATAACCATTTTGCCATCATTTAATGTTTCTAAATGAGACAACATCCTCCTTTCCTAAATTGGATGTTTACATTGGAGATAATATAAAAGTCGAGAACACTCGGTGCAATTAGAGGTTTGCTGAAGTTGGGATACTTAAAGGTTGCCAGGTCCACTATTACCAGGAATTAGTGAGTCTTGGTAAACAGCTTTGATTCACTTTCAAATGCAGGGCAAGCAAACATAGAGTGCAGGCAGCAGGGAATCACTTCAGGCCTTCAACCTCACCACAAGCTGGCTGCTGCTTCCTTGCTTCTTCCATATCCCTTTCCTTTTTATGGCATTGTGGTTCAGTCATCTTTCTGTTGTATCCAACTCTCTGTGGTCCTGTTTGGGGTTTTCTTGGCAAAGAGAAGGAAATGGGAACCATTTCCTTCTCTTTGCCCTCGTTTTATTTTCTCTCATCTAAACACTCTTCTCATTTTACAATTCTTCCTATGCTTGGTGGACATTTCCTTGTAAATAGATGGATTCAATTCTTTCCTAGACTGTTGCAATGGTCTAATTTCTCTCTCTTCCTGCAGTCTCTCCTTTCTCCAATCTGTCCTCCATAGAACTGGCAAAGAGATATACCCACAGTGCATTCTGACCACCTGATCCTGATCAACAAACCATCACCACATCTCCAACTTGTATTCTACTCTGCTTTCTGCATCTATGTTCCAACCAACATAGATGTTTGATGGTGCGCGCGCTCTCTCTCGCTCTCGCTCTCTCTCTTTCTCGCTCACCCCCACCCCCCTACCAAGAGAACAAGAGCTTCTTGGGGGCAGGGACTAATTATTTCATGTTTGTCTATGTATCTCCAGTGTCAGAGAGACCATGAGAGTGGAGTGAGAAGTGTGGTTGGAATCTGAAATACAGTGGTACCTCAGTGCTCACTGCTAATTGTTTCCAGAAGGCATAATGAGTGGTGAGAACAATGAGTATCCAAGTTTTTTCCATGAGAAATTTCCATTAGTAAGTTTACATTAGTAAATTGAAATAATCCATTTCTGAATTCCAGAAATTTCACATTTTCTTTGGCAATTTATAAATTGATGGGGTTGTGTTTTTTATATAAACCCTTAAAACTAGACAGACAAATTTAAAAAAAAAATTAGATAAAATAAAAATTAACTTCATTTTACCAGTCTCGTCACAATTGAAGACTTGTTAAGGAATAAAACCCTCAGCCTCTGCCCAGTCCCTAAACTCCATAACAGAGGTTTCAGCAGCTTCTTTGCTGACACTGTCTCCCCTCTCCATGCCTTACCACACTATGAATGCCAGTTCTCTTCTTAAAGTTATCAAAGTAGCCATGACTGGCTTTAAACACTTCACTGTTCTCACCACTTGTTCCAGGCTTGTATTTTAACAGATCAGCATGCAATTGTTTTACTTTCTTTCAAATTATTTCCTTGGAACTACTATCACCTGCTATTTTTCATTAGTCCAAATGTACAACAATTTTTCCATGTCTTCCGATGTCTGTGACCTTTGCTTAGTCATTTCCTTCACAGCTCTAGCAACACTGGCTCCTTTAACAGCTTCCTTATTTTTTCACTATCATAGAGATCATTGTTCTAGGTATTTTGTACTCAAGCAGCAAGATCAGACACATAGCTATATACTTATATAGGTTATACTTATATATGCTTATACTTAACTATAATTTCTTTTTTTCAGTTCTATCATTGTTCTCACTAATTTTCTTTTATGCTGAGTGGTATCACTAACCATCTTTGAACCCATGATGACTTGTAAGACAAAAAAACCTTGAGATTAAAAAAAAAAGGTCAAGAAAGTGCATGGCAAAATATGTGGGGTTATGCCCTGAGCTCGAGCTAATGCGAGTCTAAAACACTGGTCTTTGTTTAGTCTAGAGAGAGATGGGTTGCGGGGTGGCCTCTTGACTCATACAGATTTTAGCAAGTAGGACGACTGTGCTGAGCAAGCCTCAAGGACTGAAGCATTTTTTTTTTTAAGCTGAGATATGACTGGACCTGCATTTCTATTCTGCCTTTCACATTCACTAGTCACATCACCTTCGACAAGTCACTCAACATCTAGCTTTCCCAGTCAGGTCTCTAGGACTATAGTTGAAAGGTAGGAACCTATCTACATTGGGATGAAATGCCTTCTACACTAATGAAACAGCAGGTTTTCCCTCCCCACCTCTCCCCCCTCTCTCCCTTCCTCCCTCCCTCTCTCTCTCTCCTTCCTTCCCTCCCTCCCTCCCTCCCTCTCTCTCTCTCTCTCTCTCACACACACACACACACACACACACACACACACACACACACACACACACACACACACACCCCCCCCAATAACAACAACCACAACAGCAGCAGCAATATCAATGAACAACCCACTTAACCCTTTAGGTTCTAGCAAAGTTCTTGACGTACAATAGACAATAATTGCTTACTCCATGGTCTACCTCGCATCCAGCCAGTGAACTTTCTCCACTTATCAAACTTTAATTCAAATCTCAATTCTTCCAACTGCAAACAATAATGTAGGTACTTAAAGCATTTATTAAGTGCTTAGTACATGGCAGGCCCTGTGCTACATTCTGAGAAAACAAATATAAGCAAATAAGACTGTCTCTGCCCTTAGGGCACTTCCTTTATAATGTGGGAAGACAGTGCATAAAAAATGGGGAAGGATGGGAAGTTTGAGGGGATTTTGGAAGGTATGTACACCCAGATATAGGGTGGAACTCCTAGAAGTAGTATGAAGGACTGGGCCCTGGGAAGTGCTCGCAAATGCTGGCCTATTTCAGCCACAGGACCCCAAGGGTAAAGCCCAAATTATGTGAAAGCAAAGTGGAGGTGATGCCCTGCCACCCAAAATGGCATGTAATTAATAAGACAAAAATTAAATTAAAAAACACAAACTTCTCAAATAGATAGGATAAAGACTTCACTAAAGAGTGTTTATTATATTTTGGTATGTGTAGTGGAAGAACACAGATCATTTGCCACTCGCTTCCTATGTGACATTGGGCAAACTGCTTAAGCTCTCTGTGCCTCAGTTTCTTCATCTGGAAAAGCACGGGTTTGTACTAGATGATGTTAAAATTCCCTTCTAGTTGTAAATCAAAAATCCTATGATTTTATAAGATCCACTAAAACTAAGAATAAAAACCCGTCCAACAGACAAATCAAGTGCTGACAATCCTCATTTATTTTTCAATGAGTCACTGGTATGAGTCTAAAAAACAAAACAAAACAAAAACAAAACCTGTCATGATACTAAGATTTATCTTTCATTTTAAATTTCAAGGGAATGTGACAGAAGAAGGGGAAATATAGCAACAGTCATGGAGCTAATTGTTAAAGGGCACTGATTCTATTTTCAGAGCAGATTGAGTTAAACTCACTCATGCTGATTGTTCATTATCCAAATGTGGACCTTTCCAAAAAGCTTTCAGATGAATCTAGAAAAGTCATATCCAAAGATCACGAAGAGGAGGTAATCTGGCTCTAGAAATTATTTTGGCCAATGTAACTAAAAGGGTAATTGGTAAATTTAAATTTTCAAATATTTTCTCTAACTGGGCCAGCCCTCCTACAATCCTACATCTACCCAGGGTTCCAACTCTCCTGCTGTACTAATTAAACTCCTCCTCTATAGTCAAATTCATCCTTTCATTTTCCCTGGAAATGTGAATATATTGTCACCTCTGTGAATTTGATCATGCCTTTCTCCCTGACTTGAATGCCCTTCTCACCTTCTTCTACCTATAAATCCTACCCTTCCTTCAAGGGTTGGCTCAAACTCTACCTCCTTTGTAAAGATTTCATCGATTAATCCAAGAGTCTCCTCCAATCTCTGGAGTCTTTATATTTATATTACTGGTCTCCAAGCTTCTTTTATCATATACCATTCTGAATTTTTAAAAATTGAAATATACCACCAAAAGATTTTATTTATTTATAAATTATATACATGCACAAGCATGCTAATAATATGCATATATGAAAGGACAAATATAAATTATAAAGGGATGTATCAGTGAAATAATATCTAATCCTTGATTCAACAAATTGTCATTGGAGTTTATGGTGTATGGGAGAAACACAATATGTACTTTAGGAAAAGGTATTTGTCAGGTTTGTGGGAAATGGTTTGGAGGGAACATAAGACAGGAAAAAAACCAACAATCAGGTGACTATTTCAATAGTCTAGGAGATAAGGGATGAGGGTCTGGATTAGTATGGTAAATGGGGAAAAGAGAAAAAGATGGGAGAGATGTTGTAGAGGTAAAAATAACAAGATATGGCAACTGATTGAATAATGTTCTGATGCAACTAAACATGATATAATGCATGAATGAGAACATTTGGAAGACTTTGCCATTTTGGTAATTCCCTCTTCAACTTGCTTCTACATTGGATGACTTCATTACAGTGGAAAACACCTTTGCTAAGCATGTTTGGCAGCTATGTGGTACAGTGAATAGAACCCCAGAGCTGCAGTCAGGAAGACATCTTCCTGATTTCAAATATAGCCCCAGACACTTATTAGCTGTGTGACCCTGGGCAAATAACAAGCCTGTTTGCCTCAGTTCCTCATCTGTAAACTGAGGAGAAGGAAATGGCAAACCACCCCAGTTTTCTTTGCCAAGAAAACCCCAAATGGAGCCATGAAGAGTTGGACAAGGCTGGAACAACTGAACAACAACAGGCATGTCTTTCTATTTTTATGCTTTGCCTCAAATTGATCAGAACAATTTAGGTTATCTTTTTTGTTACTCAAGAAAACAGAACTTGAGCTTTGTCTAGAAATACTATGTGTAACGTAGGCAATTTGAGAGTTCTGTGGTACTAATGCTAACAGCATGATAATGATTTTAGACCCTTCTCTCATCCTGTGTAGGCGAAAAGCCCATCATTACTTAAGAATGGACAAACATAAACTAGAGGAATCTGTCAGCCATGAAGTACCTTTAGCTGGGAAGCAAAAACTTAATTTACAGCCAATGAAACTTTTTGAGCAGGAAAATATTTAGGACAATGAATTAGGCATCCAGGAACTATGGGAAAGACTGGAGGCAAAAAGATTAGTAAAAAAACTAGTGAAATAATCTACTTAAGAGCTGATAGGGGCCACAAGTCAGGAAGATATAGGGGAGATGAAGAAAAGTGTACTAGAGACATTTCAAAAGTAGAATCTGAAATAGTTGGGAAGTGACTTTTTGTGAGTTTAGAGAGAGTACTATGTAAAATATATTCAGGCTGACATATCTGGGAAGGTAACAATGACATTAACAAAAATTAAGAGATTGTGAAAAAAAGTTTCGTAATTTGGGGGAGGGACGGGATGACGAGTTTGTTTTGTATACACTGATTTTAAGGTGTTATCTCTGTGTCTATCCCAAATACAGGACTAATTTAGGAAAGTTTCCTTGATAGAAAGGACAGTATCTATCATTCTTGTGAAGAACAGGTGTGATGTGCAAAACATGCTCAATTATTTTTGTTTTACTCCACTGGCTGTGTTTTTGTCTGCATAAAATAGACCCTACAGTTCAGCAGTTTTTAACATCATAATAAAAAAGTTGGCTAAAAATCACCATGACTGACCGTCATTTCTCACCTCAGTTGGAATCAATAAAGTCATGAATTTATTTGAAGAAACAATAATATCAAATGTTCATTATTATCCTCCTAGATTTTCTTTAATAATTCAAATGAGAATTTATTGGTTTGGGTCTTCCCTCTACAATGCAACACATTGTAAGAATGCAAGCCTCCTGTTATCTTAGCAAATAGCCTTCAAGAGTTGATGTGGATACCAGCCTTGGATTCAGGAGTACCTGAGTTCAAATCTGGCCACAGACACTTGACACTTACTAGCTGTGTGACCCTGGGCAAGTCACTTAACCCCCATTGCCCCGCAAAAAAAAAAGAAAAAAGAAAAAAAAAGAGTTGATGTGGCTTAAAAAGCAGACAAACTATACAAAACAAAACTCATCACCTTGGACCCATGCTTTCGATAAAGGCTCTAAATTTAGTTAGACTGGTCCTCAGGCAAAAGTTGTACCATTCACCAATGAGTTTGATTTCTTTCTACCCAGGTAGGCTCTTCCACAGGGTTACATTGTACTGCCATAAACTTTGATCATCTACCTCCTTGCCACAAGGAGATGAGGCAATGGAAGGGGGATTTACTGGAGGATTCTAATAACATACATTGATTTTAATTACATAATGAAAATGTTCTGGTCAACTTTTCAGGGTGAATTATATCCACAAAAAACATTGACTTATTATTATGAAAAACAACTGATTTCTGAAAAATTGTCCAATTCAAATCTGCTTTGGATAATAAATACCTACAGGTAGGTACTCATGTCAATGCCATGATAGTTTTGATGAAAACAGTTTTAGGAGGATATGGAAACTGATGAAAAAAACATAGCTATAAAACAGGAACAATTGGAAACGAAGCCCATACTAAATAATCTGATGCTCCATTACTAATGATACCTGAGACATAAAGGTCAAAGAACATGATGTAATTCATTCCGACCTCATCATGCATATGAAAAGTTTGGCAGTATTGATATTATTTTTTTTTTACCTAGAGCCAACCAAATGTCACATTCATCCATGCCAGTTGTGACTGCAAAATTATCCTATGACTCACTGTTCTTCGTGATTTATGACAATAGATACAATTAGAGATGCTTTTATTTTCAGCTCATTGTTTTGGAGTAGAATGATGATTATAAAAATGAGATAATGGGGGGAGAATAAAGGATTCCTCCTTTTAAAAAGCTGCTTAACTTTTTCTTTTAATTTTGCAAAGACTAATTTAACATGAGATTTCTGAAACAGCAATTCACAATGAGGCAGAATGGTATATTTAGAGAAATGCGGGGAGACTTGGATTCAAATTCCACCTTTGAGGTAGACTAGCTGTGTGACTTTAATCAAGTCACTTAAATTATTTGTGCCTCAATTACCTCTTCTGCAAAATGATAGCATCCAAGATCTATAATCTATCATCCCATGAGCTCTACTTGTAATTCAGGTTTCCCCTAGTATCCCAATATTCACTGTCCAAATTAAAAAAATAATAATAATAACATCCATGTTATCAGATTCAATGGTCTCCTTTTAATTTCCATCATCTTTGCAATTATTAAGCACCAAATCCCTTTAGAACCTTACTTTGGCTTTCATTTTATTCAATAATTCTAGATATCTATCTACTTTTCAATGTACTCCTCTTTTCCCTTCAAGGGTTCTTTATCTATCATTGTTCATTCAGTTGTTTAGTTGTGTCCTATTTTACATGAGTCCAAATGAGATTTTCTTTAGAGTGGTTGGTCATGTCTTGCTCCAGTGTATTAAGGCAAACAGAGGTTAAGAGACTTGCCCGGGGTCACAGAACTAATAAATGTCTGAGACTAAATTTGCATTCAGGTCTTCCTGACTCCAGGCCCAGAGTTCTATTCACTGAGTCATTTAGCTGCTTCTCTTCATCTATCAATGAACCCATAAATGTGGATGATGTCTTACCATCCATATTTGAGAGGACAGTTCTCAGCCATCTTCTCTATGCATTTTTCCCATAAAAAATATATCTACTTTCATGGCCTCACCTTTTATCCACATAAAGATTATTTGCAAATTTATATCTTTAGTCCTAACCTGAACTGTAGTCCTGTATATCCCAATGACAACTTAGTATGTCACTAGGATGTACCATTAATGTCTTAATTTCTAAAGCTTAGGTCAACATCTTGCAACCAAATTAGTGCTTCTATCACTTGTAAATTCCTATTTATATTGTTTCACCTGACAAGTATTCATTAAAGGTATACTCTGGACCATGCAGTAGACTATTTCTTATCTGCTTAGTAGTTTTACTCCTCATTGTATGTTAAGTGGCTTGCTGATAAAACATCTGTTACTTTTCACTCTCCTTTGCATAAATCAAGTCTTCAGAACCAGGACCTTTGCATGAACTGACAAAATAAACTTGTTGAACACAACCATAAGACTGATTTCAAAAGAAGTGATATGAAAAGGCATTTTTATTTCTGCAGGGTTGAGTGATGATGAATGTGCAACATTGTATAGAATGGTGGACTTTTTGGGTGTATTGGTTAGTTCTGATGACTTTTTTCTCTTTTTTTTATAATAAACATTTCTCAGAGAGGGGGAGAGAGATAGAAAGGTAGGTTAAATAACAATAAAAGTCAGGGATTGGTATGGGAATTAGATTATGGTCTCATTGTTATAAGGAACACCTTGATGAATAAAAGACTTCCACCAATGAGTACTGACACCAAATTGCACCTTCTAGTATCATAACATTTCCTATAGTACTAAGAGACTGTGTGAGTTGCCTAAAATAATCCAGCTGTTACATTTCATAGAGAAAATTAGAATCTAAGCCTTCTTGCCTCTGAAGGTGACTCTCAACCCACTGTCACACTTACTCTCCAAAAAAAGAGAAAGAGAGAGAGAAAGATATCAATTAAAGAAGTTTTTAAAATACTGAATCTAAGAGGATGAGAAATAGGCCCAGAGTTTCAGCTTGGCAGCCAATTATTCCATCAGTAGGTCTATCTTTCTCCCTTTGGTCTCTACCTACCACTCAAGCACTGCCTTAGAAACAATTTAATGAAGGTTGTGGGAAAGGAAGTATTCTATTACTATCTTCAACTTGCTATAACAGTAGTCATCAAATCATGCTGGCAGATGGCAAAAGGAAGATGCTAAGGAGTAGGTTTGGAATCAAATATTCAGTTGTGATGAATCAAAGAAAAGAAGCCTTTGAGCCATCATCTCATCATGAGGTTGGACAGTTTTAGATGAGGCATCAGGGACTTAGAATTGGAACAGATCTTAGAATTTATCAAGTTCAAATCTTTCATTTTATAGATGATGAAATTGAGGCCTACAGACAATAATTGATTTTTCCATGGTCACAATGGTCAAAAGCAATAGAGTTGCAATTCAAATTCAGATCTTCTAACTCCTAATGTAACACTTTCCCCAGTATAGTATGGTCCATCTTACTAGATTCTTCATCAATGCACTAAAATACCCTCAAGGAAAGAACCCCATCCTCTTTTTAACCAAACATTCTTTTATCATGTCTTCCTGGAGTTATCATCACATAACCTCACACTATATTTTCCCAAACTAATGTGGGAAATAAGTAAAGTAAGAAAGGGGAGAAGTTATTAAAAGAAGAATAGGTGTCAGGATGCTGTAAGGAGCCAGAAAGTCATTAATAAGGCAAATAAGCAGTAATCTAACCATATTATAAATCCATTTTCATCCTCTGGGGTTTCTTCCCTTGACAAATTCCCAATTCTATTTCCAAATGAATCAAAAAAGTCCCATTGCATTTGAAAATACATAAGCAGTAAAATTATGGAATATCTCATAATTTCCATAGAAAATGGATGTGAAAAGGGAACAAATTGAAGAGTAGCTGGGTTAAAAAAATATCATCCATCCTAAACACTCCTAAATATTACATCTCACAGGAATTACAACTTTTCTGCAAGCTCTAGGCAATGTGAGCCCTACCAAGTTTTTTTTTTTTTTCCCTCATGGTGATTTTCCCCAGTTATTTATAATTTCACACCTACTTTTACACTGTGTGTATGACTTAGATATCATTGCAACCAGTGATATTTTAAAGAAGAGAAAATAAAATCGGTGGCAAATGAGCTGAACCTTAAAAGAAAGGGGGCTAGAAGAAAAACAAAAGAGCTATAATGTATAAGTAACAAAGTCACCTTGCTTTGGTTATGATGGTGCTAACTTTAAAAATGATCACAATGGCTGATATGAAAAAGAAATATCTAGTGGGAAAGAAATAACCTTGCCTAGAAAGAATAAAAAGAAGTCTATATCTGTAAGCACATATTCACAAAAACAAAAACAAAAAACAAACAAGCAAAAAAAAAAATCAAGTGAATGTTTAGCCAGAAAAGCTAACATTCCTATTACGATATTTTCATTTGTTTTCCTTTATTTCTTCTTGGTTTCCCATTTTTCTTTCCTCTCATACTTTATCTTCAAATGGTCCCTATTCAGGCAGCTATAACTTTAGCTGGAGAAGCACAAAGGAATAAATTACTAGCAAAAACTGAAACAAAATTCTATTAAGGGTTTTCACTATAAAATAGAATGGGAAAAAACAAAGTATGTTGGATTTGAAGTCACAGGACCTTCGTCATATTTTGACTCTGCTACTTACTAATGGCTTACCGTGGCTGAATCACTTTCCCTCTCCAGGCCTCAATTTCTTCATCTGTAAAATGATAGGATTGGGGGGTCAGCTAGGTGGCACAGTGGATAAAGCACCGGCCCTGGATTCAGGAGTACCTGAGTTCAAATCTGGCCTCAGACACTTGACACTTACCAGCTGTGTGACCTTGGGCAAGTCACTTAACCCCCATTGCCCCACAAAAAAACCCAACCAAAAAAAATGATAGGATTGAAGTAGATGATCTTTAAGAGCATTTGCAGTCATAGATCTAAGAAATGACTATTTCTTAAACTTTGAGGAGGCATGGATCTTTTTGACTACTTCATGAAGCCTATGAATCCCTTTTCAGAACATGCATAAAATGTAATATACAGCATCCAAAGGAAGCCAAATATATTCAAGTATGTTGGGGGAATGAAAAAACTGAGTTCATATTGTGTAATTTAAGATTCTAAATGTGGATTCTAATCTGTTCCCCCAGTTTTGGGGGAAACTGACTAAAATCACTGATAAAACGACTTTAGGTTTTTAAGGGTTTATTGGAAAATAGAAAGAAAAAGATTGAGAACAGAATTCCAACAGCCTGGCATTCCTATCTTTCCTCAAATTTCCTGTGAAGTCCTCTGCTGTCACCACCACCATCAAGTCAGGAACCCAAAAGAAAGAGCGCTCTCCGCGCAGGCCCTCCTTCCTCCTTCCTGTCTCCTCCCAGAAAATAGGAGGCTCCTCAAGTTGATTGGCTGGTAGCCTTGATAGCACCCATGAGCAAACGTCACTTCCTGATGCCCAGGAAAAGCCACATGGCCTTGCCCTCTGAGGCATTTTCCTCATGGTGGAGCTTTCCTATAGTAAGTCTCCAGTAGGTGGCATCATTACAATCATTACAATATACACTGAATGGCTAAGGAATGTACCTGTGACTTACTGTTATAAGGTGCAGCTAGGTGGTGCAGTAGATAGAGCACTGGCCCTGAAGTTGGGAGGACCTGAGGTCAAAACATACCTCAGACACTTACTAGCTGTGGAACCCTGGGCAAGACACTTAACTCCAATTGCCTTAAATATCTGGGGCCATCTCTAGTTGTCCTGACATATATCTTGCCACTGGACCCAGATTACTCTGAAAGAGAGAGTGAGGTTGGTGCCCTTGCACAACCCTCCTTTACTTATATCCAATTCTCTACAAGTCATGACATCACCCCAATGTCATGGTCCTCTTTGATACTGAAGGAAAAACAACAACAAATGTTATAGGGGAAAAAAAACAACAACACTTGATCAATGAAGTTTTACGCCTTCTCTGCAGTTGATTTTTTTTTAGAGAATTATATAGGAAGCTGAAGTTAAGTGGCTTGACCAGGGTAACACAGGAGGACTTAAACCGAGATTTCCTGGGCTCCAACATCAGCTCTCTGTACATCCCACCATACCTCCAAATCTTTTTTTTAAAGGACAAGGGACATTAGTGAAATACATGGAGAAGATGTCTAATTCCTATTTAAAGATGAAGACATGAGGGACATCCAAGAAGAATTATAAACGATGGTGAGTCATCCCCGTGATTACATTCTTGACCTAATCCTGTCCTCTTTCCAACCATATCTAATGAAATCCCCTTTCCATTGGATAAAGCAGTCAAGAAAATATGCAGTGCTTTTCCAAAAATAGAGTGTGCAGAAATGAACACAATATTTGACATGTGTGCTGACCAGGGGGAAGAGTTCTGGATATGCATTTATATAGATTTTTTGCATTTCCTCCAAGTCATATCTCATTGATCATTAGATTTCAAATAATATAACCAACAATTCATGTTTATAATTAGAGAATGTTCATCTTAATGATTTATAATCCCCTTTCCAATGCTTTTACTATGTCCTTACCCTATAAAAAATGAAATTAGGAAACATTCTTGGGCCTAAAGTTCAGTCTATATCCTCATTTATTTCCTAAACTCTATGGCAACCCCCTTCCCCCCCCCAAAAAAAATAAACTATCTGGGGGTCAATACCATGTTGATGAGCCTCTGTCTAGTTATTTAGGTTAGTTCTTGTAGAACAGGCATGATATGGTGCCAGATCCATTCTTCAAGTGTTTTCCACTTTATAAAACATGCCAGAGCCTCCGTTATGCTAGCATATGCTTTGTGGAAGTCAGGATAGGCACCAAGCCATGAGGAAGCAACAGAGTAGTAGTTTCATGTAGTAACAGGCATAACAATTATAATACAAAAGCACAAATTCATCATATAGAGAGAAAACACACTCCTTTGTAAGGTCTGGGGAGGGTATTACCATCAAGAATATTTGGGTTAGATTTCAAGGAGGAAATAGTCAGGTGCATTTGGTTTTAAAGGATAGGTAACAAATGAAAAGGGGAAAAGAAGGAATTTGGGGCATAGGGAATGGTGTGAGCAAATGTATGGGAGACAAGTCTAAATTGGTAGAATGAGATATAGCTGGAAATGTAGGGTAATACTAGATTGTGGAAAAGGGGAAATGAATTACAGATAGAGAAATTTGAATTTTACTCAATAGAAAACAAGGGCGAAAATGAAGGGTTTGTTGATTTCTCTTCATAGAAGAAAAATATGATCTGTTCTTGACATATAAGGGAGATTATTCTGGCTGCAACAAAAATGGGGGAGAGGAGAGAAGAGAAGAGGGAAGAGGGAAGAGTGGGGAAAGAGAGAACAAGGGAGGAAGAGGAGGAGGAAGAGGACAAGAAGGCAGAGGAGGAAGAGAAGAAGGGACAAAGAAGATGGACAAAGATGCAAATAAGATGAAGAAGAAGAAATTCAATTCAATATAAGAAAAAATGTAGAAAACACTGTTCTAGGTACTGGGAAATAGATAATTACCAAAATGGTACTAGATTTCAAGGAATTTTCATTCTCCAGCAATTGTCTAGGTTGATGGTGTAGTAATGCGGTCCTATACTAGAGTAATAACAATGGGCAAATAGAGTAGCAAAGAGATAGGTGAGAGACTGTAGATATAGAATTGGCAAGACTTGGACATGAGAGGTGAAAAAAATCTGATGATATGACAGTTCTGAACATTGGAGATCAGGTGAATGGTGGTATTAATGAAAAAGAAAAGTTAAAATGAAAGACAGGTTGGGAAGGAAGTATAAAAATCTTGATTTGGGAAACCATAAGTTTGAGGTGTATGTTTATAGCCCAAATAATGTTATGTTCATGGGTATATAACCTATAGATTTGTCTTTCATTGTGTGGAGCAGAAAGTACAAATGAAAATCCTGTCTTCTATAGGAAGACTTTCCCAACCCCTCTAAATTCTAACACCTTTCCACTCTTATTCATTTCTTATTTATCTTGTATATAGCTTATTTGCACATGTCTATTTGCCAATTGTCTCCTCCACTGGACTGTAAGCAGCTTGAGGGCATTTAGCATAGGACCTGATACACATTAGCTCTTTAATAAATGTTTACTGACTGAACAATGAGTTTGGGTTCAGAATCCAACAGACAGAGGACCTTCAGAAAACCTCAAAACTCCTTTATTGATCCCTGGCTACTCCCAAAACCAAAGGCTAATTTTAATAGCTATATTCTATTAGTGTCAAAATATGGCAGCAAGTCATGGAACAGAGCACACAGTAAAGAATACATTGCTCAGGAGCAGCTAGGTGGTGCAGTGGATAAAGCAGTGGCCTTGGATTCAAGAGTACCTGAGTTCAAATCCGGCCTCAGACACTTGACACTTACTAGCTGTGTGACCCTGGGCAAGTCGCTTAACCCTCACTGCCCTGCAAAAAAAAAAAAAAAAAAAAAAAGAATACATCACTCACAATGGAGATGTGCATGGTAAGTGTGATCAGGATGCAACCCGTATTGAATGAGAAGCCTTCAACAATTACAGTCGTAAAATGTTCCATCTGGGAAATGTATGGTAGGAAAAGGAGATGGGCCAGTCATGTGACAAAGAAAAGGGATAACAGATTCTTGACGTGATCCATTATTATCCTTGCAATGTCAAATAAATATACGAATGTTTACAATGTGTTGGGGGAATTCCTACAGTGAACTCATGAGAGTATCTAGACACATCATACAGGATGGGCAGGTATGCATGAATTGAAATATACACCTTTTGAAAGAATATACACATCAATGAGATCACAGATTGACTTGAATATATCCACATGGTAAAATCAATCAGACATTTGGACATGCACATATCCAACCAGAGATATTTGTCAGAGACAAAGATGTGAGAATCAATGGTATGTATAGAAGGCATAGTTCAGGTGACGTAAGTGAATGATATTGCTAAGGGAGAAAGGGAAGAGAGTCAAAGCTAGAACTTTGGTAAATACTTTGGGAAGAGAGATCAAAGGAGGTCCAAGAAGATGCATGATCCTTGAAGTCAAAGATGAGAATCCATTTACTGTAGTACAGTGGAATAGGGGACCTGGGTTCAAATACCACTTCTGATGATTAATACTTGACTGGATTTTGGCAAGTCACTTAACCTCCCTGGGCTTTAGTAACCATATATATAAAATGGCAAGGGGAAAGGTTGGACTAGATATTCTTGGATGTTCTTTACAATTCTAGATCTACTGTTGTTGATCAGTCATTTTAGTCATGTCTAACTTTCTCTCCCCATTTGGAGTTTTCTTGGTAAAGATACTGGAGTGGTTTGCCATTTCCTTCTCCAGCTCATTTTATAGAGGAAGAAACTGAGGCAAACAGGGTTAAGTGACTTGCCCAAAGTCACACGGCAAGTGTCTGAGGCCAGATTTAAATTCATGAGTATATCTTCATAAGTCCAAGTCCAAGGCACTACCCACCACTCTGCCTCATCACCTTTCTAGATCTATACTCTTATTCAAAACTTAAGTGCTCTCAACATTACTAGATGATACAAGAAGATCAAGAAGGATGGCTTTTAAAAGGAAAAGGCTACTGAATTTGGTAAGTAGAAATGATGACCTTCGAGAAGACAATTTCATTAGCATTGGGTAAAGAGTGGAACCCAAAGTTCAAGAGGGTGGAGATAGTGCGTGGTGAAGTTCTAGGGGCATCCTTTCCCACTCCCATGAAAGAGGAGGTCAGGTCTAGTAGGACCAGGAATAGGGAGTGGATCTTAAGATCGATAAAGGAAAGCTTTAGAGCTAAAAGTGATTTAAGAGTCCAACTATCAGAATCCCCTCATTTAACATATGGGGAAATTGAATCAGAAGGAGGTCTAATGATTTTTCTAGGGTCATGTTGTTAATAAATGTCAGAGGCCAAGTATTTCTGATTTCAAGTATAATCCACACTGTCGTACTACATTTCTCAGTAGCTGGGGCTTATAAGGGAAGTCTCAGTAGTGATCTTCCTAAGACAGGCTGGACATATGAGTGTTAACCTACTACAACTCAACATGACCTAAGATGAAGACAGATGACTGGGCCAAAAGCACAATTATCTCTACTGTGTCCCTGATATTCCTGGTAATATTATTATCCATTATCATGACTTTACATTGGGAGACTCTCTGTGAACTACAAAGATTTTCAATTACCCACAATGTGAAATAGATCATATTAAGAATATCTCAAAAAAAAAAAAAAAGATCAAATAAGTTTGTTTTGTGTGTGTGTGTGTGTGTGTGTGTGTGTGTGTGTGTGTGGCAACTGGGGTTAAGTGACTTGCACATGGTCACACAGCTAGTAAGTGTTAAGTGTCTGAGGTCGGATTTGAACTCAGGTCCTCCTGAATCCAGGGCCGGTGATCTATCCACTGTGCCACCTAGCTGCCCCTTCAAGTAAGTTTTTGCATGAAATGACACACTTAAACTTGTTACAGTTATGGCTTCAATAAGGTCCTTCAGAATGGATTAGGCAAAGACTGATTTGCGGCTGTTCTGGGATTTCTTCATTCTCCACATTCAGTCACTTCTTCAAGGGGGGAGTGGAGAAAGTGTTACATGGGTTGATGTCCATTTTTTGTCTTTATCTTGAACTAAGATCATCCTCTTCCTATCCTAGGCTTCTCATCTATCCCATGGTTGCTCAGGAAAGACCCTCCATGAGCTGTAAAGAATTAATTGTTATTTGAGGTTTTTATGCCTCAGTACCCACTGGCCTGGGGCTCCGCAAACTGCACAGTGCTCCACCCACTGGTTGTAGCGGTGAGGTGCTGGCACCTCATGTCATCACCACTCGCCATGCCTACATGGGCCTGGTAAATTATAATGATTGTAAGCCTAGTGAGGGAAGTCATGTGACTGTCAGAGCAGCCATCCCATTGGCTGGGGCTGTGTGGGGGTTTTTCTGGGATTGGGGGAGGAGGATTGGGGGAGGAGAATTGGGCGTGGAGGTCTGCTGCATATTCTCAGCTGATTCCTGGGCAGTGGTATTTTTTGCAGGTATTATAATTTCCCTTTCTCCATTTTATTTCCTTTCCCTTGATCCTACTGATCCTGTTTGTGTTTTGTTTTTTGTTTTTTTAAGTTCATTCTTGTTAAAATAAATCCTGTTCTGTTTTGAGGGAGGCTACCGGTTTCCTTCCTTGCCCCAATATTGCAGCGAGCCACTTAGCTAACACTCCCCAATTACAAATTGGTCCCCACAGAGCACATACATGGTCCTCAAGAAGATGGGAAGACCTTTAGGACTTTGTTACCAAAAGGTAGGATGTGGTAGTAGACTAGGTTATTTTTTCATTGAAAGGTAATTATTTTTTGTGGTTGTTGTTCAGTCATTTCAGTCCTGTCTGACTCTTCATGATCCCATTTGGGCTTTTTCTTGGCAAAGATACTGGCCATTTCCTTTTCCAGCTCATTTTACAGATGAGGAACTGAGGCAAACAGGCTTAAGTGACTTTGCCAGAGTCATATGGCTGGTAAGTGTCTGGGGCTCATTTGAACTTGGTCTTCCTAACTCTGGGTCTGGTACTTTATCTACTGTACCACCTAGCTGCCCCCAAAAGGTAATTATACAACCCTCAATACTTAATTAGTGTAGGAGAATGAACTCAAATTACTCTATAGCTTCCTGACACCTACATACAAAATTCATGGCAGAAGAAGGTGGGGATTTCTCAGGCTTGAAGCATGTCTTTTGACTGTGGGGGCACCACTTGAAGGAAGCTGCAAACAAGTGTTTAAATGCTCTCTTTTTCTGAATATCTTTCTATGCTATTGTTAAATCAACCTTCTCTTCTAAATTATTAGATGTTCCATTAAGTGTCTCATTTCATTCTTACCTCCAACCTAAAGCACTGGACTGGCCAGGTTTCACCTATACCTCTTCTAACCCCCATCCAATTTTCTTTTTCCATGAAAATATACTTCTTGATACTTCCTCCTGTCAGACTTTGGGAAAAGATGGTATAACAATTTCAAAATAACTTATTTTGGGAATAACTTTCCAAATAATTAGCACTTGGGAGAGCTTTTCCTGATTGCCTTACCTGTTAGTGATAGCCCTCCAGAATGATTTAATGTCTATTTTTGTGTGTGTGTGTACATACACACACACACACACATATATATATACACACACACACACAGTACCTCTTCATTATATTGTAAGCACCTCAAGGTCAATAATGATTTCATTTTTAATCTTCTCATGCCCTTCAATAAAATAGTATCAGACAGAGGCTCTTAATAAATGCTTGCTGACTGGTTGAGACTCCTAGGACCAGGACTTCTGAAAAACAGTCACATAAGGTTAGTGGAGAAGAAGGATGTGGTAGGGTTAACACAGCTACAGCCCATGTTTCAGACCTAATATATCCATCCCTCAGGTCCTACCTATGTATCCAGTACATCTTACAATGGGACTTGGGGCAGCTAGGTGGCAGGGGCAGCTAGGTGGCACAGTGGATAAAGCACTGGCTCTGGATTCAGGAGTACCTAAGTTCAAATCCAGCCTCAGACACTTGACACTTACTAGCTCTGTGACCCTGGGCAAGTCACTTAACCCCCATTGCCCCACAAAAAAACAAAAACAATGGGACTTGACACAGCCTTGATTCTTTCCTTCTGGAAGTGACCCTTTTACCCGGATCTCTAGAAACCCTACAGCATATGCCTGCCCTGACTCCATTTTGGGACTTTGTCCTGAGGCCAAGCAGTCATAATTAATAAGAAAATTAAAAACTTAGTTAACTGGGTACATCTAACTGATGCTATCCCATGCTTTATGAATCACTGGGTTGTCCACCATCAAGTTATAAGGTCATCAAGACGAGTCAGTATCTTTTTACTGCCCTGCAGCTACATCAATACTCCCTTTCCCCCAGACTACAGCCAAATGACCAACATTTTCCACCTCTTCTTCTTGCTCCAGAAATGATAACATAATAAATAGTACTATAACAATGGTACTAGAAAGCCTTATGGCCATTGTGACAACTCTAGACCAAAGTTCCCTCTTCTGGCTAACACTCCCACACATGTTTTGAATTGCTCCAGTATTGCAGAAAGTATACTCTTGAAGGCAAGAATCATTTCAAATTTTTACTTTTGATCCTAGCACCTCACACATTGCCTGTCACATTTTAGATGATTAAAAAGTGTTTACTGATTGAAGTTAGAGTAGAAAGAATGTGTGGTTCTGGACTCAGTGGTATCAAAGGATTTTAACTCCACCTCTGTTGTTTATTTAATCCCATTGGGCCTCAGTGTCCTCATATGTAAAATAACAAGTTGGCCTAGATGATCTGATGTTCTTTTCAAGTCTGGATCATGGCTTCCTAAACTTTTTCTACTCATGACACCTTTTTGTTAGAGAAATTTTTATGTGACCCCCAGGTATATAAAATAGGCATACATAACCTTTTATTGTTGCCAAATTTTTCATGAACCCCATATTCAATTCCATGATCCCATTTAGGGTTGCAACCCACAATTAAGAAGCTAGGAACTAGGGGCAGCTAGATGGTGCAGTAGATAGAGCACTGGCCCTGGAGTCAGGAGGTCCTGAGTTCAAATTTGGCCTCAGACACTTAAAACTTACTAGCTGTGTGACCCTAGGCAAGTCACAACCCCAATTGCCTTAGCCCCCCCCCCCCAAAAAAAAAGAAGCTAGGCACTAGATATATGATCCTTTGATAGGGGGTGGGGGTAGAAAGGGAATTATAATAGGGTATACATAAAAGTAAACCCTTTATACATGGTAAAGAAATAGAATTCATGACTTTGCTCCTAAAAGCAGTTACAAAAAGTGATAATAATCCCTATCAGCAGTGCTGTGACAAGAAACAGAAAGTCAGAATGTTTTCCTCTTACAAGTGTGTATTCAGAATTTGAATGATAGGCACATTAGAAACTGTGAATTAGTATTTCCACTTAGGAGTGGAGATTACTAAAAGGGGGAAAAAAGTGAGCTCCTACCACAACTGCATAAATCTGAAAGTGCATTTTCGAAACCTGACACTGCTCCCTATTTTCTCCATAGATCAGTATTAGAGTAGTAAATTCATAGTTTTTTATCTGCAGGATCTCAGAGGGGAGTATCAACATGGCAGACAGATGGTGTCAACATAACAGCAAAGCTTTCAATTCAGTTAAATAAATTTTCAGTCACACTGAGTGTCATTAGATAGATTAGGACCTGGTGGAGTGGCTTGATTTTTACTTTTTCATCAGGCCTTTTGGTAATCTGGTAGATAGAGCCGCATCACAGTGGCTGGAAGTAGCCATACTACATGTGTCAGAGAGTTATATTCTTAATTGGGCATTGAATATAAATATGATCTCACCTTCATTATTCATATATATATATATATGTATATGTATATTTATATATATATACAATATGCATACACACATATGCAATACATGTACATATATATTTGTATATGCAATATATATATATATATGGATACATATTGAGATACGTGATTATGAATAACCGAAGATTTGGGGAGATCCATAGTTCTCCGCCTTTTTCTAAAGCCTTCATTTCAAGGCTCATCATATGAAATGCAGAACTGATGATAGTAGAAAAGATTATCATCCTTCTTAATCTAGATATTGCTACCCAATCCAGCCTTACAAGGGATTGAATCTCAAGTGAAACCCCTGGACTGTTGTGTTTTACTCAGACTTGGGTGGGGGCTATAGATCCTTTGTCTAGATTTCCTTGAGGCTGGGGGGGGGTGATTTGGAAGTAAAACTCACATCTCTTAGCCCTTAGAATAGGTCTACCTCTCATTATAATATCCATTCTCTCATTAATTATTAACCAATCAGAGTTGATTGTTAACCTCAGGAATACCTGCTCTTCCAAAGGCATATAAACTGTAAGCCCATTGCTATGATTCATCTTTGATCCAAGAGAGAGATGGCCAAATGTCCATTCCTTTTATTAATAAAATTCTAGTATTAATAAAATTATTAATTACAATGAAACTATCTCTAATTTTTAAGTATCACAATATATACATACACATGCAGATATAATACGTTAACACATTAAAGAGCAACCAATCCATCAATATATGACTTTACAGATGTGGGAATTCTTTCCATCAATGGTGATCAAAACTACTATAATAATAGTAGCTACCATTTATATAGAGCTTTAAGTTTTGCAAAGGACTTTGCAGTTATTATCTTGTATGATTCTCAAAATAACCCTGGGAGGTAGGTTCTTTTATTATCCCACTTTCAGAAAAAAGTTGAATTTTCTTGGCTAGGGTCATAGAACCAGTGTAGAGTGTGTTATATAATATATGATTATGCTGTGACATAATCTTAGAGCCTTGTCTGGGGTCTACAGAGTTTAAATGATTTGCTCATGGTCACAGATAGGATTTGCACCCAGGTCTATATGCAAATTAAATGAGGAAACTTCTAGAGTCTTCACCAGCATTTGAAACTGTTCCCTTGCAATCATATTTCTATTTTATTTTAAAATAGAAGGTCTTTCTCTAACTCCTTATAACTTTTAAAATGTGAAACTGTTCCCACACAAGTGAGGCATCACTCCACATAACTCACAAAGATTTTAAAATCCTCAGTCACACAACAGATTTTCTCTCCAAAAACTACCCCAAATTCCATTCAAAAGTTCTATTTCCTTATGCACATATTTTAGCAGTTTATATTAAAACAAAGTTTGTTCCTTATTAGGTATCCCAATGTTCATTCATAACAGGGGCAATATTCCACACTGTCTTGCAATTAATACAAATCTCTTCCTTTATACCAAAATGCAATCAGGCAGGGTACACTGACATTCACAGACACCAGAGAAGGCATCACATAGATGTCACTTGAATCAAAGTTTTAAGGGAGGAGCTTGAAGATATGGAAGTGAAAAGACAATGCACTCCAAGCATGAAAGACAGCCTACTTAGAGGCAAGGAGGTAGGATATGGGATGTCGTGTTCAAGGAAGCCCAAAGAGACTCATTTTTTCCTATAATTCAAAGTACATGGTGGCTTTAGCCTTATTCATCAACAAGTATTCTTTTAGTTTCCATTTCCTATAGTCATATGTAAGTGTATTGTTTATCAATATAACATAATTTGTACATACAAAATCATTTGTTGCAATGCTTTTCAACAAAGTCTTTGTTCTAAAGTCTCACTCTGGTATAAAAGGAACCTTGTGTTGCTGATAGCTTTAACAATATCATTAAAAAATCCAGTGGTTTGTATCAAGTTGCAAGGTTTCTAGTAGAAGCCCAGTGATGGGCAATGACCAATGCAGCTAAGTTTTATTTGGAACTTTCCTCCCTCCTTCACGTTATTGCTCATATTTCTTCTTTTGAGAACTTCTAGTTCATACACATTAGCCAGTTTTCTTTTGGAATAGCTTTTGTTCTTATATATTCATATCATTTCCTTTTATTTCTTTGAGGTGAAACCTTTATCAGAAAAAAAAAAACTTACTGGAAAGATTAGTCCAGCTAAATTTCAAGAAACAAGCCATATTCAGAATATATGGCTAGCTGCACATTCACTGCATATGAAGTGTTGTGCTGGCCACTAAATACACAAAGGCTAAAAATCAACAGCTTCTGTCCTCATTTCTTTATCCTCCATTGAACACATTATGTTATTCAGTTCTGGATTGTTTCATGCAGTTTGTATGGAATTAACCAAGATGAACTAGCATTATTTGACTATTTCTATTGTAAAATTTATCTGCAAATGTTTACTACACCTGTAAGTTAAATTTCCTTAATAACTCTTGCTGATCATAGAGATTTCTTTATTTCCTCTCTCAAAATAGATTTGGCTATTTAGAAGCCCAAGAATATTGGGCACCCTAGGAATATATCAGTAATATGAGTGTATCTGACCTTCTCATTTATCTTATTTTTTCTACTCACCACAGATGGATTTAAGAGATTAAAGATAACACCCAAAACGTTCATGAAAAGAATGTGGAAATAATAAGAGAGCCATGGTGAATATAAAAGATATCCTCTCTACAACAAAAACACAGTATGTCAACATAAATGGTAAAATGTCACCAAATAACAAATGAGTTAATTCCAAATTTGTTTTCAAGGGATGATCAGCAAAACAGGGGCACACACGAACTGATTTTTAAGTACTCTTCCTGCAGTTGTATGTTATGCATTTAAAAAAAATTTTTCAGATGCTAGAATCGACTATGGAACAGTGAAAATACCATGTGTGCTTGTGAGAAGTCTGTTAGGGAACTATTTCAGAGTTGCATCATTTTAAAACACCATTGCTACCTCCTCCATCCCTCCTCCTCCCACAACCCCAAAAAAATCTCTAAAGAATTGATAATGACATGTTTTGGAAGGAACAATAATTTAGTTTATCTCTGTGTTATATAAAAAGAAATAGAATTTGTGTGAGAATCAAAGAACTTTGTATTCTTTTCATTCAATTCTGCAAATCATCATTATAACATTTATATAACCCTTTAAAGTATGCAAAGTGTTTTCCAAAAATTATTTCATCTGGGGCAGCTAGTTGGCTCAGCAGATAAAGCACCAGCCATGGATTCAGGAGGACCTGAGTTCAAATCCGGCCTCAGACACTTGACACTTACTAGCTGTGTGACCCTGGGGAAGTCACTTAATCCTCACTGCCCCACTATATAGATAGATAGATAGATAGATAGATAGATAGATAGATAGATAGATAGATAGATAGATAGATAGATATAGATATAGATATAGATATATAGTCTGATCCCCACAAGAACCCTAGACAGTAGGTATTTTTATCCCCATTGTACTGAAAAGGAAGGTGAGGCAGAGAGGATCTAAGTGACTTGCCCAGGCACCTATTAAGTAAATGAGGTGGAATTTGAATTTAGGTCCTTTGACTCCAGATTCAGCACCCAGTTGCATATGTATGTATATAATGCCTATTTTGAAAGTACAAAGCATTATGGTCAACCCTACCAAGCCTAAAATTTTTGTCTCCCCTCTATGAGTTTAAAAGAGGAATAAAAAATGTTTACAATTGAATATGCTATACAGTGTAAAGGTGCACAAGACAGGCACGGATGCTCTGAAAAGTTCGAAGAAAGGAAGGACCATCTCCATTTATGGTGATCATGGAATATTTCATGGAGCAGGGAGAACTGACCTTGAAGAACAGCAAGTTGAAGTGTTTTTGTGTGGCAAAGAACATGTGGACTGGCCATTGTAGGCATGAAGACCTAATCCAAAGATGTGAGAAACCATTATTTGTCTTTATTTTCTGGACTCACATATAGGGAATATTGGAAAGTGAAAAGGTAGGTTGGGATGCAGCTAAGTATTATCACATTTCCTTGGTAGGGGACAGGGGGCCAATGAACTCTGACTCATTGTTCTCTTTCCCCTCCCTTTTACTACTCCCTCCTTAGTCATTTGCTCTTTTCCTCCTTCTTCCCTTTCTGCTTTCCCCCTCTTTCATTTGTTTCCTTTTCTCCTCCTTTCTTTAAATAAGAGTTAGCATTTGTTCACTGATTTCACCCTCAGAACAATCCAATGAGGAAGGGCTTTTATTATCATCCGCCATTTTACAGATGATGAAACTGAGACCCAGGGACTTATTTAGAGACTTATTTAGCACCACAGAGCTAGAAAATGTCAAAGGCAGGATTTATACTCAAGTCTTCCTTACCCTACTGTACTACCTAATTGTCTCTTAATATGTCACAGTTATATAGTATTTGAACATTTGCAAATCACTTTACAAATATAATTCCATTTGATTCTCACAACAATGGTATGAGGTAGGTATTATCATTCCTTTTATTTTAGAAATGAGAAAAAAAAATGAAACAGTGACTTTCTGAGCCTTAAACAGTTAGTAATTGTCTAAAGCTGCAGTTAAGCTCAGGTCTTTCTGACTCCAGGTCCAGTACTCTATTTTATCTTTTCACCTTCTCTTCCTTCTCCACCCCCCTCCCCCAGAAGACAACAGAACAAGTAGATGATTCAGCACATTGCATTAGGAAGATTAGTTTGCCAGCTGTGCCTAGGATGCCCAAGAGGAAATGAATATACTATTCAGGAAGCTACTGCAATAGCTCATTGGAATGATAACTTTTTTGAGATGGGGAGTATCTCACTAACTAGTCATCAGAGAGTAAGTTAAAACTATAATTAGTTCTATTCCGTGTACTTATGGGCAATATATTGTCTTTTTTTTTCCAGTCTTTTTCACTCATGTCTGACTCTTCATAACCCTATTTCAAATTTTCTTGGCAAAAATATTGGAGTGGCTTGCCATCTCCTTCTCCAGCTCATTTGACAGATGAGGAAACTGAGGCAAACAGGATTAAATGACTTGCCTGGGATCACATGGTTATTAAGTGTTTGAGGCCAGATTTGAAGTCATGAAGATGAAACTTACTCACCCCAGGTCTGGCACTCAATCCACTATATATACAACCACCCTGCCCCACAGTAGGACTATATTATGTCTATTAATGACAAACTCTATAGGAGATCCTTTAAAATAATGGCATTGTAAGAAAGAATGTTTACTTCATAGATTACCACATTCTATCAAGTTTTAACAATATTGCTATTGGGAACTCTCTTAACCAAAACAGATCTTTGTGGTTATTGTTTGTTTGTTTTTAATTTAGTCTTTTTTGTGTGTGTGTGAGGCAATTGGGATTAAATGACTTGCCCAGGGTCACACAGCTAGTAAGTGTCAAGTGTCTGAGGCTGGATGTGAACTCAGGTCCTCCTGAATCCAGGGCTGGTGCTTTATCCACTGTGCCATCTAGCTGCTCCTTTAATGTAGTCTTTAAAAGTTTCTTTGATCACTGAAATATTAAATGATTTTGTGCAGGGTCTCACAACTATCTTCTATCAGAGCTTACAACTGAAGCCAGGTCTATCTTACTTTGAGGTTATTTAGCCATTTGCTCCTTTATATTGTCTCTCAGTACCAAGGCACTACACACACACACACACACACACACACACACACACACACACACACACAGAGTCTAAATTTAAATGATTTACAAGACAGCACTTATAACTCGGTTCAAGAGGGAGGAAAAGATCCTAAAATTTACCTGTTTAACGCTCAAAAGAAAACTCAAAGGTTTTTGTTGTTGTTTGTTTTTTCTTTTTTCTCCTGATTGGGCAGAAAGAATTTTCAGGCAGTTTTGAAATAAATCATTTTTTGTATATGGAACTCTAGTTGAATAGGCAATCACCAAAAAGACATAAAAATTACCTCTTGAAATACAGACCATTGCCTGATATTCATGTGTGACTATATTAGGCCCCCATCCCTAAGAAACCCAATGGTCAATGCTCTACCTTTATTCTTGCTCTTTATTACCTTATAATTTATATCAAAATGACCTTTTCTACTTCTTTGGTGGAAGTTGTGTTTAGAAAGAAACTGGTAGCCAAAGAAGATAAATAGGTTTGTCAAATAAAGAAGGTTTCTATCAGTGTGTTAAGGAAACAAGAAATTGACTCTGGATCAAAGACCCTGCTCTTTAATGAGTGGGGGAGAGGGAGATAATGTGACTAAGAAATGTTAATGACTTTAAATTGGGTCAATATAACTTTCAAGAGGCCAGGGAAACTAGGCACCCCCCCCCCAATCCACCAATCCATCTTTTGTATAATTAGCCCCTCAGGTAAAAATGCCCTAAATAACAATGGTTCTTTAACAATTCAAAGGCTCTCTTGCTTCCCTTTTCTAGAATTCTCTTTTCTAACCCATTAAATAATGCACATCTGGCAACTGAAGCCACAGACCAGTGTTTCTGAGAAAATGAAGGTGCCAATCCCTTATGATTCTACAAGGGTAATTTTTAGGCTGATCCAATCATGGATACTTAAATTGTAAAAGAGACCAATTTAAGACTGCTTGCTACATCTTGCCACAATTTGAAGTGATTCCCTTCTAAATGGAAGTTGTCTTTTCATTCTTTGCTAGATTACAAATTCCTTGGAGGCAGGGACTATGATTAGTTTCATCTCTGTATCATACTGAACCCTGCAGGCATAGTGCATTGTACAAAGTGGATATAAATATATAAATTGTACAAGTGGAGATATATACATATACATACATGCAGGCACACAGACACACACACACACACATAGTAAAGATTTGTTGATTTTGGAGAATTCAGAGGGAAGACTTCAATGTGGACCCAGTTGTCTTCAGGATTTTTATCAATTATTTATTTGTGTGAAGGCCAAGATGCCATAGGCAGGTAGGTGGCTTAGTAGATAGAGAACGGGGTCTAGATTCTGGAAAACTTGAGTTCAAATCTGTTCCCAGACATTTTCTACCTGTGTGACCCTAAGCAAGTTTCTTAACCCTGTTTGTTTTAGTTTCCACATCTGTAAAATGAGCCAGAGAAGGAAATGGCAAACAACTCCAGTATCGTTGCCAAATGGGGCCATGAAGAGTTGGGCAAGATTGAAGAACAACAACAATGCATCAAGCTAACAAATATTACAAACCAGGACTCAATGTACTGTTTTGTAGCTCATCTAGACTTAATAAAGTGATGGAGAAAATATTAATAATGCAGCACAACGATTTAGAACATCATATAAACAAATCTTTTTTTTCCATGCCATCTATTTATCTCAGCACCTGCTGTCCCCTTTTCCTTTTTTTTTTTTTTTGGCAGGGCAATGGGGGTTAAGTGACTTGCCCAGGGTCACACAGCTAGTAAGTGTCAAGTGTCTGAGGCTGGATTTGAACTCAGGTACTCCTGAATCCAGGGCCAGTGCTTTATCCACTGTGCCACCTAGCTGCCCCCCTCCCCTTTTCCTTTTGCCTTCAATCTTTCCCAACATCAGGGTCTTTTCCAAAAGAGTCTCATCTTATCATTATGTGGACAATGTATTCAAGCTTCAGCTTCAATACTGACCTTCCAGTAAAAAGCCTTAATTAATTGCCTTTAGTGCTGACTGATTTGATCTCATTGCTGTCCAAGGGATTTTCAAAAATCTTCTCTAGCACCAAAATTCAAGGGCTGATTTTGTGGTGCTCAGCTTTCCTTATAGTCCAACTCTCACAGACATTTGAACTTGGAAACATATTGAGAAGAAGTAGAAGACAGAAGGGCCTGGCAGACAATGGTCACAAAGAACTGGGCACAACTGAATGACTGAATAACAATTTTTTCTGCCCAGAGAACCAGAATATTTACCACCCTGAGAAGGAGATGCATAGAGGTGATGAATTAGATGAACTCTAAAGTCACTTTAGACTCTTATGATTTTATGTAATTCTAAAGGGTTTTATGGCTAGCCTAACTCACTCTTGTCTATAACACTGAGCCAATTTTTAATTGTACAACCTCTCACATAATTAACGGGCACAGGTTTCAGAATCAGTCCATGCCTAAGGCTTCATTTGTGTAGGAAATTCCCTCTGACAAGGGAGACAGAAAATAACCATGCAATCATTGGCTTAGATAGTGGTCATGGGCTGAAGTATTAAATATTTGGGCAGCATTCTCCACTGCAGCCACAATCAGATTAAAATGAAGTTGGAAAATATTTAACAAAATGAATAAAATTACAATAAAACAAATTTAATGTTACATTTTAAAACTAAATGAATGGCATATGGGGGTGAAAGGAGAATTATTGAGACTGAGATTTAGAAGAAAGAAACAGGTGAGGACTCATTTATAGGAGTTCACGATTGCCTAGGGCTATAAGTTTTGATGTCCCAGAACCCATAATTGCATGAAGAGGCATTGATGGAAGCTGTGGTCTGATCCAGCCAAGAACTACAAGAAGAGCTTACATTAGTAACTAGCACCAAACATCTAAAATATTACTCACTACCACTATGTGAAAAATCTAACTCTTGTGCATTTTACCTATTGAGAGACAGCTCACCATTTCTCTAAGACTGTAAGATTAATTTCTCATTAACTAATTTATTTATTCATTCATTCATTTAACTAATTTATTTCTTAATCTCTCAACCTGATGCAAGTCATAGAGATTGCTAAAAGAAGAACACAGAAGAACAACCCTGATCAGTTTTGTAGGTAGTGACATCAAATAATCATTCAACAAGTATTTAATAAGAATCAAGGGGTACCAAGAAAGGAGTCAATAAAATTGGTCTTGATGCCAGAAAACAATGAGATCAAACATGGCTAGCAGTCTTAATCTTGTTAAGCCATTGTGAACATCAAGGCAAGAGAGCACAAACTCCAAATAGTTTATGTGCCTATTGATTTCGTCACACACACACACACACACACACACACACAAATAGAATAGAATAGAAGCTCACACGTGAAAAGTGAAAGTGCCTTCAATTTCAACATTTGAATATGTAAGGAATAAGCTGCCTGAATTAATTAGGATCAATTAACAAAGTGAATTAATTAGCAAAGCATAGAAAATGTAAATCTTTTAAAAGCATCCATAAATGCAACTAGGCTAAATACTGTGATTTTTGTTATTATTATTACTTCCCAATCAGATTAACCTAAAATTAGCAAAAGACAAGATAAAGATAAATACATCCTAGGTTCTAAGCCTTCCTTACAGAAAACAGCACAACCTATTAACATAAAAAAATCCATGAATATTTAGCAGTACTTACTAATTGAAACTTTCATCTAATAATCTTATTGAGTCTTTCAAACAAACCTTATAATTGCATTTTCTATACTATCAAAGTACTTCACTCAAAGGAAATAATTCCCCTATTGAAGAAAGTACACCTTTGCGTGAAGACCTAAACATTAAATTTTTATTCCCGGAATATCATCTATATGAATTTCCTCTCAGTCAAAACAAATAAATTAAACTGAGTAGGTAACTGAAAACTTTGCTCAGTGTTTAAATACATTTGGATTACATTTTAGAAAGAATCGCAAACACTCTCACTTTTAAAATGTTCCCTGGGGGGAAATACATTTTTTCAAGTCAACATAAAAAGAGATTATTTTTAGAGAGAGAATTGAGATCTTCTAAATAGTAACCTTCAGCAGTGAAAACCACCAAATGTCCCCTGTCACTTGTACCCCCTTTGTGGTCTTTATTCAATTCTTTCCCATATATTGATAAATCATCTGGTTAGAGTATTACAACAATTTAGGGAATGGGTTTAGGGAAAAGGATAATCATATAGCTCATATTTACATAGTGTTAAATGGTTTATAAACCTCATGATGTAAGCTGTCCAAATGCTGTTTTCAATATGATATGTATGAGGACCTGGAGGCTAAGAGCGATTAAGTGATGGCCCTTGACACACAACAAAGCTGGGTCAAACAGGACTTGAGCCTATATTTTCTGACTCCAGGTCTAATATTCTTTCTATCTCAGCATTCTGTGGCAAGGGAAACATCACCAGGATACAAAAAAAAAATGGGGAAAAGTACAAATCAAAACAAAAATGTGGCCATTTGGCATGAAACATTTGTCATTCATCTCCTGCCTTAAACTGTAAACTCCTTAGGAACTTAGTCATTGCTTTTTTCTTTGTCTCTGGATCATTCTATCTGATAGTAATGAGTGACACATAGTAGGGGGTTTCATAATTGCTTGTCAATTAAGTGATTTAATCTGGAAGACAGAGGAATATACTTAGGAATATATCAAAAAGAATAAAATGCTATAATACACTACAAACTAAAAGCCAACTTTGTTTGGGGTAGGGAAAGCAAAAAGACCCCCTAATTAAAGCATTCAAATTCCTTGTCTATCATTTTGATCCAATCCTTCTTACCAAAAAACAGTCTCATCTGGTAGGAAGGAAGGAAGGAGAAAAAAGTTAGGAAGATATAAAGGAAGGCAAGAATATAAAGGGAAGGAGGAAGTTGAGTGAAAGAGGAACTAAAACAGTACTTTCTCTGAAACATTTATGAAATATTATTGAGGACAGAAAGAACTCCATTTAATAGTTCAGTTCAGCAAACAGTATGAAGTATGCATACAGAGAGAAGCAGTGAAGAGCAGTGAACAGAGAGAGCGCTTCAGAGTCAGGAAGACCTGGGTTGAAATTTTGCCTCTGACTCCTACTATATACTTAGCTTTCCAGTGTCCCCAAGAAACTCTCTAAATCTATATATAAATTACTGAGGAATGGCAGCTGTGGCAGTTTCCACCCCAGGAGAGTTCAGTTTATCAGTGAAATCACAAGTCTGGATAAGCATGTACATATACTGATAAAGCTCATTTAACACCTACAAATCCAAGAAACCCCCTGAATATCCCTTATTTGCTATGCTGGGAGAAAACAAAACAACAATAACAAAACATAATAACTACCCTTTCTCCTCCATGCAATTTTTCCAATTCTTCATCTCCAAAGTAACTATTAGAACCTTTGCATTATTTTAGGGGTATTTTTCTTCCGTCCTGCATTACAAATGCCATCATGGTCAAGATAACACTGCCACCAACCAATTCTGTTTTTTTTTTAAGGATATGATTAATAAATTATAACAAAAGTATGACCAAAAAAACCCCAACACTATGCTCTAATGTCCTTCAGCCAACTGCTTGAGGTCAGCAATGACCCAAGCATATTTGTGATTCCCATTAGTAACTTCCTTAAGGACCAACGGTTTTATGTCCCTATACTGTTTATTGTGGATGCATAGATAAATCATTTTATCCTAAGTTTGAGAGCTGGCTCAGATGTTAGATGTCAAATAGCCCAACTGCCTCATTTTACTGACAAGAACACTGAGACCTATTTTTTTTTTTAGAGAAGAAAATGGTTTTGTGTTATTTCTAATTCCCCTACAATTCATCCAAACTGGTCTCTCTGTTTATAAAATATATTTCTATGGTGCTGTGCCTCCCTCTGTATCTTACCCTATTTCAGTTCCACAGGCATCAAATGCCCTCTCTCGTAATCTTTTATATTGTCCCTCTCTTCCTTTAAGAGACAACTCAGGGGCAGCTAGGTGGCGCAGTGGATAAGGCACTGGCCCTGGATTCAGGAGTACCTGAGTTCAAATCTGCCCTCAGACACTTGACACTTACTAGCTGTGTGACCCTGGGCAAGTCACTTAACCCCCATTGCCCCGCCAAAAAAAAAAAAAAAAAAAGACAACTCAAATAACTTCTTCAGGAGGTCACTCAGTTTTCCAAGGTTGCTTTCCCCTTTGCGATCACCCTCATATATACTCCCTCACTCTGTGTGTGTATGTGAAAAACACACACAAATATATACAAATATACATGTAAACATACATGTATTTATATGTGTGTGTTATGGGGTTGGGACATATCATTGAAATTGGGACTATTAAAGTTTAAACTGGCCAGCTAAACTGAAGGATAAACACACCCTGAAAAGCAAGGGAAATAAGCCTATAAGGTGTGGCTACTTCCTGATCAACACCAAGGGACAGAGATAACTCCAGAAGTGAAGACCACCACCCTTCACCAAAGCTTCCCCCACCCCCAAAGGGAACTTTCCATTGTCAGGTGGTGATCATATCATCTAACAACTATAAAAGCTTTTGCCTTTCTCCTGTACAAGAAGAACAGGAACCATCTCCCCTTGAGGGAATTGCTTGACTTTTTTCTTGGTTTCCTTTCTCTAGTGCCTAAATAACAGACTTTTATTATAAGTGGCTTTGTGTGTGAGACAGTGTAATTCTTTTTTTTTTTTTTGAGGCAATTGGGGTTAAGTGACTTGCCAAGGTCACAGAGCTAGTAAGTGTCAAGTGTCTGAGGCCGGATTTGAACTCAGGTCCTCCTGAATCCAGGGCTGTGCTCTATCCACTGCACCACCTAGCTGCCCCTGAGGGTGTAAATCTTTACAGAGGAATACCTATGGACCCCCACCATCAATTTCCCCCATGACATATATCCATATTTATATTTAGAGCATTCAGATATGCTATTTCTTTTTTTCTGTATTACTATTCAGAATATTGTATATTCAGCATGAATCCTACTTGAGAAAACAGGCTGTGGGTCTGTTTATTTGGCTTTTATCTTTAGGGCCTAGGACATAGTAACTGGAAAAGAATATAGCTTAGTGAATGAATATTAGCTCTGTGAAAGTAGTGATTACTTTATTCTCTATATTTATAATTTCAAGGCCTCACACAATGCCTGGCATATAGTAGGCATCTAATAAATACTTTCTGATTGATTAATTAGTACACCTGTGTGATTTTTCAGCAATTAATAAACATTATGCAAGGCACTCTTGTAAATTGTGTTTGTTTATATCATGATTTTCAACCCTTTGACCTATACCTTCTATGCCAAGGTACAGTAACTGAATATAAAATATGTATATGTTTACCATTTTCTAACTGTAATTTGCAATAATTTTTTGGTGGGCCCTCCTCCCTTAACCCCTTACTCTCATGCTTTATCTTGACCCAAATGTGACCTTTAAAGACGTTAGGAATGGAATACAAAGAAAGACCAAAGCTGCCATCATGGGAAGGTTTGGGATACTTTTTCTAAGGCTCAGCACCGGAAGCTCACCACCACTGGGTGATGAACCACGCTGGTTTGCCACAAAGGTGAGGAGTTATTCAGGTCACATTAACTCATAGTGACCATTACTGAAGACATAGAGGTGTTCTGCAGAGGTGGAAATCGTAGTCACATGGGTGAAAATACACATCTTTTGCAGTTAATTAAGCAAAACAAGTGATAGCATATCTCAATGTTCTCCTCATTTCCAAAGAAGGAAGGTCACTCCTTAATCAAGTTTAACACAGGATTTGAGACACATGTATTGTCAAGGACAGATAACAGAATGTTTTCTTTTTATAGTATTTTCATATTTTTAACTAGCAATACAATTCGGAAAATTTAAAATGTGTGATCCATCAGCAATTAATACCATGAACATGGAAAAATAGGCAGAAAGGACTTTTACACTGCATCATAAATATGAATATTTAAAACATAGAAGTACTACTTTCCTTATGTTGAATGATAATGTTCAACTCTCTTTATGCACTCAATACAATCTTGTGAATTTCGCAGAATGGTCTTCCCACAAAAATCCATTAAGCCAAGTATTTACATTACTACTATGTAAGACACAGGAATAAGAATACCAGTGGAGAGACCAATTATTTTAAAGGATATAATAACCAAGAAGAGGGGCAGTAATCACACTAATGTATTCAGGTATCTATACATAATACATAGAGAATGGACTTTAAAAAAAAGGAACTATACATGTAGGTTAGCTAGTGGATAGGGGACTGAATAGGGGAGGCAGGAAGACCTTAGTTCAAATCCTGCCTCAGATATTGACTAGTAATAGATCCTTGGTAAAATTACTTCACCTGTCTGCCTCAGTTTCCCTATCTGTAAAATGGGGATGAAATAGTAACTACATCACAGGGTTGTTGTGAGTATCAAATAAAATAGCATACCCTAAAAGGTTAAACAATTCTTAAAGTGCTATATAAGTGTAATTTTTATTGCTATTATTATTAATATGCTCAAGGAGGCAAATTTTATTTTTCAAGTATTAATGCAACTGAATAGAATACAATTTATTATTGGGCTATGACAATGGACATGTATATTGTTTAGTGGAAACCAGTTAAAAGAAAAGGGACAATGCATTATATCAAGAATATATGGGGGACAGGGCAGCTAGGTGGCGCAGTGGATAAAGCACTGGCCCTGGATTCAGGAGTACCTGAGTTCAAATCCAACCTCAGACACTTGACATTTACTAGCTGTGTGACCCTGGGCAAGTCACTTAACCCTCATTGCCCCATGAAAGAAAGGAAGGAAGGAAGGAAGGAAGGAAGGAAGGAAGGAAGGAAGGAAGGAAGGAAGGAAGGAAGGAAGGAAGGAAGGAAGGAAGGAAGGAAGGAAGGGAATATATGAAATCAATGAACTGGCAGGGAAATCAAAGTGGATAATATGTGGGTAAGGCTCACAATAAAGAAAAACAAAAGCAAGGTTGTGCTATGATTATTATATAGCAGGTCAGAAGAGCGCATGGGTGACAAGTTCCAGAAACAAATTCCAAACACTTGGTACTTCCCACTATCCAGGCATCTACAGGGGCTTTGTCTTTAGTACCAACAGAGCACCTGATAATTTTTGGTGCTTAATTTGCCTTAATGATAATTTCATCCTTCAAAAGGTGAAGAACAGCTCTTTTGGAATTTAGTCTCAGGAATAAAGAAGAACTTTGCAAACAGAGAAGTGATGGAAACCTTGAAACAAAGTAGTCTTTTGATCTTGGGCTTCCAAAAAGGGGAAAACTGAGGACCACCACCATCATCACTGCTACTATTATTCCCAAAGCATATAATCTGACATACAGTATAGATTTAAGAGACCATATTTCAAAGTGTTCAGACAATGAATAGGATCCAATGGCCTAAAATCTCTGAGATTGGCTCAAAAAGTACACAATGCTCTCAGAAATAAAATTCTGAAACATGAACACAGAAGAATCCTACTGGGAAGCAAAGTAATTAAAAATCATTCTACATACATACATGTCCATCCATATAAATACATCCATCTATCTACATACATACAAATCCATTCATCCATCCATCCATCCATGGATAGTATACAGTCCATGGAGTGATGTATGGATGTATGAATTGGGATGGATAGGAATGGATGGGGATGTATGGGGATGTATGTATGTATGTATGTATGAACTATCAGCTGGGAGGGGTATGTGGGAACCTTGAAATAAAGTAGTCTTTTGATGTTGGGTCTTGGATCTTAGCTCGTAAACTAAGATTTGAGAGAAACTACAGTTTCTAAGAAGCAGAGGTGAGGAATGAATTCATCATCTTGGCCTAGTCAAAGGATTACTAATGTAGGATCCACATATTTTTAATAAATTCTTTTGATGACTATATTTAATAGTTTCCTCTGTCATTTTAGGTACTTTATTTTATACATTGAAATATATTATTCCGAGAAGGGTTCCATAGGTCCCAGTAAGGCTGCCAAAGAGGCCCATTACATAGAAAAAGTTAAGAAACCTTGGTCTAGTCTCTTTATTTGTAGATGACAAAGATGAGGTCTGGAAAGGTGAAGTATTAGATTACAGATCTAGAACAGAGCTGCCAAACATTTCCTGATCTCAATTAAAATTTAATTGGGCAATATTTAACAAAATAAATACAAATACAATACTACATGTTGTATTGTAGTGTCATTTCAGTCTTGTCCTCATGACTCCATTTGGGATTTTCTTACCAAGAATACTTGACTGGTTTGAAATTTCCTTCTCCAGCACATTTTACAGATGAGGAACCAAGGCAAACAGGGTTAAGTGACTTGTCCAGGATCACACAGATAGTAAGTGTCTGAGGCTGGATTTAGAACTCATTACAATGAGTCTTCCTAATTCCAAGCCCTATGCTCTATCCACCATGCCACTTAGCTGCCATAATACCACATAGATAATATCAATTTCTGGTTTTCTAAGTCAAACTACAACTTTCAGGAATCCTTTTCTATTTGAGTTTGACAAGAATGCTCTGGAGTAAGAAGGGGCCTCAAAGGTCATCTACTTAAGTCTCACTTTGTTGATAAAGAGAACGAGGACCAATGAATAGATGTGTCCAAGGTCATAGAGTGGTATATAAATCTAGGTAGTTACATCTTTATATCACACAGAAAAGCAAATCTGTTTTCCAAAATGAAGTAACCAAAACTTTATATAATTCTTTATTATATAAATGAGGGTCATTAGTCCCACACATACCATGGCTATATTTTAAGATGTTTTTCACATTTCCATGTATATATGTTTGTCATATTAACATACATATTTTAATACTTTAAGGATCTGTGATTGAGGTATAGATGCTCCCTCCAGTGACACAAAGCACACCTTTACACCTAAACAGATGGTCATCATGAGTTGCTGTGGCTGACAAAATTATCATCACCCTGGGGCCAGCCTCCTGGTGGCCAGTCTTTCCCAATTTAGCTAGGCCTTCCCTCAAATGACAGACACACAAAGTGTCACTGGGCCCATGTTCTAAGCCCCTTCATCTGGGTAGTATCTGCCAATGCCTGTCTTCTCCTTGGCACAGTTTTCAACTTGCCCAAGGTCACCTCCATGCCTGGGTGATGCTGGATAACAAGACCTGAGTCAATGATTTAGGAACACATTCAATTTTTTAAAATAATATTTTCATCTACTAGAGAATACTTCTACTTTAGCATTTTGTTAAGTTATAAACAGGAGTTTCTAAATTTAAAAAAAATCATCCAAAAACATGAATAACTGTTTTCCCTTTCATCTACACAGTTTAGATTTATTCTGTGGTAGGTAGACTGATTAAAAAGAAAAAAAAAAACATTTAAAAGCATTTGCTCTGTGCCAGGTGCCAGGCTAAAGGCTGTGGACACAAATATAAGCAAATAAGTAATTCTTGTGCATAATAAGGAGCTTACTTTTAATAAGGGAGACACCACCTGAGGGAGAGAGGAAGAAAGAGGAGCACTTTAAAAAGATAAGCACCTGGAGAAAATAACGTAAGAACTCACCTACCTGGGCTGGGGGACCCAGGGACAGAATCCATGTTGGAGTGATAAAATTAAACTTGGAGAATTTTAATGCCACAAATAATTTCCCCCTGTTTCCAAGCTTCCCCCCTCCAAGCTTTTTAATCTAGTAGCAATTCTAATAGAATATTAGTCCTCCATCATCATCATCAACAACAACAATGACGACGATGACAACACTGTTGTTGAGTCATTTTTCACTCATGTCCAACTCTTCATGACCCTATTTGGGGTTTCCTTGGCAAAGATACTGGAGTGGTTTGCCATTTTCTTTCCAGCAAATTTTGCAGATAAGGAAATGATCTGTCTGCATTCCTGTCTGTCTTTATCTATCTATAATTGGGGTTATAGGATTCTACATTAGGATTTTAGGCAAGATTTTACTTGACTCTACCCAAAAAGCAAAAATGCCATCAAGTTAGTGACACAAGGAGCTTGCTCAATAGCGTCAAAGCACTGCCTGAATTAATTCCCTTGTAGCTTTGATATTCTGTAAGAACATAATTAGCTTATACCAATGTATAAAAGTGAAGACTGATTCTGAGGACAGGAAAACGGTGGCCATTAGTACCAAATATGTCTCTCTGCATTTGCTGAGCAACTAAGTACAAAACCTTATCCATATGTTCCTACAAGAATATCTTTGGACCTATTTTTAGTGAGGAATGAATCCCTGCAGCTTTCAATAATGAAAATATGGGGGAGGGGAAAAGGGACTTATTTATAATGGTTCCTGCCATGTGCAGTTTATATAACTGTTCTCACTTAGAGTTAACATTTTTTTCTTTTATTTTTTTGTGAGGCAATTGGGGTTAAGTAACTTGCCTAGGGTCACACAGCTACTAAGTGTCAAGTGTCTGAGGCCAGACTTGAACTCAGGACCTTCTGAATCCAGGGCCGGTGCTCTATCCACTGTGCCACCTAGCTACCCCTAACATTATTTTTAAGAATAAAACACAGTTCAATAAACTCAAGCCTCATTTGCTATTTCAATCATTTTCTACTACTTACATCATTTAATTTTGACTCAAACCATTATCATCTTCCCTGATCCTATAAACTGATGAACTTACCACCATGAAGAATACATAAGCTTTGGTATTTCCATTGTATCCGGCCCCTCAGCTGTTTCTGCTTCTCTGACTTTTATACTTATCTCAAATCTTCCTTCTTACAATTTCATTCAGCCATCCAAACATCCATCCACATTCTTCAAACCATTGGTGAATATCCAAATGTAAATTAGGCCTAATCCTTACCCTCAGGGAGTTTATAATCTAGTAGTAACCAGGACCATAATTCAGTCAATCTAAATGGAAACTTTGTCTCAGGTCAAGTGACATCAAGAGCACTTTGAGCCCAGAATTATAGAAACAATTTAATTTAGCAAGCAATGACAAAGAGTAGTAAATTAAAATAAAAACCTAACAGATGTAATGCTCTCTCTCCCTAAATTAGCCATGTCCAGTGAGTTTTTCCCAATCCCCGATTTATTTAAACACTTCATTACCAAAGTGGACCCCTATCCCAGCTTAGAACAATACTTGGAACTGAGTAGGTTCCAAGTGTTTATTGATTTATCCCAGTTTTTTTCATTCTCCCTTCAAATGAATTGATTGTGCCTTTATTATGCTTATCATAAACCGTATGAGTAGGAATATAGTTAGATCTGAAATGGGCCTCAAAGACCATCAAATGCAATTCCTCAGTTTTGCGGATGAGGAAATTGAGGTGTAGAAAGATTTAATGATCATTCAATATCATCAAAGCTGAATAGCATAGCTGGGATTTGAAGCCATAGCCTCTAACTCTAAATCCCATGTACTTACTATTTGGACCGTACAGTTTCCTTCATGTGAGGTGAAATGAGCCTTAGCCATTGTCTAGTTCCATTTTCTTGTGTATGAAGAAAGAGAGGCCTATAGAAGTTATAGGAATTTCCATGGCCAACATCTGGGCCCCAGTGCTGGTTCTGATCTCTTGAATAATATAAAATAATATAATTGTTTAAAATAGTAACTAGCATTTATACGGCATTTTGCCAATATTATCTCATTCTATTGTCATAGGGGTAAGTGGGAGCAAATGTGCTAAATTCTGAGGTGGAAGACATAGCTCTCACCTCACCTGTACCACTAACAGTGTGACCTAGAATCAGTTACTGATACTTTCTGAACCTTAGTTATCCAAATTATAAAATGAAGGGGCTGGGCTAAAACTCTTTTCCATCTCTAGATCTGTGATCTTATGATGGTAAGACAATCGTATCTTATGATCTGTGGCCATATTCTGGGTCTCAGTTTCCTCCTTTTTACATGAGACTAGATGACATCTGAGGTGCCGCCCAGCTCTAGAGTTAGGATTTTATGAATATACCCTCAGTCACCAGCACAGTATAGTATGACAGCACGTCTATACCGAGAGAGGGGATATTACTCAACAAATATTGACCCTAATTTTCCACTGAGAGCAGTGTCTTTGTAGAGCCAGCAAACTTGACTGAATTTCATAATATTGACGATACCTGTGGCCAGAGTACTATCTTATGCTAGTCTTAGACTAGAAAAAAAAATGAGGTATTTGTAAAGCACTTAGAATAGTGCTTGGCACATAGTAGGTGTTATAGAAATGCTTATTCCTATCCTTTCCATTTATCTTCATCACATGTTTTGCTACAAGAGGAAAAATGCATAAAGTCATTTTAACATCATTTTACATATAAGCAAAGTAAGGGTCAGAGGGTCACATGACTTGATACAACCAGGATTTGGACCCAGGTGCTGCTCTCACTCCATGTATCATGATTTCCTTCTAACATGTTGTGGCCACTTGATGATTTTTTTTTTGTGGGGCAATGAGGGTTAAGTGACATGCCCAGGGTCACACAGCTAGTAAGTGTCAAGTGTCTGAGGTCAAATTTGAACTCAGATCCTCCTTAATCCAGGGCCAGTGCTTTATCCACTCCACCACCTAGCTGCCCTCACTTAATGATTTTTAAACCTCTCTGCCACAAACTGGCTTTTTCCTGGAGGAATAAAGACAGATGTGGACATTTCCTGTGTGTGTGTGCTCATTCCACTCATTTGCTCAGCTCTTTATAAGAGTTGACAAAATCCTGGTGAGCTGGTGAGGCTTGGGTTATCATAATTGCTATCATCCTCCCCAGAGCAGAGAGAATTAGCACGTTGTGACTGCTCCCTTTCCAAGCCTGCCATCCTGCTGGCAGTGAGAGCTACAGCAGATGCTAGGGGTGGGTGTGTTGGATGGGGATGGAAAGAACACAATTTGCCAGTGCCTCGGCTTTGGCGTTGGCAATACAGTCACGAAGGACCTCTTTCAAGCCACATCCAATTTGGGGAACTGCTCTCAAATGGAATCAATCTTATTAATAATTACTGTATGCAAATGTTAGAGTTGGGGTATTTCTCTTGGCTTAATGTTTCAAAGCAATAATCAGATCATGAAACTTCATGTAAAATCCCCATGTTCAACTTCTGAAGTCTTAAAACAACTTAGAATGTTCCCTTTGGGGTTACTTTCTTTTATGTGCCAACTCCTCTTTAGATAGATTAATGACACAATCAATTAAATAAGTGACCAAGACAAGCCTATGGAGAAAAGAAAAGAGGATTGATGGTTTGAGCTTAGTGGCACCATGGCTTTCCTTGGCAGATGGTTTAAGTTACTGGCAATTCTTCCCTCTCATCACTAAAATAAGGAAGAATTTGGACAGATCTTACTTATGCTCATTTTGGAACAGGCTTTCTTTGCTTGGAGTCCATAGATCCCCAAAGAGTCCGTAGATTTCAGGACATCTGTGAACTTGAATGTGGAAAAAATACAACTTTATCTTTTACTAACCTCCAACTGATATTTAGCATTTCCTTCAATTATTTGAAAACATTACTTTGAGAAGCCGTACATAGGCTTAACTAGACTGCCAAAGGGTATGTGACCAATATAAGTAAGTTAAAAATCCCTTCATTTGAAAGAATTGTGCTTTCCTTGAACAAAGGATCATAAGATCCTCCAACTCAAGCCTTTCTCTAAGTAAAACAAGGAATGGAGTAGGATGCCAAGAAATGGACTTGAAAAGAGAACTTCTTTGCTGTCAAAAATGGCCAACATGACCCTACTTATGCCTTGCAAGGCACAGTTTCATTTGTATTTTAAAATGATTATCACAGGAAAAGACAGTTCTCTTGTTCTTTCCACTATGTTGGCAGCAAAGGCTGATGCATGGCAATATTTGGGTTTCAAAGGAGAAGAATTCACTGAAGTAATTCATTAAAAATTCAATAAAGGGATGAGGGGTAAGCAACAATAAGCCTGTCCTTCTTGTTCTGATCATTGTTACATGTGATTGAGGATTCTGGGTTCATTTTATCCCCAAAGTAATAGCAATTCTCTATTTAGTCTTCAAAGAATTCCAATCATGAAGATCTGAAGAAAAATAACTGAATGAATGAAGGGAGGAAGGGAAACCAGATAGAAGACTTATTGAAAAAAAAATCCAAGCAAGGGTTAATAAAAGACTAAACTTGGGACTGGAACAGGAGGGAACAATGCATTTGAGAAATATCATAGGGGTAGAGTAAATGGGATTTGACAATTAATTAAGGTAGGGAGTGAGTAAGAGGAAAGAATTCAGAATGATTCTGAGGTTTAGAATCAGTGTGAGCAGAGAAATGTTGTCATTGGCAAGAAATAGGATTTCTGGATCTCCTACTTGTATATCAGTAAGTCAGGCTCTAAAAAAGACCCTGCTTCTCTACGCTTCTTGTTTCCCATGTATGGATTTGGATGTGGAGATGCCTAGTGTGCAGAGCTTAAGAAAAATACAACCTGTAATAATCTAGTCAACCAAGACTATGCTATGTTTTCCAAGATCCAACTTTTACAAGGATAGGCAGGTTGATGAGATCTGAAGCCAGGAGGACCTGAGTTTAACTCCCATTTCTGAAACATACTGGCTATGTGACACTTGGCAAGTAATAGGATCACAGATTTAGAAGTGGAAGGGATCTTAGAAATCATGTGTCCAACTCTCATTTTCCAAATGAGAAAACTGAGCCACAGAGAGATTAAGTGACTTGCTCAGTCTCAGATAAGAAATGTCTGAGGGAGGATTTGAACTTGGGTCTTCCTTTCTCCAAGTCAACTTATCTACTATGTGTAACTTAGGAGTCTCCAGGGACTCTCTACATTGCAGCAAAAGTGCTAACCAAGACTGGCAGAGGGATGATGCACTCACAGGTCCAGTTCCTATCCCCTTTATAATAAGAAATACCTACTGTATGTCTATTGTACTATTTTACTCCATGTATTGCCAATACGCTGTCTGACCAAACCATAAGAACCATGAAGAGGATTTTATAATCCATTTTATTATTCTCCTAAAATGAATTATTGCTTTTTATTTTTTAATCTACGCTAACAACTTCATTGAGATTGGAACTCCCAACGTGGAGCCTCTTCTACCAATGCAGATTAACAATTTTGTCCACAACTAAATGCATTAGAGTTCTCTACAGAACTGAGATGGGAAATAACTACTATGTGACCATATGTTTATCAAAAACAGACCTTAAATCCAATTGCATAAGCAATAAGCAAGCATTTATTAAGCACCTACCATGTTATAGAAACACTTTTCTTTTTCCAGGCTGGTGATCTATTACTCCAGCCATATGTTGTGGTGTCCCTCAAATGAGTTATTCTAAGTAGTATTAAGGAACAATTCAATAAACCTTGCTTTGTATTTATTTCTTTGCATTTAAGTAGATAATGTTCAACTAGAGAGGATGATATAATTCCACTGGAAGTGTCTATATTTGTTTATGAAGGATTTATATCTGTTTACAGCACCATATTTGCCAAGAAAATATTTATAAAATCTATCCCTTGAGTATGGTTCATAAGCTTTTTCTTAATAGAAAGATAAGGAAGCTTTATTTCCCACAAGAGAAATGAATTGCATAAATGAATACATTTGGGCCATAGTGTGCCTCCACAAAGATGGTAAATCATACCCACTCTCCCATCTGTTCAGACACAAATGTATCCCTTAGAGAAATAGACCTCTCTGGAGAAGAAGTGGCATGGAGATTTGCTTCTTTGTACACAATTATAGTTTTGTCTTGTTGTTCCCAAAACCTTCATTTTCAGGAAGATTGATCTGCCTACTTGCAAAGCTACCAATCAGTATCATTTATAATCAGAAATAATTATTCTGAGTTCATCAGTGAAGGTCAATCATATGTTGCCAGGACCAAATATATATTTTGAAAATACCATGGTATGTTACTGATAATGTAGAAAATTGTCCTTTTTCATTGAGATAATTACATGTTAAAATGGAATTTTCAAATAAAATGATTTGATGTAGTATTAACATAAGAAATTGAAAAGGACAAACAAACATAAGAAATATGGGGGAAGAGTCATATTTGGTGGCTCATTCGTAAGTCTAACTTAGTCTATTCAAATGAAACTAAGGGAAAAAATCACCTTTTATATTTGGAATCTATAATGACCCTGAAACTAGAGTCAGTTCTGTTTATAAGTATGGTGCTACTTTCCAGGATCCAAAACACTCTCTCCAGTCCTAAAGATATTAATTTCTTCATACCCCTTTATCCTATTGGATTGTTTTCATATAATTTCCATATTCATGTAATTCCCATAATTCCCATCAAATAGTCATTTTTAACTGTTAGTATATGTCATGAATCCATCTGTCAATCTGGTAAAGTCTATGAATGCTTTACAGGAAAAAAATATAAATAAGTGTATAATTGAAGGAAACGTTTAATTTCAGATACAGATTAGTGAAAATAAAACTGTATTTTTCCCATTCATAGTTATGGTTCTTTGATATTCATCCATGCATCCCAGCTCAAGAAGATTCAGTGAACATTTTGGTAGAGACCTTCACCTTATTCTTTCCATAGTTTAGGATTATCAATATACTACCTGAATTGACCATCCTCGCTGTATGATTTGTAAGATCATAGAATTTAATATTGGAAGGGACCCCAAAAGTGAAACATCCTACCCCTTCCCCCCATTTATAGAAAAGAAAACAGACCTAGAGAAGGAAAGAAAGTGACTTTCTTTTAAAATTTGCAAAGCTTCTAGGTAGCAGACCTGGATCTCTTGAGGACAAACCCTGTGTTTTTCCCATTACTCAGAACTGACCAGCTCCCTTCTTTTTCAGTCCCGCAAAATTTATTTTATACCACTTTTTATTGTTGCTGTTTTTCAGCCATTTTAGTCATGTCCTACTATTCATGACTCCATTTGGGATTTTCTTGGTAAAGATACTAGAGTGATTTGTCATTTCCTTCTCCAGCTCATTTTACAGGCAAACAGTATGCAGTGACCTGGCCAGGGTCACACAGGTAATAAGTGTCTGAGGCTGGATCTGAACTAAGGAAGAGGAATCTTCCTGACTCCAGACCTCGTCACTCTACCCACTGGGCCACCTAGCTTCCACTTTTTGCTCTGAAGATAGTAAAACAAGAAACTTCACTTGTACCCACCGTGCCTCTTACCATTCTCTTTTGGGTTATTTGTAACTTTAATTCTTTCTAGTTCAGATGATTTTGTCTTGATCCATCAAGTCCTGTAATACCCCTGAAAAGCTCATTCACAAAACTCACAGACAGAGGAAGTTTCACTCCCTTAAATACTTAGCTTGGTTTTCACCTTCTGCCAGAGGTCCTTCTTGGTTTGTCTGTCTGTCTCTCTCTCTCTCTCACTCACACACACACACACACACACACACACACACACACTGCTCCCTCCCCATTGCTAGTATCTTCCCTCTAAGATTATGTCCCATTTATGCTACATACATTATAAACTTATACAGATTTTTAATATATATTTATTATACATGTAAATATTTGCACACATACCAATATAAATTTTGTGCATAGTTGTTTGCACAGTGTCTCCCTCATTAGCAGTAACTATGTGGCAGAGATGATAGTGCTCCAGGCACAGTGTTCTATCCAATGCTTCACTTAGTTGCCTCAAGAAGACCTGAATTCAAATTCTGCTTTCAATACTTACTGTGTGACTCTGGGCAATTCATTAAATCTTTCTACCTTCGAATTTCCATCATCTGCAAAATGGGGAAAATAATAGCATCTACCTCCTAAAATTTTTGTGAGGATCAAAGAAGACAATATTTGAAGTCTTTTGCAAATCTTTTTTTTTTTTTGGTGAGGCAATTGGTGTTAAGTGACTTGCCCAGGGTCACACAGCTAGTAAGTGTTAAGTGTCTGAGGCTGGATTTGAACTCAGGTCCTCCTGAATCCAGGGCTCGTGCTCTATCTTTTGCAAATCTTAAAGTGCTACATAAATGCTGTTTATTAGTTTTCATGTTTTCATTTTGAGTTCTTTGAATTCACTGTATAGTCTCCTGACTTTCTTTGTTTCTCTAGCACTTAGTAGTATGCAAGACACATAGTAGGCACTCAACAAATGCTGGAAGCTGATGCTGAAAATGCATACTGTCCAAGAGTATGACCTACGGAGAGCTAAGCATCCTTTGACTTAGCTAGTCCTACAGTACAAGCATCCTGGGTAAATCAAGCATATAGATGATGACTGGGATCAGAACCAACAAAGATTGGCTAAGTTACATTTGAATGGAAAACAATAAGGTATGTAATAACATTAGCATCCAAGTGATGGTAAACATCCGTGAATCATGAATTAACTTTCACAAGGAAGAAGACCACACCTTGCTCTGAAGCAACAGGCTTTGAGGAAGAGAGGGACAAAGATGTTGGCCAAGAGATACATTGCCAAAGACTGGAAGAAGGTTGAATTGGATTGGCCTTGTTATAAAATGAATAGAAGTCCCAGGCATGTAGATGAAAGAGCATTTTACCAAGAAGGATGAAGTTTGACTTTGAGTCCCAACTCTGCTATTAACTAGATGTGTATCTCTGGGAGCCAGTTTCCTCATTTATCAAATGAAGGTGCCAAACAAGATGAATTCTAATTTTATATTCATTTTATGAATCTATCTTCTACAAAAAAGTGGCAACTTAATCTATAAATTAATTAATAAGAATTTGCTATATGCTGGGCACTGGGCTAAATGTTAGAAATAAATAACAAAAACAACAATACAGAAGTAGTCCTTGTTCTAAAGGAACTTATATTCTAACAGGTCAGATAACACACACATATGTATATGTGCATGTATATGTATACATACATGCATACACATATACACACACCATGCATATACTATATACAACAATGTATAGTATATATTGTCATATATAACAATATATAAAATATATCACAAATTATATATACAAGATGATATATATATGTGATAGATGATACAAGATTATATATGTGTGTATATATGTATATATACATGTATATATATGTATACATGTGTGTATATATATATATATATACATATATATCTCAAGATAGTAGATGAACTGTATTCTATTTTTTTTCTTTCTTTCTTTCCTTTTTTTTTGGTGGGACAATGAGGGTTAAGTGACTTGCCCAGAGTCACACAGCTAGTAAATGTCTAAGGACAGATTTGAACTCAGGTCCTCTTGTATCCAGGGCTGGTGCTTTATCTATTGTACCACCTAACTGTCCCCAGACAGTATTCTTAAAAGAGAAGTCACTATTAACTGAGAGGAATAGGAAAGTACGTAAAGTGGCATTTGAGTTTCTTGAAATAAGCTAAGGATTCTGAAAGAAGGAGGAAAGGAAGGTGACCAGTGTTAAGACACAAACATATCATAAGTTAGAATAACAGCAAGGACGATACGATGGCTGATCTGTAGAATGTATGGAAAGGAGATGTCATAAAAACAGAGATGTAGGAAGAGGCCAGGATGTGAAGAGTTTTTATTTTATTTTATCGACAACTAGGTTTGGGGTGGGGATGCTGGACTGGCATGGCCAGTTTTTCAATTTAGGAAAAATCAGTTTGGAAGCTATGTGGAGATTAACAAGAAGCAGAGGTGGGGTTTTTAACTTGAGAATGGAAGAGGTTTTAAATAATCTTGAGAGGTATGGAATAATGCAAGAGTCCTTAACCTCTGTGTGTGTGTGTGTGTGTGTGTGTGTGTGTGTGTGTGTGTGTGTGTGTGTGAGTGTGTGAGAGAGAGAGAGGGGGGGGAGGGAGAAACCCCACTGGCAACTGGTAAGTTTCTATATAATTGGTTTATTCTATAATCCTATGGATTGTATATATTTAACAACTTTATTATTGTCAGTAATCACTCAAAATATGACATTTACATGACAATCTTAAGATTATTTTCTATACTAAAAACTAAAATAATGTAGATTCCCAAATGAAGATTTTTGTGCCTATCAGAAAGAACCCTCACATCAGAAAAAAATAATATTTGTTGTTCAAGTAAATGTATCATGTATTACTTGGTTTTCCCACTAAATGTGATTTTTCATCTGTAATTACTTTAACATTTCTTAAGAGAACCATTCCTAACAACTAATTATAAGGTTACAGTGATTTAAAGTAATTAAAATTCATGTTCCTATTACCCTTTGGAATGTAGAAGTGATTAGATTGAAAGTATAGGTATGGAAGTTCAAGAGCTATGAATTTGAGCTTTGAAACTTTAGGAAAGAGGTAGATATGTAAAAAAAAAAAATCAAGATAATAAAAAAAAGCAATTGCAGTATTTTGAAAGTGAAATCTTGGCCAAATACATATTCATTTTCTGAAAATGAAGCCTAGAATTTTTATAGCATAGAGGTTCTTATGCATGCATAATAAATAAGTGTTTGGAAAAATTACTTTTCAAAATGTGTACAATTTCTTATATTTCTAGATTTTGAGAACCTGCCAGCAATTAAATGAGGTGATCCCAAAGAGTATGATGTGAACTAATGTGTCTCATCCTGTACAAAATCTTCCAGAACTACTTCCTAAAGTCTCACTGCCAGCCAAGCTTGTGGTCCTGTGGATGTCTGAATACTTCTCCTCTCAGGGATCTAGAGATAACACTGAAGAGTCATGACCCTATCCCTCACTATGCTCCACCCCTCCCCCATTATCAATCAGCCAATCATTCTTCAATCAGCTTTTAAGAAGAATATTTACTAATAAATGATAGAAAGAACAGTCATTTTAAAAAAAATCTTCCATTAAAAAAAAACAAAACAAAAATAAAACTAGAGGCACATTCTCCCCCTACATGCACAACATTCCTGAGTTTAGAATGGGGTGGGGGCACATGTGGTGAAAAGGTAAACTTGCATTTCCTGGTTACTGGAAGTCCTTGTGTCCCTTCAGAGTATGCATGAAGTTCACTTGAAATGTAGCTCTTGGGATCTGCAGAGTGCATGCCTCCACTGAGACCACAGTATAGATCTGTGTTCTAAGAGATCTCACTCCCTAAAACTGTAACCATCTTTGGTGACTGGTTCTCTACATCCAAATGGAGATTCTTCCTTTGTCAATGGTTGGTATTAATCCAGCAGCCACTTTTGGGGTGGTGGTGGAAAAAGAAGTGGAGGAAGGAGTGGGGGGAAGAGTTGGACAGAAAGGGAGGGAAGAGAGAAAAGGTTGAGGGAAAGAAAGGGAAGAGGAGGAAGATATGAATAAGGGAAGAGAAAAAGTGAGCTTTCATCCTTACTTGCATTTCTCAATCAGGGGGTTTAATTGGAGCTCTCAACCACTAAACCAACCAGTCATTGTACCGTGAGACTTTGAACTCATTTGCCATTTTATACATAGGTCTAGAAGTATGTCTGAACCTTTTAGTCTATCATAAGATAATTCCCTAATAGTGTTATCTCTCTTTGTCTAAAGATCAATGGTTTCAAACTGATTAAGAACTTATTGGTGGGGCAGCTAGGTGGCGCAGTAGATAGAGCACCAGCCCTGGAATCAGGAGTACCTGAGTTCAAATCCAGCCTCAAACACTTAACACTTACTAGCTGTGTGACCCTGGGCAAGTCACTTAACCCCAATTGCCTCACTAAAAAAAACAAACAAACAACAAAAAAAAACCTCATTGGTGCCCACTTAACACTTTGGATAAATGGATTTGAATCAAGCTATCTGGGTTTCTGTCATTACATTAATCAGGATTTGGGTGGAAAACCTCACTTTTACAACTGACATGTAGTAGGAGCAATGGTGCTGGACCTTTACATCTGTTATCACATTTTTATCTTATAATGATCCCATAAGACCTCTATTCTCCTTCTAGGTCACTGCCTTGGGACTTGCACAGTGCATTGTTTCACTGAACATTGCACTGCTTGAATCTAAGACCAACCATTCAACATCACAGTAATACAAGTCTACGTGTGTTCCAACCACTGATGTTGAAACGGCCAAAGTTGATCAATTTTATGATGACCTACAACACCTAGAAATTAAAAAAAAAAACAAAACAAAAACCTCTCTCACACACAAAGGTGTCACATTCATCATAAAAGAATGGCCTGGGGGCAGCTAGGTGGCACAGTGGATAAAGAACTGGCCCTGGATTCAGGAGGACCTGAGTTCAAATCCAGCCTCAGACACATGGCACTTACTAGCTGTGTGACCCTGGGCAAGTCACTTAACTCCCATGGCCCCGCAAAAAAGAAAAGAAAAGAAAAGGAAAGGAAAGGAAAGGAAAGGAAAGGAAAGGAAAGGAAAGGAAAGGAAAGGAAAGGAAAGGAAAGGAAAGGAAAGGAAAGGAAAGGAAAGGAAAAGGAAAGGAAAGGAAAGGAAAGGAAAGGAAAGGAAAGGAAAGGAAAGGAAAGGAAAGGAAAGGAAAGGAAAGGAAAGGAAAGGAAAGGAAAGGAAAGGAAAGGAAAGGAAAGGAAAGGAAAGGAAAGGAAAGGAAAGGAAAGGAAAGGAAAGGAAAGGAAAGAAAAGGAAAGAAAAGAATGGACTGCTAAAGTAGAAAATCCAAAGTTAATTGGAATAACAGGCAACGTTGGCCTTGGAAGAAAATGAAGAACAGCAAAGACTAAGAGTTTTGTCACTATAACTCACTGGTCATAGCAAATACTCTTTTTCAACAAAGCTAAAAGGCAATTCCACACATGGACATCACAAGATGGTCAATATGGAAATTAGATTAATATATATATACATATATATATATACATACATACATACATACATATATATATATATATATTTGTAGCCCAAAGTGGAGAAGCTCTATAGAGTCAGTTAAAAGAAGATCTGGATCTGACTGTGGCTCAGATCATGAACTTCTTATTGCAAAACTCAGACTTAAATTGAAAAAAGTAGGAAAGATCATCAAACAATATAGATGTAGCCTAAATGATATCTGTTGTGAACATGAAACAGAAAAGATGAACAGATTTTAGTTATTATATCTGGTAGCTGGAGTGCCTGAAGAACTATGGACAGAGGTCAGAATATTCTACAAAAGGCAGCAACAGAAAACATTCCAAAGAAGAGTAAGAAAACTAAATGGCTTTCTGATGAGACTTGACAAACAGCTGAGTAAAGAAGAAAGGGAAGGGGAAAGGAGAAAGGGAAAGACATAGCCAACTGAATGCAGAATTCCAGAAAATAGCAAAGAAAGATAAGCTTTTTTTTAAATAAGCAATGCAAAGAAATGGAAGAAAACAATAGAATGGGAAAGATGAGAAATCTCATGAAGAAAATAAGAAATACCAAAGTAATGTTTCCCTCAAAAATGGTCATGGTAAAAGACAAAAATGGTAAGGACTTAACAGGAGTAGAAGAGATTAAGAAGAAATGGTAAGAATAGAAAGAAGATGGTGACTGCAGCCATGAAATTAAAAGATGCTTGCTCCTTAGAAAGAAAGCTATAGGGGCAGCTAGGTGGTGCAGTGGATAGAGCACTGGTCCTGGAGTCAGGAAGACCTGAGTTCAAATCCAACCTCAGACACTTAACACTTACTAGCTAGGTGACCCTAGGCAAGTCACTTAACCCCAATTGCCTCACCAAAAAAGAAAGAAAGAAAGAAAGAAAGAAAGAAAGAAAGAAAGAAAGAAAGAAAGAAAGAAAGAAAGAAAGAAAGAAAGAAAGAAAGAAAGAAAGAAAGAAAGAAAGAAAGAAAGAAAGGAAGGAAGGAAGGAAGGAAGGAAGGAAGGAAGGAAGGAAGGAAGGAAGGAAGGAAGGAAGGAAGGAAGGAAGGAAGGAAGGAAGGAAGGAAGGAAGGAAGAGAGAGAGAAAGAAAGAGAAAAAGAAAGAGGGAAAGAAAGAAAGCAGGCAAGCTATGGTAAATCTGGATAGCATTCTAAAAGGCAGAGATATTACCTTACTGATAAAGGCCCAAATTGTCAAAGCTATGATTTTTCTGGTAGCAATGCATGGCTGTGAGAGTTGCAGTGTATGAGAAGAAGGTTATTGCAGAATTAATGCCTTTGAATTATGGAGCTGGAGAAGACTTTTGAGAGTACCATGGACAGCAAGGAGATCATATTCATCAATATTTAAGTAAATAAATTTAGGCTATTCACCAGAAGGTCAAATACTGTAGCTGAAGCTTAAATCTTGTGGCCACATAATGAGAAAATGGGATTCAATGGAAAAGAACACAATGTTAGGAAAGTTTGAAGACAAAAAGAGAAAGGGATGGCAGAGAGTTAGATGGATAGTGCCTTAGAAACAATAAACATGAAGTTGGACAGACTGTGAGAAACAGAGGAGGATAGAAATGCTTGGTGTGCTATGGTCCATGGGGAAATAACTGAACAACAAGAACAAGAAGTTCTGTATTATAGATACTAGAGAACTGAAGATAGAGAGTAATCCTGATTTCATTGCTTTAAGGAACTAATTCCCATAACTGGACGCTCCCTCTACCAGTCTGTCCCATTCTCTACAACTTATAATTTGAGAGAATTGCCCAAATCAGTGAAAGGTTAAATTGGTTGTCCAGTGTCACACCGCCCATATAAGGTACAGGCTGGTTTCTAACTCAGGTTCTGTTGACTTTGAGGCTACATCTCTGCTATGTCACACTCTTTCTCCATAGGTATTATTGCCACCAATTGAAAGGTGAGGAAAAGACAAAAATGCCAAGTATCCTTCTAATAAGTATCAGAGGTGGCATTGGATTTGAATTCCTCCTGGCTCCAAGTCCAGCCCATTATCCACTAGGCCATTTGCAGCTTCCTCGTTGCTTTGAACTAGATTTTACAGTAACAGAGGCTAAATATTTCATCCAGCCTGGGTCACCCCAGGACACAACCTGTGGTTCTCTCAGGGTTTAATTTAGAGCAGTTCTAGTAATTACAATGCCATATTGTGTGGTTTGCCAATATAATCTGATTTAGGATAAACCCATGCAGTTAAATTAATCATCTAAATTTAAACTCTGTTCACATTCTAGAGAAAGTCATAATATATTTTCCTAAAAGGAAATTAGAGAAATGTCAGTGATATTCAATCCTAAGAGGGACAACAAAGCAAAAATGTTGCTTAAGTCTCTTTTAAAGTTTCTTGTGTCTTTTCACAGATAAATCAGCTTGAGAGAGAAATTATTGTTATAAGATATCTTCCAGTACTTAGCTAACCTTAAAGTCAAGTCAAGCCAGGTGAAGTCAACAACCATTCATTCAATGCCTACTATGTGCTAGGCACTGTGCTAATTGTAGGGCATACAAAGCAAGGTAAAGGCAGTTTTGCCTTTTTTTTTTTTTAGTGAGGCAATTGGGGTTAAGTGACTTGCCCAGGGTCACACAGCTAGTAAGTGTTAAGTGTCTGAAGCCGGATTTGAACCCAGGTACTCCTGACTCCAGGGCCAGTGCTCTATCCACTGTGCCACCTAGCTGCCCCATTTTTTTTTTGCAGGCTAATGAGGGTTAAGTGGCTGCCCAGGTCCACACAGCTAGTAAGTATCAAGTGTCTGAGGCTGAATTTGAACTCGGGTCCTCCTGAATCCAGGCCCAGTGCTTTATCCACTGTGCCACCTAGCTGCCCCAAGGCAGTCCTGTTTTTAAGTAAGTCACAATCTAACAGGAGAAAAAACATCCAAAAACTATGTACAGATAAACTAATATATGAGAAAAATAGGAAATAAGCAATAGGGGAAGAATGGTAGGATTGAAGAATACTGAGAAAGACTTCCTATAGAAGGTGAGATTTTAGCTAGGCCCAGAAGGAACTCAGGGAGACTAGGAAAGGTAAAGAAAGAGAGAATTTTAAAAATGATGGATGGCCAGGAAAAATACCTGGAATCTGGAGGTGGAGTGTGTGAAGAATACCTGGGGAAACAATGAAACTTCTTGAATGGTGTATTTCTGGTTTCCCATACAACACATTTATATATTAAGGAGTAATCCTGTCAAATTTAATTATATACTATGTTTTGCCAAGTCCTTGAGTTTTTATAAAGTAAAGTTCTACAGTATGAGAGCTTTGGGGAAGGGAGCAAGGCAGTTAGAGTGATACAAAAGCTTTGCCTCCTGGGGCATGTGCATGCAAACATGTAGTTTGCACACATATGTCACTGGCCTTCATAAAATGGGAAGTCTTTTTTTCTGGGGGGGGTGGGTCAATGAGTGACTTGCCCAAGGTCGCACAGCTAGTAAGTGTCAAGTGTCTGAGGTCAAATTTGAACTCAGATCCTCTTGAATCTAGGGCCAGTGCTTTATCCACTATGCCCCCTAGCTGCCCCCTAAAATGGGAAGTCTTAAAGAGGGAAAGCAAATTAGAGGGTAGAATAGATCAGAGGATCCTGGGACCTTAGAATTTGAAGGGCTCTCAGACATAGCTAACTAATAGCTAACCATTGGCAGGCAGGAGTGTAGTCATCCTGATAGATTCTGATCATATTAACAAAGGGAAATGGAGACCCATTGGTTCTTCAGTCAGAGGATTTGGGGTTAATTCTTAGCTCTGATGATTCTCTAAACAACAGAGAGTATGGTATGACAAATTACATTTGCTACCTATGTGACCTTGGACAAGTCACTTGCCCCGATAGGCTCTCCAATGCTTTAACTATAAGATGGGAATGAGAGGAGAGAGCACTGGATTTGGTGACCTCAGAAGTCCTTTACAGCTATATATTCTATATTCTGTGTGAATGAAAAGACAAAGGACAAGAGCCACCTTATTTGGATAACATATTTAGCTACTGTTATGTAAATGTTTAGTTCAAAGGAAAGGGAAAGTGAAGAACCACAGCTAGGCAGTTGTGCCCATGGTGTGGGTGGTTCAAGCATTCCTGAGGCTTTGCTGTCCATCCAAACTCTGAATCCTTGGGATTTTTAGGCTTTTCTATCTACTAGACAGCTGAACTTTCACATGTTGTCTTCCACCAGTAACATGTGAGCTTTTTTGCGAAGAGGGTTTATTGCATTTTCCCTCCTATTTATAGCCGCACTGCTTAGTAAAGTGTTTGTCCTATAATAGGAACTTAAAATGTTTTTATTCATCATTTTTCGTCCTTCTCTATACTGAAAGGAGACCTGACTCTCAAAGAACTTGCTTGTTTATTGGTATGTTGTTTTTGAATTAACTCTCAGAATCCTCTTGTTTGGAATCTGGGATGTATCTTCAGCCCAAAAGCATGGTTGTCTAGATCCTCTATCTTTAACACTCCTGCTGCCTGATTCATCCATTAGTGGAAGGTTTTGAAGTAATGAGAAGAACAAAGCATTAAAAATAGTTAATACAGACCAATATCTTATACCATTTACCAAGATAAGTTCAAAAATGGATATATGGGGGCAGCTAGGTGGCACCGTAGATAAAGCACCGGCCCTAGATTCAGGAGGACCTGAGTTCAAATCCAGCCTCAGACACTTGACACTTACTAGCTGTTTGACCCTGGGCAAGTCAACCCTCATTGCCCCACAAAAAACCCCAAAAACAAACCCAAAAAATGGATATGTGACCTAACATCAAGGGAGCTATCATAAGTAAACTAGAGAAGCATAAATTATATTACCTATCAGACTTATGGATGAGAAGAATTTATGAATAAAAAATAGCATTGGGGACAGCTAGGTGGCACAGTGGATAGAGCACCGACCCTGGAGTCAGGAGTACCTGAGTTCAAATCCGGCCTCAGACACTTAACACTTACTAGATGTGTGACCCTGGGCAAGTCACTTAACCCCAATTGCCTCACTAAAAAAAAATAGCAATGTGGGGTATAAAATTGATGATTTTGATTACATGAAATTAAAAAGATTTGGCCTCATTTCAAATACATAGAGAACTGAGTCAAGTTTATAAGAATACAAGTAATTTCTTTCTTTCTTTTTTGGGGGGTGGTGCAATGAGAGTCAAGTGACTTGCCCAAGGTCACTCAGCTAATGTGTCAAATTTTTGAGACTGGATTTGAACTCAGGTCTTCTTGAATCCAGGGCTGGTGATTTATCCACTGTACCACCTAGCTGCCCCAAAGTAATTTCTTAATTGATAAAATGGTTAAAGGATATGAAGAAGAAATCAAAGCTATATATAGTCATATAAAATGCTCTAAATAATTATTGATCAGAGAAATACAATTTTTAAAAAATAGAGATATGATCCCATACGTATCAGATTGGCTAAAATGATAGAAGATGGAACTGACAAATGTTGGAGGGGTATGGTATACCTGTGAACTGATCTAGCCATTTTGGAGAAGAATTTGGAATTTTCCCCAAAGAGTTATACAATTGTGTACACTCTTTGACCCAGTAATACTACTTTTAGGTATGTTTCCCAAGGAGATGAGGGAAAAAGGAAAAGAACTATATGTTCTAAAATATTTATAGCAGCTCTCTTTGTGGTGGCAAAGAACTGGAAATTGAGAAGATACCCATCATTTGGGGAATGGTTAACTAAAATATGGTATATGATTGTGATGGAATACTATTATGTTAGAAGAAATGATCATCTCAATGATTTTAGAAAAAAACATGGAAAGACTTGCAGGAAACAAAGCAGAGTGAAATGATCAGAAACAAGGGAACATTATATACAGTAACAGCAATTCTGTTTGAACAGTAACTGTGAATGACAAAGCTATCTTCAACTATGAAGGAAAATGTTCTCCACTTCCAGAGAAAGAACTGATGTATGGAAATATGTAATGTATGCTTCCTTCTCTAATAAGGGATTGGGAGGGAAGGAGGGAAGGAGATAACTCAGAATCAAAAATATAACAAAATAAATAATAAAAATTGGTGATCCTTATTCTACCTATGTAACTCAACTTTACCTGACCCTATACAAATACATTTAACTTTTTTAATCTAGATGCATTCACCTCCTTTTAATTATTTTGAATTGTGATAACATTTTTCAATGTAACCTTTGCTTCCTAGGTTTGTGATATGTAACTAATCAGATTCTAACCTACAGTTGCCAAAGTGATTTTTCCCAAAGCACAAGTCTGACCACATCTATGCCCCTCTTTCTTAGACTCCAGTGGCTCTCTATTGTCTCTGGTATCAACTATCAAGTCCTCTGTTTGGAATTTAAGGCTTTTCACAACTTTCCTCCAATGTACTTAATTGGCCTTATCATACATTAATACCTTTAACACATTCTAGGGGTCAGTCACATTGGCCTTATTCTTCTTTGGAGCCTACCTTCTATCTCATATATACACTGTCCCCAATGTTAGAAATGAACTCCTGGGGCAGCTAGGTGGCACAGTGGATAGAGCACCGGCCCTGGAGTCAGGAGGACCTGAGTTCAAATCTGGCCTCAGACACTTAACGCTTACTAGCTGTGTGACCCTGGGCAAGTCACTTAACCCCCAATTGCCTCAGTTAAAAAAAAGAAAAGAGAAGAGAAGAGAAGAGAAGAGAAGAGAAGAGAAGAGAAGAGAAGAGAAGAGAAGAGAAGAGAAGAAAAAAGAAGAAAAAAGAAAAGGAAAGAAAAAGAAAAGGAAAGAAAAGGAAAAGAAAGAACTCCCTCTTCATCTTGGCCTCTGAGACTCGTAGATTCTTTCAAAGCCTACCTGAAGCTCTAATTTCTGCATAAAGCTTTTTTGCTCTCCCAACTGTTAATATCAAAAATTACCTGTATCATTTGTTATTTGTTATTGTTGTTGTTGTTTGTTGTTTGTGGTGGTGGTGGTTGTTAATAATAATTTAGAAGAAATTTAGCTGGGGGAAGACAACTTGTTTATATAAAATAAAATGTATTATTACTATTATATAAACAAGTTGTTGTCCCTCAGCTAAATTATAATATTATTAATAATAAAATATAATTATAATAATACATTTAGCTGTCTTCCCCCAGCTGAACTTCTGAATTTCTTGAGGTCAGGGGACTGATTCATTTTTATCATTGAATTTCCAGGAGCTTGGCATACAGTGAGTGCATAATAAATGCTTCCGTTTTTAATCTTTCTTTTTTTTTAATGTATGAGGTATTTTATTTTTTCCATTACATGTAAAGATAGTTCTCAACTTTTGTTTATACGTTTTTAATCTTAAATCTAAAAGAGTTATAAGATATATGCTGTTGATTGTATTTCGCTTTCATTCAAATGAATGAGTCCAAAGAGGAATATCTTGTATCACTACTCTAAAGACTTCTCATCGATGGAAAATCTATTAATCAATATTCTTTTAATATCATTGTTCAATAAGCTGATTCCAGGTGACTATACTGTCATTAAGCCCAGGTTTCCTTCATGATATAATGACTTGGGGGCAGCTAGGTGGCAAAGTGGATAAAGCACCGGCCCTGGATTCAGGAGGACCTGAGTTCAAATGCGGCCTCAGACCCTTGACACTTAACAAGCTGTGTGACCTTGAGCAAGTCACTTAACCCCAATTGCCTCACAAAAAAAACCCCAAAACAAAAAAATATGATATAATGACTTGTAACTCTAGATCTGTATATTCTTCTTAGGAAGATTCTCTCCATCTTAGCAGATTTTGATCTCACTATACTAAATACTTTTTCATATTTTTTTCTCCCCTGAAACCTTCAGAATAAATGCCTACAACACATTCCAATTGTTACTTTTATTTATTGAGTGCTTTATCTATGCCAAATGCATCACTGAGGTGATTTGTTGTCTTTAATTCTTTCCGTGATAAGGGTCTGACTTCTTTTCATGTCATGTATGTAAGTTAATCTTAAAGTGAGAGACAGCATTGGAAATCTCCTAGTCAATGCCTTCATTTTACATGCAAAGAAAATAAGGCCTAGATGTGTGAAGTAACTTGTAAAACTTCATAAAAATAGGAGGTAGCAGACATGAAATTCAAACCCAGGCTCCTCTCATTTCAAATCCAATGATGTCTGCATCACAACCATGCTGACTGTCACAGGGAGCATAATGTTGCCTACTTACACCCACCATACATCTTTCCATTGCCCTTTGGGCTATTTGTAATTTCAGTTCTCCTAAGATCGTGATGTTCTATGATTCATACTCATGTAAGTATTACCAGGAGAATACTGCTATTTAAAAAAAAAAATGTTGGGTTACTAAGCAGTCTGGAATGACTGAAAGTACTGTGTAATTTCCTAATTTTCAGAATGCAACCCAAGCTTATTTCCTTCCATTTCCTCAATTCTAGGCCCAATTCAATGCTTGCCAGTGGTATTTTTAGGTACACATATTAATACTGTCTCTTACTACCTATGGGCTTCTGGACAATCATTCATCCTCTCTGGATCTCCATTTCTTCATTTGTAAAATAAAGGGGGAGGGAGAAGGGGGTAGTGTAGAGGGAGGGTGAGAAAAAGAAAAACACCTACCAAATCCCAGAAACCCTCTCTAGGTGGATGGCCACAGGAAAACAGTGATGATGACTATGACGGAAGGAATCAAAGTTCAGGGCTTGCCTCCAGTTCTATCTAAAACTCCAATTATGAATGCATGGATTGGGTCTGACTTCAAAATAATTGCAGGCCATTGTCTAAAGTCCTAGGATTCTAATGGTACTTAGAAAAGTGTATCTGAGACAGCATCATAAGCTTCCATTGAAACTCTGCAGAGTTGGAGGTGGAGACTCAAGCCCCAGAGACCCTTAGTTCTTGGCTTCATAGCATGTGTACTGGGAATTATATGTGTATGTGTGTGTGTGCATGGATGTGTGTATATATATACATACATATATATACATATAAGTGTGTGGAAGATTTTGTGATTATAGAGAAGGAGAAATTATTTTATTATAATATCCTCCTGGCTGCAATAAGCCATTGAAATAATAATAATAATAAGCTATTAAAATGGCTATTGAAAATTATACAGTAAATATAGTAAATAAAACAAATTTTGGACAGATGATAGCAATTAGTCTATATTAGAGCCAAAGTATACCTCCCCAAAGTAACTCTATAAGCAATAAAACTCTGTTATAGCAGAGTTAAAAACACAGGTCCATAGATTTAAAGCTGGAAAGGTGCACACAGGTCATAAAGATCAAAGCCCTCATTTACAAGAAAATGAGAAAATGAAGTCCCTCAAATGGGAATGACTTGTTCGAGATCACACAGACAGTAAGTGGCGAAGTCAGATTCCACACTGAGGACCTCTCTCTCCATATCCAGGCCCTTATTCTACTACAAGGGGTAATTCTTCCCTTTCCTACCACCACAATGAGGAATCCACGAGTGATTTCCTCAGAGTCATGTTCTTCAGATGAATTCATAAATATTTTTCACAAGCCAATAATTCAGTGTTGAACTTGGATAGGAGCAGATTGTGACAAGTGCTCTCAGAAAGAGGGTCAGTCTTGGGTGATGGTTAACATTTTAATTGATTTGTTAAATTAGATGAAGAGAAAATATGCCAATTAAACTGAAAGACAGCAGGAGATGAGGAAGATACCCTTTAGCAACAGAATAAGTCTGAATGAATTTGGTTATTTGGTGGTATAGCTGAGGAGTAGGAGTGGAAACTGACATATGAATCAAGAAAATTCCCACTTATATCCTAAGGGAGGGAAAGTAAACTGCAAAGAATCCCAGTGGGAGATAAACTGCTATATAATAGGGGGATACATGTATGCATACATAGATACATACATACACACAAAAAGACACTTAATATGATGACAAATATATTCTTTTTCCATTCAAATCTACATAAAAGCAAGGGGATAAATGAGATAGAACATTTTCAGACATCATCACTAACTCAAATGATTCCAAAGAAGAATAGTAGCTACAAAAATAACTGACATTTAAAGTTTCCCAAATGCTCTACACAGATCTTCTTACTGAAGCTTCATAATATGCCAGTGAGGTAGCTACTACAGGTATTTTACAGATAATGAAACTGATCTCAAAGGGATTAAGTGACCTAGCCATAGTCACAAAGCCAGTAATAGCAAGGACACAAAGAGTTAACAAGGACTTATTGTGCCCTTGCTATGTACCAGTGTTAAACCCCAGTCATATGAAGCACGGCAAAAACACAGTCCCCACTATCTGGGAACTCACATTCTAATGGGGGAGATGAGACAAAAACAATGATGAACAAACAAGATAGAGAGACAGAGTGACATCTTTCTGTCTGCCTATCCATCCTGCCAGCTAGCCAGCCAGCCATCTAGCATTTCCATGTCCCAAAATGCTAAGTTAAAGATAAAACTTCACTAGGACTTTTAGGACACCATACACACAGGGCAAATTAACATTAATCTCAGAGGAAAGGTAATTCTGATTATCAGATAATAAGACCTAAATTAGCCTAGATGCACAGAATCAGGTGAGAAACCATTTCAGCACCATAAAACCTTGCTATTAATTTAATTAATCTTTGCTGAAATTCCAACATATGTGTGTGCACATGTGTGTGTGTGTGCATGTGCATGTGTGATTAGTAAGAATTACAAGCAAGTATTAGTCCTAGACCTTTCTGAGTCCAGGTCAGGTTCTCTATTTATGATACCAGAATAAACCATTAATCATAATAATGCCTCTTAATTGAGGCATACACTGAACCAACCAAATCAAGGCATATTATTCACATGTTACTCATTACAAGATTATGGTTGGAATTCCTATAAAATTAGTTGAATGAATAAAAAGATTCTATGGACATCACATAAATGATTTTCCTCACAAGAGATTATGCAAACAGATAAATTGGGATTCTAATATTTTAAACTATCTGATGCTGAGACTCCATTAATCAGTGAGTATTTTACTACTTGACTCCAATGAAATTCACATTCCCTCCCCGCCACCCACCCCCAGGCTGATTAGAAAGAATGAGAGACAGGGTGGCATAATAGACAAAAAGCCAGACAAGTTTTTGTGAAATCTTGCCTTTGACACATATTGGCATATAATCATGGGCAAATCTCTTAATCACTCAGTGCTTAAGGCAGTTTCCTAAAATCATACACTGAAGATTAAACAATGTCTGCTAATCTTATGGGACAAGAAGGTCTCTTTGGAAGTTTTTTATATCAATGAAATTAGAGGTGTAATCAAAAACATGCACGCTAACCTTTATTACTCTGTGTGTGTATGTATATATTTGTATACATTTGTACAAATATAAATGCAAATACACACCTATATCTTGCTATTAACAGAAGCATGCACATATTAACACCCTATTGCTCTATCATCTACTGTTCTTTACCTTGCCCATCCATTCAAACTCTTGCTCCCCTCTAGGTACTATCTTTCACTACTGAATGTTAAGCTCCTTACATCAGATAAAATTACAGATTGAAAAAAAGGGAGAAATTTAGATAAAAAAATATATTCCAACTCTTAAATAACTTGTTTGCATAGGAAATTTTATAACTCATACAAAATTCTTACCATCCATTCATTCACACATGCATACAAAAATACTGAAAGAGATTATGTCTCCACATATATACCAATGAGCTATTTTTGGAACCCAAAGAAGGAAATCCTTGGTAACGAAGGGAAAAAAAAAATCTTTTACTAAGGTCTGGAAAGCATCCCACAGCCTATCTATCCCTAAGACTTTTGTTTCAAAAAGAGAGGGCAAAGAAGGCCACTTTGTTCTAGGATTTCATTCTTCCCACTAACTTCTGATTTAGAAAATAGTTATATGTGCCTTTGTCACACCAGAGAACAGGCATCCTCGTTTCCTTCATTCATTCTAACCCCACCCTTCCTAGCATATTTCCCACTGACCAAAGTTTGATTCCTTCTGCCATTCTATGTTAGCAAACCAGGGGATGGAGAAGAAAGAAAATATTCCCATACTTCTTAACATCATTTTACCTCCTTCCTCAACAGCTGTTGTGCCTTCAGCAATATTGTTCTTAAAACGACTTCTATTATCTTCGCAACTTCACATATTCTATGTATAACCTACATAATTATTTTCTTTGATAACTTCAGAAATGGAAATTTTGGGTGATTCTTAAAGGACTGTGTCTCAAGATGGTTGGGGACAGTTTCTGTGTTTTTATTTGGTAGTCCACCTACTAAGTACAATAAACATATATTTGTTTCCTTTATCTTGTTTTCTGAAGAATTTTGGAGAATTCCAGCACTTTGGTGCTTAAAATTATGAGAACATCCCTGCCAGAATCCTGAAAGAATCAGAAACATATCTCATTCAAATTTTAAGACTGCAAATCACATCTTTGAAATAATTTGATTACTTTCTTACACTAGTTGTGGACATGAACTCTGTAGTGATTATTCTATGGTATATAGTAGATACATAGATGATAGGTAGAGAGATAGACAGACAGACAGAAAGACAGACAGACAGATAGGACAGATACACAGATAGATATAAAAACAGACAGTTAAATAAATAGTATAATTCCTTCCTCACAGGGCAGCAGGACAAAGGAGTTACTACTACTAGCCAATTAGAAGTATTTCTGAGGCTCAGAGCTACTTGACATAACAGGGATTCTTTGCCAGTGAACTCTAGATGAATTTGGTGAAGTCTGTAGCTTCCAAAAACCACAGAGCCAGCCTTGATCAGCACAGGGGTAATCTTGAGCAGAAGCTGCAGACTTGATCAGGACTTTCTAAACATCCTGCTTATCTTGTTATCTGTACTTTAGCCTGGGATTCATCTTGCTTATCTCAATGTATCAAGAACTCAGTATCCAGGCTTCTAGAACTCTCCCCTACCTGGTGCCTAAGTATACATCCATACTGGATCAGCCCATCTCCCACCTCCCTTTGTCTGAAAAGAAAATAAAGCCCCCCTTTCTTTCTCCACATTGAGCTCTTTCAGAGTTTAGCTGACTCCTCCAAGTGATCCTATTTGTGCCTGCTGAATAAAGATCATTCTAGACTTTTACATAGTGATTTTACAAATTAATTACACTTAGTTTTGGCAACAGGAAGCTACAGAGATATAGATAAATGTATCTTTGTTTATCTTTGAAAGATAAAGGTAAATGTGTCTCAGAATGACTTTGTTACTTCCTTAGAGCCACTTTGTTACCTTTCTTAGTAGAACTTCTTAGAGTGACATCTCTCAAGGAGGAAACACTTTCTACCAATATATAAATGATAGTGAGAGAGAACTACTTGGGGGCAGTGAGAGGTCCAGTGTCTTGCCTAGGGTCATGCAGCCAATAAAAGTCAAAGAGGTTTTAGGATCATAAATTTAGAATTAGAAGGGAGGACCATCTAGCACAACAGCCTCAGTTTTCAGAAGTGTGAACCAAAGCTCCCAAGGAGGAAGTATTTGCTTGAGGTCACACAGCTGGTCAATTTCAGGGGCAAGATTTGAAGCCAGGTCATCCTAAATTTAAAGTCAGCTCTACCCACAACTCCACATTGCCTTGCATCCCTCAGATATGGTTATCATCATTGTAAGATCATTTATTTAAAGTAGATATCTGGTGATATTCATTGTGAGAGTGCTGATAATCTTATTAGCAAAAGGCATTATAAAATGGGATAAAAGAATATTTATCTTCCTTTATTTCAGAAAGGTATCAAAGTATCTTTCAGTTTATAATGAATATGTATAAATGTAAGCATAGGCAATTAAGTGCTATGGGAGTTAGAGAACCAGACCAAAGTTGGGAAGAACCAAGTTCAAATGCAGTCTCAAAAGCTTACTAGGTGTGTTACCCTGGACAACACAACATCTGCCTGACTCCATTTCCCTATCTGTAAAATGGGGAGGATAATAATAGCACCTACCTCTCAGAGTATATGTCAAATTCTTTACAATTTTAGCCCCATATAAACAATAGTAGTTTGTTCATATATACATTCATGTATATTTAACTATTGCTAATGTACAATACATATAATTCATATTTAAGTATGGTCAAAAGTCATTTACAAATAAGTGAAAATGAGCCAAAATGACAAATTGCCTAAAAAGACCAGTCTTATCTGAGCAGCATAATCATAAAACTTGTTATAGCTTCTTAGATTACAAGAATAGACTATGTTGATAAGTATGTCTTTTGCTTCAATGCATTTCAGTTAAGAACCTAGAAAATTTAGGTATTTTCCCACCTCCTGAGAATACCTATTCACAAATCTTCAGTAGAATTCTATTGCAGAATGAATCTCTTGATGAACTCTTTCCAACAAGTGTTGGTTCTCTGTTCTTACTTGGATTTTCCACCTGCTAGAATGCCTTGAGACAGTCCTTTTGTCTCACAGAAAATGATGAGATGAAACAATCTAGATCTTTGTGGATTCCCAAAGGAATAAGAACTAGAGCAAAGGAGGCAAGCCCTGTTCAATTTCAAAGAAAAATGACAGTTTATTCCTCATTTTATATATCTGTACCACAAATGGTTGAGAGATTCTTCATGAAAAATTAGTTCAGCTACTTATAGCTATTTTTATGTTCCTCAACTATGTTTGTGCTATGATTCATTCAATTAATTAATAAACTTCAAATTGTTATAATCAATTCCATGATTCACTTAATAAATAACAGTGACATATATACCTGTTGTTCCTTGAACAGTTAAAAGTCAAACACACCAATTTTAAGACAGGAAAACTGCATTATAAAGAGACAAATTTTGAAGAAAACTATCCATGGGATTCCAAATTCTATTTGATCAGTTAACTCCCTTATTTTCTAATCTGAAGCACTACATTTTGGGGGGGAGGTGTGGCCAAATCGGGTTAAGTGACTTGCCCAAGGTCACACAGCTAGTAAGTATCAAGTATCTGAGGGCAGATTTGAACTCAGGTCCTCCTGACTCCAGGGCCTGTGCTCTATCCACTGCACCACCTAGCTGCCCCTACTACATTTTTAAAAGGAGGGCTTATGTATCTTATAAAAGGAAGTATTATGGGGTTGGAACATATTAAGGAATTTGGGACTATTAAAGTGTAAACTCTCCAACTAAACTGAAGGACAGACACACCTTGAGAAGTAAGGGAGATAAGTCTGTTAGGTGTGGCTGCAGCCTGATTGGCAGCAGGGAACAGAGATAACTCCAGAAGTCAGGACCACCACCTCATTCAAGCTTTCCCTCATGCCCAAAGGGAACTTTCCTTTGTCAGATGGTCACCCCACCAGTCACCCCATCTTTCTACCCCATCTACCATCCATAAAAGCTTTTGTCTTTCTCTTGTTTGGGCAGATAGGTATCTCAGAGCACATATCTGAACCATCTCCCCTTAAGAGAAGTCCTTGACTTCTCGTTCTCCTTTCTCTGGCATCTAAATAAAAGATTATTTAATTCTAATTGGATCTGTGTGTGAGAGGGTTGTAATTCTTTAAAGACAAATACCTAAGGACCCCCACCATCACCAATTTCCCCGTGACAGCAAGAGCAGAATAGGTGTGACAACAAAACAACAACAACAAACCAAGTAAACTCTTTTGGAGAGTTTAAAGCCAATAGTAATCCTAAATGGGAGAATGATGATGAAATTGAAGAGCGTTACTATAACAGAGTCCTCAGAAAGCTAGTACGAAAAAGAGAACTGAAACAAAGATTGATGAAAACACTTAGCTAATGGAAATACAAAGTCAAGTTTCATGCCAAGAAAGGTCCCTTAAATTCTCTAATCTGGAAGAGACAAAGGAAGGATGGATACAAATATAACTTGTTTGTCTCCAAATCTCAAAGAGGACCACAACATCGAGAGGTGATGTCAGGACTTGCAGTGCATTGGATTTAAGTAAGGGAGGGCTGTGGGAATTCACCAGCTTTATCCTCTCCTCCAGGGCCATTTGGATCCAGTGGCAAGATAGAGATCAGGACAACTAGAAATGGCTCCAGATGCTGTGAGAGACCTAGGTAAACATGGAGGGGTGGTAAAGGTTAAGGGGGGAAATAATCTCATGAAGGTAATAGCCATAAACAAACAAAAAATAAATTCTGATTCCAAAAAGAGTGAATTAAAAAGAAGAGAAATAAAGAGGAGGAGAAAGGGGAGGAGGGAAGGGAGAAGAGAAAGAAAGGAAGGGGGAAGAGAAAGGAAGAAATGTGATTGAAGAGGACTGCCCATCAATTGGGGAATGACTGAACAAATTGTGATAGCTGAATGAAAAAGAATAGTATTACACTAGTAATGATGAAAGGGGATGATTTCAAAGAATTCTGGGAAGTATGAACTAAAAAGGGAATAGAAGCAGAAGAACAATATTTTAAAGGGGGGAAGGGAAGAATGAACAGTTATATAGTATCTACTATGTGCCAAGCACTGTGCTAAGTGCTTTACAAATTTATCATTGGCTCTTCACAACAATCCTCTGAGGTAGATGCTGCTATTATTCTTTTAGAGTTGGGGAAACTGAGGCAAACAAAGGTTAAGTGACTTGTCAGAGTCACACAGCTAGTAAGTATCTGAGGTAAGATTCAAACTCAGGTCTTCCTGATTCCAGGACCCGTAGTACATCCACCGAGCCATCTAGCAAAAATTTAAGTCTTCAAAATTCTTTTTAGTGTAATAACCATACCTCCAAAGTATCCATGATTCATTTAGCTTGACTGTGTTTATTTGTTACAAGGGTGTTATGGGTTTTTTTCTTCTCACAGTTTTTAATTGGGAGTGGATGGGTAGCAATTGTGAAGAACATTAAAACATTTTCCAGGGCCAAGCAGAGAACAGAAGGTTCAGATGAAAGCACCAACAAATGAGAAGTTTTGCAAGTCAAATGTGAATTGATTAAAAAGATCAAAGGAGATTCATGATCACAAATACAATCCTCTTGTGTTTGCTGGGTATATGAAAAAGTTATTTGCGTGTGTGTGTGTGTGTGTGTGTGTGTGTGTTTAAATTGAGAATAAAAAAGTAATTTATTTTTAGAAAATTTAGTTTTTAAAATTTAAAGTTAAAAAATAAAAAATAAACAAATGCATATAGAAATTTGTATTTATGAAACCTCCCCAGAGTAAAAATTAGTTGAGGAGTAGGGGCACCTAATTTCTTGGAGCCTCAGTTTCCTCATCTGTAAAATGAAAAGACTGGACTTGTTCATTTCTAAGGTCCTTTGCAGTGTCCATTTTTTTTGGTTCTGTGATGCTTGTTCTGAAATGCTTCAGAAACTTAAAAGGAATCAACTTTGGTCATATGAATTACCATGTAGTGTTTCAATGTCAATGAGTCTTGCATCCAGTTTCTATAAGAAGCAGCAGAAAACCATGCAGGTGCCACAGCACACAAACACTTTAACTGCTATCTACTGGAAGCAAACAAATAAGGATGAAATTCTGGAAGGAGATGTACATGTGGAAAATAAACATGATATATGAATAATATGTAAACTTCATTTTGTTTTAAAAAAATCCAGTTGATAAATAATATTATGGCTTAAAAACCTTCCTAATACACTAATCAAGGTATCTGAATTTTTTTCAAATCCCTATAGATACATGAAGTTTCATAGGAAAATTTAGAAAGAACTAAAAGAAATTGGAAAATATATTTGATGTCTCAAAATGAAATCAACCAATCCCCTTCTTTCCTAGAAATTCAAACCATATTCATTATCTGAAAGCTAGTGAATTTTGTATTTTATCAGCTTGGAAATTTGATATCACAGAATCTGAGGAAGTTAGAAAGGAACTCAGACTTCAGAATCAGAGGCCAAAATGTTTGAGCTAGAAAAGACCTTAGGATCTGTTGAGTTAAACTGTCCCATTTTGCAGATGAAAAACTGAGGCACACAGAAGTTGTAACTTGCATTATCTAGACAACCAGTAAAATGTGTGAGGTGTGTGCACCTTAACTGGAATTCCCTCTCCATGAATACTGCAAAGTATTTCTCTAACTACAGCATAAAGACCACCAGTGAAATGACTACCCAAGGCAACACATATTGCTTTTGGATGACCTATAGTTACAAAGTATTTTTACCCCCCATATACCAGCTGTAAATATTTATCTGTGCATTAAAATGTGAAAATTATAATAATTTGGTCATTTAAAAGATAAATGATATCCTATAGTGCCATATTAAAAGAAACCATAGTATTATAAAGGTAAGCTATCATCTCAGAGAGAATATTTATTGTAGTAAATTAATACTGACATATGTTGACCAAGTAAGTAGAGAGGAAAAAAATTCATGCATATAATAGATTAGAATCATAAAAAAATAATACTTATGTATGACTTTGACACTTAACCTTTGACACTAACAGTTTCCTCAGTTCAATTCATCTAACATTAATTAAACATCTATGAAGGCTTGGACTCAGGATGACACATCTTCTTAATTTCAAATCTGGTTTTAGACACTTAATATCTGTGTGACCCTGGGCAAGTCACTTCACCTTGTTTGCCTCAGTTTCCTCACGTGTAAAATGAGCTGGAGAAGGAAATGGCAAGACACTCCAGCATCTTTGCCAAGAAAACCCCAAATGTAGTCATAAAGAGTCAGACATAACTAAAAAATGACTGAAAACACAAGTTTAAGGGACACAAAGATAAGACATGACAAGTTCCTCCTCTCAACGAACTTACATTCTCCTAAAGGTCAGGTAGGAACCAACCCGTAAACAGGTAAATCAGTAGGTTATAACTTTCTAAATCTCACCTAGCTTCCCAGATTCTCAGTTTCCTCTTCTGTAAAATGGGACAATAATTATACTTGTAAGATTTAACCCACTGAACTGTTGTGAACAAAGTACTTTATAAACCTTCAAGTAATGAGGAAATTTTAATGTTGATTTTTATCACTGTAATAGAAAAGATGTTTATATTTCAATAATTCCTCTATCGACAATACATGGGAAATTCATTTAATTGAAAATATATTAGGAAGACATAAGATTAAAGATTTTGAAAGGTTTTTAAAAGATAAAACTTATTATAATGAGGTTAATTATCTAGATCAAAAGTTAATTGAGAAATTTCACATGCTACACAGGTAAAAATATCAACTGAAATCCCAGACAAGAAAATTTTAGTTCATTGTACTCTTGTTATAGGTGTCTTAAACTAATCACAAGCCTTTCAAAAGAAAAGCATTTATGTAACAACATGATTGTAGGTAGTGTTGTGAGCTCAGAACTATGAATAAAAAAAATCAGAGCTTTAATTCTATATCTATGCAAAGAATTTCAAATTTATTTAAACTCATCTGTGCATATATTTGTTCTTTCAGCATATTGTGTTTTTTTAAATTAATTTCTATTGCTATGGACAATGGTTTAGGGTAAGCATATTATTATTTATTAAAATTATACCAATAAAGGATAGACTATGAGTCTCCCTAATTTCTTATGGTCTCAGGCCACTTTATAGAGAAAGCAGAGAGAGAAATTCAGAATGGCAGTTAGCTTGAGCAGGAGAAAAGCACTCAAAACCTAGAAGCCAGAGAGCCTCTTCTCTTCTAAGGGTGTTTATTCTCCTTTGATAGAGAGGCAGGTCATTATACAATGATCAAAACTAATTGGTTGGCATCACTCATTTCCACTGGTTGGCATGATATGAAGGTGGTCTACAATAAAATGAGCTAGACAGATGACATCAGGGAAAAGTATGCAAAAGACCTTCACCCAAGTTGCTTAAGGCTGAATTCCATTATCTAGGTGTGGGTTGATACCCACAGTCCCTTAATGAGCTGGACAAGAGAGTCTATCTCCATTTCTTTAATTCCCTTGGGTTTGTCCCAGATCAAGGAGAACTAGAATTTGGGGGGGGAGGGGAATGAGAAACTGATCTCTGGGTCCCCCAAGAAATCCATTATTAACAATTATTTTCTCACAATAAAAAGAGATAAAAACCCATGTAATAATGTGTCACTTAGGTATTCCCTTCATTATACAGGTGAGGAAACTGAGTCCTTCAGAGATTAAATGGTTTGCCAAGATTATACAGGTAGCAAGTAGCAAAGACACTCTCTAAGACTATTTATTACTAAGAAAGAGCTAATTTGCATCAAAAGAAAAAGTTCCCCATAAGGAGTTCCCTACAACAGATGAAATCACAGGTGTATCACACTAGCAAAAAAATTAAAAAACGTGGCTAAGACAGAATTGGAACCTAGGTCTTCAGACTCCAAATCAAGTGTTCCTTCCAATACAACAAGCTGAATCAAATCATAATTGAGAATATACTACACTATATAAAGGCAGGAGAAGCTACACTGTAGTCCTTGTCAACATGCTCTGATCTACCACTTTCATGTTCCTACTAAAAGTGCAAATGAGGAAAAAGAAATTCTATGTAATTTAATGGATAATTATTCTATGGCTGCCTTGTACAATGCAAAAAACTAGAGACTTGGAATAAATAGTTAACATAAAGCACAGTCCCCCACTCTCAGAGAATTGACTATCTAGGAGAGAGGAATTGTAAACAAACCAATTTAAAACAAATTGAGAGTGTGATTTCAGCATAGGAGAAATTCAATGTACAAGGAGATAGATGAGAGAAAATTTCTAGCTGGAATCAGAGAAGATTGGAGGATGTGCTAATTGAGTTTTAATTTAATAAAGACAGAAAAAGATTTTATAAGTTCCTGATGGGAAGGGATTCAATTCTAGACTTGGGAGATGGTGTGAAGATAGTGATAACCACAATTTACTGAAAACTGATTGATCCTCACTTATTCCCCATTCCCAGGCCCAATGAATTGCTTGGACTGACCAATCTTTGTCCATTCCAGACTCTTGATTGTTTTATGGATCTCCCAAACAAATTATCCCCTTCCCAAAGATTCCCAGACTTACTTCCTGGACTTTAGATTATTGTGCAAAAAGATTCATTTAGAGTTAAGTAGTTTCTATTTAGAGTAAAGTAGTTTCTATTTGTGAAAAACTTACCCCAAGTCTCACAGTTCCTTTTGTTCTGTTACCCCTATATAAACCCTGTCCTCAGTCCCCATATTTGGTATTCCTTGAAAACTGGCTTTCTGATACTCCAAGTTATAGTTCCTCTGCCCCAATTAAAGACTTTATTTCTCCTATAGTGATTGTTTCATTAATTTTCAGGTTGACAATAGCAAGGTAGTAGAGGAAAATATGAGATTGGGTAACAGTGAGTGATTCATGGACTGGTACATGGAACACATACAACAAAAGAAAAAGGTCAGAATCTAAGAGGTATACAAATGAAAAACAGTCAAACACAATGCAGAGAGAATTTATTTTCCCAGGAGCATTTGCATTTTAAAATAAACATCATTTGAAAGAAAATTTTCTTGATTACCCTTTATTTTTATACAACTTAAATTTCCCCTGTGTCCTCCTTTTCCTGTTCCAAAAAGCCATCTCTTACAGTGAAGAATTAGGGGTGGGGAAGGGAAAAAAGAGGAAGAAGAAAAAAAGTTATGTAAATCAATTAACACATTAAAAATAAGCCCTGATATTGTATGCAAAGTGTTTCAAACTCAGACCACCCCATCCATCTCTACAGAGGCATGTTTTCTCATATTCCTTGTATGGGAGCAAGTTTGTCATTTTGCAACTATGATGATTGTGAGGAAAATGATTCCGGCTCAATAATTCTCTGGAACACAGTGGCAGTGATGTGTCAAAGGCTCATTTACTGTCATTCTCCCAAGAGTGGGCAACCCAGTGTGCAGCTGGTGGGTGCCAAGAATAGGGGTTTGCTGGCCCCATTGTAAACCCTAATCCCTAACATGAATGACCTTTCCCTTTTTCATCACTGGTCTGATTACTCACAATCTACATGCAAAAACTAGCAGTATTTCTTAGCCAATGGGGGAGGTGATACAGGGATAATTCTTCAATCCTCCCTTATATGGACATAGCTCAGGAGCAGACCTGATTGAGAGCAGCTCAAGGCTTCCCTGAATCATGTGATTTTGTTGGGGGGGAGGAGGGAGTGAGGAAAAGAAGACAGACCTTTCTCCCTTTTTCCTTAAACAGGTCTGGAGCAATGTAATTTGAATGATGACTATTATATTCTTATTGAGAGGAGACCATTCCCCATTTCCACACAATGATGATGATTATTTATTTATTTGTTTGTTTGGCTGGTTGGTTTGGTGGGGCAATTGGGGTTAAGTGACTTGCCCAGGGTCACACAGCTAGTAAGTGCCAAGTGTCTGAGGCCGGATTTGAACTCAGATCCTCCTGAATCCAAGGCCAGTGCTTTATCCACTCCACCACTTAGCTGCCCCTTTATTCTATATTATTATTATTTTGTCATGGCGGTTCTTTTTTATTTACAATGTTGTATATGTACATGTCCCAAAAGTCTTACTGTAGTTTTAAGCTTTCATTTTGTTGCTCAGTTTTTCAGTCATGTCCAACTTTTCATGACTATTTGTGGTTTTTTATTTCCTTCTCCAACTTATTATTAGGGATGAGGAAACTGAGGCTAACAGAATTAAATGATTTGCCCAGGGTCATACAAAACTAGTAAGTGTCTGAGGCCAGATTTTAATTCAGGTCTTCCTGACTCCAGTTCCGGTACTCTATCCACTGAGCCACCTAGCTATACCTTTAACAGTTTTACTAAATACATTTATTTAATAGCATTGTTAAAATTTTAAGCTCGTATAGCATGAAAGAATACTAATATTTTGGCAGCGCCCCATGAAGAGGGGATTTTTATTCAGGGCTGAGGTATGCCAGATGATCTCCAACATCCATTCCAATTTTGAGATTCTATCTTTCTATGAAGTTTTTCCCTACATTGAGCTGAAATCTATTTTTGTAAGAGAACCTCGATTTGAACCTACCTCCAGCCAATAATTAATTTGATGACACATCCAACATGTTATTGTCTAAACTCTAAAGACTGACAATGATGGGGAAACCACCCCCTTCTGAGGAAGTCCATTATACTTTAGGGGACGTCTAAGGAGTTTAGAATGTGTCTGGGAAAGTAATTAGGAGCCAGATTATGAAAAGGAGTGTTAGCTTAAATCCTATTTTATTTGATAGGCAATGGGAAGCTATGGAAGGCTTATTAACAGGTGAATCATATGCCCAAACTTATACAATAGAAACATTACAGGGGGCAGCTAGATGGCACAGTGGATAAAGCACCGGCCCTGGATTCAGGAGGACCCGAGTTCAAATCTGATCTCAGACATTTGACACTTACCAGCTGTGTGACCCTGGACAAGTCACTTAACTCTTTTGGCCTCAGTTTCCTCATCTGCAAAATGAGCTGGAGAAGGAAATGGCAAACTACTCCAATGAAGAGTCAGATACAAGTGAAAAAAAACTGACATAAAAACTTAACTGACTAGCATAATGGCAGAAGAAGGACAGGGAACATTAAACAATGACTTGGCTTTTAAGCCTGAAGCAATCAATGGTTGAAAGAATATTGAGGAAGCTGCAAGGAAGAGTAGAGTTGGGGAAAAGTACATAAGATCAGATATGGACATTTTAGCTTTGAGATGTTGTCAGGATATCTAGGTAGCAACAAGCAGGGATATAAGACCAGGGATGTAAGACCAGAGCTCATACCAGTCAATAAGCATTTATAAAATACCTACTAATTGACAGGCATTGTGCTAAGTTCCAAGAACACAGTATTGAAAATTAAAAATAGTTTTTATCTGCTTTTCCCCTGCAAAGAATAATTAATAAAAATATCAGAGAGATGAATTTTATAATATCTCCTATGAAAACAAAACAACAAACAACAAAAAAAAACCACAGATCAGAGAACATGTCTCCTACAGGACAAATCCAGATCAAATCAGAAATTATTTTTCATAATTTCTCCTATTGGAAAAACCAGATAAGAGACAGACAGAAAAAAACATAATACAAATTTATTTGTTCCAAGAAGAAAGAAACATGATCATGTGGGGATGCCCTCCTAAGAAGGGAGATCAAGGACTCCCTTTTTCTGAGGGTATATAAAGGTGTTTCTTTTTTTTTTTTGTCCATTGGTTACAGAGTGTTATCAGTTTCAATACAAAATCAACCCAGAAGCAAAAGCAGTTTAACAATTTCAGTTATAACAAGTATGGAGGAAATACCTAAGCATCATGATAAGATTACAGGATTCCAGAAAAGGGTTTGGCAAGGATGAGGACACCCAGATTTCCCATAAGGTAGGGACTTACTATCCTGAGGAAAGAAGTCACCAGGTAGGGACTTTTATCTGCTAGCTATCTGGGTTCAGTTCAGAGTTCAGTTGAAGGACCTTTTGCTCCTATTAACCCAGGGTTTCATAAAAAATACTTTGGGATAATAAGGCACCTCCATCAAATCCAGGTGATCCATACATTCATATTAGCAACAGAGATAGGCAAAGGACACTTCTTTCCATTGAGGAATTCACAAAATAACGGAGGAGATAATAAGAAAGCAGACATGGACAAACAAACTACATAGAGAAGAAATGGGAAATAATTAAGAGAAAGGAGGCAAAAACCTTTACTAAGTACCTACTATGTGGAGAACACTATAATAGGAAAGATTCAATGTGCTGCGGTCTTGGTGGAAATCACATTCTAGTAGAGAGGCTATGATGCATATGCAAATAATTACAGAATGTATGTTTGAGACATGCAAAAGAGAAGGACTAAAGAGAGAAGGTAATTAATTACCCAGTGGGGTTGTGGGGTACAATTACAAAATGGAGGAGGTAGCATTTCAAGGAGTCTTTCAAGGACAGGCAGAATTTTAGCCAGCAAAATTATTCCATAAAATCCTAGAATTTTACGGTTAAGACCAGAAAAATTATTTAGTTCAACTTTGTCACTTTATAGATTCATCAGTTGAGATCTAGAGAGGGTCAATACCTTTCCCAAAGTTAAATAGCTAGCCAATAAGAAACCAAGTTAGAATTTAAACCCTTCCCTTCTGACTCCAGGTCTGGAAGGGTTCTTTCCACATTGTCAGGTGTTTATTTAGTCATTTCAATTGTTTCCCACTCATTGTGACCCCACTTGGGGTGTTCTTGTCAAAGAGACTGAACTAGTTTGCCAATTCCTTCTCCAGCTCATTTTAGAGATGAGGAAACTGAGGCAAATAGGGTTAAGTGACTTGCCAAGGGTTACAGTGTCTGAGGATGGATTTGAATTCAGGTCTTTCTGAGTGCAAACCCAGTATTCTTTGTGTGCGTGTGTGTGTGTGTGTGTGTGTGTGTGTGTGTGTGAGAGAGAGAGAGAGAGAGAGAGAGAGAGAGAATTGGGGTTAAGTGACTTTCCCAGGATCACACAGCTAGTAAGTGTCAAGTGTCTGAGGCCGAATTTGAATTCAGGTCCTCTTGATTCCTGGGCCAGTGCTCTATCCACTGCATCACCTAGCTGCCTAACCCAGTATTCTTTCCACTGAGCCACCTAACTGCCTCCCTGTAGAGGGTCTTAAAAGCTATATTATGGGGGCAGCTAGGTGGCACAGTGGATAACACACTGACCCTGGATTCAGGAGGACCTGAGCAAATCCGGCCTCAGACACTTTACACTTACAAGCTGTGTAACTCTGGGAAAGCCACTTAACCCTCACTGTCCTGCCCCCCCAAAAAAAGTTATACTATGGAATGTGAACTTTACCTGCTAGGTAGTAGTCATTAATGACTTTAGTATAGGGTTGACATGAACAATTTTATAAATAATAAAAATAAATCTAATAGTTGTATGAAGAATGGATGGGAACAGGGAGAGAGTGGCAGTGAGGAAGAACTGTTAGGAGACTGAAACAGTGGTCTGTGTCAGAGCAAGGCGCTGCCTTGCTTTGGTGGCAGTGGGAATAACAACAGAATGAATGTGTGTGACCATGTATAAAACTAACAGGATCTGGTAATTTAATTGGAAATGAAAGGTGACTCAAAAACTTATTATGAAAGGAAAGGGAACAGTCCAAATAGCATGATATAATCTCCAATCTCAGAAAGATGATATACACTGATGAATTTGTTGATATTCTATAGAAATGAATTACTATTATGAGGTTAGTAAAAAAAAAATGAAAGGTAAAGCTTGCATCTACATTTTCATTGTGTTCAGTAATTAGGGAGACATACTCCATGACAGGTGACCCACATAGGAAGGAATGACACTGCCAGAAGGTATGTGCTATAGAATAATCTCCTGACCTGATGATTTCCATCTCAGCAATGTACATGTTCCTATAGGGAATATTTCAATGCGTGGAGATTATTTTTGCCCAATGGCAAAGGAACTAAAATTTTAAGAGTGAAATATCATCTTGCTGTTCAGGTAAAAAATTCTCCTCCATCTTTCCCACTATAACTATTACTTTTTCTATCTGTCCTTTCCTGCAGTCCCATTTTCCTGTTTCAGAGGAAGTGGGCTTCATACTTTCAAAACTAATTCCTCTGCTGGTGTTATTGACACCTCTTCCAAGAACTAGATCCAGCAAGGAGATAATTCCATTTCTCCTCAGCTTCCTCCCTTCAGCATTCAAAGATATATAAAGGTCTCATGAAATCACTAACAGCCCTTAGGGTATATAAAGGTAGGTAGCACTTAATTGCAATGACATTTAAGGTCCTTCATAATATGCCTCCAACTTTTCCTCTTCTTCTCCTTTTCTTCCTTCTCCTTCCTCCTCCTCCTCTTCTTCCTCTTCCTCTTCTTCCTCTTCCTCTTCTTCTTCTTCCTCTTCCTCTTCTTCTTCTTCTCCTTCACATCACCACCAAATATTCATTTCTCCTCTTTGCCCCTAATCATATTTGGAGTTTGTCTCACTTTGGCATTTCTGTCTATATTCTTTTTTTCCCCTGGGGCAATGAGAGTTAAGTGACTTGCCCAGGGTCACACAGCTAGTAAGTGTCAAGTGTCTGAGGCTGGATTTGAACTCAGCTCCTCCTGAATCAGGGCCGGTGCTTTATCCACTGTGCCATCTAGCTGCCCCTGTCTACATTCTTAAAATCTTAGTATTTCAGATTTGGAACTAGAAAAAATGTTAGTTGATATCCACTATAATGTCTTCATTTTACATTTGAGACAACTGAGGACAGAGTTCAGGTGCTTGTTCTAAGCTTGCACAGGTAGAAAATGTCAAAGCCAGGATTCAATGCCCAATCCTCTAACTTCAAATACAGTATTTTTTCTGCACTAAGCTCAACCTGAGGAGAAGGAAGTGGGGAGTGGTGGGGGGGGGGCAATCATTGACACTAACATTTTCTATAAGAGGCATCTCAGAGTCTACAGGGCAGGTAGAAGTTTTAATATTATCCTTCTGGTGTCCAAGTGATGGAGTCTTAATATATTCAAGATGATTTTAGGTAGTATGATACAGAGAAAGAGTAATGACTACAGAGTCGAAGGGATTAGGTTCAAATGGCTACTCTGATCCTTAATAACTGGGCAAGTCCTTCAACCTCCATGAAGCTCAATTTTCTTGGTGGTAAAATGAGGGCCTAGGTCTTTGAGGTTCCTTTTACCTCTAGACTTATGATGCCAGTGGGGCAAATACTTGTTACATAGGAGAGAAGACAAACTCCCTCATCGTGTTCATCCACAGGGCCATCAGCAAATTCAGACTCCCTGGTCAGGCCTATTGGCAGCTCAATATTTAAAACAAACAAACAAACAAAGTAAGTTATATGTAAGCTTTACATGGGCAGTTAGGTGGTGCAGTAGATAGAGTACCAGCCTGAAGTCAGGAAAGTTCATTTTAGTGAGTTCAAATCTGGCCTCACTGCCTAGCTATGTGACCCATAACAAGTCACTTAATCCTGTTTGCCTCCATTTCTTCATCTGTAAAATGAGCTAGAGAAGGAAATGGCAAACCACTCCAGTATCTCTGCCAAGAAAACCTCAAATGGGGTCATAAAGGGTCAGACATGATTCAAACAATTGGACAAACTCTTTACATAGGATTACTTCATATAGCAGCCAGGAAGCAAACTTACTCTCTCTTCATTCAAGTATATTAAAATCAATAGCATAGGCAGCTAGGTGTCGCAGTGGATAAAGGACCAGATCTGGATTCAGGAGGACCTGAGTTCAAATCTGATGTCAGACACTTGACACTTACTAGCTGTGTGACCCTGGGCAAGTCACTTAACCCCAATTGCCTCACCAAAATAAATAAATAAATAAATATGTCTATTCTAAAGTGTATGAATTATACAAAAGCTTTATCCAGTCATATTTCATTAAAAAACAAACAAAAAGTTCATGATAAAAAAATGAAAATAAAAAACCACCACCACCACCATTGTGGAGAGCATAAAAACTTTGATTAATATGGTAAAAAAGATGAAACAACTATTTTAGGAGCCAGCTGCCAGATTAGGCCATTCAAAATGACACTTGAGATCATAAGATCATATTTCTAGAGCTAAAGAGACCTCAGGGGTCATAAAATAGAAAATCCTCAATTTTACAAATGAAGAAATTGAGGCTGGGGGATGTAAAGTGATTTTGTTCTAGCATGGTATTGATAGAAATGAAGGAACCAAAGACATTTTAGACCTTGGAAGTCTTCATAATTCAATCTCCTTCTTTTAACACAGTAAAACTGAGGCTTATTATGTGACTTAACCAAGGTCACATAACTAGCCCATGGCAAAGCCCAAATTGCTACACCAAGGTCTCCCGATGCTGTAATTATTTTCCAGCCTACTACACTGAACACATTAAAAATAATTTTCATGGTGAGTTGTGCCCACCCCTTTCTTGCGGTAGATACAGTGGATTAAAGGACAGCATTTTAAGGAATACCAGAAGCATCTTTTCTCCTCCTAAAATTACTCTGTAGAAATTACAAACTCCTAAGTTGAGCTCTCACTAAACTCTCTGGAATGCTCAAATACATATTTAGCATAATAGAAAATATGAGTTGTCCTAAGGAACTAGAATAATGAAACCAGATTCCTAGTGACATTCTCCTCCCTCATGCCTCTCCCCCACCCCTGCAAACAAGACAAACTGTGTCTATAAAACCATATAATGGTCAATGTAACCAATAGCCACCTTACCTGTCAACTGAGCAGTTTTATTTCCAGACACATTCCCAACTGGAAATATAGGTGCCTATGTTCTCTTTGGGGAAAAAAAAAAACGCTAAAGGCATTTTTTGATACTGAATAAATCATTCATTTAGTTAGGAAAAAAAACCCAGACATACACTATAGTGACAGCATGAGAGAAAGAAAAATTACACACACTCTATATAAAATAGACATATACAAGGATTATATTTGGGATTTTCATCAAATTTGGATTATTAAAACATATAGAACTGGCTACCATAAAACTAAATTCTGATTAGTTGTACTGTCTGGAATATTTGATGGGTAAACAAATGTAGAATATTGATGCTGACATCTGAACAGGAGAATGGTCAGAGATATCCACGAATATAAGAACAAATAATGTGAAACTAAGGGGATACAACTTAATAGCAAGATGAAATATATTGAGCAATAAATTGTAAACTCTGTACTTGAGTTCCAAGTCATCTTCAGAAATACAATGGAAAACTTGGACACAGAGAAACCTGACTTTAAATTTTATTTCAGACGCTTAAGAACTGTGTAGTCATGGGTGAGTCAGTTAATTTCCCTGAGCCTGGGTTACCTCATTGATATGTCGGGGTATGGGGGGGATAATAATAGTACTTACTAGGGTTGCTGTGAAGATTAAATGAGATAACACACAAGAGATATCACAAAGGTATCTCCCTCTATATCTGCTGCTCTACCTGGTTTCAATTCCACAGAACAAGATGCAAGCAAGGCATGGCATCCCCTTTAGGGTCCTCAGCCTCTGTTTTCCTGCCTCCTTTTGTGTGTCTTCCCCTTTAGACTGGAAGATTCCTCAAAGGCAAGGATTGTCTTTCTCTTTATTCAATGTATCCCTAGTACTAAGCATAGTGCCTCATACATAGTAGGTGCTTAATAAATGTTCATTGGATTGGAGATAACACATATAAAGCATTTTCCAAACCTTAGAACACTAAACAAATTCTTGTTGCCATAATAGTCTTCACTGTAGCCATCATCATCATCATTACTAATTACTACTACCTATACAATAGGTTCTACAAAAATATTTGGTGATTCTAGTGGACTGCAATGGCAGGCAAAAATGAAATGGTATCCTAATCTGTACAAAGAGAAACATGGTATTCAGTGTAGAAAACTTATTCAGCCCTTGTACGCTGTCCTGGCCAACCGCTCAATTTTAGCTCCCACATTTTAGGATAATGATATGATGAAGGGATTAACTGATGGAGCCGGGGATATTTAGCTTGGAGAAAGGAAGACAGAGGGAAACATGAGAGCACTGAAGTATTTTCATGTGAAAAAAAGATTAGAGTGTGTGTGTGTGTGTGTGTGTGTGTGTGTGTGTGTGTGTGTGTGTGTGGGCATGCGTGCTTAGCCCCAAAGAGAAGAAATCAGAACAAGTAGAGATCCCAGAGAAAAAGTCTGGAAACTTCAAATGTCATCTTGATTTTTTAAAATGCAATTTTCAAAACACTTCTCAAATTAGATGATCATGAACTGTGGGTTACCTAATATTTTCAACTAATAAATAAGTTTCTCTTGCAGTCTCAGGCTGCTATAAAGGATTAAGACCCACTTTTTACCTTCCTAGTTAGTCACTGTTGGTCCTCTGATCTGATGGGGTTCTGTGGTTCATTGCCTAAGTTACCCTTACTTGTTAGACACAAAATTCTGCTCCATATCTAGAAAGTAAGAGATGAGAGACAAGGGACGGAGAGAAGACTTGCAAAATAGCTTTTTTTCCTTTTAAGTTTCAAGTTGGGGATATAAGTGCCTTTGTTCCAGGGAAGTATATTGCAACTATAATGGGTAGATCAAAAGACTTGCTTTTGTGTCTCAAAGCAGCAGAACAATTTAGTAGGTGTCCTCCCCACCCCCAGGTTTTTTTCTCTTTCTCCACCAGTACCATGTGCTCCCTTCATTTTCAAACAATCAAGTTTTCCTAAGCAAAGAAGAGGACTGAGCTATTTAAAAGGAGACTTTGATTTTCTAGGTGGAGGAAGACAAAGGAGTGTTCAGTTGGATTCTGCTTAAAGAAAGGACTCTTAAAAATCACAAACTATCTACAAGATGGGAGACTTGCCAATTCTTTCTTTTCTCTCCTCCCTGAGTCCCATTTGTATCCTCTCTATCCATCATTGATGGTTCTTGAATTTGATCATTTTGTTCGTGCTATGTATTGTCAAAAGTGAGTTTGCACAAATAATGGGCTCAGTGTTATAATGATAAGCATGTCATATTTATGACAGTTTTTTCTTACTCCAGAAGAAAGAAAATCCTGTCCAGATGTCAAATTTTAAGCAGAACAGCAATAAACTCGATGTCAATCATTCATTATGAGATTCACCAGGTAATGATAAAATCAAGTAATATGAAAGCAGTACACTGTTACATAGATGCTCTAGAGAGAGAAACAAGAATGCTAGATGACATCTCATAACTATGCAACAGGCCATTTTTAATCTCTCCATCCCCCATCCTGTAAAATCTCCATTCACACATTAAACTGATGCATTTGCAATCCCACTGAGGTGGGTGGCTCCTCCACCATAGCAAGGCCCAACCTCTCCTAGAATTCCCATCCTATATAATTCTTGTCCTTGTCGTTCTATAAATCTTGAATGAAGAGGCCACTTGATGATATTGATTCTTTGCTGTACTCTTGCCCTTGCCACTTGGCAGGGACAGATATAGGTCCTATGGCACACTGGGTTAAGTTGATTTTATGAGGTAGCACTGAGTCTCCCTAGCTGAGGAACAAGGGAGGGAGAGATTAAAAATATCCTTCACAGATAAAAGTCAGACACACTGCAAAATAAAACAGATCAGGAACAAGGATGAGGCTTTTAGAAATGGAAGGCTCAAAGATTGAGAGCTTGAAGGGATAACAATAATAATAAGAAGAATACTTTTATGTCACTTTAAGATTGGCAAAGCACTTAATATATATTAACTCCTTTTATCTTCACAATAAACCACAGGAAGTAGGTATAATTATTATCCCCATTTTACTGATGAGGAAACCGAGGCAGACTTTAAATGAATGACTTGACCAGAATAACACAGGTAAATGACTTGACCAGAGTAACACAACTAAGTAACCAAAACCATATTTTAACTTAGAACTGGCCTGGCTCCAGGATCAGAACTCTATCTCCTGGGCTACCCAACTCCTTACATACTTGGAGATCGTGGAATCTTGGAAGTCATCTAATCTAGCTTGCTCATTTCTTTACAGATGGTAAAACTGAGACCCAGAGACATTACATGTCTTATTTGTCCAAGGTCACACAAGTTGTATCTGGAAGACATATAATTTGTTTATATTATCATATAATAATAACTAATGTCTACTTACTACATGCCAGGCACTATGCTAAGTGCTTTACAACTATCTCCTTTGGTTCTTATGTAAAAAGCAATGGTCTTATATTGATGCTTCTTTCCTTCCCTCCCCCATCCCCTAATATGGAAAGTGAAGCTCAGAGAAGTTTAATGACTTGACCTTGGTCAACCAACCAAAATATATTAGATGCAGGATTTCCACCCAAATCTTTCTGGTTCTAAGTCTAACACTCAGACACATTGCTCTCATAAGTCATGCACACATTCCAAAATTTTGTAAGGAAAAATAGTTGGCAACCAAAAACCGGGTTGTTCTAAAAATCTTAGTGAATCTTTAAGCTACAATATCTTAAAACTTAACTACAACTTTTGGGATATCCTACATAAGAACTTTAAAAAGACCGAGTTTTCAGTTTAAGCTTATGATAGAACCCAAAGCACATCATATTTATCATCTCTCCCACTCTTTCAGCACAATTACTATAAGGCACTTTTGCTTAAAAAAATCAGATTCATTTCACTTATTTTTACTTTAGAGTTTCTCTTCTTCATTAATGTACCCTCTACAAGGCTAAAAATGCTATCTAGATGCATGGGCATTTACTTAGGGGGAAAATACAATAATACAAAGAGTAACATACTCTAAGAGCTATCTAAGAAGGTAGGGAAGGTCCCCTTTAATTTATTATAGTAGACTACAGCTACATTAGGAATAAAGAATTTCATGAAGAAAAGCAGAGAATTCTTTCACAATATCAAGTAGGAAATTAGATTGGAATGGTTTTTATCACAATGAAATCTTCAATCCCCAGAACTGTACAGTATAGAGAGGGTGTGTGTGTGTGTGTGTGTGTGTGTGTGTGTGTGTGTGTGTGTGTGTGTGTGTGTGTGTGTGTGTGTGTGTGTGTAACAGAGACAGAGACAGAGAGACACAGAGGAAGGGGAGGGGGAGAGGTATATGGAGGGGGGGAAAGTGGTGGGGGTCTCAATACATAGAAATAACTTTTCTCTTAATTCTAGAGATTAATGGAAAATGACCACTGATACATTCTGAAATAGCTAGTCCAAAGTAACATCCAGAAAGGTCCTTTGATAGGAATATCACAGACAGATTTCTTTCTTTTTGTTTTCTTCTCAAGTAGGAACAGGGAATATGAAAAGCACAGACATGTATAAACATCATCTTAGATTATTAGGCTATTCTTATAAATATGTCAGTTAACTAGTCATGTCTCAAAGGAGGTCAGAACCAGCTATAGTCATTCTGGCCACTGAGGCAAGCTCCACCAAATGTGCTTTAAAATTATTCTCAAATAATTGAGGTAAGAGGGCTCTCAAATGTCAAAACACAAGCCCTCCAACCTCTATGCTCACCCTATGGGCAGAAATCTTGGGACATTATCAAGCATACTACTGGGTCAAACTAATGGACAGGACCAGTGGGAAGTTGACCTGGGATGCAATAAGGGGAGGGGGAGGTAAGAAACCCACCATCTGTTAGGTCCAATTTTAACTATAGTCTGTTCTATTTAGCATTTGTTTTGAAAATGTGGCTTTGTTTTGTTGAGATTAATATATTATGAATAATCTTACCATGATGTAAATTAGAAGTTTGTTTATGTTCAATTTCATCTATGGGAAACAGCCAAAAATATAGAAAATTGAATCAATTCACAGTAAACCACAAATTGCAACCCTTTAGACACCTATTTCCACAAGCAAATTTCAGATATTTTTCTTTTCTTCTTTTCTTCTTCTTTTTTATGAGGCAATTGGGGTTAAGTGACTCGCCCAGGGTCACACAGTTAGTAAGTGTCAAGTGTCTGAGGCCAGATTTGAACTCAGGTCCTCCTGAATCCAGGGCCAGTGCTCTATCTACTGCACCACCTAGCTGTCCCTCAAATATTTTTCAAGGTAAGTGCCACATTTATTGTAGAGCTCCAAGATCAGTAGTTGCTTTACCTTGAAGGCTGGCTTGTATTTATTCATTCTACTTCCCCATCACCTTCTGTGCCCTAGAAGGCACTCTCTTCACCATTACTGAACTACCCTTGGTATCATGGACTAGGGCACAGGACTAGCAGCAGCCTGAAGTTGCATATGCCATCACTTTTTATTGTAGTATTTATTAATCATTAACACATATTTTAAAATGGTTTTTCTTTTGGGGGAAGGTGGGACAAAGAGGGTTAAGTGACTTGCCCAGGGTCACACAGCTAGTAAGTGTCAAGTGTCTGAGACTGGATTTGAACTCAGGTCCTTCTGAATCCAGGGCTGATGCTTTATCCACTGCTCCATCGAGCCGCCCCCAAAACTGCTTATTATTAGGTTCCTATTCCTTTGTGTTACTGAGGAAGTTTTTGAGTGTTGTACCCTTAACCTCATTGATTTTGCATAGTATGGTGATTTTTAGGAACTTGGATTTCTGGCATGTTTTAGTAGAACTGACTATATTTATTCTTACTATTTATATTCTAAACTTATTTGTCTTATTATCCATTAAATTGTAAGCTCCCTGAGGGCAGGGGCACTTTTTACCTTTCTCTATATCCCCATCAATTAGCATTGTGCCTGGCATGTAATAAGCCCGTAATAAGCACTTAACAGAATCTTCTAACTTGATTTGTGCTGAACTGATGAAGGCCGATGAACCTTTTCAACCATGTTTATATTTTGAAAAGGTGGGACAAACCTATCCTTGTTTTGACTCTGAAGGAAAGTAAACAGCAAAATTCAATGTTCTTTTAACAACTGTTATTGATGATATTGACAACAAACATTAATTACAAAAAAGCAAAACTAGGTAACTGCACAGAACACACAGAAGTAAACACAAGGAATATATGAAAATGTAAATATACTATAGGATTCCAAGTTGTTTTGGATAATACAATGGAGCCATGTTATAAATGATAAATTACGGGGGCAGCTAGGTGGCTCAGTGGATAATGCACTTGTCCTGGATGCAGGAGTACCTGAGTTTAAATCTGTCCTCAGACACCTGACCCTGGGCAAGTCACTTAACCCTCATTACCCCTCAAAAAGAAAAAATATATATATAAATTCATAATGCAAAAAGCCTAATTACAAAAAGAAAAGAGTACAATATTATGGTTATTTGAAACACATCATCTGTATCCGAATTTACAATACCTTAACTTTCTAAAGCCACAAGTGATTTGGTTCTATGATGCTATAGGTTTCAAACTTGACGATGAATATTATTCCCATGAAAGTCTGATCATTAATAATCTTTTGTTAAGTTTGTTTTAATGTGTAGTATAAATTACATGGCTTCATGTTATTTTGTAGAACTAGCAAAGAAGGTCTTGGAGTTGACCTTAAAATCATATAATGGCTAAATTTTTATATCTACATTCCAAACACACTTTTGAAAATACTTAATACCCTTATAATGGGAAGAAAGAATTTTTTTTGCTCTGTACATTATAACTAGACTGGAAAATTACCCAGGAGGAACTATGCATTTGACCTTCACCCTCCCATTAGATACTTAATATGCCAACTCTATAAACATCATTTTGATTTGCAACATGCCAGATGGTAGCTGACTGCACATTTGATGTAATCATAACACAAAAAATTAACAACAGCTGCATATTCATGTTCTATTGATTCATAGGGAAATATATTTTTGCTTTAGCAATTGAATTGTGTAATGAAAAGAGCAGTAGGGACTTCCAAGGTAGAGGAGTAGAGAAAGCATTCAGATTAGTTCTCTCAACATTTCCCTCCAAACAACTTCAAAATAACACCTCAAATAGAATTCTGGAGGGACGAAGCCAACAAAACATCAGGTTGAGACATTCTACAGCTCAAGACAACTTTAGAAGGTTGGAAAGAGACATCTGTGACATGGGGGTGGAGGCTGGCCTACAGCCCAGATGGATCAGATAATACAGAACTAAGTGATGGTGACAAAAGAAGCAGCAGTTTCAGGAGCTCTAAAGCCAGAGACAGTAAAGAAACCTGGGACCGGTCAGAAAGAGATTACAGGGGATCCCTGTGCTAGCACTGGATTCATGATCAAATGCTGTTTAGTGACTTCTCTGCCCATACCCACTTCTGTGACATAGTTTAAGACCAGAGAGCAGTACTTTTTGTCTAAAGGGAGCAGAAGCAACAAGGGTAGTATGACTTTTGATCATAATAGATCAGGGACCTTGAGGAACAATATCACTTCTTGTTTGAAGGGATTAGGAACAATCTGGTACTGACTAAGCAATAGAGTAGTGGATTAGTGGGATAGATTAGGTGCAGAATATATAGTAGTAAATTACCAAAGTAATTTAGTGTTTGATAAAACTCAAAGATTCACGCTTTGGGGGGAAAAACTCACTATTTGACAACAATTTCTGGGAAAACTGGAAAGCAGTTTGGAAGAAACTAGGCATAAATGAATAATTCACATATACTAAGATAAGGTAAAAAAGAATTAATTATTTATATATAAAGGATGATAATATGAGATATACCTGTCAGATCTATGGATAAGGGAATATTTTGTAATGAAATAACAGACAAAGAAAATTGTGGGAAGACAATTGAGTACATGAAATGAAAAAGGTTTTCCACAAATGAAATTAATGCAGCTAAAATTAGATAGAAAAAAATAAACTGGGAAAAATTTTAGAGAATAATAAAAGTCTAATAAAGGTCTCATTTCTAAAATATATAGGGAACTGAGTCAAATTTATAAAAATAAGAGCCATTCCCCAGTTGACAAATGTTCAAAGGAAATAAACAGGGGGCAGCTAGGTGGCGCAGTGGATAAAGCACTGGCCCTGGATTCAGAAGGACCTGAGTTCAAATCCGGATTCAGACACTTGACACTAGCTATGTGACCCTGGGCAAGTCACTTAACCCTCATTGTCCTGCAAAAAAAAAAAAAATTTAATAAAAGGAAATGAACAGGAAGTTTTTAGAAGAAATCAAAACTATCAAAAGTCACATGAAAAAATATTCTAAATCACCACTGATTAGAAAAATACACATTAAAACTCTGAGATAACATATCACACAAATAAGATTACCTTATATGACAGAAAAGGAAAATGACAAATGCAGGAGGGAATCTGGAAAAATTGGGACATTAATGCACTGCTATTAGAGTTGTGAACTAGTCCAATTACTCTGGAGAACAATTTGGAGCTACGCCCAAAACCCTACAAAACTGAATGCATCCTTTGACTTAGCAATATTGCTGCTAGACCTGTATCCCAAAGGAAAAAAAAAGGGAAAGGACCTATATGTACAATAATATTTAGAGAAAACATTTTGTGGTGACAAAAAATTGGAAATGAATTAGAATGGATGAATAAAGTTGAGGCATATGATTTTGATTAAATATTATTGTGCCATGAGAAATGACATCCAGAATGATTTCAGAACAAAACCTAGGAAAACTTTTATAAGCATATTCATAGCGATATGAGCAGAACCAGGAGATCATCATACACGGTAATAGCAATATTGTAAGGATAACTAATTATAAGACACTTAGCTTTTCCAATCAAGGCAATGATCCAATTGTTTCAAAAGACCCATGATAAAAAATGCTATCCTTCTCCAAAGAGAGAACTAAGGAGTTCTGAATGCAGATTGAAGCAACTTTTTTTTTTTAACTTTGGCTTTCTTGCTTCATTTCTTTGTGTTTTCTTTTGCAATATGTCTTTACAGGTATAATTGGTATCAAATTGGTTAGCTTCTCAGGTAGAGGGGAGAGGCTGGTGAGATGGACATAACTTGGAATTCAATACTAAAAAAATTGTTAAAATTTTACATTTAATTAGATAACAGTTGGGGCAGCTAGGTGGCGCAGTGGATAGAGCACTGGCCCTGGAGTCAGGAGGACCTGAGTTCAAAACCAGCCTCAGACACTTAACATGTACTAGCTGTGTGACCTTGGGCAAGTCACTTAACCCCAATTGCCTCACCAAAAAAAAAAATAATAATAATAATTAGATAACAGTTAACGAAATTGTGTGTGTGTCTGTGTGTGTGTGTTTATAAAAGAACAGTAAACCAAGTACTAGGAAACCTGGGCCCTAATTTTCACTCCAATGCTAATTATCTATGTGATATTATTAGACAAGTAACCTGTATTCTCCAGACCTAAGTTTCTCCAAACATCAAAGTTGGACTGGATGACTTGAAGGAACCTTACAGCTTGGAACTCGTATGATGCTTTGAAATGTTGTTCCCTTACCCCTCTACATCGTTACTGTTAAAGGCTGCTTCAGTTAAGCATTTATGTCTTTTTCATTTATTGATATACAGGTTCCTAGTTTAATAAACTTAATCTTAATAAGAAATGCAAGTGGGTCAAATTAATCACAGAATCTGTTTAATCAAGAAATAGCATATCTATCTTATGCAGACTCATAATATTCATGGAATGTGGTGTGTGGTATTATTTCTAAAAATCAATCTCAATAAACATTTTTACATGCCTACTGTGTACCAGGCACTCTAGAAAGACAGTGTTAGAATCAAGAAGACGTGTATTGACGTCCTACCTCTTACATATTATGTCTGTGTGTTCCTGAGCATGTAACTTAACCTTTTAGGGCAGTTCTCTCAAACTAAGTGGCAGAGCAGGTGTTGAGCTACACTGGTAGATGGGGATTTCCCTACTGTGAGTTCTCCGTAACAATGAAAACATAGTCTCAGTCCAAAATAAAATAAACTGTAAGGAATATGGTATGAAGCACATCATTAATGTCAATTACCATTGTGCTGATAAATTATAGATATGTCCATTAAATGAAATCTCTGGCTAATGAAACAACTTTAACTGTACTTAAATACCTCTCATGTTCTTTCTTATTTCTCATTCTGTTGAGCTTCTCTTTTTGTCTTGCTTAAATGTAAAATATTGAGCTTCCCCAAGTTCCTCCAATATTTGTATGTTGATAATAGAATATTCCAGGGGATAATTTGTGACCCTTAATTACTGCTCTGTAGATTTTTTAGGGCATTCACGGGGTTGGGCTACCTTAGAAAAGCAGGTCATATAAAGTCCTGTAACAAAAGGCTGACTCACTAGGGAGGTGTAGACTTTTGCTTCTTTATTCCCCATTAAATAGGGGGAGGGGAATGTTCCCTTTATGAGTCACTGGATGAATTTCTAACTACTCCCTGGCATAGTTAAATCTTCATCATACTGCCTGCTCAGCTACTTCTTTCGTGTGTATCCACTAAGGGTTAAAGACAAAAGAAGCCCTTCTGTGGGCTGGCACCACAACCTGGGTAATGATTTTCTTGTTGACTTAAGTGATGTGTCTCAAGGGATCAGACTGTGGTGCATCAAACATTCAACTGTTTTTTAATTAAAATCAGAGCTCTATTATAAATGGCCTATATGTGTTGCACAGGCTAGCCTTATATTATATCAAGTTTAATATTTTGCTGTGGCAAACTTTGGTGTTAATTGAGGTCACTTGACACATTGTGGATGAATGTTCTTCCAGATGGAAAAATATTAAAGGCAATTTGAATACAGAAAAGACAGATGTCTCTTACTACTGTGAAAGTTGACAGAAAATTCTATTGTAAAGAAAAAAAATATGAACATAATAGATAGGACTTGTCTAAATAAATCTTTTTTAATTATACTGTTGATTAAAGAACAGTAATTTGCAGAAACAGTGGACCTTAAAAATGGCAAAAAAAAAAAAAAAACTTTATCAGAATGAAGTCCTGGATTGAGAATTTTTTCTGGATAGTTTTCTGATAAGGTTGTGCCACAGGTGGTATACTTGATAGAAACTGAGGCATGGGAATGTGGAAGGTTGAAGGTTGTGGTTGTGACTGTGTTTTTACCATTGAACAATCTTAGTCACAAGTCATAATCTTTGTCAATAACTCCATCCCTGAAATGGAGAAAAAAATCTTTAAAGAATGGTAGTACATATGAATGAAGTGAATGAAAAAGCACTTATTAAGCACTTACTATGTGACAAAGATTTGTATTAAATTCAGGAGATATAGATGCAAACAAGCAAGAGTTTTGACCTCAAGGAGCATACATTCATTCTAATAGGGAAAATAGCACATACATGAGAACTAACATGGCAACTGGACACTGGTGGCATGGTTTAGAGCTGACACAGAAGCATCATGGTCATCTCTTTGCAGGTACATTCAGGTGACATTTCACCTATCAATCAATATTAATTAAGTAGTTCCTATGTTCCAGGCAGTGTTCTAAGCACTGGGAATACAAGAGGCAAAAGCCAGTCCCTATCTAAAGGAGATAATGATCTAATGGAGTATTTTATTACTGTTATATTATTATTATCAGAGTTCACGATCCCAGTCTAAGTTTCAGTATTTGGATGAGATCCAGAGTGGCTTTTGTTCAACTTGGATCTGCCCAATACAATTTGTAAATTGTTTCAAACACAGTGCTAATAAAGCACAATCGTTATTCTAGAGCCTAAAGAACCCATAGGTTTAGAGCTAAAAGGGACCAAGGTTAACTGGCCCAACTGCCTCTAATGAGTGACTTGTCCACATTTATGAAGGCATTCATTGGTAGTGATAGGATAAATAAGTCCATGCCCTCTCACTCTAAATTCAATGCTTTTTTTCTCCCCCAACTATACTTTCGTCTCTCTTGTTTTCTTCCTATCACTCTATTCATTTCATCTCATGGTTACATAGAGTTCCCATCATACCAACTAGTCAATTTACATTGCAATTTTAGTGGGATAATAAATAAACCTCATATTAAATGGTTTTGATTACCTTGGCATAGCTGTGAGCTATTCAGGACCAAGGAGCGCACCAGGTCCACGGAATACCCCCAAATATGATGTCATTGAAGGAAATCCAACCCAAAGCATGCCTAAGGATGGGCATTTGTGTCATCTGCACACACTTTCCACTCTGAAAACATTTTTCTCACAGCAATGCTTTGAGGTAGACATAACAAGTTGTTAGTATGTCTCTGTTTTATACATGCAGAAACTGAATATTAGCCATGTAGCTAGTAAAGAGGAGAGTGGAGATTCAAACCCAGATACAAATCTGACTCAAGTTCAGTGCTCTAGTGACACATTCATCCCTCCTAATTACCCAGTTTAAGATTGGGCATTCATAATATGAAACTGATGTCTTTAAGGATCAATGAGCTAACTTTAGTAAAGCACTCTAAGCTTCTTAGCAAAGTAGTCTGGCCTGGACAATCGCAAAAGCTTCTTAATTAGTCTTTGTGCTTGCCACTAGTCTTGGTCTCTATCTGTCTGACTTTCTCTGTGTGTCTGTCTGTCTCTGTCTTTCTCAAATCATGCTATATAGCCTGCTATATTAATCTTCCCAATGCACAATGTTTGTGATTTCACTTGTCTGTTAATATAAAGCAAAAATAAAACCCCTTTAATGACTCTCCGATGCCTACTCGATAAAATCAAAACTCCTCAGTCACTCAAAGTGATCTTCCTAAGCATATAAAGATAACCATGTCATCTCCTTACTCCACTGGCTCTCCAGTATTTCTGGCAAATATAAAATCATCTGTTTAACTTTTAAAGGTCTTTGGAACCTTGACTTTTCCCACCTTTCCAATCTTTTCACACTCCCCTCAACTTACATGAGGCTTACTTTGGTTCATATAGGACACCCTATTTCCCATGCCTAGATTTCTCTCTTTGTCTTTTCCTCCCATCTTTCTTCAAGTCTCAGCTAAAGTCTTGTATATGAAAGAAGTTATTCCATATCCCCTTTAATGTCAGGGCATTCCCTCTGAGATTCCCTACAATTTCTTCTATATTTATCTTGCCTGTACTCAGGGGTTTGCAATTTGTTTCCCTCACAAGACTGTGGGCTCCTTGGGAACAGGGCCTGTTTTTGTTTTTGTTTTCCTTTCTTTGAATCCTCAGAACTTTGTTGAGTATATTATGTCCTTAATAAGTGCTATTGAAGGTCCTCCATTATTTGGCCCAAACTTATCCTTTCAGGCTTCTTTTACCCCACACTCCAGTCAAAATTGACTATTCTTATTCCCAGAATATATTTCATGTTTCTCTTCTTGTCCTTTAGTCTTTGGTCATACCATTTTCTTTATGTAAAAATGCCCTTCCTATCCTTCAAGAACAAGGTCAAAATGTATCTAGTGGGTCATAAAGGACCATGTACTTGTTCCTTGTCAGAAGTCAAAAATATGTCACACTTCTTATGGGCCTCAACATGTAATATCCCTCTTACTGTAATTTTCACATCAGATTTTAAGTATAGCTTAATTTGCTTCCAAATTAATAAGTAACATTGGTTTGTTAGGAGGGATGTATGGACCACCTAGATTTCATGGAGCTGCCTTGTTATCTAAATCGATTTTTATGAAACCCTGGCTCAGCAAAATGCCCTTTGACTAAACTTCAAACTGAACCCAGACGGTTAGCAGGTCAGTCCCTCCTCGTTAATTGCTTTCCCCAAGAGAATAAATATATCTTATTATTCTTCTCATCAAATATCTAGGCATCCTTGTCCTTGGTAAACCCTTCCTGTTTCTTTTTTCTTTTTTCTTTTTTTTTTGCAGGGCAATGGGGGTTAAGTGACTTGCCCAGGTCCACACAGCTAGTAAGTGTCAAGTGTCTGAGGCCGGATTTGAATTCAGGTACTCCTGAATCCAGGGCCGGTGCTTTATCCGCTGTGCCACCTAGCTGCCCCACTTGCTTCTTCTTAGGAAAAAATAAAGTGGTACTATGTTTTTCCTGAAGGTTGAAATTATAACATATATATATATATATATATATATATATATATATATATAATTTTTATGATGTGTTTTTTCTGCAGGAGACATTATGAAAATATTTTTTCTGAGCTGATGTGGTTTTGTCCTGGAGGAGACATTATGAACTCTGATCTGTTGGGTTTTTTTTTCTGTAAGAGACAGGCAAAATACAATAATTGACAGGTTAAGGCATTGGAAGTATAAAGATGAAATCAGAAAGAATATGGGACCTCACAGAGCTTATGATCTCATAGTGACTCTTCTAGACTTCTTTATCAATATCAATATTAAGCCACCACTATTTTTCTGGTTGCCCAGGTTCACAATCTCTGCAACCTCCATGACCCTTCACCCTCACATTCCCTCTATATATCCAATTCATTTCCAAATCTTGCCATTTTTACCTTCACACATGGTCTCTTGTATATGTTCCCTTCTCATCGCTCATACAACTGCCCTACGTATTCATTCCCTCATGATCCCTTGCTTGGAATAATGTAACATCCTTCTTCTTATTTGTCTCTCTTTGGCATTTCCCTTCCCACACTCCCATCTATCCTACACTCGGTAGTCAACATGATATTTCTAAATTATAGGTCTGATCATGCAACAATCTGACTCAATGGACTCTAGTCACTCAGTATAATCTCCAGGATCAAGTATGTAGTTTTCTCTTTAGCCTTTAAAGGTCATCAGAATCTGGCCCCTTCATACTTCACTGGTATTCTTATACTTTATTCCCCTGTAATGACTATATAATCCAGCTATACTGTTCACTTTGGGATTCCTTGCACATGATACACCATCTTTATTTCTTTATCTTTGCACTAACTATCCCCTTATCCCTGGGGAATGATCTACTCTGTCACTTTCCTAAAAAGCTAGGTGCTGCAAAGGATAGAGTTTGGGGCTTGTAGTTAAGAAGACCTGGGTATAAATTCAGTCTCAAATACTTACTAGATATGTGATCTTGTCCAAATCACTTAACCTACGCCCCAGCTTTCTCAACTGTAAAATGGGGATAATAACAGCCCCTGCGGCACAGAATTGTGAGGATTAAATGAGATAGTATTTTTAAAGCACTTAGCACAATGCCGGTTATATAGTAGGCACCATATAAATGCTTATTCCTTTCTCCTTCCCCTGGCCTCTATCAGCTCAAATCCCATTACTATAGGAAGTCTTTCCTGGTTCCCCTCCGTTGATTATCCCTCCCCTCTCAGGGTATCTTCATCTCCTAGGTAAATATCGTTTATGTATTGAACTATTTACACGCAGTCTCTTCCATTAGAGTGTAAGTTCCTAGAATACAGTGACATTATTTTGCTTTTGTGTGTGCCCTAATGCTTCAGATAGTACCTGGCACATGGTAAACACTCAATAAATGTCTGTTGCTTATTTGCTTAATTATATACATGCCCTATGTCCACGGCCATACTTTAAACTCCTGGAGGACAGGGAAAACTTGGTCTATTTCTTTTCTTTCAAAATGCTCAGCATAGTGTCCTGTACAAACTCAAATTGTGATCCCTATTTAATCATGAATGTAATTATTATAATTATCATAATTATCATTAGAGTACCAGTACCTTGATTCAATCGTTCACCACACAATTGCCAATTGTGTGCAGAGTACTCCACTAGGTCCTGGAGGAGATTCAAAGTTTGGATAAGATATGTATCATGGGATCATAGATTTACAGTTTGAAATGGTGTCAAAGGTCATTCATCCAATTGCCTCATTTTAAAGAGGAGAAAATAGATGCTTGCCAAATTCACACAGCTAACAATGGGGAAAGTTTGGGTTCAATCCCTGATCCTCTGATGTCACATCTGTCACTCTTGCCATGACACCACACTTTATTATCAAGGCTTTCATAATGTGGTAGAGCAAACAGCAAACACTATAACATACCATGATATGACATAATGGCCTCATTAGAAAATTGCAAAGCTAAGTTGTATATGAGATCCAAAAATCAAAGTCATTAACAACAGTGGTGTTACGGGAAAGGAATCAAAGAAAGGCTTTAAGGGAAAGGCAGCTTTTGAATGATGCTTTAAAGAATAGACAGGTGAGGCAGCTAGGTGGTGCAGTGGATAGAGCACTGGCCCTGGAGTCAGGAGTACCGGACTTCAAATCTGGCCTCAGACACTTAACACTTGCTAGCTGTGTGACTATGGGCAAATCACTTAACCCCAATTGTCTCACTAAAAAAAAAAAAAAAAAAGAATAGATAAGTATTCAATAGGAGATAAGAAGGGAGGGATACCCTTATAAGCATGGGAAACATGAGGAGAAGGCATGAAACAGATAAACTGAGAGAAAGTCATATTTTGCAATTTGTGGGAATGTACTAGACTGGCTTGATTATGCCAATGTTACTTCAGGAACTGGGTAGATTGCCATTTTGGAGGTAGAAAGATTGCTTCCATAGCCTCACTTAATTAAAAGAGGAAAAAAAAACAGTAGTGGGAGACTTCTTTACTAGAAGGTTACAAATGTCAAAAAAACAATTTCCTCCTAATATTGTGGCTGGGGAGGAATTCCTCTAGCTTCCACTATACAATAGACATGAATCAGGCTTTCTCAGTCACTCCACTAAGATGCCACTTTCCTCTTCACTGTAAGGATGTTTGCTTGGAACCAGGGCCATTTACCTCTTGAGTGTTCCATGGGAACTGTTGCTAGGCCACAGAGCTCCATCACTTACAAGTTGCTTGACAGCTTTATAGATTCATGTCATCAAAATGATCCTTAAAAGGAATAAATGAGCAAGAATTCTTTTGATTTTTCCTATTCTCTTCTTGGAGACAATGAAATGACAATCCTTTTGAAATGTAATCTGGGAATAGGGGAGGATAGAGTCTTCTTGTGTAAGTAAGGAGGGCTGGATTCTGACCCTACTATTGTGACCTTCATTAAGTCACTCTGAAAACCTAAACCTTAGGTTTGTAATGTACAGAATGGAAATTATAATGCCTGTCCTGCTTAGCTCTTTAGCTTGTTCTAAGAAGCCAGGGAGATGAGCTGAAATAAAATGTGTACATATACTTTGAGAAGCATTTAGCAGGTATTCTAAATTCCTTGAGGTAGGAACAATGTCCTTCTCTACTACCTTTTTTTTGCAACGTGTCTGGGTCAGTATCTTGCAAAATAATCAGAATTTGACAACACACTGTATTACAATCACAACTATTATAATTATTATTATTCAGAGTATGGGTAGACCTTACAAAGTGATTCAGTCATTTACCAGTTATTGATTGACAACTGAGTATAGAGTAGTAAGCAAGGGACCAGAGAACATTTAGAATTTAGACAAGATGTGGATCACAGAATCACAGATTTATAGTTTGAAGGGATACAAAAGAAACAAAAGCTATTATTAACTGCCCAGATATGGTATTAGATACCTTCATAAAATGTGAGGATTGGGCAGCTAGGTGGCTGACTCTAGGGTCAAATATAAAACCTTCCATTTGGCTCCCAAAGTCCTTTACAGCTTGGATCCAACTTATCTTTCCAGCCTTCATTACAAAATATCACTAACCTTCACACACTCCATGCTGTTGTTGTTTTTTCCCCCTCAAACCATCCTTATTGTTCCTCACCCATTGCAATCCTGTCTTTATGTTCTTTACACTTTATATCCCCTGATAACTACAAATGACTGAGAACTGACTGATTCCCCACCTATTCCCCATTTCCAGGCCAATTCCAGACTCTAGTCTTATGGATCTCCCCCAAACAAACTATCCCCTCCCAAAGATTCCTTACCTTACTCCCTGGATTTTAGGTTATTATGTAAAAGGATCTATTTACATTAAGTAGTTTCTACTTAGAGTTAAGTAGCTTCTATACTTAACTAAAGGGTAGTCTCATAGCTCCTTTTGTTAAAGGTGCATTTACATTGTTCCCTTCATTCTGTTACCCCATATAAACCCTGTCCCCAGTCCCCAATCTTTGGGTATTCCTAGCATCTTGCTTTGAGACCACTAGTTATAGGTCCTCTGCCCGGATTAAAGACCTTATTTCTTCTATATTGATTGTTTCATTAATTTACAGCTTAACACCCCTATGCCTAAAATGTATACTACCTCTTCATCACTACTATATGGCCTGTCTGGTCCCCTGTAGTTTGTAAATCTATGATCTCACAATATGAACCTATGATTTTCAAAATAGCAACAATGGATACTCAAATTTATGATACCCCTGATGGGCACACTCCTTCCAGTGAGGCACACTCATCCATGCCTGCCCATCCTGTGCACCTGTTATCCATGAATTCCCAAATGGTCACCCCTCAGAGGTTGCAACTAATGACCAACAGAGATTTCTTGACATCAGGAGGATAACAGTCCAGTACATGAGCTACAATGACTGTCTCATATTTTTATTACATTACCAGCTCATATACTTTGTTCTTTGTCAGATGAAATCCTTTAATCCAATTCTTATCATTTCTGATTTGTTCATTCTGTATTATAGCTTGCTCACACCTATTGCACACCTCTCCATTGCCCCTCTGACTGACTCTCAATTTTAATTCTTCAGATACGTAGTGTTTTGTTTTGTTTTGTTTTAGTGAGGCAATTGGGGTTAAGTGACTTGCCCAGGGTCACACGGCTAGTAAGTGTTAAGTATCTGAGGCTGGATTTGAACTCAGGTACTCCTGAATCCAGGGCTGGTGCTTTATCCACTGCGCCATCTAGCTGCCCCTACCATAGTGTTTTGAGATTCATAGCCATGTGACAAAGGATTTCTCATATATTTTCCTTTTCTTTTTTTTATTTTGGGGGGGGAGCAATTAGGGTTGAGTGACTTGCCCAGGGCCACATGGCTACTAAGTGTCAAGTGTCTGAGGCTGGATTTGAACTCAGGTCTTCCCGAATCCAAGGCCAATGTTTTATTCACTTCATATATTTTTCTATGAAAATGGTTGGTACTCAAAAATTACTAAATAGTGACAAATTAACCTAAAAATCAAAATTATTCATCCAAATGACAGAATTATTCATCATTTCTCCTTCCAATCTAACCATAGTCAACTTCTTTTAACTTTCAGAAGTACTTAAAAAACTCTGTATCATCACTATATTACATTAAGAAGCAATTAACCATACTGTCATTTTCCCCAGAGTGGCTTTGTTAATAATGAAGAAGAAAAATCAGTTGGTATAACTCATTCCAATTTGGTCTTTTGGGGGGGTTTTATAAAGATAGTTATAAAATTTCCAAGTTACTTAATAATATCACTGACATAATCTACCTTTTGGATTAAGAGACTCCAGAGAAGTGTTAAGTACTAAATGGACAGTGCCAAAATGCCCTGTTCAACCCTTCCATTCTTCCCCCTCCCTTTTTTTTTCTTTTTGTTAAGTAGGATTGTAGGGACGTATCAGTTATTTATTTACATTTAGTTCAACTAATTTTCCATTCATTTTTCCCCATTATTTTGTCTTTTAAAATACTATTTATTATATGGTATTGTGAGATTTAAAATTGGATATTAGATCATAAATCTCCCCTACTTAACCTTTCCCTGAATTTATCTCCCAGACTAGTAAATGGAAGAAGCTTTTGGTTTTCTAGATAGACCTTTTATTGTTATGGTAGTCACAAGGTGATGTTGATTAGAAGGATAGGAAAGTAGAAACACAATACAAATCGACTTAAGTCTAAGCTTAGTCTATATTCCTTATAAAAACTCACCAAAACCGAAAGCCACCTTTGGAGAGAGAGAGACCGTCTGTGCAGCGCAGTCAGGAGACCAGCATAGCAGGAATAAGCTCCCACTTCCGTTCTCTCCTTGTCTTTTAAGCTCGCACCCCGGAAGTGGAGTGCTAGCAGGCAGTCTGACGTGTGCAGTAGGCGGACTGTTGGTCTCCTCCCCAAAAGGGTGGTCCTTCAAAAACTGGTGTCTTTCAGTTATCCTAACCGACTGTTAAAAAACTTTCATATTTTTTTACCACAGTATGGATCTTAGGGAGGGTGAAGGGTAGAGATACTGGGGGAAATCTAATGATGTCAAAAGAAGACAAATACAATTTATATAAAAAAAAGATAATAGCAATGTTTATTTTTTTTAAATAAAATATTCATCCATATACATGCACATATTTAGTTGCATATGAATATACATGTATGTATATATGCACACATATGTGAATATGTATAAAGACATATGCAAGTAATCTCTGCCCACCAGGAAACATGACAAAATTCATGATCTACAACTTAGTATAAGAAGAAAATTTCCTAAAGTTGGAATTGGGAAATCTGGTTATTTTTACCCTTCAGTTTCCTCATCTATAAATATCTTAGACTAGCTGACCTCTAGAGTTCTTTCTTATGCTATAACCCTTTACCTTTAAATCCACCACATTTTTCCTTATTATGTTACCTTCACATCTGCCTTATTACCTTCACATGTATAATGAACCATATGTGACTGCAGCTGTATCTGTTGTTGGGCATCACCAGTTCTTTCACATTTCTGTGTTTTTGCTTCCAGCTAAGAAGTATCCTTCAAGCATATTATTAGTTTAAAAAAAAAAAAAAAACAGGGGCAGCTAGGTGGTGCAGTGGATAAAGCACTGACACTGGATTCAGGAGGACCTGAGTTCAAATCCAGCCTCAGACACTTGACAGTTACTAGCTGTGTGACTCTGGGCAAGTCACTTAACCCTCATTGCCCCACAAAAAAGAAAAATATACAACAACAAAAACTAGAGTGGGCACTTTCTTCAAAATTGTACTCTAGTCCTTTGAAAATGGAAAAACAACAAAAACTCATGCTTGACATAGAAACAACACCCATATTTAAAAGTTAATTAGGAGGGGCAGCTAGATGGCGCAGTGGTTAAAACACCGGCCCTGGACTCAGGAGTACCTGAGTTCAAATCCGGCCTCAGACACTTGACATTTACTAGCTGTGTGACCGTGGGCAAGTCACTTAACCCCCGTTGCCTAAAAAAAAAAAAAAAAAAAAGTTAATTAGGGGGCGGCTAGGTGGAACAGTGGATAAAGCACTGGCCCTGGATTCAGGAGTACCTGAATTCAAATCCAGTCTCAGACACTTGACACTTACTAGCTGTGTGACCTTGGGCAAGTCACTTAACTCCCATTGCCCTCTCCCGCCAAAAAAAACCCAAAACAAAACAAAACGTTAATTAGCCTAGTTTTCTAAATTTTATGTTGGGCATAATGCAATTTTATAGCCAGGAGACTCAAATATATCACTAAGTACACTATGTCAGGGAGCTATCGTGGAAATTCTGAATCTCTACATTATTTATAAGAGCAACTTGAATTCATTTTAACTGAAAAAGTAATTTATTTAAGTGATGAAATTCAATATCACTTTTCTTTGCTAAGAAAATATTTTATCTAAATAACTCTCTGTGTGTTGTTCATCAATCTAAGTAAAGAGAGAAAAATCATTAAAGTTTCCAGTGAAAAACACATAGCAATACCACATCATTTTTAAAGGCTCACACTAAAAGGCTTACACTAAATGAGCAAAATGGAGCACAATATTATCTTATGTCTCCTTTTGAAAACACTTCATGTACTCTATCCAGATGCAAAGAAATTGCTTTGGAGTGTGTGTCTGGTTGTGTGTATTTAAAATGGATTAGTCTTAATTATTTTTAGGATGATACCTACTTCTTGTCAGAATCATAGCTGGAATTTTTAGCACCTCTGGGCAAACATTTTTAAAAAGTGCCATAAAATCAACATTTACAGATAAACTCATCTGGGGAAGGGTGAGATAGGAACCACCCAGGACATTAGCCCCCTAGGGCACAATGGGGCCACCTGGGATGCAGCAGCTGAGAAAAGCACATGCATTTTAGTAGCTTCTTATTTTAAATAATCTTGCTAACTCAGTCTAAGCACAGTTGTTTTTACAGTGGTGACTGACTACAAGTGTTGTCTTCACCTTCTACATTTCAGCATCCTGGATGAGTCCCACATTCTCTGCCTTTGATTTGGTTCTTTGCTAACCTTGGTTGTACCCCTCCTTTTCCTCCTTTCCTCAGCCTATCCTTATCATTCATTTCTCTTCTTCCCCTGTCCCTCTCAGAAAAACATTGATTCTTCTCTGTACTGGGAAATATTTATTATATAAATCTAATATATTTAAACTACAACGTATAGAGGGCATATCATGTCTGAATAGTTGTGCTAGGAGCCAGGAATACCAAGGCAAATAAAATAATTCATGGTCTGAAGGAACTTAAAGTGTAAAAGAACCTTTTTTTCCATCTTCTATATCGGGGACTTTCAACCCGGATCATTAACTTTTTTTTAACATTTTGATAACTGTTTCAATGAAATTTATTTCATTCATAGTCCTACATATTTTATTTTAGGCATTTAAAATATGATTCTCTGAAGGGATCCATAGCTTTCACCACAATGCCAAAGGGATCCATGACACAAAAAAGTCAAGAGCCCATAATCTAGATAGTCCCTTTGTCTGAGACTCACAGTTGAATCAAAATTAAATTCATCAGACTGTGACAGGAGGAACACAATATCATACATTATAGCTGCAAGCTAAAATCTACTTTACTTTTGTTCATTCTTACTATGCAGAGTGGAAGGAAGCATTTTGCTGCAGCCATTGTCCACACATATATCTTATTTTAAATTTTTTTCCATTTACATATAAAGATATTTCGGGAGATTCAAATTTTTCTTCCACCCTCATTTCCCTGCCTCCTCCCAAGGCCAGGAAGCAATCTGATATAGGTTATACATTACAATCATGTTAAACATACTTCCACATTAGTCATGTTGTCAGAGAAGGATCAGAAGAAAAAGAAGGAAAAAAACACAAGAAAGAATAAATAACAACAACAAAAGTGAAAATAGCATGCTTCAATCTGCATTCAGATTCCACAGTTCTTTTTTTTTTTTTTTTAGTGAGGCAATTGGGGTTAAGTGACTTGCCCAGGGTCACACAGCTAGTAAGTGTTAAGTGTCTGAGGCCGGATTTGAACTCAGGTACTCCTGACTCCAGGGCCAGTGCTCTATCCACTGCGCCACCTAGCTGCCCTTCCACAGTTCTTTTTCTGGATGTAGAGAGCATTTTCCACCATAATTCTTTTGACATTGTCTTGGATCATTGTATTTCTGAGAAAAGTTAAGTCTATCACAGTCGATCATCACACCATGTTGTTGATACTGTGTACAATATTCTCTTGGTTCTGCTCATTTCACTCAGCATCAATTCATGTAAGTCTTTCCAGCTTTTTCTGAAATCTATATGCTTATCATTTCTTACAGCAAATAGTATTGCATTACATTCATATACCAAAACTTGTTTAGCCATTCGCCAATTGATGGGCATCCCATGAATTTCCAATTCTTTGCTACCACAAAAAGAGCAGCTAAAAATATTTTTGTACATGTGGGTCCTTTTTTCTCTTTTATGACCTCTTTGGGTTATAGACCTAGTAGTGGTATTGCTGGGTCAAAGGGCACAGTTTTAAAGCCTTTTGAGCATAGTTCCAAATTGCTCTACAGAATGGTTGGTTAAGTTCACAGCTTCACCAAACAGTGCATACATGTATCCATTCAAGAAATATCTAAGGAATATCTAGATCTCATATATGCTATGGTTAAACTCTCAAAGGAATAGAAGACATTTTCCCAGCCATTGAGGAGCAGGCAAATCAATTTTCAGTGTGCTTTGGTGTGCTGAACAGAGAATAAGGCACTAACTGTAACATAATCATTTGACTAGCAAAGATGCTAAAAGTGGGGAAAGGAAGATGATACTAATACTTAAGCTTAGGGTTTTTCAACCTGAGTTGTTGTTTGTCCTTTGGTTGTGAAGAAGACCATGACAGGGAATTGTATTTAAGTGAGGGAGGGCTCTTCTCCAGAGCCATCTGGGTCCAGAAGGGTGTATGTATGTATGTATGTATGTATGTATGTATGTATGTATGTATGTATGTATGTATGTGTGTATGTGTGTATGTGTGTATGTGTGTATGTATGTGTGTATGTGTGTGTACGTACGTACATGTGCATGCATATACTATATGTGCATGCATGCCCCTACACATATACATGTGTGTATGCTTATGCACATCTATGTGAACATACAAGCATATGTATGTGTGTATTAATATATGCATTTATATATGTGAATATATATGAATATATGGCTGTATCTATGAATGTGTATGTGTATATGTGTGTGCATGTGTGCATGTGTGTATGTGTGTACACATGTGTGTATGCATGTGTGTATGGGTGTATGTATGTGTGTGTGTGTGTGTGTGTGTATGTATGATGACTATAGATTGCCCTGGATGTTTAAGGCAACTGGGGCTAAGTGACTTGCCCAGGGTCACATAGCTAGTAAATGTCTAAGGTGAAATTTGAACTCAGCTTCTCCCCAATTCAAGGGCCAGTGATCTATCCACTGTGCCACCTGGCTGCCCCTTGAACATGAGTTAAAATGAATTCCAAGGACAACACTCAAAGAAGTAATTGAAAGATTAAGACCATACAAAAACTGATATATTCCATTTTATTATAGTTTGACTTCACAATGTTCTTCAAAATTCATCCCAATTATTTCCCTGAAAACATTACTTCCCTGTGTTGGGAAGAAATTATATGGAAGTACAAATTAAGCAAAATTTTTTTATCATTATAATTTAGCCAAGGGCTAAAATATAATGGCCAAATCTAGGGAACTGATTATTTTTGAGATGTTAATATTATTTGGTTAATAAAGTCTTTATTTGAATTAAGTACTGTGACAAACAGAATGATAATCAATTTCCCAATCTGAAAACAGAATTCAAGAAACCATTCAAATTTACTGTAGCAAATACATTTATGTTTTATTTGGACATTGGCTTTGAGACAGATGAACCATTAATTGACAACAGATGTATATCAATCCTGACATGGCAATATCTTCAGCCTGAATTTTGAAAAGCCTGTGAGAAACAAATGCCCTCAAGGAGGCATAAGCTAAAGGTCCTCATTACTGGAAACCAGTCCTAGATTTAATTAGTTTATTTTGGTGTGAAGAGGAAGCCTGGAACGCTGGCAAACCATACAAGGAATGAGGTCAAACAAAGGCATGTGCAAAACCACTGACACAATTAGCATTCCAGGAACAAAGAGTATATCTTTGGAACTCTAAATAATCTGAGGATCTACAGTTGTAAGGAACCTTGGTGATCACCTGGTTCAAGTTCTTGATTTTACAGATGACTGGAAGGACTTAAATCCAGATCCCAACTATAGGAAAATGAAGATGACAGTAAAAATAAATATAGTCAAATGAGGATGATACACTTTTACATGGCCCCTTCTCACCTCTGAAATAACTAGTAAAGAAACTCCTGTTCTATAGGGAAAAAAAAAAAGATCTCAGGGTATTAAATCAAATAAACCCAAGGTTTGGAATCCAAGGAACTGCAACCAAAAGGAGACTGAAACACAGAAGGGAATAAGAGCATATGAAATACATGTTTAACTATTCTACCTCCATATATTAATATATTTGTGTGTTGAAAAATAATGGAATAAGGGCAGCTAGGTGGTGCAGTGGATAGAGCACTGGCCCTGGAGTCAGGAGTACCTGAGTTCAAATCCAGCCTCAGACACTTAACACTTACTAGCTGTGTGACCCTGGGCAAGTCACTTAACCCAATTGCCTCACTAAAAAAAAAAAAAAAGAAAAAGAAAAAGAAAAAGAAAAGAAAAATAATGGAATAATTCTGTGCACTAAAATGCAAAACATGGTCTGTATCAAATGATAAGGATACACAAGTAACTAGAATATTTTAACAGAAAGCAAAAAGTTTTACCTTTAGCTTAAGAATATTAAAACTGTAATCTTATTTACTTCAATTGACTGAATAATAGTTAACTATTTATGAAAAACAAAATAAAGGCATTCTAGTTTAGTATATAGAGTACTGGAATACCTTTCTCTTGTACAGTGTGTAGACTCTGTAATATCTGGGATTTAAGACCTGTGAAAATGATGAGCTGTGTGACCTTGAGTCGGTTACTAAATCTGTATGTGTCTTAGATAATTCTGTAGGATATGGGCATTAAGTCATAGTCTTGTTTTGTTCTGTTTTGGTAGAAGGAGCTCCCTATTCTTATGACATCACAGATTTTTCCTACCTAAAAAAGTAGCGGGAAAGGTAATAATGGAATACAAAACAAAATAGGCAACTATAATAGAAAGGGAATGCTAACTGCCTTAACTGTGGGGAATTCCAGTGTTATTAAAAACAAAAAACAAAAGATGGAAATAAAAATTCATTATAAAAGATGGAATTTATTTTTTTAAAGAAAAAATCTGTTTAGCATCCTGACAATAATGGTTTAATTGCACAGGTACTGATTTACATAATCTTCCAAAGTAATGTTATACCATGAAGATGGGGGTCATGGTCACTGCTCATATTATATCATGAAATAGACGTGACATAGGCCCTATCAGATTAAGTCAGTGTTCTGCAAGTATTTGGTCCAAAAAGTACTAGACTTTTTTTTTTAAGTGCTTCTGGAGCAGATCATCTTAGCCTTTCTTCTTCCTTCTTCCCTCTTCCTACCTTCCTCCTCCTCCTCCTCTTTCTTTCATTCTTTTTTTATTTTTTGACATAGATATCTTTCAGAATCTGGTAAAATCTAATAATCCCTTTACAAAATAATGTTTTGTTACCTACATTCATAATTAAATGAAATGCCCAATTTCAGTTAGAAGTTAGTGAAAATCAAGATTTATATTTTCATTCAAGTTCAGGCAGCTTGAAATTTATCCGTGTCTTATTCTGCACTTCTAGTCTATTTCCTATCTTCCAAGAGGTGGTAAGCATAATTCATCATTTGAGTTTGGAATCATGTTTGGTTATTTTTCTGATCAGAAGTCTTTCATATTTGTGTTCTTTTACAATGTTGTCACTGTACATTGTTCTACTGATTCCATTCACTTTACTCTGTATCACTTCATAAAAAGTATTCCCAAGGTTCTCTGACTTTATCTCTTTCATTAAATTTTTTTTTTTTTAGTGAGGCAATTGGGGTTAAGTGACTTGCCCAGGGTCACACAGCTAGTAAGTGTTAAGTGTCTGAGGCCAGATTTGAACTCAGGTACTCCTGACTCCAGGGCCAGTGCTCTATCCACTGAGCCATCTAGCTGCCCCACCTCTTTCATTAATTTTTATGGTACACTATATCATCTTATGTCATTGCTTCAGCCATGCTTCAAATATTGGATGCCTATTATATTTGTTAAAAAATAAGCCTTATATTTTTATCGTGTGTAAGTAATGTCCTCCTGTCTTTCATCTCTTTTGGGTAAAAGCCTAGCATGATCTTGCTGGGTCAAGCAGTATTGCACAGCTAAGTAACTTTGGGGCTGGAGTTCAAACATAGAATAGTTAGACTAGTTCAATACTGCATGAGTGTGACTGTCCTTTTATATCTACTCCCAACAACTATCTTTTACCTTTGCTAATTTAATGGTTATGAAGTTGAACCTTAGAGTGACTTTGATTTTGATTTCTCTATTAGTGCTCTGAAGCATTAAATACTTGCCTTGCCTTTTAAACATTCTTCCTTCCTTTTTTCCTTATTCTCCTCCCTCCCTCTCCCTGTCCTTAGTATAAGGTGAATTGAATTGATTGGATTTGAGAAATTTCACAGCATCTTCAATGATCCCAAGATCCTCATTAGAGCCAAAGGCCATCTTTTGAACAGGAGTATTCTCTTAATGCTATATGTTTATGCATTATGCAACATCACAACTTCAGTAGAATCACAATGACAGGTGCAGCTAGGTGGTGCAGTGGATAAAGCACCAGCCCTGGATTCAGGAGGAACTGAGTTCAAATCCGGATTCAGACACTTGACATTTACTAGCTGTGTGACCCTGAGCAAGTCACTTAACCTTCATTGCTCCACCCCAAAAAAAAAAAAAGACAGAGAAAAGAATCACAATGGCAGCAACTGAAGAGAAATGGAAAGTGATAGAAACAGGAAGCAGTATGCCACTAATAATATTTTTATGATAAAACTGGTGTAAAAAATTGGTAAATATAATTATGAACAGAAAATTAGTTGAACTCAAAGCCCAGGAGATAGCAAGGGGAAAGTCTAAATGTTGCCTGATACACACAAAATATTAAACCAAAAACAAATAAACAACAACAATAACACCAACACCAAAAACAAAAAAGAAAAAACAAAGAAAAAACAACAAAAAACGAGGGTAGTCCCATATGTTCACTGGATAGATTTTCCATAGTGAATTTATGGAAAAGTACAGACATGTACCTTTCCATATGGAAAGAACAATATGACAAGTGTGCTTGTGGGTTTTGATCTCTACCAGTAGAATTACATGAATGAGATCACTGATGAATTTTTTTTTTGCAGGGCAATGGGGGTTAAGTGACTTGCCCAGGGTCACACAGCTAGTAAGTATCAAATGTCTGAGGCCAGATTTGAACTCAGGTACTCCTAAATCCAGGGCCTGCGCTTTATCCACTGCGCCACCTAGCCACCCTAATCACTGATGTATTGCAATAGTCAATACATTGTTTCATAACTTAAAAAAAAACATTGGTCTTGCAATGGGCCTGGATGATTTTTACATTTTCACTTGATTTTCAAATTTTCACAAGACTTAGTGAAGAACATAATAAAAACACAGAAATGGTGATAAATAGTGACAACAGCAAATTGTGACTTGGTAGTAAATTACTAAATGCACTTAAAAGGAGAAGCAGAAGACTACCTTTAAATCCATATTTAGGGAATGTCAAGCTACTAAGGATTTGATTTAAGAAAGTTTTGGATTGGGATAGTCAAAGCATTCTTCTAGCATTCTCTGTTCTTAAGTTAAATATGATTTCAGTTAAAAGCATTACACTCAGTAAAATCTGCCTATTGTCTAGTAGGGCTGCTAAGGAACATCTGATATAGATATTTATCAGATAACAGCTAATGAATTTTTAAAAATAGTTTTCAACCAAAAGAGCATATAAAGTATGCTGCATATTTTGCTGAAAAGAAAAGCATTGCTGACCCTTAATCTTAAATTCTTGATTCTAGTTCCAACATTAGGATTTTGTATAGATTAATGTACATTGACACACAGTGCAATTGGCAAGACTGGAGAATGAGTTATTTTGTGGTATTTCACATGTGCATGTATATACATGTGAAATACATATATACATATATAAATATATAAATACATATATGTGTGTGTATATATATATTATATATATATAAACAGATTTTCAAATCTGGCCTTAGACACTTAATATCTAGGTGACTCTGGGAAAATCACAACCTTTCCCTACCTCAATAACCTCATCTGTTAAATGGAAATAATAACAGCATAGACCTCTTGGTTGTTGTGAAGTGCCGGGCAAAATTTTAAGAGTTACTAGTTATCATTGTTGTTGTTTTATCATTTTAGAGAAGCCCCCAGTAAGAAAAGTCCCTCTAATGGCTGAACAAGTTGTGGCATATGAATGTAATGGAATATTATTGTTCAGTAAGAAATGATGAGCAGGCAGATTTCAGAAAAACCTGGAAAGACGACTTAAGTGGACTGATGCTGAGTGAAGTGAGCAGAACCAGGAGAACATTCTACATAGTAACAACAGCACTGTGTGATGATCATATATGATAGATTTGGCTCTTCTCAGCAGTGCAATGATCCAAGACAATTCCAAAGAACTCACAATAGAAAATTTTCTTCACATCCAGAATAAAGAACTGTATATTCTTAATGCAGATTGAACTATAATGTTTCTACTTTTGGGCCATTTCTTCTGAGATTTTTCCCTTGTGTTCTGATTCTTCTTTTACAATATGACTATTGCAGTAGTATGTTTAATGTGATTTTGTGTGTGTGTGTGTGTGTGTGTGTGTGTGTGTGTGTGTATATATATATATATATATATATATATATATATATATATATATATATATATATATCAGATTGCTGTCTGTGTTGGGGAGGGGGGAGGGAAGGGAGGGAGGGAGAAAAATTTGTGAAAACAAATATTGAAAACTATCTTTACATGTAACTGGAAAATAATAAAATATTTTTATGATAAAAAAGAAAAGTGCCTCTAGCAATGGCAAATGACATCTTTTGCACACCTTTCTTTTACACAACTGCCTAGAATATTGAGATGACAAGACATTGCCAGTCACACAGCTAGTATATATGGAGATTTTCCAGATGGACCTATCTTATGAAAAAAATCTTTGTTTTAAGTTAGTTTTTGAAGTACTTCCTTTCAAAATGTACATTTTTCTCCTCACTTTCTGGCTTTATTAATATGTGATCCTTGATATTACTTCTGAGTTTTGAGGTTTGGGTGTGTGTGTGTGTGTGTGTGTGTGTGTGTGTGTGTGTGTGTGTGTGTGAGAATTTTCTCTGTTGATTTTAAACAGTGACATCTACTAACACTGTTCTTACTTCCAAGAGCTTCCCCCACTTTCCCTCTAAGATTCCATGGACTGGGATAAAAATCTAGGCACTTTTAAGAATGATATGCTAAATTGAGGCAACAAATGTATTTGCCCTAGGAAGAAGGGGTATGCCTTGAATGGCAATGATTTATTTCAGCCATGTGTGGGGTTCAAAGGTCATTGACATTTCCAGATGTGTTCTTCAGAAACCCAATCCCCTGAAGACATTCAGAGATAAGAGCAAAGATATGTTAGAATCTAAATTCCTGCATCTGGGAATGTATGCACATTCTACAGAAGAATAAACCCATCTTAGTAGAGAAAGCAAAGGCAAATATAATTAGAGAAAACTAGAGTGGGGAAAAAATTAGTTACTTAACTGGAAAGAGATTCTTCTTTTTTTTTCTCCTATGGCTAATAGGGAAAATGAATTCTATTCACAGATATGGGATTTGGTGATATCTCATTCCATGTCCTGAGTGATGATAGAGAGATCTTAGAACTTTGTATGGATAACTATGTAAGAGAAAATACATTTTATGTACACATGGTAGTGAACATATGCAATAAGCAGAATCCAGGACTACTTCCTAATGAATCTTGTTCTTTTTGGTTACCATTTGTTACTTGACTTACAACTTTCTGGCTTCATATCCAGGACATGTTACTGAACTATTCCCTTTGCTAATGCTGGACAATCCCACTGCAGATGTTTTCCAACAGTGCAGTTATGTAGGGCTGATTGCAATTCTTTTTCTCCTCAGTTGGAAAAATCAAACCATCTGTTTGCAAAGGCACAGTTACACTCTATGTGTATGAATCCATAGGATACTGAAAAGTCAGCACTCAATTAGAATGAGTTTGATGCTTCAGCTGGTGATTTGTTTCTTTGGTTTTTTTTTTATTTTTTCAAGGCAATGAGGGTTAAGTGACTTGCCCAGGGTCACACAACTAGTTAAGTGTCATGTGTCTGAAGCTGGATTTGAACTCCGGTACTCCTGAATCCAAGGCCAGTGCTTTATCTACTATGCCACCTAGCTGCCCCCTCAGCTGGTGATTTAGGTCACTCATTGTTGCTATTGTAGACTAAAATTAAGCTGACCAAAGGAAATGTAGGTGCAGGCAAGTCAAGGGATTCTACAGTCTGGTTAAGTCAACCAAAGGATTTTAGAATCAAGCTTAGGCAGCCAATGGATTCCACATTCTGAAGACAATGAAAGGATGTTTTATAAATACGCTGGTCATCTGGGCCTGTGACTTTTTATGTCTATTCAATTAAAATAATAATTATCAACTAAAATAACTACTATCATGTTCACGTTCATGCTCAAATGCTAAAAAAATATTACAAAAGAAGAAAATATAGTACCAGAATATATTCCCCAATATATCAAATTTGAACTTTAAATGCAATCCTTTTTATCAATGTCCTAACATTTTTTGGGGGTGGGGTAATGAGGGTTAAGTGACTTGCCCAAGATCACACAATAGAAGTGTCAAGTGTCTGAGGCTGCATTTGAACTCAGGTCCTCCGGAATCCAGGGCTGGTGCTTTATTTACTGCGCCACCTAGCTGCCCCCCTAACATTTCTAATATGACTTTAAGCAAACCATTTTTAGCACACTACGCTAATTTACTTGATTATATTCACACATTAAGAGAACTCTGTGGATTTATGACCTTGTGTTTTTTAATGAGAGTTTTTTGTTACTTATTTAATGTATAAATGCATTTTTCCCTATCACAACCTTGAATCCAGCTGAAATACTATCTGTATAGGTTTGAGCAAAGCCATAACTGTAAATTGTTTCTCATGAGGCAAACATGTTTGAAGGGAAGGAGGAGGATTCTAAGGAGACAGTCTACCATGAGTGCATGTGTGCCAGACAAAAGAAAGACCTATTCCTCAGAGTATAGCCTGTGGCTCTAAAGCATGGGTGATGATAGCTGAGATACAAACTTCTGAGAAGATCCAGGGTGGGAACAAAAGAGGGAAGGGCACAAAAAGAAAGTTCCCAGAGAAAGACATCTTGGTAATAGCTTTGTAGAGGTCATGGCACAGGGTAGGTATGGAAGCACGGGATTAGTAGGCCAAAGGACTTCAACTTGTAGCCATTTCTAATTCTTCCTAAATTGGTACATTAGGACAAACCATGTTCAGTTAAGGTTCTAGCACTGTTAAAACTGTCAAATGTTCACTGGGATTAGGCCATTGCTGTTATGAGCTAAGGAAGTCCTAAAATAGGGAACTTGGTAAGAGTATACCCAATAGGGTTTTAGATAGGAAGATGAATATATTTGGGAAAGATTCTTTTTATAGCATCAGGAATAAACTGGGAAGGAGACCATGGCCTTCTGAGCCCCTTGGTACATTATCACAGTATCTCCACAGCAGGATCCTAGGATATCATTCTGTGACTGTCAATAGAAGTACTGATAATAGCTATAAGGACTGACTGAAACATGTGCCTTAGGGAAAACAATCAAAACAAGAATGTAGGGCAGCTAGATGGCGCAGTGGATAAAGCACCGGCGCAGTGGATAAAGCACCGGCCCTGGATTCAGGAGTACCTGAGTTCAAATCTGGCCTCAGACACTTAGCACTTACTAGCTGTGTGACCCTGGGCAAGTCACTTAACCCCAACTGCCTCACCAAAAACATTTAAAAAAAAATTTAAAAAAACAAACAAACAAAAAAACAAGAATGTGATGTAGTGATCAAGGACAAGAGATAAATTTAAGTCCTAGAGCCACTGAAATCCTAGATCAAGGAAAGGAAGTAATGTCTTGGCTAGAATAAAGGCTAGGAGAGGGATGTCCAGAATATGGATGAATAGAGGTCTTTTTCATTCACAGAGTAAGGCCAGAATTACAAGGGGAACCTAGTGATCTAGACCAAAGGATAAGGGAGGAAACTATTAGAAATATACAGGGGAGCGGCTAGGTGGCGCAGTGGGTAAAGCACTGACCCTGGATTCAGGAGTTCCTGAGTTCAAATCCAGCCTTAGACAGTTGAAACTTAGTGGCTGTGTGACCCTGGGCAAGTCACTTAACCCCCATTGCACTGCAAAAAAAAAATAAAAGAATAAAGAACTATACAGGCTAGGGTCAGCTAGGTGGTGCAGTAGATAAAGCACTGGCCCTGATTCAGAAGGAGCTGAGTTCAGGTCCAGCCTCAGACACTTGACACTTACTAGCTGTGTGACCCTGGGCAAGTCACTTAACCTTCATTGCCCCGCAAAAAAAAAAAAAAAAAAGAACTATACAGGCTAGAAATTCCTAAAAGTACTGTCTTAGAGGACAGGAAGGATGATGTGGGATACAGGTGGAGAAGAGAATGAAGTACTGTCTAAACCTGGGGCCCTAGGAGCTAGAGCAGGATTTAAGAAAGCACTCAATTACCTAACTTAATTAAACTCCAGGCTATTATTACCTTACCTAAAAACTGGGATCCCCAGTCAGCATGCAAGGGGCAGGGGGAAATTAGGTTGAATTAGAAGAAAAGATTTAAGTTAACAGATGATACATGCAAACATACATCACTAGACATAGCAGAGTGGGTAGAGTATTTATTACTCTTTCGGTCAGGAAGTGTCGGTATCCTGCTTCCGGCCCATACTAGCTATGTGATGCCAGGCAAATCAGCTTCAGTATTTTCATGGGTAAAATGGGGATGATGGCAAATTCTTTTGCTATAAGAAATGACAAGCAGGATGATTTCAGAAAGGCCTGGAAAGACTTGTATGAACTGATGTATAGTGAAGTGAACAGAACCAAGAGAATGCTGGGCACAGAGACAGCAATATTGTTCAGTGAAGAACTGTGAATGACAACCGTTCTCAGCAATACAATGATTGAAGATAATCCCAAAGGACTAATGAAGCATACTAGCCACCTCCAAAGAAAGAATTAATATTGATTGAACACAGACTGAAGCATGCTGTTTTTCGCTTTCTTTCAGTTTTTCTTTTATTCAAATTTTCTTGTACAAAATGACTAATATGGTAATGTTTTACATAATTGCACATGTATAACCCATATCTGATTGCTTACTGCCTCAGGGAGGGGGGAGGAATAAAATTTGGAACTCAACACTATAAATAAAAATGTTTATTATTTTAAAAAAGAAGAAATAACAGAGGAGACAAGCCCCCTCAAAATGCTGGAGTGGTTTGCCAGCCATCTCCAGCTCATTTTACAGATGAAGTTACTGAGGCAAAGATGGTTAAGTGATTTGCCCAGGATCACTGGTTAGAATCTGAGGCCAGATTTGAACTCAAGAAGATGAGTCTTCCTGATTACAAGCCTGGCACTTTATTCACTGTGCCAACTAGGTGCCCTAATTCTAGGTTTCATGCTACTTATTCCTCTTAAAATGTATAATTTAATTCATGGGAACAAGAACAACTTTAAACAGATAGTTATACTACATATACAAATGACTATATTCAATATTTCCTATCTTTCTTTGCAGAGGTTTATTTTGATTGCAAAATAATTTTAATTGAATAGAGAAGCAGTGTATTGGTATATTGTATAGGTAAGACCTAGGTTCACATCCTTTCTTTGATACTTACTAGATGTGTGACTATACTTAAGTCTCTCCCTCCCCCCCCATCCACTTTATTTATTCACCAATTTATTTAGTCACTTATTTATTTAATTATTTTTGGAGGTAATCAGGGCTAAGTTACTTGTCCAGAATCACACAGCTAGTAAGTATCTGAGCTTGGATTTGAATATACCTGAATATTTTAAATTACTGTAGCCCAAGGGAAGTCTCTAAGATCATAAATCAAAGAGAAATTGATGCATACTTTAACAGTAGATTAGACTTCCATAGACTTTAAGTACCAGGAATTCCAATAGTAACAAAATTCCAGGCTAGATTTCTCATTTGTTCTCTGCCTCGTCCCCTAAATTGTTAAAAAATTGCAGAAAACTGCCACCTCAGTGATACTGTGATATTTCAGTTTCTAGGGACCTCCCTGGAAAGAAATCCTCTTTACCAATAGAGATTCACAACTTTTTCCCCACTTTATTATGTTGCTTGGAATCCTAAAAGGCTTATTCATAGTTGCCACAAAGACAGTTTATGTTAAAACTGGGACATGAACCTAGTCTTCCTGACTCGAAGTCCAACTCTTTATTTACTAAAACAAACCAAATCTCTACATAATAAATACCATTTATTTTTTTTTGTAACTTTAACCTATGTCTTTATGGATTGCATTTCCCACCACCCCCGCTTTCTTCCCATCAGTAATATGAAACAGACAAAAATAAATGTATGATGCATTATTATGTGTTACTTCCAAGATCAATACCAAGAATCCTAATGGATTTTATTCAAATAGATAAATGAAAAACAGAACAAAAGAAAACAAAGAATGACAGCACACTCAAGATAATGTATATGACATGGCAGGGAGACAACTAAGAGGCCCAGTTTAGATGTAGGTCACTTTTCTTTTGATTTCACTTGGTTAAAGGAAGCCTACAAATAAAGTCTCCTCCTCTCAGTTCAATTCCTACCCTCTGGGTTCCACCAATATAAGTCATGCTTCTGCTAAATATATTTTGGTTTCAAGGACTCTGACATTAACACCATTTCCTGGAGATGTTGCCCAAATTTTTTTTTTAACTGGACTTTGCCCAATTCTGCTTTGTGATATCCTTTAAAATTCCAACTCCGGTAACATTATGGTCCTCTCCAAGACACTGATGACATGCTACCTGCCTTTAAGGGTCTGTCTTGTTTTCTAGCAGCTCTGTTGGAAGCAAAATTGTTTATTATTGTTTACTAACAGGAATACAAACCTCTCTTAAAAAACCCACATGATGCACAGAAAAAATCAGGATGTAAAGCAAGTGATTCTTTTCATAATTTGCTGATATTTTGCATTCACTCTCGAAATTCACCAGTTCCATAAACTGGTGATTTTCGTTTTGTCTATACATTCAACACTTTAAGCCTGACAAAAGAAGCAATAATTAAGACGCAAATAGTAACATTCAAAATGCATTTATCAGATGAATGAAAATATCACAGGAGGGGCTGGAGTTCTGGGTCTAGACAACACATTTTAAGCTGAGTTTCTTTGTAACAAGAAAACATAAGAGTAGTAATCATCAGGACTTTAAATTTCCATTAAAATATTAAATGCCCATCGAGGTGTACTTGTGGATTTACATAAAAATAATTTAAAGTAATGTAAGTGGATTGTGACCATGAGGAATTTCAAATTAACAAGCAAATTGACTACTTGTTACCTCTTTGGCTTTGGGCAAATCACTCAGGCTCTCTGGGTGTCAGTTTCTTCATCTGTAAAAGGAAGCAACTAAACTAGATTACCTCTGAGGTCCTTTCTGGTTCTAGATCTATGACACCATCACTCAGAAAGAACTCTAACACTGTCTTGCTTTGGAAAGAGGATGAACATTATACTCCAGGTCTAATTTTATCAAATATCATATTGCCAAAGAGGGGGCTCATAAGAAAACAAAAAAAGACACTTCTGAAACAGGGACAGGGAGAGAGGAGAAGGGAATAAGTGTGTGTGTGTATGTGTGTGTGTGTGTGTGTGTGTGTATGTGAGAGAGAGAGAGAGAGAGAGAGAGAGAGAGAGAGAGAGAGAGAGAGAGAGAGAAAGAGAGAGAGGGAGAGAGAGAGGGAGAGGGAGGGAGGGAAGGAGGAGAGAGAACGAACAGTACAGTGCCAGGGACTTGACCTATATTGCAAATACCACCTCATTTGATCCTCATAACAACCCTGTGATTTAAGTGCTTTTATTAGCCCTATTTTACCGGTGAGTAAAGAAGTAAACAGAGATTAAGGAACCTGACCAATACCACACCACTAGTCAGTATTGAAAGCCACATTTTCTAGGCACTGGAGATGCTGGGGATCCAACTGTAAAATGTCTGGAACAGAACTTTTTGTAAGAGCTATGAGAGGTTTAGTAATTTCACCAAAAGAGGGTATCCATTGTCTACAGTACCCAGCTGCTCCCAGAATGGCTCTTAATTGCTTCTTAGTAGAGGGGGCAGAAAGTTGTTGAATGGCCTGGACTCTCTTAGAAGAGACAGAGCGAGTTCCAGCAGCCAAAATAAATCCTAAATATTCTACCTGGGGCAAACACCATTGTACCTTTGTCTTGGAAACCTTGTGTCCTCTCTTGTGCAGCTCCAGCAGTAAGTGACGGCTATCTTCCTGACAAATTTCAGCATTAGGAGAGGCCAAAAGTAAGTCATCTACATATTGTACTAGTGTGGAGCCTTTAAAGGTAATAGAGGCCAGATCCTGCTGTAAAATTTGGGAAAATAATGTAGGACTGTCTACAAATCCCTGTGGGAGTCTAGTCCAGGTCCACTGTCTATTTTTCCAGGTAAAAGCAAATAAATATTGGAAGTCCTCATGTACTGGTATGGAGAAAAAGGCAGAGCAGAGGTCTACCACTGTGAAACATGTAGATTCATAGGGAATGGAAGAAAGTATGGTAGAAGGGGAAGCCACTATAGCATGTCTAGGGATAACATAATTATTAATTGCTCTAAGATCTTGCACAAAACGATAAACAGGTTTACCATCTGGCCCAGGCTTGGGTTTTTTAACTGGCAAAATGGGAGTATTGCATGGAGAGTGATGACATGGAATAATAATACCCTGGCTTTTCAAAGCCTCAATTATAGGTGTGATCCCTTCTATTGCTTCCCTAGACAATGGATAATGTGGAATGGAGGGGGGTGGTCCTCCCTTAACTTTAAAGGTAACAGGTATGGCAGACTTAAGGAGCCCTACCTCATTAGGGGATGAGACCCATAAAGACTCAGGAATGTCAGAGGGGATTTTGGATACCTCCCCTGCTGTTCCTTGAGCTTCTGTAAGTAAAATTGGTAATAAATGAACAGTATCCTCTGGCAATTGTAGGGAGACAGCCCCATCTGGAGCACAAGATATGGTTGCTCTAAGCTTACAAAGGAGATCACGACCTAATAAATTTACAGGGGCATCAGGCATGAGTAAAAATGAATGTTCTACTGTTAAGGGCCCCATAGATATCATGCGAGGATTCAATTTTGCCACTCTCTGGCTCTTTCCTGAGACTCCTACTACATTCAAAAATCCTACAGGTCTACACCCAGCATCTGGTTTGCTTATTAATACTGATTTAGAAGCTCCTGTGTCTAGTAAACAGTCATAATACGTGTCCCCTACTTTGAGGGTCACATGAGGTTCATTACTCTGGGGAGGTGAATGAACTGGCACAAGTGCATTCAAAAAATCCAGATCTGGGAATATGTTGCTTTCATTATCTTTGTTCCATTCCTCCCCTTCCTCTTGTCAATCCTGTGCCCCCCTTTGAGGGAGTCCATGGTTACCCTGATTCTGGTTCTGTCCTTCTGTTCCTCCCTGATAGGGTCTACGGTTATTCTGATACTGTCTCTTTGTATCCCCCTGAAAAGATTTATATCCATTTTGATTCTGCCTGTAATAAGGGTTATAATAACTCCGGTTGTTTCCTTTCTGATAAAAGTTTCCAAAATTATTTCGATTTCCCCCAAAGAATTCCTCAAGGCTCTCGGTCATTGTCCTCTTAAGGTCTTGTTTTCTAGTTCTACATTCCCTCAAGAAGTGTCCTTGTTTTTTGCAGTACTCACAAAATTTAGGGGGTTGATAACAATTTTCAATTTTCCAGTTTCTCTGCCCTGTTGTTTCCTGTACTGGAGCTAAAATGTCCTGTCTGTTCCTTTCTTCTCTCTCATTTCCTTCGTAAATATATGTTGCTATTTCTTTAAGTCTGTCAGGACTCAAACTATTCCACCCAGGACATTGCTTTTTAAAATATTTCCGAATTTCTGGTAATGACTGGTTTACAAAATGAGAGCAGATAATATGGGCATCTCTACTGTCTAATGGGTCTAGTCTAGCATATTGCCTGGCATACTTACACAGCCTGTCATAAAATCTATTAGGCCTCTCATCAGGTCCCTGAACTATATCTATAAATTTTTGCCAGTTATCAGTCTTTCTAATACAGGATTCCATTGCCTTCAGCAATGTTTCCCTTGCATCTTTCAACATATCAAAATGCTCGGGGTTATTGGGGTCCCAGTCAGGGTCTTGAATAGGCCACCCAATATCAACCTTTCCTGTGGCTTCCAGGCTGTTTGCTGCAGCTACTATATCTGCTCTTTCTCCTGGGGACAATATTATTTCCATAAGGTCAGTAACATCATTCCAAGTGGGCTGATATGCTCTAAAAATTGCTCTAAACTGCCTGATAACTGCTGTGGGATCTTCATCAAATTTAGGAGTGCTTTGTCCCCATAAAGCCAAATCCTTGGGTGTAAAAGGTGTGTATTGTCTGAGCTTACGTATAGTACCTTTTTGACCATGGGCAAGGATCTCTTGAAGGGGAAAAATTTTTACTTTCTCTGTCTCTTCTACAGGGGAATCATTTCTTTCTTTCTTTCTTTCTTTGTTTGGCATGGAGGAAGTAGAGGGTGAGGGAATAAGAGTTGGGTCATTTGGAATTTCAGTTTGAATGGCCTTGGATTTAGTTGTACTATTGGGCGTTTCGGTTTGGCAGGCCATGTCTGTCTGCCAGTCTATCGTTTCAGTTTGGGTGGCAGACTCAGATGTAAACTGGGGCCTGGATTTTCCTTGTTTTATATTTTTAGTATGATAATTTTCACTTGCTCTGGCCCAGATTTTCCAATAACGTAAATGTTCAGGTGGACATCTACTTAGGGTTCTTTGCAAATGCCTCAATGTTTGGGGATCAAATGACCCATATTGGGGCCATTCTTCCTGTAATTCCTCATGCCACATAAAACACAGTCTGATAAGCTCTCCTCTGGTCATGGTTGTATTTAGTCTAAGTTTTCCCTCATTCCAATCCATAAGTAGCTTTCCTAATGGGGAATCCCAGGGAATCATCTTTATTCTAACATTATCTAGGGCATGCCAAATTCTCCATACCATACCACAAAGCCCTACAAAACCACAAAGAGTAATAAAAATATATTCAAATTCAAGCTGGCCAACATCTTTGATTAGTGAAGGTAAAGCTAGAAAAGGGGTACTTAGGATGTTTAAAAGATCCATTTGAAATTTAAAATAGCCTATACTCGGTAGTTCTTTCCAATTTAAGGGGACAAGGGAGGGGAAATCTTACCCAATCAGAAGATCAGAAGATGAACGTTCGGTTTTCCTCTTCGTGGTCAGCCAAACTGTGTAATTTAAGATTCTAAATGTGGATTCTAATGTGTTCCCCCAGTTTGGGGGAAACTGACTAAAAATCACTGATAAAACGAGTTTAGGTTTTTAAGGGTTTATTGGAAAATAGAAAGAAAAAGATTGAGAACAGAATTCTAACAGCCTGGCATTCCTATCTTTCCTCAAATTTCCTGTGAAGTCCTCTGCCGCCACCACCATCAAGTCCGGAAGCCAAAAAAGGCCAGCGCTCTCTGCGCAGGCTCCCTTTCCTCCTTCCTGTCTCCTCCCAGACCATAGGAGGCTCCTCCAGTTGATTGGCTGGTAGACTTGATAGACAACACCCATGAGCAAACGTCATTTCCTGACGCCAAGGAAAAGCCACAATGCCTCTGAGGCATTTTCCTCATGGTGGAGCTCTCCACAGCAAGTCTCCAGTAGGTGCCATCATTCCAATCATTACACCAGCACACCATATATCTACAATCATATGGCTAAATCTTACATAGATTTACATAGATAGGTAAATTGTATACTCTTGTTGTTTGTCCTTCATTTGGAAGAGTAACCATGAGATCATGATCATTGGGATGGCATCATGTCACAATGGGTATGTCATGACTTGTGGGTGAATTGAATTTAAGTGAAATTGAATTTAAGCTGCACGAAGTCACCAGCCTCACTCTTCCAGAATCATCAAAGTCCAGTGGTAAGACAAAAGTCAGGATGACTGGCAATGGCCCAGGATGCAGTGATGACTTTGGCATCTTTGATGTCCGACCATCATGTCATACCCAATTGTATAACAATCTTATATAAAATAAGGTAATCTTATATAGGAAGAATAGTGAGTCCATCAGTAATCTCATACCATTTCTTGTTTAAGTATATATCCCTATAGTCTTAAAAATTTACACTGTGTAGTGAAGTGAGCTGAACCAGGAGAATATTGTACTCAGTAACAGCACTATTTTACAATGATCAACTGTGAATAATTTAGCTATTTTCAGCAATACAATGATCCAAGACAATTCTCAAGGACTTATGATAAAAAATGCTATCAACTTTCAGAGAAAGGACTAATGAAGTCTGAATGCAAATTGAAGCACATTTTTAAACTTTATTTTCTTGTTTTTTGTTTTGGTTTGGTTTTTGCTCTATGCTTTCTTTCGCAACATGGCTAATATGGAGATATGTCTTCCATGCCTGCACATGTATAATCTATATCAATTTACTTGCCTCTTCAAGGAGCAGGGAGAAGAGGGAAGAAAGAAGGGAGAGAATCAGGAACTCATGGATTTTTAAAAATGTTAACATTTGTTTTTAAAAATAATTAGAAAAAATAAAAAGTAAAAAAAATAAAAAAGTTACATTGTCAAATTATATGATTATGAATTAATTTTGTTAGTGTTGTTTTGAGATATGGTCTCACTATCTCTTCTAGCAGTGAAATACAATAACCACTCACAGGACAACCTCAGTGCTGATAGGTTCAGAGATTGTAACTAATCCTGTTTCTAACCTGGGTTGATTCACCCCTCCTTAGGCAGGCTGGTAATCCCTCTAGTATGCCCAGAAGGACAGGCATAATCCAGACCTTCAATCAACTTTGGTCCTATTATAGTTTAGAACTCCTGAGCTCAATCAATCCAGTGGCTTCAGCCTCCCCAGTTACAGAGATTTTTGATGTCTGTCATCATGTCTAGCAAGAGTCATGCTGTCAACAGCATAATGAATTGTAGGTATGGGCTTTTTTTGTTCCCTAACAAAACAGATCACAACTCTTTGAAATTTAACATAGAGACACATAGAGATTGAGTGACACAGAGAGACTGAGTACGGGATCACACATACAACAGTTGTCCAAGGAAGGATTGGAGCCTCTAAGCTAAATACCAGGTAGTACATTTGCGTGTATACACATGTATACGGACTTCTTTGTGCTGATGTATTTCTATACATAGATGCACAAATAGATATATGTGTGTATTGTATATGTATACATGTACACACATGTGTGTATATGCATACATATAACAAACACAACATGGGATGGAAATCAGCTCATTTCTTTTTTCTTTCTTTCTTTCTTTCTTTCTTTCTTTCTTTCTTTCTTTCTTTCTTTCTTTTTTTTTTTGGTGAGGCAATTGGGGTTAAGTGACTTGCCCAGGGTCACACAGCTAGTAAATGTCAAGTGTCTGAGGCCAGCTTTGAACTCAGGTCCTCCTGAATCCAGGGCAGGTGCTCTATCCACTATGCCACCTAGCTGCCCTGAAATCAGCTACTTTCAACCTAGGGTCCTCTTTTCAAATGTAGGAATAAACGAGGATTGCTGAAATTGATAAGAATCTGCTCAAATCACAATGACAATCCCTGTCTACCTACTCCTGGACCCCCAAAGAAAGGAAAAACCCAGAACTTTATCTCCCAGGACAACCTAAAACAAAACAAAACAAAACAAAACAAAACAAAACAAAAAGAGAGATGACTATTTTTAACTCAGTCAAATTTCAGTTAAATTCAGTTAAAAATTCAATAAACCTTTGTGGTAAGGCAAAGACCTAGGCTCTGGGGATTCCATGTCCATAAGCAGGCAATGCAACTGACTCTTTTTAATCACCACTTTACTCTTCTGGACAGTCACTTTCATTGCTATCAAAGTCCAGAGACAAGACAAAAGTCAAGACAATTGGTGATGGTCTGGGATGCAGAGGATGACCTTGATTGGGTTCAAGAAGACATGGATTTCGGGGGTGGCTAGGTGGCGCAGTGGATAGAGCACCGGCCCTGGAATCAGGAGTACCTGAGTTCAAATCCGGCCTCAGACACTTATACTTACTAGCTGTGTGACCCTGGGCAAGTCACTTAACCCCAATTGCCTCACTAAAAAAACAAAAACAAAAAACAAAACAAGAAGACATGGATTTCACACAAGAATGAAGATATTACCTGGTGATGATAGTGACCTTCTTTGAAAATAAGGGATGGATAATTTGTTGCTGCTTGAGTACCCATCTACTTATTCAATATTCAATTACAAATAGCTCATATACTCTAAAAAATTCATGAGTTTATTGTTTAGAATGTGGAATACATCCTTCCTCCCAAAAAGTAGCATTTAGGATACTGGGTTACTATATATAAAATTCTATTTTATCTTCATATAATTGCTGGGATGGTGGGACACTCCATCTTAAGCTTCCAGCACAGATGCTAAGAATATGAAATCAAGACAAATAGGAGAACCAAGACAAATGCTGGAAGAGAAGAGATAATCCAGGAGGAGAGGGCAAGAAATCAATGAATCTAACATCTACCTAGACACCTCAAGTAAAGAGAAATTAAAGGATCACACACAGCTGAGGTTGGATTTAAACCCAATTTCCTTCCTCAGGTACATTCCACTTTACCACACAATGTCTATCTTGTTTTCATTTAGTAAAACCATCTCACTTAATTTTTATTGCTGTAATTGTTTACCAGAGGGGAAAGGAAATCCCTTCTGTAACCAAACCACAGAGAATGAAATAAAAAAACTTAATCCCTGGAATTGTACCTGAGGGAAGGACATCTGATAGAGGAGGTTCTTTCTCAGAGAGAAGCAATTCCCTATTAATGTACATTCAATGGCAAATAATGAGGAATGAGGGAATTCTACAAGAAGGGATGACTACTTCCGCACAGAAGATAATTTCCCTTATCCCAGTTGTATGTTCCTGGATTCCCAGTTCAGAATGTGCTTCCCATACAAATAATGCTCATAAATAGGTATAATAGTTAGATCCCCATGGTACTATGCCAAGGCCTAGGTAACCAAAATTAAGCTGATTACCTCCACCAATCTCCTTTATATTACTTTGTATATATTTAGGTTGTATTTACTTGGGTACTTATTTCCTTAAGGTAGAATGTAAACTCATTGAGGACAAGAATTGCTTTCATTTTGGTCTTCTCTGGATTTGCATTCCCTTACCTGTACAATGGGGATATTCGGTTGATATAGTTGTTTTGTTTTTTGGGTTTTTTTTTTTTTGGTATCATGGACCCCTTTGATACTCTGCTCTATCCTATGGACCTCTTCTTAAAATAGTGCTTTTAAATATATAAAATGGACTACATGGGACTTCAAAGAAAATGGATTATCTTGAAATATATTCATTTACATATTTGTACACATGTGCATTTGTGTGTACATATTAGCTATTATTTATAATTATTATTAACCTATGAGGATATTCCCCTTGGACCACAACCCATTCATGCCTTCTGAACTCATTGGAATCACTGTCCATATCTGTCTATCAATCCTCCATATTTACCTTGTATAAATCAGTCACCAGTAGGCAATGTGGTCGGTTTGTTGGAAGGATGGCCTCAAATCACAAAGACTTGGGTTCAGCTCCTAACTTCAACACAAAGTGGCCATCCTATCCTTGACAAGTTACTGAACTTCTCAGTGACTCCCAGAAAGTCCATCCCTAAGACTATTAGTTGCAGAGAATTTTTCCAATTTTCATTGAAAGCAGGGATTATCACTGGAAGTCTCCTATACCAATTAAATCACAAAGTGAGACAAGAAAGAAATTGATCATAGAAACTGTTCTCCATAGCATTTACTTGTCTAAGGAATGCAATACCAAAATAGGTCTACCTCTCTTCTTATTAAAGGTATTTTCTCCAGTTCATGTTTCTCCTAAACATTGGTCAGAACATGGGGAAACCAATTCTAAACTGACAAAGCAAGATGACTCCATCTACCACAGTTCCCTGCATTGATGCCACAGCTACATTTAGGCTTAATTACCAATAAAGTAAAATGCACATCAATTAAGGTTCATGATCTGTGTGTGAGAGGAGAAGAGAGAGATTTTTAAATATACCAACTATTATTAATTTGCACATAACAAAAGGACTAATAAAGAAAGCCTCTAGGAAAAAATGTAAATCCCAGTAAGATCCTGGCTTTTGCTTCCATAGAAACCCATTTACCCCAGAATTCAAAGCTCTTACTTCATAGATTATTCACATTATGATTATGTATTCTGAAGAGTCCAAAGATTAAGCACAAAGTCAATGCTTGGCAAACAAATCTCTACACCTTCCCTGATGTATTTTTATACTAGTAGCATTTGCTACTATTACTGCCACAAATCTGAAAGGACTGGGGAGGGGTGTAGGTTGGCCAACTACATATTGAGAAATGGGAATTCCCAAGCAGTGGACAAGCCACATCGTCATTTTGTCAAAAGAGCAAAAGAAAGGCTACAGGAATGCTGAAGTGAACTCGCTATATTGGGATTATGAGAGGACAAGAACCAGAGTTACAAGGGATGGGAATACAAGAATGGGCTTCTATCATCCTGTGAATGGACCCAGAATCTCTGCTCAATTTCAGATCACCACTCTTAGAATCCCATTGCTGTGATTCCTCTCTCTGAGGGCCTGCCTCCCCTTGCAACCTACTCAGAGGCATACAACAAATACCTAACAGGAGGGGCCCAGACCACATATATATACACACACAAACACATATGTACAGCTGAACTAAGGGTCACATGATAATATGACCTACTTCTTGTCTTCCCAAAAAGTTTTTTGTTAAATATGAAAAAAATTCCAAGTTTCAGCTCTGCTCCAAAATTCTACATGGCACAACCTTCTCATTCTTACACACATTTTAATTGCTTTCATAAAAAAAAAAAATCTAGGCATCAAAGTTCAAGAACTTCCCCCCTTTTCAATTCACGATAAGCAATTCAGTGAAGACAACTGCTCAAATCAGAGCTCATGAGAATTTACAATCCTAGGCTACCCTGAGGAGAAGAATACAAGCAAACATATCTTCATGCAGTCATCACACATACATAAAATTATCAAGGAAGTAACATGCCTATGAGAAATCATACCATACATGAATAACGAAATACTGACTCAGACTGAGGATTACATTAAATTTTATAAATACTAAACTCCAACTGAGGATTACATGAAATTTTATAAATACTAAACTGCATTTTCCTAAAAACCTGTAAGTTAAAATATTTGACTAAAAATGGAAATGCAATTTTTTTTAAAAAGTGTGTGGTTTTAGTAAATTTCTATCCCTCACCTGCTCCATTTTAAACTTTTAAGTTTCATTATTCTTCTGCTTAAAAAAAAGGGCAGTTTCATCAAAATAATGGAAAGATATTCTGAGCATTCAATCACAGAGAACTGAAGCACAGTCTTCTTTTTGCTAACCTACCTTGGCTGATTACAAAAGATAACTTCTGTGTAAGGTTTGAAAAGGAAAAATTTCAAAGACCATGGTTTCTCCCCACATTCTTGATGCAGAATTTCTGTAGGGCTTTTTAGCTCAACCTTCTGAACAAAAAAACTTGTCATTTTAAACTTAGTGAAATACTGTTTCTAAGATAACTTTTAGATTAAATATATCTACTTGGTCTATGCCACTATAACAGTATCATCTTTCTTGTTACAGCTTTCAAATTCGAGTTTTACTAATGGCAATCCCACCAAAGAGAACAACAAATAAAAGGAGATATACACACACACACACACACACACACACACGTCTGTATGTATGTATACATATATTTCTTTGTTTTTGTCAGATGCAAAGCAGTGGACTTATCCAAGCATATAGTTTCACACAAGGAACCCCCTCCCCTCTACCTTATCCCACTCCCCCAGTATGTGAGCACAACAAGACGACTGTCTGATTCTAGACATAGGTGAGTTTCTTAGGATCAAACACCAATTTATATATAAACAAAACCGAGCAGAAGAACAAACAGCTTCTTGCCAACTTGAGTCATATATGAAATCCTTGATATGTGGCATGAATGTGTTCCAAGAAAAAATTGGGGAGTCAGATAAAAAATGTTATATACAATAGAACATCACTCTCTCCTCCTCCCCCAACAACAACAAAAAAACCCCTAACCCTGCCCCCCCCCCAAATGACACATAAGTCATAGTGACAAGGCTGCACAATGACTGAGCATAAAGAAACTTGAACTTGAGATAAGGGTAGAATCCCTAATGCGTAAGACAGTGCCCAAGATCCAAAATAGAGGATATTGCAAACAGTTCATATCTCAGGGCATGAAACAAGAAGTGGTCCTTCAGTGGAAAGGCAGCCCCAGGGCACCTGCCTTTCTGAATCATTGCCATGCTCTGCCCATCACCACAGGGACTGAGGAGAATATACACTCCAACAGCACAGCCTTCCACTATCAGCAGACATCAGTGTAAAGCTAGCAAGCAGAGCAGGATTAAAAATAGTGGTATAAAAAGGGAAAGTGTGGGGGGGTAGCCATGGGGGTGGAGGGGCACAGAATAATTATATCCAGGGCTCACAGTTTGTGAAGCTCAGTGAGAACAACAAAGGAGGCATGTGCTTTTCCAGTCTTTATTTCACAACTTGAAATTCTCTCGTTAGCTCGGTGGCTGCAAGTTATTGTGTCTAGACTTTCATATTTCACTTCTTGTTGACAGCTACTAAATTAACCTAAATCAAGGTAGGGAAATTTTTATTGCCCCCACAATGGACTAGGAACAGAAGAAGAAGCTTTTTTGTTTGTTTTTAATAATGATGCATCTAAATTATGATGAAATTCTTAGTTTTGAAAGATCTAATTTGGGGAAGAAATAAAGGGGGAGGTTCATTGAGCTTTGATATAGGTTTGCCTCTTCAGCAGACTCAGTTCACGCAAATACTTTTGAAATACACACAGTGGATAACGGCTTTGCATTTCAGACTCACATAAATCAACCATCCTCTGATAACATAGCAAAACCTTTGGCTCCGTGAGCATCTATCTACCTTGCTGGAAAAAATGAAAATCTTAATAAGCACAGTATTAATATCTACTCCGTTAGCCACTGATCATAAGTAATATAAAATATCAGGAAAGATGCAAGGCTTTAGAAGGGATGATCAGGGTATTCTCCAAATCTAACAACAGTTTACAAAGTTTTGCCCATTTTTTTTCATACTAAACACTTTCATATTTGTAAGAAAGTGCCTAATACTCAGCAGGGGCAACACCATGTCTATGACTGACATTACAAAACAAGTGATATCTAATAAGCTTTTAAGGAAAATGATCTTGCAAATTTTTTTTTTAAAAAAAAGCAATCCTGGTTTGATTCAGTTAAAGTGCTTATGTCATTTCAGTACTCATTCAGTGAGAAACAGAATGCTATTCTGTAGAACCAAATGAACTGTCCTGAACACGAACAATTTCAAATCACCTTTTCTGTAACTTCATGTAGTTTCCCATCCTTTTTTTTTTTGCTTCCCTTTATTAAAAGTTTTTTTTTTACTTCATCTGAACTTCTTAAAGCAACTGAAACTAATAAAGCACACTTACTTGAAAAGTATAAAACCGGGTCCCGTTAGGAGGATGCACTTTAGGGGAGCCAGGAACGGTGTTCATATCCGAGAAAATCATTTCTGATCCTAGAGACAGTACAATCCACAAGGAGCTCCAGATGCAGAGCAGAGCAGTAAGCATACAGATAAATCCTCTCATGCATTTAGGGATGCTACAGTGTAAAATGAAATCTGCCCCATCCTTCCAGATATTCACAGCGAGAGCATTTTGAATCCCTCACTCCTACGTTTCAGAGCTCATCTGGAAGGTCACCAGGCAGCGACTTTTAGTTCAACTAGTTCTTTGGAACATGCATGGGGGGAAAAAAAAAGCAGACCCACCACATACACAGACATAAAATGAGAAGCATGGAAGGAAAGAAAGCTAGAACCAACGATAAATGGAGCTTTTCAGAATCTGGCAATGCTTTGGACCTGCCCATCTGTTCTCAGTGATAATCACCTCCCTCCACCACAGTCTAGCAGAGTGATTATGCTAAACATCCTGGTTAACCAATAACATACAGTTTCATTTCAGACAAGCATGCATAGTGTAATACAGAGGACCTCTTCTGACTAGCCTGAAGCATGCTTCCTAGTATATTTAAAGCAGTGTATAACAACAAATGATTTGTAACCATTATATTCCTGGACACGCCTTGTTCTTTCTTCCATTGTTTCCTGTTCATTAATGATAAGACTTTTGTATTCTTTCTCCCAATAAAGCTTTTAAAAAACAAATGTTTTTAAATTCATTATTTATAGTACAAATTAAATCAAGGTAGATTAGTGTGTAGAAAATAGTAAGGAACAGCAATTAATATAAAGTATTTAGGATGTTTTTCAAACAAGGCCCGCGCCCGCACACACACAGAGTTCTGGCTTTCTGGACTCCAAGTGTCACCAAGTTTTTATAAGCTAAGATTACATTTCATTCTCTCCCTTCCCATCTAATCATTCCTCTGTCACTTCCTTTCTGTATGTTCTTGGGCAAGCAATTTCTGTTTTCTCCTGATTTATAAAATACTATGAATTATCATTCATGTAATTTGACTTTTCTTTAAAAAAATAGTGCAAAGGTTCTTAATCTTTGTGTAGTATGTGCTTGTGTGTGTGTGTGTGTGTGTGTGTGTGTGTGTGTGTGTGTGTGTGTGTGATAGACCCCTTCAGCCTATGGTCACCTCAGAATAAGGTTTTTAAGTGCCAATTAAGTTAATTTAATTAAGTAACTCAAAATGCATAGGATTATAAGACAAATCAATGATTTTATAATGCAGTTATCAAAATATTTTTTTAAATAGTTCAAGGATCCTAAGTTAAGAACCCCTAATGCTGAGCTTTATAATAATTGCATTGCTTTCATCACAATTACAAATTATTATTTTCTTCCAGAAATCAAACCTCATATAAATTTAAAACTTTGTACCTTGAAGGGTCCATGATGTCTCTGATGTGGGTAGTCTCTCCACCAACACAGATAACAAACCCACCAAAACTCATTCTGTTCAAGTCTTATTTAGATTTTCACAAGTCTTTTTCTTTTCTTTTTTTTTTTTTTTTAGTGAGGCAATTCGGGTTAAGTGACTTGCCCAGGGTCACACAGCTAGTACGTGTTAAGTGTCTGAGGTTGGATTTGAACTCAGGTACTCCTGTCTCCAAGGCCAGTGCTCTATCAACTGCGCCATCTAGCTGCCCCTCTTATTTAGGTTTTCACATAAATCTTCCACAGACCCAAGACAAAAAACTCTTGTTGTTTCAAGAGATTTCTTACCCATAGGAAAGCTTTCTTTAAAATCTCAAAATGTTACTTTCAGACAAGTGTTCTACACAGCAAGCACTGTTCTTGACACCCAAGTTAACCCACAGTGTAGTCAGCCAGTAGGAAAACATTAAAGATCATATTCAAATCACTTGGCACCTTTTAGTGGCAAAAATAAATGTTCCATTTACACATTTTCCAAGGTGGAGGCTAAGGGAAGGCAAATTTGGGAGGGAGACAATGGTTCCTGCGTAAGTTTATCCACCCTAGAGAATCAAGGAATATGAAGTAGTGGAGACTGTTTTGAATCTATAATATGTCAAGTAATGCCATCATAAAATCTTTTTTAAAATGCTTTAAAAAAATCTCTCCACTAAGGCTTTACACTGGTAAATACCATAAAGGAAATGTCTTGTCTGCATGAGGGTGAAGGTTGAATTAGAATAAGGATACTTCTTCCTTCCTTCTATTCCATATAGCCAACTAGGGAAGGCACTATATAACAGGGAAAGGTATAAGAAGCCTAAGATTTCTAAAATTATGTTTTTCCTCTGAATAAAAAGTCACATTTTGCTAAGATTTTCTCTCTCCACTCAGTGAATAATAGTTATTTGCCCTTTGATGATAAAGTCACTAGTTGATAGGAAAGTCACCTCCTAAGTGGTCTCCTTTTTTCTTCAGAGTATATTTTCTTTACTTATTGGTCTAAATATTGAATCTCCCACCAAAGCTCCAGGAGGTCAAGGATGGTGTCATCTTAGTCTCTGTATGAATAGGCACACACAGGATTTGTGGTTTCATGGGGCAGCTGGGTGACTCCACAGTGCATAGAGTGGCAGTCCTGGAGTTCAGAAGGCTCATCTTCCTGAGTTCAAATCTGGACTCAAACACTTATTAGCTGTGTGACCCTGGGCAAATCACTTAACTCTGTTGGTCTCAGTTTCCTCATCTGTAATATGAGCTGGAGAAGGAAATAGCAAACAACTCCAGTATCTTTGATTAAACAAACACACACACACACACACACACACACACACACACCACCACCACCACCACCACCACCACCACCACCAACACATGGGGTCACTGAAGCGCTGAACACAACTGAAATGACTGAACAACAATCACAAAAACAGGGGTATGGTAATTATCATTACTAAAACAATGCAAATGTATATATTACCAAGTCAGTAAGTAAAGTATCAGGGCATGGGGCATCTGGGTGGATGGGACAGCTAGGTAGTTCCATAGCATACAGAATGCTGGACCGGAATGCAGGCAGAATCATTTTCTTGTGTTCAAATCTGGACTCAGATTCTAACCACTTGTGTGACCCTGAGCAAGTCACTTAACCATCTTTGCCTCAGTTTCCTCATCTGTAAAATGAGTGGGAGAAGGAAATGGCAAACCAAACCACTTCAGTGTCTTTGCCAAGAAAACCTCAAGTGAAGTCACAATGAGTTAGGCACAACTGAAACAAATGAAAAAATAAAGTCTCAAGACTCTGAGAAGTTCACTTATGAAACTATAGTCACACAGATAGCTAGTAAGCGTCAGAGGCAGGGAGCTGGTCAACAAGACAGAGGACTAGACATTGCCTGCTATCCTAATAACTACACCAACCTCTCTAAAGTAGGAATTAAGTACAAGGGATAAAGAAATCCCAGCTATTGTCATAGCCTAGGACAACAAAAACCCAAGCAAGGCAATAATTCAATGAATTAACAGCAGAGACATGTCAGAGAAGGGTTTTAAGGACAAGACTCCTTGTCCAACTGCCTACCTGGTATACCCATAGTAGGTTAGTATTGTTTCTTGATTGAAGTTAAGTAACTATGTTTTGTTCTAATTGCATAACGCAGGCACATTCCATTGTTTGCCCAAGCCTTCATTTCCTGCCCACCCCCCACCCTTATTTTTAATAGTCAATTCAGATTCAGGCAAATGGAATGTCACCCAAAATATGTGCATGATTGTCTTATCTGGCCAAACAAACAGATTGTCACATTTGGCCAAACAAATAGATTAAGGATGATTCAACACATCTACAGTATGTTCCCAATATATATTTTTTTTACCTGTTAATTTCAGAGTCTCCTTGGCCACCTTTTGTCACCACATGCTAAGAGTATGTGCCAGGTTTTTTATAAATCTAAGTACACAAACCTTTTGAAATAGAAATCTCTCTAGATCATACTTTCTCAATGTGTTTATGAGAAGATGACATTTATCTGGTCCACTGGCATTTGCTTACCATAGAACAGGTAAGCCACATGGCTAAGTAGGCACGTAGAAAATTAGCAGACAGAATGTAGAACAACTGATTTAGAGAGGGAGGGTCCTTTATCACAGAATAAAGAACTCCTAGTACAGTGCTAGATTGGGATGCAAGATCTGTGTTTAAATCTTGCCTCTGATACTTACCAATGGTGCCATCATGGGCAACTTCTCAAAGCTCTTTGAGCTCTACTTTTCTCACCTCTGAAATGAGAATAAGGAAAGCTTGAACAACTCCTTAACTGGGTTCTTGTGAGACCCGGATGGCACATAATGTATGTAAAGTACTCTGCAATAGCTATAAATGGAGTGTGTGTATGTGTGTGTGTGTGTGTGTGTGTGTGTGTGTGTGTGTGTGTGTATGGGGGGGGGTGGGTGTGGAGTGGGTGTATTAGCAAGGCATGGTGGATGGAAATCCAGCCTTGGAATAGGAACTGGTTTCAAGATCTGCCTCTGACTCACACTGCTTGTATAACCCTGTGCAAACCTCTTCACTTCACTGTCTAAGATAATAAATTTCAAAGAAAGTAATGACCTTCACTAGTAAAGTGAACTATTTCACCCTACAGAGGAAATTGTGAGCCCAGTCAGTACTGATAGCTATTTTTTTTATTTGACTAGAATCTGCCCTTTACTCTGAATGAACAAAGAAGGCTAAATAGTATCTTTAAAATCATGTCTTCCTTCTTTGATTTTGCCATTGAGAAAAAAAAAATGCTACATCCCAACAAACAACAGCTTGTACATTCCTTAATGGCAGGGATGTTTTCATTTTTGCCTTTTTCTCTCCTAGAAACAACAGAATAAGGACTTACTTAGGGGCAGCTGGGTGGTGTAGTGGATAGAACACCAAAAACACAACTAAAAAACCCACAGAAAAACAAAAGGGACTAAATAAATGTTCCTTAAATTGAACTGAACTCCTTCTCATAATGTACTATGGTTATGTCAAGGGAAAAAAAAAAGAAAAAGAAACCTGCAAGTGTTCTCTTCCTACTTGGCAAAGCAGTGCTGGCCTATTTTATATTTGAGAACCCATATCATTATGGCTTTTTTGTAGTCAGGGAGGTGTCTCCAAACTCTACTAATCCCAGACACACAGCCTGGCACAAGATGCTTTCATTTATACAAATATGAAACATATTTTACATAGAAATTCTCCAGCTTCCTGGCCAATGGAATTCTTCGTAGGTGGTATAATGGAGAGAATGCTAAAATGAAGTCAGAAGACCTGTTATTAAAGTATTGACTATGTCAATGTAAGTCACAATCACCTTAAACTTCTTTTTCCACATCTGTTAAAGGGGATTGATAATAATCACATTATCCGCTTCCAAGCACTATTGTCACTTGGAGAACACCCTGGATGAAAATTAGACTACCCATCTAAATCCTAATGCCACCTCTTACTCCACAATGACCAAGAAACAGATTTAGGATTTTCTCTGACTTGACACAATGGGGAAGAATATCTAAAACCTTACATTTTTCCCTTAAAAATTTAACCACAATTAAGAAACCATCTTATTGACCACCCCACAATGACAATCTGTTCAACAGTAATCAGTTCCTGAAGACTGTGATAGCCTATTGATCTTTCCAAATGACCATGGAACTGAAATGTAACTCTGCCAGGGTGTCATTGGTGGCAAATGTCAGAGGTGTGATTTGAACTCAGGTATTTGAGCTCTAGAGTGTACCAATTGTCCTAAGTGAGAGAAGACAGTTATCTCAAATAATGCAATGCTGCTAATCATAGATATTTTTAATTCATGGCTTTTGAGGGGGGGGGCAGGGCAAAGAGGATTGTTTCTGCCTTTCTTTGTATCCCCACACCTTGGTACAGTTACTAGCACTTAAAAAGCAATAAATACATTCTTATAGATTGACTGACTGTAGCCAAATTAGAGGGTTGCTTCTGGCAAATGGAATTTATCTGACTTACTCATAGCCTCACACTTGAACCCAGGACTTCCTGAACCCTAAGTTAACTGTGTAACCACAATGCTAAGCTGCCTTTTATTTTATCTAGACTTAAAAACTTCATGCTTGCAACTCAAATTCTTTCAATAAGCATGAGCATGCATGTGACTATAATTATAATTCCAAGTATCTTTTCTGTAAACTATTTTCTATAGTCCCGTGCAGTTTTCACTTTGGCCAAAATATCCCCTGCTACCGTACAAAGTGTATCTATAATTTCAACACAATAAAGACTTTTCATAACAGGTTAAAAGAAAATCACCAAACCAAGGTAAATACTTATTTTGCTTTTTAAAAGCACAGTCTCTTCAGCAAGACCTCTCCTGATAAGACTAAAATGGGAATAACATGATGCAGAAAGGATGTGTTTCTTAATAATTACTCATTTAATTAAATAAAAATCTGTGATTTAAATCTTAACACATTTGGTTTTCTAATACTTCACACACATTTGTATATATGTATATATTTCTACATATGTGTGTACATAATATATTTGTCTGTGGAGAGATGACAATGTATCACATGGAAAATATATTTTGCTAAAAGAATCTAAAATTTTTAAAAATTGAATTCTTGGGCAGCAGCTAGGTGACACGGTGGATAAGGCACCAGCCCTGGATTCAGGAGGACTTGAGTTCAAATTCAGCCTCAGACACTTGACACTCATTAGCCATGTGACCCTGGGCAAATGACTTAACCCTCATCACCCCACAAAATAGAATAATTAAAATTTACTTCTCAATATACAAGCATATACATATATATATACCATATATGTATGCATATACATAACATATAAACACATATTCATAGAAATACATTTATGCATTTACATATACCTGTCTGTCCATCCATCCATCCATCCATCCATCCATCCATCCATCCATCCATTCATCCATCCATGCATCCACCTGTCCATCAATCTAAAAAAATTATGGGCATCTAAGTGCCTCACTGGATAGAATACTAGGTTTGGAGTATGGAAGACTCATCTCCTCTGTTCAAATCTGGCTTCATACACATACCAGCTGTGTGACCCTGGACAAGTCATATAACCCTGTTTGCTACAATCTCCTCATATGTTGTCCTTTGTTCCTGAAGAGGATCATGACACTGGGGAGATATCATGACTTGCAGTAAATTGAATTTAAGTGAGGGAGGGCAGTACAAGGTCATAAATCTCATTCCCTCTTCTAGAGCCATCTGAGTCCAGTGGCAAGATATACATCAGGACAACTGGGGATGGACCTGGATGTTTAAGGGTTAAGTGACTTGCCCAGAGTCACACAGTTAGCAAGTGTCTGAGGTGAGAGTCGAAGTCAGGTCCTCCTGACTCCAGGGCCAATGTTTTATCTACTGTGCCACCTAGCTGTCCCATATCTGTAAAATGAGCTGGAGGAAGAAATGGCAAACCACTCCAGTATCTTTGGCAATAAAACTCTAAATGGGGCCAAGAAAATGCCTTCAGGTTGCACAGTTCATCATTCAATCAAGGTGAGGTCTTTGAATGCTACAGGCAAATCAAACTTGGGCATCTAGGTTTAGCACACTCTATGTACACGTTGATTAAAATATGCCAAAATCATGCAGAAGATGAAAAGGAAATAGTTTTTAACTGTTTAGTATGTGTCAATGTGTCAGGCACTGTGCTTTTTAATGCTTTATAATTACCATCTCATTTGATCTTCACAACCCTGAGAGATAAGTGCTATTATTATCCCCAGTTTAGAGATGAGGAACCTGAGGCAAAGGTTAAGTGATATGGTCAGAGTCATACAGCTAAGAAATATATAAGATTGGATTTGATATTGTATTAGAAATGTTAGCTATAGCAATAAGAGAAGAAAAAGGAATTAAAGGAATTGGAATAGGAAAGGAGGAAACAAAACGTTCACTCTTTGCAGATGATATGATGGTATACTTAAGAGAATCCTAAAGAATCAACTAAAAAACTCCTTGAAACAATTAACAACTTCAGCAAAGTTACAGGATATAAAATAAACCCACATAAATCATCAGCATTTCTATACATGACCAACAAAGTTCAAAAGCAAGTGATAGAAAGAGAAATTTCATTTAAAGTAACAGTAGACAATATAAAATACTTGGGAGTCTACCTGCCAAGACAAACCCAGGAACTCTATGAACATAATTACAAAACATTTTTCACACAAATAAAATCAGATCTACGTAATTGGAAAAATATAAATTACTCATGGATAGGCTGAGTTAATATAATAAAAATGACAATTCTACCTAAATCAATTTACCTATTCAGTGTCATACCAATCAGAATATCAAAAAAGTATTTGGTAGATCTAGAAATAATAATAACAAAATTGATTTGGACAAACAAAAAGTCAAGAATACCAAGGGAATTAATGAAAAAATGCACAGGAAGGTGGGCTAGCCATACCAAATTTAAAGCTATATTATAAAGTGGCTGTCATCAAAACTATGTGGTACTGGCTAAGAAATAGCGTGGTGGATCAATGGAATAGGTTAGGCACAGGATACACAGTTATAAATGACTATATAATATATAATATATTAATTACTTAATTAATTAATGAATATATAATATATATAAATATAATATATAATCTAATGTTTGATAAATCCAAAGACTCCAGCTTCTGGGATAGGAACTCAGTATTTGACAAAAACTGCTGGGAAAACTGGAAGATAGTATGGCAGAAATTAGGCATAGACCAAAAACTTACACTTTATACTAAAATAAGGTTAAAATGGGTACATGATTTAGACATAAAAGGTGATACCATAGGTAAATTAGGAGAAGAAGGAATAGTTTACCTTTCAGATCTTTGGAAAGGAGAACAGTTTATGACCAAACAAGAGATAGAGAATATTATGAAATGCAAAATGGATGATTTTGATTACATTAAATTAAAAAGTTTTTGTAGAAACAGAAGCAATGCATCCAAAATTAGAAGGGAGGAAGAAAGCTGGGAAACAATTCTTATGGCCAGTACTTCTGATAAAGGCCTCTTTTTTTTTTTTTTTTTTTGGTGAGGGAATTGGGGTTAAGTGACTTGCCCAGGGTCACACAGCTAGTAAGTGTCAAGTGTCTGAAGCTGGATTTGAACTCAGGTACTCCTGAATCCAGGGCCAGTACTCTATCCACTGTGCCACCTAGCTGCCCCAAGGCCTCATTTCTAAAATATATTGGGAACTAAATCAAATTTATAAGAATCCAAGTCAGTCATTCCCCAATTGAGAAATGGTCAAAGGATATGAACCCGCAGTTTTCTGATGAAGAAGTCAAAGCCATCTATTGCCATATGAAAAAATGCTCTAAATCACTATTGATCAGAGAAATGCAAATTAAAACTACTCTGAGGTACCACCTCACACCTATCATATTGGCTAATATGACAAAAAAGGAAAATAACAAATGTTGGAGAAGCTGTGGAAAAATTGGAACACTAATGCATTGTTGGTGGAGCTGTAAAGTGATCCAACCATTCTGGAGAGCAATTTGGAACTCAGCCCAAAAGGCTATGGGATTGTTCATACCCTTTGACCCAGTGGTACCACTGCTAGGTCTGTATTCCAAAGAAACCATAGAAAAGGGAAAAGGACCCACATGTACAAAAATATTTGTAGCAGCTCTCTTTGCAGTGGCAAAGAATTGGAAATCAAGGGATTACCCATCAATAGGGGAATGGCTAAACAAATTGTGGTATACGAATGTAATGGAATACTATTGTGCAGTAAGAAACGATGAGTGGGGGCGGCTAGGTGGCGCACTAGATAAAGCACTGGCCCTGGATTCAGGAGTACCTGAGTTCAAATCCCGCCTCAGACACCTGACACTTACTAGCTGTGTGGCCCTGGGCAAGTCACTTAATCCCCATCAACCTTCGCAAAACAAAACAAAACAAAACAAAACAAAAAAGAAACAATGAGCAGGAGAAGTTCAAAGAAACCTGGAAGGACTTACATGAACTGATGCTGACTGAGAGGAGCAGAGTCAGGAGAACATTGTGCACAGTGACAGCAACATTGTGTGATGAACAATGGGGATAGACTTGGCTCTTCTCAGCAGCGTAATGATCCAAAACAGTTTTAAAAAACTCGTAATAGAAAATATTCTCAACATCCAGAAAAAAGAACTGTGAATTATGAATGAAGATTGAATTATACTGTTTCTACTTTGGACTGGGTTGTTTTTTTTGTTTGTTTGTTTGAGGTTTTTCCTTTGTCCTCTGATTGTTCTTTCACAAGATGACTAATGTAGAAATTTGTTTGATATGACTGTACATGTATAACCTATATCAGACTGCTTTCCATCTTAGGGAGGAGGGAGGGAAGGGAAGTAGGGGAGAAAAGAAAAATTTGGAATTAAAAATCCAAAGTAAACAAATGTTGAAAACTATACTTGTATGTAATATGTAACTGGAAAATAATAAAATTAAATTAAAAGTCTGGATTTTAACTTGTCTTCCTGACTCCAGGCCCACATTCTATCCACTGTACCAACTATCTGCCCAGCTCTTCTATATGCACTAAGGTCATTTTTATTGTGAAATTTGGATCATTACATTTCCCTTAGGCCTCATGTTCCCCAGTTCTTTTTTTTTTTTTGCTATTCTTGCTACACTTATCATAAAAAAGTTTGGTGTGTAGTGAAAAGAGCACTACAGATGGCACCCAAGTTTACATTCCCCTCTTGGATCACACTCAGTGACATGACCTAAAGCAAGGACTTGTCCTCCCTGGGTGCCTTCCTCAGGTGTGACAGTATTATCTACAATAAATACCACAGAGTGCTATTGTAAGGATCAAAGGAGTTCATGTACATTGAACATTTTGTAATTTTGAAATACTGTAGATGTCTATTTTTGCTATCTTCATCATAATCTACTCTTGGAGTGGACCAATTAAAGAGAATGTTGCACAGTGGATAAACAGCTAGCCTTAGAATCAAGAACACCTGGGTTCAAGTCCTGCTTCTGAAACACACTACCTGCAAAACACACCTCTCAGAGCCCCCAGACAATTCTGAGTCTGAAAATTTTAGCATAGTTATTGGACTTCATTGGTAAATGGAATATCTTCATTGACTTTCCTATATAAATGCAATTATATGTGACACATTTATCTCTGTCATATTCTCCTACTAGATTGTAGTAATAGTTGGTATATGCAAGAGGTACCCAAAATTTTAGTAGGATTTTTGCTTAAAATAATTTGGGCTTTTGCCCCTAGCTTCTCTCTCTCTCTCTCTCTCTCTCTTTCCTCCTTCCTTCCTTCCTTCCTTTACCTACTTGTGCATTTATGTGTTTTTATTCTAAATTTTAAAAATACAACAAGCATTTCCATAACATAATAGAAAAAGATGATCACAACATGAAACTGTAAATCTATTACATACAACTTGTTATTCCTTTTAAATATATAATAATCATATAATTTTCTTTTTTCCCCCTCTCCTTTCCTAGCCCAAAGATGGCTACCTTTAGAAATAGATACATGTATATACATACATAGGTATATATGTAAAATCATTCTATATATCCTTCTATTTATCAGTTCTTTCTCTGGATGCAAATGGCATCTTCCTTTATAGTTAATTTGAGTATTTATAATAGTGAAAATGACTTAGTCACTCAAAGTTGTTCATAAAACAAAATTTCTGTTTGCTTAATGCAAAATTTACTACATGTTTATTTTTAAACAAAAATCTTGCTAAGACTTTTGGGACATGATATTCATAACACTTAAAAGATTAACTCCGGGCAAAGCCAAGATGGCAGAGGAAAGGCAGTGAGCTCTTGAACTCACAACACAATCACTCAAAAAAACATCAAAATAATATCACAGGACAATTCCTGGAGTAGGAAAATCCATAGAAGAATGTGCTGAGATCATTTTCTAACCAAGGACGGCTTGGAAGGTCAAAAGAAGGGAGCTGCTGTGCTGAGACAGGAGAGGAGTCTAACCCCACAGTCATGCTGACACAGATCCAGTCCCAGGAAGGCCTCTCCAGAGAAAGAGTCCCCCAGAGCCTCTGAATCAGCTGCAGCACCAGTGTCATCTGGAATTAAGCTCACAATCTGATGAGAGGTCTGAGCCCTTTGAAGGGGGGATATTACAGGGGTCTAGGCTGGTGCTGAGGAGAAACTTGGGTTTTTCACCCCTGCTGGGAACCAGGAGGTAGGGTTGAGTAGCAGTGGCCCAGGTGGGGGAGGGGCACAGGCTTGGTGGAGCTGACAACTACAGCACACAAAGCTGGTTGCTTAGCCAGTTGGTCTGGGGTCATCTGAGGATCAGGGAACAGGCCAGGCAAGTAAAGAACCTGTTCTTCCTTAAATCATACCAACTGGGACCTTCTGAAGCTTGGGATAGTGCAGAATGGAAACAGTGCCCCACTTTAAGGAGTTAAAAGTCAAGTAAAACAAAGGCAAGATGAGCAGACAGAGAAAGGTGAGGACCATAGAAAGTTTCTTTAGTGACAAGAAAGATTTGAGGTGCACCCTCAGAGGAAGATGTCAACGTCTGGGCTCCTATATCTAAAGCTTCCAAGAAAAATATGAATTGGTCTTAGGCCATAGAGGTACTCAAAAAGGAATTTGAAGATAAAGTTGGAGAGGTAGAGGAAAAATGAGAAACCAAGACACAATAAAGCAAATCCAAATGAATAAAAAAAATAGAGGGCAATATGAAATATCTTCTTGGAAAAACTGCTAACCTGGAAAATAGAGCCAGGAGACATAATTTGAAAATTATTGGTCTACCTGAAAACCATGAGCAAGGAAAGAGTTTAGACATTATCTTCCAATAAATTGTCAGGGAAAATTGCTCTGATATTCTAGAAGTAGAAGGTAAAGGGGGCAGCTAGATGGCACAGTGGATAGAACACCAGCCCTGGAGTCAGGAGTACCTGAATTCAAATCCAGCCTCAGACACTTAACACTTACTAGCTGTGTGACTCTGGGGAAGTCACTTAACCCCAACTGCCTCACTAAAAAAAAAATAAATAAATAAAAAGAAGTAGAAGGTAAAATAGAAATTGTAAGAATCCACTGAACACCTCCTGAAAGAGATCCCAAAAGGAAAACTTCTAGGAATATTATGGCCAAATTCCAGAACTCCCAGGTCAAGGAGAAAATATTGCAAGCTGCCAAAAAGAAAGAATTCAAGTACTATGGAGCCCCAGTCAGGATAGCAAAAGATATAGCAGCTTCTACATTAAAGGACCGGGAAGGCATGGAATATGATATTCCAGAGGGTAAAGGAATTGGGATTACAACCAAGAATCATGTATCCAGCATAACTGGGTACAATCTTTCCAAGGAAAAAATGGGACTTCAATGAAAAAGAGGACTTTCAGGTATTCATGATAAAAAGACCTGAACTGAATGGCAAATTTCACTTTCAAATACAAGACCCGAAAGAACCATAAAAAACTGGAGTTGGGGGACATCCCTGGGGTTGTGCCTCAGACTGTCTTGTGTCTGAGGCCGGATTTTAGCTGTGGTCCCCCTGGGTTCAAAGTGCTTTGTCCACTGTGTCACCTAGCTGCCCCATGATGACATCTTTAGAGTAAAATTGAGGAGTGAGAGGAATGCACTGGGGGAGGGGGAAGGGCAGAGCTGGGTGAGATCCCACATGAAAGAAACAGGAAAGGGCTCATGGAGTGGGGGAGGAGTAGGGCAATAAATGAACTTTACACTCATCAGAATAGGCTCAAAGAACTTAATCTCTTCAGAGTTGGTTCAAGGAGGGATTAACACACACATCCATCCCCAATTGGGTGGAGTAATCTATTTAATCTGGGCAGTAAATGAGCCTAACACTCATCAGAATTGGCTCAAAGACTTCAATCTCATCAGAATTGGCTCAAGGAGGGAATAACATGCACACTCAATTGGGTGGAGTAATCTATCTAACCCTGCAGGAAAATAGGAGGGGAAGGGGATAAAGAGAGAAGGGCAAAAGAAGGGAGAACAGATTGGGGGTGGGGGGACAGACAGCAGCAAATCCTTTTTGAAGAGGGATAGGGTGAAAGAAGATAGATAATAGAGTAAATATCATTGGGAAGGGAACAGGATAGAAGGGAAATAGTTGACAATTTTAATGGTGAAAAAGAGAAAAGGGGGAAAATTGGAAAAAATATATTTATAGCAACTCTTTGTGGTGGCTAAGAATTGGGAATCAAGGGAATGTCCATCAATTGAGGAATGACTGAAGTAGCTGTGGTGGTATAAGATTGTAGTGGAATGATATTGTGCTATAAGAAATGACAAACAGGATGATCCCAGAAAAACCTGGAAAGACTCATATGAACTGATGTATAGTGAAGTGAGCAGAACTGGGAGGACATTGTGCATAGTGACAGCAGTATTGTTCGATGAACAATTGTGAATGACTTACAATGATCCAAGACAATCCCAAGGGACTAATGATGAAGCTTACTATCCACCCCCATAGAAAGAATTTTTAAGAAGAGCACTTGTGGATTGAACATATATAACTTATACCAGATTGGTTGCTGTCTTGTGGAGAGGGGAGGAAAGGGTGGGAGGGAGAAAAATTTGGAACTCCAAATCTTATAGAAATGAATGCTGAAAACTACCCTTACATGTAACTGGAAAACATAAAATAAATGTTTAGAAAGTTAAAAAAAAAAAGATTAACTCAGTGTATGTTACCTTACTTCACCCTCAAGACAGCCCTTTTCTATTACCATTACCACCACCACCTATTATTACCTTTCAGTTAGTAACAGTGATAGTTAATATTTATCTAGTTCCAACTATGTGTCAGGTCCTATACTAAGCACTTTAAAATTGTCTTGTTTTATCCTTACAATAACTCTGGAAGGAAGGTGTTTTTCATATCCCCTCTCTATGGATAAGGAAATGGAGGCCAACCAAGGTCAAATGTGGACACACTTGTCCAGTGTGTCACAGAGGTAGTAAGTTTGAGTTCATAGCTGAGGTCAGGTCTTCCTGACTCCCATCTACCCCCTATGTACATGGTAGTATTAAACCCATTGTAAAGATGATGAAACTACAATTGAGAAAAGTTAAATGATTTGCCCAGCTAGTACCTTTCTGACACAAGACTTAAACTCTGGTCTTCCTAACACCAGATCCAGTACTCAATTCACCAGATCAACTCAATGTCTACGACTATTGTAAAAGTATGGGTGATGTTTCACTTAAACTTTGCATTTCTCTTCAATGCCTAAATGTTCAGCATTGCATGCACACTAGATTCCTGATAAATGTTGGCTGAAATCTCCTCTGGAAGCACTCCAGCTCATCAATGAATCTTTAGACTATGACACATAGGACAAATTCTAGATGTGGTCCCATCAAAGCATAGTACTGCAGGACACTTAGTCTCCTAGCTCTGGACACTCTGTCTCTATTAACATAACCCAAAACTGCACTGGTTCTTTTGAGACTTCATGGGATACTGACTCATAATGAGTTAATTACTCAATACTTTTCATTTGAATTGTTTTCTAGCCATGTCCACCCACATTTTGCACTTGTACAAATTGTATACTTTTAAAATCTTGGCCAAAGTTTTGAGATAGCATTAAAAAAATGTTGCTTAATGAAGTTATATATTTGAAAGCAGTTTCTGACTGCTTATTTCAAAAGATAAACACATCCTGTTCTCAACTGCAAAGTGCTGCCATGAACCCAAAAGCTATTTTGTGAGCTTTTCTCTTCTTTTTCACAGACTCTTGTGACACTTTTCAGCCTCTGCACCTGTATTCCTGACATGGTCAGCAGAGGTACAAAATGTAGCTAGATAGATTGTATTCCACCCCAACCTCATCTCTACTTTTAAAAACCCAACAGATAATATGCTAGTATCCAGACTTCAATTATAAAATACCTTTCTTTCTTATCTTAACTAGTACCTTGCATCTCTTATGTGCTCACAATATTTCACACTGTACTATAAGAAGCTTATGTGTCCCAATTCAATTGACTAGAAGCATGTATTCAGTAAAGTGCTGAATTTGGAATTCGGGAAAGATGAGTTCAAATCCCTCCTCTTCCTCTATCTATATTGCCATGGGCTAATCATATAACCTTTCTGGGACTCAGTATTCCCAAAGGTAAGATCAGAATAATGCTAGACCTAAGTACCTACCTTACCTTATATCATTTAGATACAATCTATATGGGAATTTATTTTTCTTGACTATACATGTTTGTTCAAAGGAATTTGTTTTTCTTTTCTCTCTTTTTTTCTCATTAACGTAAGAGGGAGAAAAAAATAGATTTCTCTTAATTAAAATAAAGGAGAAGCAGAGGTTGCTACAGATACAGAATGCTGTATGCACTTTTAAATGAAGTCACTACATGGTTAATTTTATTTACTTCTTACAAGATACTTTTCACAGAGTGAGAGTGTTCTATAAATGTATGTAACATAAAAACAAAACACATGACTTTCAAAAATTAAAAAAGTAAATTGATTATCTTTTGTTTCAAGCAATGTCTATAAATTTTTTTTTAATAGGAATTGAGAATTTGCCTATTTGAATGACTTCATATAAAAAGTAACCAAATGGCTCCAGATTTATTTTTTAACAATAGAAACTAATTGAGTACACAGAATTAAAAAAGTTTAATATTACACACTTGAAATGTTATATCAAGGAATGGAAACAAAGTAGACAAAATGAAGTTGCAGCTAAAAATGAAGAAATATTCTGAAAGTCAATACTTATTTGTCATAGAATGGGTTTTACAGAAAGCACTATGTATATTTTTCTGTCTTGTAAATGAACTATACCAAACCTCTTGAAAACCAATGTTATTGTGTGTGTGTGTGTGTGAGACAGACAGACAGAGAAAGAGTCACAGAGAAAGACAGAGAGAGAGAGATCCCTGCTTTTCTCTAAATTAAAAAAAAAATTGTTTTATTTGTTAAAGATATCCAGCTATAAGTAACCTGATGGCCATTATCTCTACATTGTGTTTTTGTTTTATCAAGTGTAATGATTGGAATGACACCATCTGCTGGAAACTTACTGTAGAAAAGCTCCGCCATGAGGAGAAGGCCTCTGAGGGCAAGCCACACTGTCAAGGTCCTTGGTGTCAGGAAGTGATGTTTGTTTGTGGGTACTGTCTATCAAGGCTACCAGCCAATCAACTTGAGGAGCCTCCCATTTCTGGGAGGAGGACACGAAGTAGGAAGTGGATGCTGGTGGAGGGGTTCTGTCTCTTTTGGTTCCTGACCTTGCCATGGTGGGTTGGATGATAGGGTCTCTTAGAAATAGTTAGATTTTTACCTTTCTCTCTGATCCTAATGCTCTTTAATAAATACTTAAACACTTAAATACTCTTGCTAAAGCTTATAATTTATTGGCGACCACTCATTAGATTTTAGATGGTATAGCTAGAATTTTAGCCCCATACACAAGGTAACAAATGTTATGTGATGAAACAACACATAAGAACACCTTTATTTTTTGTCCTATTCAAAACCTTCTACTTAGCATCATGGAAGCCAGACTGGAACATTGGGCATCTTGAGTATATGGCAATTTAAAAAAAGATCATATTAGCAAGTTGAATTTGCTGCCTTGCCATATATCTATCAAACTACAAGTGTTTAAGTGCCTACTATATGCGAGACACTGAGCTAAAGTCCCTTTCCAAGGAGCTTCTACTTTATCATTGTGATTATTAGGGAAATCAGCCAATCAGAAAATAAATAGGGTCCTTGAGACAAATGCATAAAATAACATTACAAATAAATGATTGTTTAGTTAATGACTAATATATAAGTTCTCGTTCCTTTCACACAATAGCTTAAACTGAAGAATGGACCCTTGGCCATTGATGCTTACATGGAAAAATGATTAAATCAGATTATCCTTCCCCGCCCTTGCTGATCGTCATACCAAAAATATTTTCCTTTCTCCTTTTACCCTCATTCAGTTTTTATTTTTATTTATTTATTTTTAACTACTCCCCTATTCTTGGATTTATCTATTCTTGTATAATGTTAGCTGGAGGCAACTGTATGCCATAGGTGATACTGTCCAAAGGAGTTTACAGCAATACATCTGACTTGACTGATAGCAAAATATAGAATTCATAATTTTCTAGCATTAAATAAATGCCAGTTTATAAAAACACACTTAAAAGTTTCCCACCTTTTTCTCACTTATGTGTTAGAGTTGCCTAAATTACTTATCATTAGAAGTAGTCCAAAGGATAGGGTCAGGATATATAAATGATTGCCATAAATATGATAAAAGACAATTGCCAATGAAATACCTTGAATTTTTTTTTGGGGGGGGGGTGAGGCAATTGGGGTTAAGTGACTTGCCCAGGGTCACAGAGCTAGTAAGTATCAAGTGTCTGAGGCTGGATTTGAATTCAGGTCCTCCTGAATCCAGGGCAGGTGCTTTATCAACTGTACCACCTAGCTGCCCCCTGAAATACCTTGAATTTAAAAAAAAAATCTAGTTAGACCTTTTTCTCCCTAAGAAATTTTCCCATCATCCATAACTTTTGTTTTTGTACCTTCTTCTCAAAGAAAATGCACAGGTAAAATTTTCACTTATAACAGAAATCTGTTACTTCCTAAATGAAAATGCTAACAAAAATAGTACATAAAAACAATTTTTCATTAATTTATCATGATGTGCACAAACACAATAAATACTTTTATTTGAAATGAGTTCATTCCAAAAACACAGTAACATGGAAAAAGAAATGAGAGGAGGGATATATGGAGGAGAGGGGAAATCAAGACACCACACAAATGCAATTATAATCTTTTAAATTAGATTCAATGTTGTTTATCTAGATCACCTGTACTGAACATTTTGTCCCATTTTGGAAGAAAAGGATGAAACTGATCATGAGAAAGGATTACAAGGAATGGCACATTAACCCTGAGCTTTGCTGATCTCACAGTTGTACCCCATTTAGTATGACTTATTTTCCCCCCAGTTCCAGGCATATGAAATAAAGCCCTTTGGTCTGAAGCTATATTTTTTATGAGTCAAGATCTCCAGGTGGGGAAACTCTTTTTCTCTACCAATGCAGATCAGCTAACATTTTGCAGTTCAAGTCTTAGAGAGTTGCCTGGGATATTGAAAGATTAAGTAACATGCCCAGGATTCCATGGCCAGTGTGAGGTGGGAATTGATTCCAGGTCTTCGTGTATCCAATACCGTGCCAAAAAGAAATAGGTTTAGGGGCAGCTAGGTGGCTCAGTGGATAGAACACCGCCGCCCTTGGAGTCAGGAGTACCTGAGTTCAAATCGGGCCTCAGACACTTAATACTTACTATCTGTGTGACCCTGGGCAAGTCACTTAACCCCAACTGCCTCACTAAAAAAAAAACAAACTTGTAGAAAGCTTAAATTGTTAGAAAAAATGTCCCCTGATATCAAGCCTAAATTTTTCTCTTTAGATTTTTTTTTAGCAACAGTATTTGCTATTCTTCCATACATGTTAGTTTCATCCCTCCAACTAGACTTTAAATTCTTGACTTAAATGACCATACTTTGTACCTCTTCTGTATTACCCAGAAGCTGTCAACATAGTTCTGCATGCACAACTGGAATTTAATGAATATTTGTTAATTAATTCATCGATTCATTTCTGTATAAATCTTGCTAGGTTACTACCTCCTAAGTCATGAACCAGTGTCATGTTACAGAAAGAATCCTGAATCTGTAGAATCTGAATTTGAGTCTTATCTCTGTCATATACTGTATGGCTTTGGGCAAGTTACTTAACTCAATAATGATTTCCCCATCTGCAAAATGGGGAAAATTATACTTGCATTAGCCATCTCATGGGGCTTTTGATATGAAAGCTCTCTGAAACACTATGTAAAGTTGTGTTGTCATTGAAAAGTACCAATGGATAAAAGTTGCTAATTATGTATACCTTTTCAAGCATATATGCATTTTCACAGAGTATTCACAAAAATACAAGACTTTCATCCCAACAGATGAAATTCAAACAGAGAAATTTCTATACAGGTGTGGGAATTATGAGAGATTATTCTCAGCATCTTTGCTAAAACAAACTGTACCTCAGGAAAGCAGCCCAGGGAAGAAGAAAGATAACCCGATATACTGTCAGCCCCATCTTAAACAAACTGGACTTTGGTTTCTTCATATAGAAGATAAATAGATTAGACTAGATAATATGCAAAGCTTCTCTCTTATCTCTAAAGCTCAGACCTGATCCCAAGGGTCATATGTTTTTGTTTTTGTTTTGTTTTCTAGTTTGAAGGGTCAGTCTAGGTAAACTGTAGCCATTAAGTTTTGATATCCTATGCCAATGCTTCATCCTTATCTAGTTCCAACAACTATGGTAGACCTGCTAGACTGAAAAGGCTCTGAGGAGAGTCCAGTGAGAGACTGTATTTCCTTTAGTCAAGGACCAGACAACTTAATTTTAGGAAAACTCATTATCAAACTGGATGCAAAGTGATGATTATCCTTGGCCATAGCAACTAATAAGAATGACCAAGCTAGACAGGGAACATGGCCTACATTGGTGAAGTACTGTATATTAATAAAATCATGGATCTTTGAAGAAGCTAAGTGTTTAATGCTCAGAGGTTCTTTCATATGTATAAAAGCTTCTCTGAACTCATAATGATAATGTGTTGGTCGTTGTTTTTTGTTTTGACTTTTATGTTTTCTCCATAAAAAACCAACACTTCATTACAACATGGAGATGACCGTGGGTTCTTAAAGGCAATGCTAGTACAAGCCAAGATCTTACAAACTCTACTATGTTGAAAAGCATTCCAGTATGGTTCTGACAATAGATGGAGTCTTTTGGATGGCTAACCTAATTAGAATAAGTCTGGTAATGATTTTTTTGGTGATAACAACTGATGAAGAACATTCAATTCCATACAGATCTTATCTACTGTTTTGGTGAAAATGGCAGAGTTGTGGGAAAGAGGGCTAAGTGTTAAGCTCTTATGTAATTTTTGGAGCACCCATAAATTTATTTTAGGTGTTGATATTCCAAATATCAGTTCCTCTGTGTATGAGATCCTTTCTCTACTGTCCAATGAGTAGATATGCTAAGAGAGGAATGTCTTATATCGATATTGACATTTCACCATAAATGAAACCAAAATAAAGAAGGAATGTGTCACCAAATTGGATAATGGAACCCAAGTTCTCCTTGGATAGGCAGATAAACAAGGTGCTAGAATTGAAATGAGTGTCCCAAGGCAACAATAAATATCTTTAAGGAATATTTGACCATCTTAATAATTTGGTCATCATTAAAATTATTTCTAAAGAGACCATCATGAAAAAAAGTTTCTTCCCTGACACCTGTAACAAAAGATAAAAAGGTAGAAAGTTACTTTAAAGGGCACAATAAATCTCTCTAAATTAATTTGAAATATATTGTGATATTCAGTGACTTCAATGCAAATTTGGCAAAAGTTGAAGACAGTGAACAATATATTGCTCTAGCACAATGAGCTTGGTAAACAAAGAGAAGGCTACATAATTAACAGCAGGGCATGAATACTTTCTTTGACAAAAGTTTTTCAGCTCTGGACTTGTCCAAAAGCAAGTAGAACAAAATGGCATTGTTTATATTTTAATATATAAGAAATGACTCACTTATGATGTGGGAGTTATTTCTGAATCAGCTATCTCTGTACTGACTTTTTAGAGCAAAGATCTAAATGAGTACAAAGCTAAAAGAATACAAATGAGGGGGGAAAGGATGCAATACAAGTAAACCAATCCTGACCTATTTAAAGTAGTTAATAATGATGAAAAGGGGATATACATAGAACAAAGGACATAAATGCATATGTATCATGTATTATGTGATACAATCTGGGAATCATTTTGGTTTCATTGTTATGGAGACTAAAAGCACTAAAAAAAATACTTTTAGTCAAGGAACACTTAACTTAGACATCAAAAAGAGAAATATGGCAGTCAAATCTTATGCAGAAAGGCAATTCAAAATTTTGAGTAATCATCATCATCATCATAGTTAGCATTTATATCATACTTTAAGCACTGCATAGCATTTTACATATGCTATCTAATTTTCCCAAGTGTGATGGAGGCATGTTATTAGTTTACAGATGAAGAAATTAAGTCTCAGAAGTGTGAGGTAACATGTCACGGTAGCATTACAAGTGCTAGTTCCAATTACAGAGTTCTTTCTAATCTGCCATGTTTCTTTAAACCCTCACTAACATAACCTAATCTTAAGTAAGAAATAGAAAGTTTTTTGCCTTCCTGTTCCTATTACCCACCATCATACCCACTCCTTTATTGCACCTGAAACTCAGAAAATTCTTATTATCTGTCACCATAATATTAAGGACATTAGAGGCAGCTAGGTGGTGCAGTGGATAGAGAGCTGGACCTGGAGTGAGGAAGATCCGAGTTCAAATCAAGTCTCAGACATTTCCTAGCTGTGTGGTTCTGAGCCAGCCACTTAACTAACCTCTCTTTGTCTCAGTGTCTTCAAATGTAAAATAGGTCTGTGTAATAATGGCTGTTGGATCAAAATGGCATCCCTGTGTTGGGGTCAAGGCCGATCAGATCAATAGAGGCTTGGAAGGCTCTAACTTATGTCCATGTGAACATCTCATATTTCTTTTGATCAATCCACTTCTGCTTTGCTCACAGAACATAGCACCTACTTTGATGCAGGTGTGCCGTGGTGGGCACCTATCCTGCAGGATTGTTCTGAGGATCAAATGAGATAATATTTGCAAAGTGCTTGGCATAGTGCCAGGTACATAGTAAGAGCAATATAAATGCTTAATTCTCTTCCCTTCTCCACTTTGGGCCCTATGTATTTATAACTCTTATTAGTACAGCTGGAGAGGAATTCAGAAGCCATCTAATCCAACCCCATTTTTTTACTAATGTGGAAACTGAATTCCATTGTGGTTAATTAACTTGCCTAAGGTTACATACATAGTAAATAACAAAGGTAGACTTTTTTTTAAAGCAGCAAAGAACTGGAAACATAGTAAATGTGGATCACTTGGAGAAAGGCTAATCAAATTAATCGATAACGTATTACTGTGCATTCAGAAATGATGGATATGGAGAAAGAGTGAAGCATGAGAATTATGTGAACCGATGCAAGCTGAGGACAAGGATATGCACAACGAAAATCAATAATAATTTATAGGTACTAGGATGATAGATACTAGGGCTAGGAAATGGAAATACTAAGGCAAAAAATAGTACTTTCCCTCAAGGAGCTTACATTTAATGGAAGAGACAAGTTGTATGTAAATTGATTCATACGAGTTACATATAAAGTAGATAAGAGGTAAAGTAAGAGCAGAAGCTGGGGAGAGAAGAAAAAGTGTCTTGCAGAGAGCTGTCTGAGCTAGATGTAGACAAAGGCCAGGGGTCCTAAGAGACAGGGTTGAGGAGGAAAAACAAATTATGGCCTTGTAAATGGAAAGAACAATAGCAACAACATATTGATGCCCATTCCTCAAGAGATGAGAAAACACACCTTCTCCCTTTCTTTTCAGAGATAGATGGAATATAAGTAATGAAAATAACATGCACTGTTGGATCCAGTTGGTAATAATAATAGCTAACATTTATATAGCACCTAATATGCACCAAGCACTGTCTTAAGTACTTTATGATCATATGATCTTTCAAAACAACCCTGAAAGGTAGATATTATTATGATACCCATTTTTACAATTGAGGAAACTGAGGCAAACAGAAGTTAAGGGACTTGCTCAGAGTCACACAGCTAGGAAGCATCTAAGGGTTCATTTTATTCCAGTCTTCCTGATTTCAGGCCCAGTGTTTCATCCCCAGTGATACCTAGTTGCCATATAATCCAGGTCTTGTTTAATAATTGAGGTATTGGTTACTTTTTCTTTTAATTCTTTGTTACTGGGGATGATCTTCCGGACAGAACAGGGGCTGGCAAAGGAATACAAATGGAAAGAGAAGTTATTTAAAAGATGGTAGATCTCCACATTTTCTAAAATGGCAAAGTTGAGGTCTGAACACAGGTCTTCCAGCTGCAAAGCCAAAAGTGCTTTTTCTATATCAATACTCACACAGGATGGAAGGGGCAGCTGCCTAAATCATTTGTCTTTAGGAGAATGCTCATTTCATTGTACACTGAGGTACTTTCTCCAGCTAAACTGCCATGCATTCAAATTACTGCTGAGAGCACAACTCTGATGAGCTGGCAATGGTGTTCCAATGCCAAATATACTTTTGCCTAAAAGACTATTTTATGGAGAACTCACACAAGGAAGAAATTTACATCGTGGTCAGAAGAACTGATACAAGGACACTCTCAATGTCTCTTTGAAGAACTTTGGAATCAACTGCATGACATGGGGAGACACTAGCAAAGGACCACCCCACCTGGCATGCCCACATCAAAGAAGGCGCTGTGATCCATGAGCAAAGCAGAATTGCAGGAGCTCAAAAGAAACATGAAATGCACAAATTTAGAGACATCTCCACCCCAAGTGTTCATATGGATTATTGGGGGTCAACATGTGGTAACGCCTTCAGAGTTCCTATTGGTCTGACCAGCCACAGCTGGACACATCGTACCTTGTTTCCAACATAGTGATGCCATTTTGATCCTCTTCAAGAATGAAGGACATGGGGCAGCTAGGTGGGGCAGTGGATAAAGCACCAGCCCTGGATTCAGGAGGACCTGAGTTCAAATCCGGCCACAGGCACTTGATACTTACTCGCTGTGTGACCCTGGGCAAGTCACTTAACCCCAATTGCCTCACCAAAAAAAAAAAAAAAAAAGAATGAAGGACAACAACCAACCAATTTACTTGGAAGATAAGGAGGGAGGAAAGACCACAAAAAAATCCAAGCATCACTGATAAAACTAAAACAGCTCTGAGGGCTGCTCTTTTCCTGTCTTTTGGACAAGGGCCATTATTTCAATCATCTTTCTGAGCCATTTGTCACTTCATTTTTCTTTGCTAATCTTCATTTCTTGGTTTTCACACATCTGTCCTTTCTCTAAGGCATCAAGGTCATCTTGAAGCACTACCATGGTCATCAGGGAAGCTTATTAGACATGCTTTTAATTCCACTAACCCTCAGAAATGATCAACTCCTGAAAGATTAGGATCCAAATGAATGTCTGCTATTTTCTAGGTGTATAACCATGAAAAGCTTTTCAACCTCTCAGCCTCAGTTTCCTCATTTATAAAATGGATGCAATAAGACATATAGTACCCACAGGAGGGTTGTATTGAGGGGGAGTGAATTTAAGCTCTTTTTGTTGGGAGAACATGTATCCCAGTAAACTTTGAGCATAATGTCTTCCACAAAGGTGCTTAATAAGATTTAAAGATAGAAAGGACATTTGAGGTTACCTTGTCCCATAGCACTGAACTCAAATAGAAAAGGGGGCAACTAAACCATACATAGTAACTTAGAAAACCACATCTTAATATTATCTGTTTTATTTTATTTCTCATTTATTTTGTTGAATATTTCTAAATTATATTTTAATCTATGCACTCAGGAGTATTTTGAGTGGCAGGCTTGAGTGTTTTTCTTAAAAAAATAAATAATATTTTATTTTTTCTGAAAAGAATTAATCGTGCTTTAGAAGCCCCAGGGCGCCCCGGCAGGGGCTCAGGCACTGTGCCTCCATGCCAGCACAGTGCTCCACCCACCTCAAGCAGACACCTACGTAGGCCTCGCTAAATTATACTGATGGGAAGCCCAGTGAGGGCAGTCAGGTTACCTTTGGCATGTGGAAGCTGGGAGGCTAATCATTCTACAACTGTCTGTTAATTCTGTCAATCAGGGCTGCCAACCAGTTAGCTTTGGGCTGTGTGTGTGTGTCTGCCCTGTTTCCTGGGAGAGAGGGTGTTGCTGGTAAGGAGAAAGGAGGAGATTCACCATTCTGGTGTACAATCTGGATAGAGACAGGACATAGCTGTATGTTCTGCTGAGCCTCAGGTGGTAGTGTGATAGCAGGTCATATAAGCTTCCTTTGCCCATCCCTTTATTCCCTTGTCCTTAATTCTACTAATCTTACTTGTGTTTTAAGTTCATTCTTGTTAATAAAACCTGTTATGTTTTTGAAAGAGGCTGTTAATCTCCTTCCTTGCCCCAATATTGCAGTGAGCCCGCCTAATTAACACTCCCCAATTAAAATTTGGTCCTACATTTCCCAATTACATGTAGAAAACATTTTAAACTTTTAAAATATTTTTGAGTTCCACATTGTTTCCCATGTTTTATCCCCTCCCCCATCACTGAGAAGGCAAAGCAATTACAAGTAATACAGGTGCAGTTATGCAAAACATATTTCCATATGTGTCATTTGTGAAAGAAAACACATACCCCAAAACCAAAAAAAAAAAAACCAAACAAACAAACCAAAAACAAGAAAAATAAAGCAAGAAAGAAAAAGTTATGGTTTGAGCCGAATTCAGATTCTATCAGTTCTTTCCCTGGAGGTGGATAGCACTGTTCATCATAGGTCCTTCAGAATTGTCTTGGATCTTTGTGTTACTGAGTAGAGCTAAGTTATTCACAATTGATCATTATATGACATTGCTGTTACTGTATACAATGTTCTCCTAGTTCTGTTCACTTCGCTTTGTTTCATTTCATTTAAGTCTTTCCAGGTTTTTCTGAAATCATTCTGTTTGTCATTTCTTATTGCACATTATTTCATTACAATCATATCCCCTAAATTGTTCTGCCATTACCTAAGTGACGGGCACTCCCTCAATTTCCAATTTTATGCCACCATAAAAAAGATGTTATATTTTTGTATTTATAGGTCCCCCCCTTTTTTTTTGCCTTTGTGGGATACAGACTTAGTAGTAGTATTACTGGGTCAAAGGGTCATTACAGTTTTTAGGCCTTTGGCCATTTAAAAATTTTTTATTCTAGTTTAACCACTGCATTTTATAGATTTCCTTAGGTCATACCAGAAGTAAATTGGGGTGCTAAGATTCAAATCCAAGTCTTATGACTCCATTCCCAGCACTAATTGCCCTATAACAAATATTTAGATAAGCATTTACCACCATTACAGATGACATGCTACATGGTCCCCCAATGACAATAAATTATTGAAAATTAAGCTGCCCTGAACACAACACTTTAATGGGATATTTGTATACTTAAAATTATATGATCCATTTATGTTTTTGAAGTTTGCTGTTAAGTGTGGCATGCAGAATGGAATAAGAGTCTTATTCAAGCCAAGATAAATTACAGATGTACTTCTATTATCTTCCCCCAGCTATCAGCCTTTGGACTTGACTGATAGAATTTAGAGAAATCATATCCAAGGATACCATGCTATACAAATAAGTCCATCATAAAACTATAAACATTCATATTCCCTCTGAAATTCAGAAATATTTTATATTATATCTATCTTTGACTTCCCTGCCCTCTTGTCCTAACAACTGTTGATTCACTGCTAGTCCTCAGCCCAGGCTGATGAACCCCATCATCATTTTATGTTCCTTCATCTATATTGCTTGATGCTGGTGAAAAAAGTCACATACCTGGCAATCTCCACTGGACCCTCGCTGCCACCCAGAAATCTATTTACTGTTCATTCAGAACAGTCCAAATGTGTTCTAGAGCTTCCTAAAATGACTTCTCTCAGCCAATGGCCACTACTTTACTGAGGAAATCAGGAATATCTTTCATGAGTTCCTTCATTCTCCTAGTTCTCTCCTCAATTTTTTTTTATTTCTTCACTTATCCTTTCCTCAATTCTTTTTATTTTCTCCATAAGGTATTCTTTTTTGCTTACCAAGGCCAAGCCAAGGTTGAAAATTAAAAAAAAAAAAAGATTAATAGGATTTGTGTTTCTCCAGTATTTTTCAACAGGATCTTTCCCTGTGGCTGAAACATAACCAGGTCCCTCCCTCCTAAAACAGAAATTGTTTTTGTTGGGTCATCTTTTGGTCATTTAGGGTTCTTTGTAATCCCTTTTGGGCTTTTCTTGATGCTGATTCATCTTCCCTCTTGAGGCTTCACGTGTAGGCAATTTGAGAGTATTGTCCTCATCTGAGTTTGTGTTTTTCTCTTCCCTGTCCACACAGAAGCTCTCAATGGTAAGGGCCCTTTTCTGTTTCTCACTCATATTGTAGCTTATTTTTTTTAAGTTGAGGTCTGCTCCTGGGGCACAAGCATCACTGTTTCAAGCTTCTTGTGCTGGGGGATAGGGACTGTGCCACTGGCTTTCTACTCTGAGCCTTCTGTGGCTTGTGGATTCCTCACCGCTCTGGGTTTGCTTACTGTGCTTGCTCCAGGCACTGGGATGGCCCAGCCCAGTTGTGCCTGTCCTCTGGGTGGCCCTCCAGCTGGTAGCCTGCCCTCTCAGCTGCTGCTGGAAGATCTCACAACTGGCCCACTGCTCCACTAGCTTGCTGAGCCAGCATCAAGAGGCCTCAGTTGCTTGGCTGTGGCCAAGAGCTTCCTGCTGACTTGCCCAGATCCCCTTTGGGCTATGCTGTCTGAAGCTGAACTGTGCTCCCCTTTTTTTTTTTTTTTAGTGAGGCAATTGGGGTTAAGTGACTTGCCTAGGGTCACACAGCTAGTAAGTGTTAAGTGTCTGAGGCCGGATTTGAACTCAGGTACTCCTGAATCCAGGGCCGGTGCTCTATCCACTGCGCCACCTAGCTGCCCCTTTTTTTTTTTTTGTGCTCCCCTTTTGCCTGAGTGAGACTGAACTTTTCTGAAGTCTTCTAAATTATCTCAAGTTGGAAGATTGTATCGCTCTGTCTATTTGTAGGTTCTTTAGTTTCGGAATCCGTTTAGAGGCTTGATTTAATTTCTTTTTGAGAATACCACAGGAGAACTCAGGCAACTTGCTGGCTTCTCTCCACCATTTTGGCTCCACCCATTTTGGCTTTTCTTAGCAAAATAATGAAGTGGTTTGCCATTTCCTTGTCTGGTTCATTTTACAGATAAGGAAACAGACAAAGTGACTTGCCCAGGGTCACACAGGTAGTAAGTGTCTGAGACCAGAACTGAATTCAGGAAGATGAGTCTTCCTGATTCTGAGCCCAGCACTCAATCCACTGCATCAAATAGCTGAGCTAAACATAACACAATAGGAATAGCAAAAGCATATATCTCTGCTCTTTCATTGCTAGACTTCAAGAAAGTTTCAGCTTTTGCTGCTGTGAGGAGATCTTGGCTGAAGTACCAAGAAGAAACATATGTCCTCAAAAGATAATAGTTCTCGCAGTTTACTAGTCACAGGCACACAGGTGTACAACTCTACCACCTTAGAATCCCACAGGCACATGAGCAAATGATGTCTTGGGGGTCCACTGGGATGTGCAGCCCAATCAAGAGCCCAAATCTCCGGGTCTCTATCCTTATACCTGATTGCTTTTGGTGGGAAGATTCAGGAGGACTAAGTAGAAGGGGGACCTTAGTGGCAAACAATCTGTGACCTGCCATTATGGACAAGGGCATTATGATTTGCAAAGTTCGCTAACCATGAATACATGAATTAGAAGTTTGATCAACTAATTATAGTCAGCAGGGATTTTCATTCCTTACCTAAATGAAGTTGATTAAATCAGTATTGGGCACACAGGAACTTCCCAGTACATAGCCAAGTCAATCAGAGGCCAAACATAGGAATCCCTTCCATCAGCTTGTACCCAACAAAAATCCAATCCTCCCAGCTACTTACACTTCTTCACTACCTACTCACTTCTCAGTCCCTTGTAATTGTAACTGCTATGGCCTTTTATCAGTCCTTGGCTATTCACCTTTTGACATTATTGACCACCCTCCACTCTCATAACTTCTGGAGTGGGGATAACAAACTCAATGTGTTCCTTAGGGATCTCAAACTCAAGGTGTTTAAGACAAAAATAATATGTATTTTCCTCTAAACCTGCCCTTCCCAAGAGTTCCCTCTTCAAGTGTAGGGTACCATTATTCTCCCAACTAATGAAGATAAACTTGGCATCACCTTTGGTTATTTCCTGTCCCACCCAAAATCCTAAATATTTTAAAGTCCCAGCTCCACAACACCTTTTCTGTTTTCTTCTTTCTTTCTTTCTTTTTTTTTTTTTTGCAAGGCAATGAGGGTTAAGTGACTTGCCCAGGGTCACACAGCTAGTAAGTGTCAAGTGTCTGAGGCTGGATTTGAACTCAGGTCTTTCTGAATTCAGGGCCGGTACTTTATCCACTGCACCACCTAGCTGCCCCCTGTTTTCTTCTTTCTACTCACATACCTAACACACTAATTCCGGCAGTCATCACCTTTTGTCTGGAATATTGGGGGAAGCTGACCTAGTGGAAAGAGTGCTAGACTTGCAGTCAGGAAGACTTGAGTTCAAAATGTGACTCAATGATTTCAAAGCTTTGTGACCCTGGATCAATCATTTAACCTTTGTGGGTCTCAGTTTCTCAGTTGTGAAATAAGGGAATTAGACATGATGGTTTCTAAGCCATCTATGGTTCCATAATCCAATGAATAGCCTAATTCACCTTTCTGTATCCTAAGCCTTTCCCTTTCCCAAAACTTTCACACAAGCTGTCAAAATAATAATATATTGCCTGTGTCCCTTTCCTGTTCTAATTCCTTCAGAGATTCCCCATTATCTTCAGAATAAAATACAACCTACTCAGGCCAGTATTTAAGGCCTTCCACAACATTACTCTAAGCTATTTTGCCAGACATTTTACAATACCCTCTTTCATACATGCTATAATTAAATCAGACTGGACTACCAGCTTTTCACTGAATTTGATATTATACCTTTTGTCTCTTTACATGTGTATTTCCCATGACTAGAATGCACCCCATCTCCACCTCCTCAAATCTTCATTTTCCTTCAATTCTTAGCTCAGGTAGCAATCTTTTTTTGATTCACTTTAGAATTTTTTTTAAATTTTCTTTTTCTTCAAACTACTTTGTATTTTCTTAATAATAATATCAACAATGATAGTAAAATAGTACTACAAGGTTTGCAAAGGTCTTTGTTACTATTACTATATTGTATTTACAAACAAGTAGACTAGGGAGGCAGTTAGGTGGTTCACTGGGCCTGGAGTCAGGAAGACTTGAGTTCAAATCTGGCCTGAGACACTTACTATCTGTGTGACCCTGGGAAGTCACTTAACCTCTGTTTTCCTTAATCTACTGGAGAAGGAAATGACAAATCACTCCAGTATCTCTACCAAGAAAACTCCAGGGACAACATGGCTGACAGAGTCATGAAGAGCTGGACATGACTGAATGACTAAATAAGACTAAGGCTCACAATGGTGAATGGTCTAGCATCACTTAACTAAGTATATGAGGCAGGATTTAAACTCAGTTCTTCTTGATTCTTATTCCAGTATCCTATACAGTATAGCACACTTCCTCTATTTGTGTACATTTATTTGGCTCCAAGTTATATCCCTTCTGTGGAAAGCAAGATAATTTGAGGACAAGAATTATTATAATTTTATCTTTGTTCCTCAAGTGCCTAGCCGAGTACTTGTCACATAGTAGATGCTTAATGTTTGTTGACTTAAAAGGGTCAATGGCATAATGAGAGTGCTACAAACCCCATCATTATTGATTGATAAATATCAGTTAGATTGAACTGATTAAGAGGTGAGTAGCTTATTTTACAATTCTGATTGGATTTATGTTAGATCATCTTCATGCCAATGAGACTTAGCTCCAAATTCATTACTATATGCTCTCCTTTCTAACACAGGTTGAAATAAAATATTTAGAGTTGATTACACCATGCATGTATTCAGGTAGTTGGGTGATCCTATTAAATAGTTAAGTTTTTATGATATCTTTTGCAGTGCAGATAATTCGTCTCCAGTCTATCTGGATCTCTCCTATATCTGGACCATTTGGCTATGAGAGATAGCTTCCATTTCTCCACCCCCTCCATCTGGTCAGAGGGCTCATTGTTTCAGAATTATTTACGTGTTTCAGGGAACTCAGACTATTCTGTTTTTGTCTGTCTGAGCTTTTTGACAATGAGATGCCTCCCTAATAAAATCTGGACTCTCATGTAAGGGAAAGATAATAAAAACTGTTCTCTAACTTTTCCAGATTTCTGATCATCTATGGTTATATACAACGTATGGTGGTATATGTATCTACCTAAGCTACAATGGCTCAAGTATCTGCTCTACTTCACTAAATAGAAAAACAAAGCAAACAAAAAAAATTCAAAAATCCAAGGGACCTTGTCATAGGATCATCCATAACATTAACTGGTAGCCAATTCCCTAAAAGTCTTCTTGTTTGTTTGTTTTGTTTGTTTTTGCCAGGCAATGAGGGTTAAGTGACTTGCCCAGGGTCACACAGCCAGTAAGTGTCAAATGTCTGAGGTTGGATTTGAACTCAGGTCCTCCTGAATCCATGGCCAGTGCTTTATCCACTGTGCCGCCTAGCTGCTCCCCCTAAAAGACTTCTTTTCCCCTACCAGACTAAAACTGTGCCAGTCCCTGGGTCTACACTCCTTGCTTCCTTCCTCCCAATACATTGTCCCTCTAGACCCAGATAAGAACTCTAAAAACCTAGTAGACTTTCCTGGTTGGGGTGGGCCAATTTCCTGTAGGGCTTTGACAGGGTGAAAAACTGGAATGGAAAGCTACCACACCTGATCTCTTTCTACCATCCACACTAACTGCCCTTCATGGTGTAATTATGTCTCCTCAGCAAAGCTGGCTTGCTTTACTGTTTTTTTCTTGTTTGTTTGTTTGTTTGTTTGTGGGGGTGGGAGGTGTTTTTGTTGTTCTTTGACAAATGAAACAAGTAAGCTTCACTTTTTCCATTTCCTTATTACTTCACAATGCTTCAGGAGTATTTCACACATTGAACCTTTGACGCTATAATCATTGAATTCATATTTTACCATTCCTTCCTTGCCAGATTGGAAGTTTCTTTAGAGTACAGCTGGTGACTCAGTTATCTCTCTGATTCCTCTATTCAAATATTTGCTCAATAAATGTTAACTAAAGGTATGGCTGTAGGTCCAATCTTGTATTTCATTGGAGAGGATTTCTGCTAAGATAATAACTCCCTGAGGTAGAAAGGCAACTCCTCCATAAGAGTTGCCTAAAGACAATAAGAGGTTCGGTGGACTGTCTAATGGTTCCACAGCTAGTATGTGTCTGAGGAAGGACTCCAACCCAAGTTTTCCAGGCTTTCAAGTTAGTTGTCTACTGACTGAAACAATTTCCTCATTCACTGAGCCAGAAGTGGTCTGCACCACAGAAAGAAGTGCAACTGTCTGGTTTTTGCAGCTGGAAGATGCTGCTACTTGATACCCCTGACAATTATAATCACTCCCTGATGGAAGGGGGGAAAAAAAAGAGGAATCAGAAAGGAATGGAAAACTGTAATTCAACATATTACTTCCTGATGTTGGGAGGGGACATTTTGTCTTTATTTTGAATGTCTCTCATTATAATCAATCAATTAATCATTTGTTAAGCACCTACTATGTTCCAGTCACTGTGCTGAGGATACAAAAAGAAGCAAAAGACAATCCCTGCCCTCAAGAAGCTTACAGTCTAATAAGAGAGACAACAAGCAAATAAATACATACAAAGTGAGCTATACATAGGCTATACAGGTTGTAAGAGAAAGCACTAGCATTAAAAAGGGGTTTTCAAACAAGAGTTGTAGTCCTACAAAATAAGATATAACTCTTATAGAACTCTTCATCTATATCCTAAATGCCAATGACAAAATGCCTTTTCAAAACAGAATAAAAATAGTTTGCATGAATATATTCCACAAAATATAATCAGTCCATTATCCTTTTCTTTGGGCAGCTGGGTGGCACCATAGTATGCAGAGTGCAGGGCTAGAGTCAGGAAGACTCATCTTCTTGAGTTCAAATATGACTTCCGATACTTACTAGCTGTGTCACCCTCAACAAGTCACTTAACCCTGATTGCCTCAATTTCCTCAATAGTAAAATGAGGTGGAAAAGGAGATGGCAGATCACATCAGTAACTTTACCAAGAAAAACCCAAATGGAGTCATGAAGAGTCAGACATAACCAAAATGATTAAACAACAGCAATGTCATCTTCTTCCCTAGACACATAGTTTTTGAGCTCTTGAGTCAGCACACTACATTTTTCTTAACTCATATACTACTTATGTGCTCCATTCTCTCCTTTAGATACAGTGGAATAAAATCTCCTTAAACCCCATTTTCCCATCTAATGGAAAATCTCCTTAATGTTCCCTGAAATGATGCTTCTAGTCTTAAGGGAAAGAGCTCCCACATACTGTTTATATTACTAGTGTTTTGCTTAGCCAACCCCCAAGCAGGCATGGAGGAAAGTCCTTCCAATCCATACAAATGAGGAGAGCTTTATTTGATAACTGTAGCTTCCACCACCGTCTGCTATCCCCAGTGCATCATTTCCTTTTTGGAAGTAATAGGACTGTGCAAAGTTATATCAATCCAATTGTGGGGAGAGGGTGAGGCAAAGACAAGCATGGGTGCCTCTCCCCATAAATAGCAAAGAAACCCATTTGGTCATTGTTTCTGTTTTTTTTTTTTTTGTAAAAGTGGGAATGATGAAGAAAGTATTATTGTTGTTAGTTAAAACTGTGAATGCATATTCCTTCTTTGTCTTTACAACCAGATGAATAAGAATTGTCAACTCCTCTAGGGTTGCCAATGGTGCTGATTTATTTCTATGTTTTCTCCATTAAACAGCACCTAGAGTCCCACAGGCTCTATTATTTTTTGAAATTATTTTTAATAAACATTTATATTTAAAGTTTTGAGTTCCAAATTCTATCCCTCCTTCCCTCCCTCCCCTCTTCCTTCCCTGAGGTGGTAAGTAATCAGATATAGGTTATACACGTGCAGTTATGTAAGACATTGCCATATTAGTCATTTTGCATAACAAAACTTGAATAAAAGAAAAAAATGAAAAAGTGAAAAATAGCATGCTTCAGCATGTGTCCAATCTATTACTTTTTGTAAAGCACATGCCAAATAAGATAAATATGGCCAGTGAAAAGGGTTGGTTGAGATAATAAGGGTTAATATTAACAAGTCTAAGAAGTCTTTTTTTCCCTTCTCTCTCCCTTCCCTCTTCTTTTCTCTCCTCTTTTCTCCTTTTTCTTTTTCATCATTTATAAAGAGGGAAACATGTTAGGCATTTCAGAAATAAATATTTATTTACTAGCCTATTTTATTTATTTATTCACCTACTTATTTATTAGACTATTTGAAATAGACAATTTTGGGAAGATATCCTCTATATTGATTGAGGACAAAGACAAACATTCCAGCACTTAAATACCTTGGAACAGAAAATGCAATTCCAATTTGAGTTAGAAAATGGCCATTCCTGAATGCGTTGGCCATTAAACCATTCATAATATAGCTTAAAGCTATTTGTTGGACATAGAAAACAAGCTAGCATTGATCAATACTGACTGAATAGTACTTCTGTTCTGTTAAGTATTCAAATATCCATTCTAGGAGACTCAGAAGAATAAAATCCTATTCCTAAAGGACATTATTTGAAATGTGTTCTTTATTGTGGACAGCCTGTTAAGCAAAATGTTAGCTACAATACAGAAGAGAAGAGAACCTAATATAACCTAACCTAACCTAATATAATATAAAATAAATCCAGATGTACCTGTTTGGAAACATTAGAAGGAATGTTTGTCCATATAGGTGTACACTTTCTATAACCTTCCACTTAATTTATAATTTACATATAATTTAAAATAGATTGGGGTGTTGTTTTTCTTTGGAGGGGATGAAAATGTATTCAAACATCTAGATAGTTTCTCAAATTGGTATTAATTCTGATCATAATTTGAAGAATTCTTTCTTTCTTCCTTTCTTTTGAATCAGTGAGTTCTTTGAATGTTTTCATTTACTACTTAATCTGTGATTTGATTATATATCTTTCCCTAAAGTCTTACGCTGCTACCTGATCATGTCAGGTATGAGACACCAGGTTTTCCAGGACTTTGCTAATAATACCTGAACTAGTATGGTAGCTGTCTAATTTGAGAGGAGGAAATATATGCCAGAGAAGTGGGTCCATTAAGTAGAAATTAGAGACTGATAGATTTTAAGTCAATGTAAGGAAGCAAAACATTTAGAAGACAATTAGAGGGCAGCTAGGTGGCACAGTGGATAAAGCACCGGCCTTGGATTCAGGAGGAACAGAGTTCAAATCTGACCTCAGAGTCTTACTGGCTGTGTGACCCTGGGCAAGTCACTTAACCCTCACTGTCCCACAAAAATTTTTTTAAAAGACAATTAGAGCTCAATTTGCAATGTATCTCAGAGGGAAATGTTAAAAAAAAGAAAAGAAAAATTCAGGAATTGTATTATTACTCAAAGAAAGTAATAGAAAAGACAAACAACCAGTGATGATATATGTCCCTACTATCTTACTTCCCTAAAATATTTATGATTTTAGAACAGTGTGTTAGTACATTGAAGGGCCCTCCTTGATGAAACCATAAGCGGTTAAAAGGCAGTAGAACCCAGATGATTTTCTTCAGTAGACCACATCATAAAACTAATTGTTATGGACAAGACATTATATTATTTTGTTAATTACTAGCCCTCCCCCACCCCAAACCAAATGTACTTGATTCAGTAGCACAAAATGTAGCTTACTAGGTTTTTCTCTAACAAAGTATCTCTCACGTATGTATTAAGAACATTCATGGGGGTGGCTAGGTGGCGCAGTGGATAGAGCACCGGCCCTGGAGTCAGGAGTACCTGAGTTCAAATCGGGCCTCAGACACTTAACACTTACTAGCTGTGTAACCCTGGGCAAGTCACTTAACCCCAATTGCCTCACTAAAAAAAAAAGAACATTCATGGTTTCTTGCTAGATTCAGGATAAAAGATATTGAATACTCCTTATTAGACAAACTCTTGATTGCTATGACTTCAAAAGACTTGTGATGGCTTTCTACTTCAACCTATTGATATCATAATCCCTGCAACTCATTTTGTGTAAAGTAGATGAGTATGATTCCCACATCTTTTTGAACTTGGAAGATGTCAGCTCAGTGTTTCTTATCACCTCTCATTTGGACCACTGGAATAATTTTGTATTTGGTCTCATTGCCTCAAGTCTCTTGTCTTTCCAATTCTTCTTCTACTCCACTACAAAAGTGATTTCCCTAAAGCACAAGTCTGATCATATCACTCAATAAATTTTAATGACTCCCTTTTACCTTCAGGATCAAATGTCAAATCCTCTCCGATTTTAAAAACCCCTCATAAAGTAGTTCTGTCCTAACTCTCCATTTTTTTTCTTACACTTTACACTCCTCCATGTACTTTAAAATGCAGTGGCATTGGCCTCTTTACTATTCATTTAACAAAAGAATCCATCTCCCAACCCTGGGTATTTTCACTGACCCTCTCCCCCTTGCTTAGAATGATCTTCCTCCTCATCTCTGCTCCTGGCCTCCCTGGATTTCTTCAAATGAGGGCTAAAATCCCACCTTCTTGCAAGAAACCTTTCCTAGCCTCTCCTTAATGCTTCCACTCTCAGAATATCTACTGCCAAGTTACCCTCTATATATTGTTTGTATGTAGTTTTTTGCATCTTGCCTCCATTAGATTGCAAACTCTATGAGAAAATAATTAATAATGAACTTCTTGGGGGGACCCAGAGATCAGTTTCAGTCCTTACTCCCTGCCTACTCCAGAAAATCCGGGAATTTTAGCAAATCTTGTTTGGAACAAGCTCAAGGGAACAAAGGAAATGGAGATTGATTCTTTTGTCTATCTCAGTGGACTGATGGCATTAAACCACACCTAGACTTGCCTTTGCTCCTCAGGGAGAATCTCTTCCATTATGTCATCAGGTAGACTTCATTTTAATTTGGACTACCCTCAAGTCTTGTCAACCAGTGGAATTGAATGATGCTACCCAATTAGCTTTGACCAATGTGTAATGATATGCTTCTATCAAAAGAGGATAAAAACCCTTGATTATGCCAGGGGTTCTCTCTCGACTCTCTAGATCCACTCCCTTGGCTCAGAATGCTGTTTTGCATGCTCTTCCTCCTAGGACAACATAGGTCTTGTAGAGCTTCTGAACTCTCCTTGAGACCCCATGATGTCTCTCTGAGAAAGGCATGGCTCTGGGGCTTTTCTCCTGCTTGTGCTAACTGTCGGTATATATGATATTAATAATAAATGCTTACTGCCAAAATGGGTGCAATAGCCATTAATATATAAATAGCAATTAATTTATAAAGTAGAGTAGCCACAATAATTTAAAAATAAACACACACACACACACACACACACACACACACACAACTCCTTGAGGGATAGGGCTATTTGACCTTTCTTTGTTCCCCTAGAGTTTAGCACAGTGCCTAGTAGATAGTAGGTATCTGACAAGTATTTGTTGTTCTAGTACAAGTAAGTTCTTTTCCTCTTTCTTTGATCTCTGCAGGGTACAGAGTTAGGAGCAGTATCCACAAATCAAGAGGTAAGCCCAATTTAGTAACTTTTTGGATAGAGTCCTAAATTGTTTTCCAGAATGCTTGAACAAGCCCACACCTTCAACAACAGTATGCATGTACCTATTTTACTACAAACCCTTCAACATCTGTCATTTTTCTTTTTGGTCAAATTTGTGAATCTAAGTGCATGAGATGAAAGCCCAGAATTGCTTTAATTTTCACTTCTCTAACTAGCAGTCATTTCAAGCATTTTTTCATATTGCTACAGATATCTTAGATTTCTTTCCCTGAAAACTGTCCATATTCTTGGACCATTTAACAATTTAGGAAATCACTCTTATTCTTTTTGTTTTGTTTTGTTTTGTTTGCAGGGCAATGAGGGTTAAGTGACTTGCCCAGGGTCACACAGCTAGTTAAGTGTCAAGTGTCTGAGGCTGGATTTGAACTCAGGTTCTCCTGAATCCAAGGCCAGTGCTTTGTCCACTGCACCACCTAGCTGCCCCCACTCTTATTCTTAAATCAGTTCCTTATATATCTTAGAAATCAAACCAAATAACACAAATTGTCCATTCTTCTGTGATTCTCTCTACCCTTTGTTAAGTCATGAACTCTTCCTCATCCATTGCTCCTCTAATTTGTATGTCTAAGGCATGCATCTAAGATATTTAGAGTTTAACTTGGAATATAGTGTGAGATGTTGACCTATACCTAAGTTTTTCCCCAGAATGCTGTCCAGTTTTTCCAGCAATTTTTGTCAAACAGTAAGGTTGTAACCCAATAGCTGGGATCTTTGGGTTTCTGAAACACCTAGATTATTGTGCCTGTTAACTTCTGCACATTGTGGACTCATCTGTTCCACTGATTGACTTATTTCATATCAAATCCATGACAAATGCTTTAAGTCAGAGGTCTGGAACTCTCTGCCCTTCCAAACCTCCCCACTACATTGGAATCTCATTTCAATATAATAGGGAAATGTTTAACAAAATTAGTAAAAACATAATACACCATAAGTAATATTAATTAGTTAATTAATTTATCTTTGAATTTGATAGTACTACCTTAGATCCTTACTAAGGAGCAGTACATTTTGAGATCTTATATTGTGTTTCTTTTCTTTCCATTTTTTTTTCATTATTTCACTTGAGATCATCACCCCTTTGTTGCTACAGATGGATTTCATTTTTTTTCTAATTCTATACAAAAATCCTTTAATATGTTTGATAGGTATAGCACTGAATAAATGTGAGAAACAAAAGCACTCAAAAATTTTTGAGACTCAGCATTGGAGAAAGTATCAAATGTCTTTATTTATATTCTTCTGAGAATGGCCTCATTCCCTAATGGAATGGTGCAAAAAAGGCAGTCCGTGAGCCCTTTTTATTCTGTGACTGGGCCCATGGACTGCCATTTTTGCACCATTCCATTAGAGAATGGGGCCATTCTTCCCCAGCTACAATCCGTGCACCAGACATGACGCCAAAAACTATCCAATCAGAACACAGTGTAGCCAATGGTGGGGAGGCACACAGAGACAGCCCTCTAACCTCCTCCCCCTGCCCATCACCCCCAGGGTTACAATCTACACAAGGAAGGGTTAGTCAATCAAAGCAGCAGCCCTATATTTTAATTAACACCCATTTGTGGATATCAGTATTTGAGTATGTCTTTCTATTCTGAGTTCACTTTCCAGATACTTAAGTTCCCCAGACAGTTTCAATTAACTTTGAGGAGGGGGCGGGGCACATTTCCCACAATAAGTAAATTAATATTAGTAGTATTGTCATTTTTATTATATTGGCATGGGCTATTAATGACCAATTAATATTTCTTCAGTTCTTTAGATCTATATTTATTTATATAAAAAGTATTTCATAGTTGTATTCATATAGTCCCTGCATATCTTAGTATGTATACTATGCAGCATTTTATATTCTGTATTAAAAAGAACTCTTTCCATGTCTTCCTGCTGGGTTTTGTTGGTAACTTACAAAAATGTTATTTACTTATAAGGGCTTTGCTGAAGTTATTGTTTCAATTAATTTTGAGGTCTCTATGTTTCTCTAAGACAGTCATCATGTCACCTGCAAAAAGCAACCATTCTGTTTCCGTTTTGCTTATACTAATTTCATTATTTTTGGTAGTCCAGGACTTTCTATTTTTTTTAATGCATTTTAGATCCCTTGGGAATTCTGGTGAAATCCATGGGTAGAAAGTGTTTAAATGCATAAAATAAAATACGGATGATTACAAAGGAAATCAATTATATTGAAATAACATTTTCAAGATTTTTTTTTAAAAGCCAATCTCACAGATCACCTAAATTTAAGGATATTTGACCTAGTCAATCTCCTCAATTTACAGATGAGCAAACTGAGGTCCAAGGACCTTAAGTAGCTTGTCAAAGTCATAGAGCTACTGATTATCAGAGAATCCAGGTCCTCAGACTCCAGAGCCCACATTCTTTTCATAGCACCGTAACTTCAGTCATTATTTTCCAAACAAACATCTTCATAGCCTAGATGCCTATCATTGTTACTTATGTTTCATAAAATAATTAAATGAAACCAGGATTAATATGCAAATGTGGGGTCACATGTAGATGTAAGGAGACAATTCTCTCTTTTTTTTCCCTTTTCTTCAAGAAGCAGCACCTACCAAGCAGTTTTCAAAAAGAAAAATGGGAAGAAAGTGTTTTTTCCTTGTTCTCTAGGGGGAAAAGAAAGCTGTAAGAAACACTATGCATAATAATGAACCAGCAATAGCAACCATTATCAGCCTATTTTAATCAAATAGGAGATTAACATGCTAGAAAAAACTAAGTGGAAGTGAGGAAAGGAAAGCAATCCCTTGCTGCCCCTTCAAGAAAGATTCCCATTCACACAAAGCGTTTCTAAACAGAAGCAATAAAAGTGGCCCAAATATCCAGAGAGAAAAACACTTTTAAAAAACCAGTTTGAAAACTATGTATAGTTTATAATGGGAAATGAGGAAAACAATTTACAGGTCCTATCAAAATTTGAGCAGTACATCGTCAATGTAATGTATGAAAATATCTCATTAACCTCAACAATTTTAAGAAATATCTCCCAGAGAAGCCCCAAGATAGAGTGGATAATGAATGTCCTCATAGTCAGGAAGACCTGGGTTTAAAGTTTAAACCCAGCTTCTGTCACATACTGGTAGCATGATCCTGAGCAAGTTATTTTAGCTCAAAGGACCCCCAGACAACTCTCTAGGATACACACACACACACACACACACACACATATATATACATATATACATACATATACACACACACACACATATATATACATATATATTTGGGGGGGGTAGGGAGGGCCAATGAGTGTTAAGTGACTTGCTCATGGTCACACAGCTAGTAAGTGTTAAAGTGTCTGAGACTGGATTTGAACTCAGATCTTCCTGACTCCAGGGCTGGTGCTTTATAGGATAATATATTGAAAAGAATGTCACGATATGCATTAGTAGGAGCAGTTTCCTTTAAGTTCCCTATATCACAGATAACACAGGTTTAGTCTTTAAAAATAAATACACACAGACACACAAATATACACACATCCTCCTAGTATTATGTATTAGTATAGTTTTTTCTGTTTGTTTGGGTTTTTTTGGGGGGGTGAGGCAATTGGGCTTAAGTGACTTGCCCAGGGTCACACAGCTAGTAAGTGTCAAGGGTCTGAGGCCACATTTGAACTCAGGTCCTCCTGAATCCAGGGCCAGTGCTCTATCCACTGTGCCACCTAGCTGCCCCTATTAGTATAGTTTTAATGTGAAAATCAGAATAGACCTAATTTACCATTGAAAACTAGAAATTTTTCAGGAACAGATTTCCAATTTTGGTTTCTCCACATCCTGGGTTGTTTTTTGTTTGTTTTTTGTTTGGTTTAGTTTCGATCTTTTTAAAGCTCCATATATGTGAAATATATCCATAGAACACCACATGTGAGTTCAAATGGAGTGGACATTCTTTGGATAAGTAAAAGTACAGATAATCTCAAGTCTTAAGAACTTTCTAGTAAGGCTGATGGAGACTGAAAAGGCAATGTGGAGATAACATCTAATTTTGTATAATGACCCAGTGGGAACCTCTCCAGGAAGCATGAAATTCCTAAGTAATGACATACTGACCTGGTGGGGACAATAGAGAATTCCTTTTGCACAATTCATGTACAGAGGTTTAATAAATCAAGGAGGCACATAGGCATATAAACCAGGTTGTGTCCTGCCTTTATTGGTATATAATCTTAGATTTAGAAGGAACTTCACATGCCATTTACTCCAATTCTCTGTGTGAAACATTAATCTCCTTCATAAGTGTCTATATATCAAAGGGCCATCTCTAATTGGGGGAGGCATGTTGGTTAAAAAAAGAACAAGAAAAATGAAAAAGAAGAAACCAAAGGCAATTCTGGTGACCAAGAGGTTAAATTCTTTAGGGTATAGGCAAGAACTCATATGGGTCCACAACCCCTGGTGGCTTAAAGAAAGCTATGAGAACTGTTTTTTATTCTACCTCCAAATATTATTTCATGGGAAACATGACCACATTTTTAGGATAAATGATGGGATGAATGGGTTGGACTAGAGAAGAAGAAACAACAACAATAGAATTATAGCTTCTTCTAAAAATAAAGGATGACAGGACCTACATATGAGCCCAAGAACATACCTTGTGATTGTTGCTCAGTTGTTTCAGCCATATCTGACTCTTTGTGACCCCATTTGGGGTTTTCTTGGCAGAGATATTTGAATAGGTTGCCATTTCCTTCTCTAGCTCATTTTACAGATAGCAAACAGGGTGTACTAACTGGTCCATAAAGTGTCTAAGACCACATTTGAACTTATGAAAATAAGTCTTCCTGACTCCAGGCCTGACACTCTCCACTGTGCCAACTAGCTGCTCCAAGAATGAACAATGTCAACTGATTGTTTGCCTAGAGGAAAGAGGAGGCATTCCGCTGATGGATATTAATCACTTTATTTATTAGACTAATAAATTCAACTAAGGTAGGATTTCTCAATTTGGAGGGAAGGTGGCTAAATGATAATTGAGGAAGACCGATACATAAGGGACTCTTGATTTAGGATATGGAGATCCCCCAGGGATTTTTAAAATATATTTCAGGGGCCCACATACTATATCACAGTTTTTTTTTTTTAAAAAAACATAATTTAATTGCTGTATTTAAGATACCTAATTTTCTTTTTAACTCTAATTGTTTTGCATATAAAAATATTATTCTGACAAGGGTCCATAAGTTTCATCAAATAATTCCTGCTCTAGCTGAACTATGAATCTATTCTGAGTCTTTTTTTCCACAAAAACTATGAAGCCTCAATAAAGTGCTGATGCAAATCAAGGTTGACTCAAAATTATTACCAGGATTTAGGAGGCAGGAATGAAAGAGCAGTGGGGAAGTTACATGGTGGGAGGTGAGGGAAAAGAAGAGGGAGAGGGAGAAAGAGAGAGGGAGAGAGGGAGAAAGGCAGAGAGGGAGGTAGGGAGGGAGGGAGAGAGAGAGAGGAATACATTTCAACAAAGGTGATTAATCTAAAGAGTTGTCATTTTTAATTCTACTTGCATCCCCAACCATGTGGATTCTTTCCAGAAAGCTAGATTTGCCAGTGCTTGCCTCAATGACTTGCATTTAATAGGCACGTCTATAAACCTTTGTTGAAGATTCTCCAGGGGAAGAGATGTTTCTTTTTTTGTCTTCTCCAATGCTAAATATGACCCACTATAAGTTGTTTACTTTCTGTAGTCCTGACTTGTGGTTCCTTCTGAGTAGAGAACTCCCAGTGAGAAAACTCCCTTTATCAAAGTAAGTTGGTAATGATTCCACACCTGAGAGTCTTGCTTGAGGCATTTATAAGTTAATAGACTGCCCCTAAATTAGAGAAGTATAATTTGTCAAAGGTAGAAATTTGATCCTTTATCTTCCTGACTTCCAGGCCACCCTTTCGTCCATGACACCAAACAACTTCTCCTTAATAAAAGTTCCTTAAACTGAATTCACCTGAAATTGATTTAAAAACACATGGTATAGGAGATATGGTGTAGGCATGGAGGCAAGAAGATCAGGGTTCACATCCAAATTCAAACACTACCTGTCTTGTTTCTCTTTAAATCATTGAATTTCTATATGGATTAGGCATGGATATCAGTGACCTCCCCTGCACCCTGCCCCCCATTTTCTTTTCTTTTCTTTTTTTTTAAGTGAGGCAATTGGTGTTAAGTGACTTGCCCAGGGTCACACAGCTAGTAAGTGTTAAATGTCTGAGGCCGGATTTGAACTCAGGTACTCCTGACTCCAGGGTCAGTGCTCTATCCACTGCTCCACCTAGCTGCCCCTTTTCCCAGCCATTTTCTTTTAAATTAAACTGTGATTGAGTTGGTACAGGTAATTCCTATTTAGAAAATTTCTTCTACCATTTCAGATGGACAATCTTGCAATTTACAGTCTTCCAGAATTACCTGGGAATGTACAAACAGAAGTACAAAGGGCTGTGACCTGTCCAGGGTACCACATTCTGCATGAACTTGGCTCTGAGTATTCCTGACTGAGACTACCTCTCTATTTACCATAGGATGGACACTGCTTTTCAGCTAAAAATACCACTTAAGGGGTTTCCTAAGCCAGTATGCTTTGAGTACCATTAAATGCCAGGATTGATAATCAAAACAATGCTATCTTTGTTTCTATATATGGGGCATGACAATTCAACTTCCCCAATTATTATTCTACTCAGAAACCTTGCCACTTGGAACTAAAGGCTACCTAAGGGCAAGCCCCCATCCCTAGGCACCACTTTCAACTTTCTTCATATTATACCAGGGCCTTTTTTCCAGAAATAACTTTATTTATACTTTGTGCTTACAAATAAAATAAATGTTGTTCCGCTCAAATACAAAGTGAGCTTCTTGAGAATTGTTTTGTCATTGTACCTCCAATCCCTAACATCGGACCTAATACACAGGAAGTATTTTAAGGACTACGGGTTACTTGCAGTTTTTAGAACACAACCTCCATTTCCAACTCTGTGCCTTTGCAGAGGCCCAATGCATAAAATATTCTGCTTTATCATCTCTGAGTTTGCCAGGCTTCCTTCAAGACTAGGCTCATGTCTCATCCTCTTCAGGAAGCTTTTACTGCCCACAGCCAAATGTCTCCAGCTTAAAGGGTTCTTTCCCTTTCAAGTTATCTTGATGGCATGTAAGTATTTTATCTGTTCTATCTACATGTATGTATTTCATATATTGTATATACATATATATGTGTATATGTGTGTGTGTGTGTGTGTGTGTGTGTGTGTGTGTGTGTGTGTGTGTGTATAAATGTCATGGGGTGCAGAGCACCCCAGAAGTTCTCTGGGGCACACCAAGGAATCTTCTCCTTGAGAACCTAAACCAGAGGACAGATAATGCCTAGAGATAAACTGAACCAAATCGGACTGAGCTACCTTGGGATTCCTACCCTTCATTCTGGTCTCCCTTACCCTGGGGAGATAAGTTTGGGGTGTGGCTTCGGCCTTTGTGTTCTGAAGAGGGATCTGTAGCCACCCCTCACCCAATTCCTTTAGTCACTACCAGTGGGGGATGGTCCTCCACTCCTCACCCAATTCCCCCAGCTACCACCAGTGGGGGATGGTCCTCTCTCACTAAAGGAACTTTTCACGGGCAGATGGTCACCCCCATCAGTCCTCTATAAAAGTACCTTCCAGTCTCCTGTTTGAGGAGATTTGGTACCTCTGAGCCATGTGCTTTATGCCAAATCTCCCCATGAAAAGTCCAAGGATTTCTTTCATGGTTTCCCTCCCCCCACCCTTCCCTTGCTCCTAAATAAACTATCACCTTATTCTAACTACGTTTTCTGTGCAAGAGGGTGTAATTCTTTAAAGAGGAATTCCTAAGAACCCCAATCCCTAACACAACTCGTACCCCATTTTCCCACTATATCATATATATAAAATATGTATACACCCCCCCCCAACTATTGACATGTTGTCTCCCTCTAAGAGAATGTAAATACCTTGAGGGTGGGAACCTTTTTGATTTGTTTTGTTGTTATTTCTGTTTTGTATATCTGCAGTACTAAACACAATGTCTGGCACATAGTAAGCACTCAACAAATACTTGAATGCCTGCTGCCTGAATGACTTGAATTCAATTTGCAATGTAGAACCTTTCAGTCTTATGCCATTAACTACTTTAATGCATTCCCCACTTTATATTCCTTTTCCCACCCAGGCAGTCACTAGGAAAAAAAAAAAAAAGGTCTGATGCATCATGCCAGTGCCACTAGATTTCCCCAGCACAGATCAAAAGTAGGCCAATATAAATTAAATTGCCAACACACAAAGGATCTGTTCAGAGCCTGCCAGTTTATCTGTCCTTGGCAATACTGCAATTACAGATGGACATCTCCTTACCTAGTCGCAATTTATAATGGAGAATACAAATAATGCCTCCCTTCCTCATTCTTTTACAGATGGAATAATAAGTCTCCAAAAAGAGGGCAGCAATGGATGATGTGCTGTTTAAGACATTCTACATTATTCACTCCCCTTTATGCACTCTATCATAACACCATACTGACCTTCTTGCTCCTCACACAGGACAGTCCATCTCATCTTCATGCTTCGCACAGGCTGCGCCTCAGGCCTGGAATGCACTCCATTCTCACTTCCCTTTCTTGTAACAGTCTAACTTGCTTCCAGTCTCAGCTCAGATGCCATCTCCTTGTTCCCAAAGGTCTCTCTCAAAATGACCTGGCATTTACTGTGTATATACTTACATATTTGCGTGCTGTTTCTTCCTACTGAATGTAAGCTCATTGAGGGAAGGGACAATTTTGTTTTGATTTGTTTTGTTTTTTTTGTCTTTGCACAATACCTGACATAAGAGGTATGATAAATAATTGAATATAAAAATTTTCTTTTATGTGTAATTGGGAAAAAATTAACTACTACTAAAATATAATAAAAAAAAACTAAAAAAAAATAGTGAATGATGGGACTTGTATGAGGGAGTATTCTGTTAACAATGATGGTAGACCTTTTCAGTTCAAAAGTGTTGCCCCTTTAAAAGAGAAATATCCCAAGTGAATCCCAGATCAAGTTTAAGGATGCCCTGAGACCACACCCTAAGGATTTAATCCAGTATGGAACTGACAGGCTGGACTGATTGGTGAATAGAAAAAACCAGCATACCTGACTTTGATATCTACATTGCCCAGATTCCAGCACTAAACCACTTTTTACATCATATCAGACTCTCAAACGAGATCATTTCCTTGCCCTCTGTCCTACTGCATACTCTTGCCTCTTCTCTCCTTTTAATAACATTAATCAAATCAACAACAGCACTGATTCTGGAGAGAGCATGGCTTCACTCATCATCCCTGCATCTTCCTCCATTTCCCTCTGGCCCAATAACACAATTTCAAACTTATAGATCACACCCCTTCTGTGATTCAGACAAAATGATGTTCTTGTTATTCCTCATACCTAACAAGCTATCACTCATTTATGTGCCTTTGCACAGGTCATCTGCCAGCATTAAAATGTATACCATTTTCACCTCTTCAGTACTATTACTCCTTTACACTGGGCACAGAACTCAGAGTAAACATTCCTTTCTTGCCTTCTCCTCTACTCATTATTTTCCCTCTTTTTATTTGTGTATTACATTTTGAGTTCCATGTTGTCTCCCTCCCTTCTCTACCAACCCTGAATAAGAGAAGGCCAACATTTGACTCAGATTCATATGTGGAACCATACAATATATACACCCTACTATTAGTTCTTTCACTGAAGGAGATAGCATTTTCCTTCATAAGTCCTTCACAATTGATTTGAAGGATCGTATTACTCGAAATAGCTTATTCATTTACAGGTACTCTTCGAAGAACATTGTTGTTATTGTGTACAGTGTTCTCTTGGTTCTGTTCATTTCACTTTGCATTATTTCATGCAAGTATTTTAATGTTTTTCTCAATCCAACTTGCTCATCATTTCTAAAAACACAGTAGGATTCAATCACAATCATATACTACAACTTACTTAGCCATTCTCCAGTTGATGGGCATCCCCTTGCTATCTATCCTTCTTAATATTTCATTCCCTTGGGGCAGCTAGGTGACACAGTGGATAAAGCACTGGCCCTGAATTAAGGAGGACCTGAGTTCAAATCCAGTCTCAGACACTTGGCACTTACTAGCTGTGTGACCCTGGTTAAGTGACTTAACCCTCATTGCCCCACAAAAACAAAACAAATATATATATAATTCCCTCTTCTTACCCCTTGGTTTGGACATAGTATACCTACCAGGCTAAGGTATATACAACTAGGGCCCAAGTAGGTAATCTAATTTCACTCAGTGTAGGAATGTTAATGCATTTGCTTAGGCCTGTTTCAATGGCACAGAGAGAGCCTAATAGAGGAAACTCACTCTGGCAACAAAGATGAGCAACTGTTCAGCAACTTCTTTTCTTACTGAGATGTATGGGGAACTGAGAAGCAAAAAGATGTAAGAGTCATAAAACCTGAGGCAGACCTTGAGCCTGGGTGATTCTACCCCTAGAAGAGCCTCCTCTCCAGTCTGTCGGACTTTCACATCTTTATGATTACTGTTAAGAATTATAACCTCAAATGAGAGCATTTTTATTGAATAGAATTTTCATGTCAAACTAAGGGTTTCTTCAAATTCCCCATGATGAGTTAAATTGTTCTTTGCATCTATTAAGAAAAATGGTCTAGGTGTATTTCAAAATAAACCCATTTCCAAAGCAGTTCAAGCAGTGTTCTCTCTCTCTCTCTCTCTCTCTCTCTCTCTCTCTCTCTCTCTCTCTCTCTCTCTCTCTCTCTCTTTTTGGTGAGGCAACTGGGGTTAAGTGACTTGCCCAGGGTCACACAGCTAGTAAGTGTCAGGGGTCTGAGGTGAAATTTGAACTCAGGTCATCCTGAATCCAGGGCCACTGTTCTATCCACTGCGCCACCTAGTTGCCCCTTCAAGCAGTGTTTTCAAGGGACTTTTACCCAACCAATTGACTCACAGAATTTTAAAGTTGGGATATGTCTTAGGGATAGAGTCTTTAAGAGATGAAAGCATTAGGAGCTGAACAGATCTTGAGAGGCTAGCATTGGGTGAAATCTAACAAGAGAAAATGCAGTAGGAATAAATGAAAACCTTCACATATGTTTTTTAAAAAATCGACTTTCTACGTTCTGGGTAGGGAAGACATGCTTAAGAAGCTTTGTTCTTGGGAAGGGGGTGGGAAAGAATCCAGACTCCAAACTCCATATGAATTATGGGTGAATAATCGCATTCCACAGAAAAAAAAAAAACTAATGTAATTTTGATTGGGATCAAAGAAACAGCTTCCAAAAATAAGGAGTTAATAACTCCACTATTTCTATATTCAACAGATCACATTTGGCATATCATGTTCAGTTCTGGGCTCCCAAGTTCAAGAAGAGCATTGAGAAGTTGTAGGGCATCAAGAGAAAGGCAGCTGAGATGGTAAAAAGACCTTTACCCATTTTATGAGAAGTGACTGAAGCAACTGGAGATAGTTAACCTGGAGAAAAGTTGGCCATTGGGAAGATATGTCAGCTGTACTCAAGCATATGAAGGGCTGTAAGTGGAAGAGGAACTACAATTCATCTTTCTGGTTCCAAAGGGAAGAACCAAGAGCAATGAATGAAATGTGAAAAGAAGCAGATTTAGGTGTGATGCCAGCAACAAACAAAAGAGGGGGGGGGAGACATAGCAACTAGAGCTACCCCAAAGTGACCTGAACTGTCTCAAGAAATAATAGGGGCTTCTTCCTAAAGATCTTCAAGTAGAGGGCCATTTTTTTAGGCTGTGAATTTTTATTCTTGATATAGATTGGATTAGATGGCCCCAAATTCCTTTTTTTTTGTTTTTGTTTTTGTTTTTGTTTTGTGGGGCAATGAGGGTTAAGTGACTTGCCCAGGGTCACACAGCTAGTGTCAAAGTGCCTAAGGCTGAATTTGAACTCAGGTCCTCCTGAATCCAAGGCCAGTGCTTTATCCACTGCACCACCTAGCTGCCCCCTTCAATTCCTTTTTAATTAAAAAGTTGGGGTTCTCTGGCTTCTCCCAGCTTAGCATGTTATTGTCAACTTGCTAAAGAGGCAGCTAGGTGGTACAGTGGATAGAACGCTGGGCCTTGAGTTCGGAAGACCCAACTTCAAATTGAGTCTCAGATTTTGGTTTTTTTTTGTTGTTTGTTTGTTTTGGTTTTGTTTTGTTGTTTTTTTTTGCAGGGCAATGGGGGTTAAGTAGCTTGCCAAGGGTCACACAGCTAGTAAGTGTCAAGGGTTTGAGGCCAGATTTGAACTCAGGTCTTCCTGAATTCAAGGCCAGTGCTTTATCCAATACGCCACCTAGCTGCCCCAGAGCCTCAGATTCTTAAAGTAAAAAAGGTAGATAATAGTAGTTCTTCCCTCATATGGCTGTTTGGAAGAGCAAATAGAATATCTATAAAATGTTTAGCACAGTGTAGCACACATAGGAGGTGCTTAATAATGGCTTATTCCCCTCTCCTAAAAGGATTATAAAAGTTTATCTGGGGGGGCAGCCAGGTGGAACAGTGGATAGAGCACTGGCCCTGTATTCAGGAGGACCTGAGTTCAAATCCAGCCTCAGACCCTTGACACTTACCAGCTGTGTGACCCTGGGCAAGTCACTTAACTCCAATTACCTCACCAAAAAAAAAAAAAAAGTTTATCTGGGAATGAGAAGGCAAATGTAGCCCATAATCTGTACTGAAGAAATATTTTTTACAAATAAAAAAGAAGTCTAACATTAAGGGTCAGTATTAATGGTCTACAGATAAGAAGTGAGGATGTCGAACTATAAAAGTACTATTTCTGTGTGTGCCCCTTGAAGTGACAGAGAGAGAAAGAGAGAGAACGAAGAATTTCACATTCCAAAAAAGTCACAAAGTACAAATAAAAACTATGATCAATTTTATATATGCTTACCAATTAGGAAGTACATTCTGTTAAGGGCTAAAATTCTAGCTAAACTGTCTAAACTATTTAATGAGTGGTCACCAATAAATTATAAGCTTTAGCAAGAGTTAGACTTTTAAGCATTTATTAAGGAGAATAAGAATTTGGTAAAGAGAGAGAAAGGCCTAGATTCCTATCTATTAATGGGAGAGCGCATTTCTAGCCCCGCTCTCCACCAGCATCCTCAGGAAAGAGAACCATACAGAGCGCTAGTCTCTTCCTTCTTCCTCCCACTAGCCCGCGTCACTTCTTTTTCCAAAGAAAAGACTCCTGGTCTTGCCCTCAAAGACCTTCGCTTCATGGGCGGAACTCTTCTACAGTAAGTCTCCAGCAGGTGGCGTCATTCCAATCGTTACAATACTATTTCTTGAATAAAATATCTTTGTGATCCTGGGCAAGCCATTTAACTTCTCACTGCTCTAGGCAACTCTCTTAAGACTGGAATTACAAATGAGGGGCTAATCTGCATTGAGAAAGGATGTCCCCTCATCCAGGAATTCCCTATACCAATCAAATTACAGTGCTAATCCCTATCCCCTAATTGTTATTATTCTCTTTTGATACCATTATGAACATTCTTAGAACCATTCTTTTCTTTTATCCAACAATCATAGATAAGTCATTTCCCTCAGGCAATAACTACCTGAACCTACTCATTATTTGACATGCTACCAAGATTATTAGGCATCCATAACTATGAGTGCAATATGGAAATTCTGTTTAGTTAAATGGTACTCAAAATTGTTGTAATTACAGGATTTATACCGAAGAAGAGATTTTGCTTTGCTTTGTGGGAGAGGTCTTACTTTTTATCTGAAGGTATAGTACTTTGAGTGCATAGCCTATTTTGAGTCAAGAGGTGTTAACAAGCTTGCTTTCTGCTAAAGTATGTGTGAAGACTTAGACTAAGGTTAAGAGCAAAGAAGCCTACTTCAGAAGCAACTCTTAACTTAGCACAATCCCTCCACTGCCAACTTGATAACTACAACATGATTTCATGGAAAATCACTCTTTTGCTTTGGAATCATGCCCAAAGGGCAATAAAACTGTGCATATGCTTTGACCCAGCAATACTACTACTAGGTCTGTATCCCAAAGAGAACAGGAAAAAGGAAAAAGGACATACATGTACAAAAATATTTATAGCAACTTTTTGTGGCAGCAAAAAATGGGAAATAAAAGGGATGTCCATCAATTGGGGAATAGTTAAACAAGTTGTGGTACATGGATGTCATGGAATACTACTGTGCTTTAAGAAATGACAAGCAGGATAACTTCAGAAAAGAAAAAAATGGAAAGACTTACATGAACTGATGTAAAGTGAAGTGAGCAGAACCAGGAGGCCATTGTACACAGTAACAACAACAACAAAGTAGAGTCATCAAATATAACTTCACTCTTCTCAGCAATACAACGATTCAAGACAATTCCAAAGGACTCATTATGGAAAATGGAAAATGCTATCCATATCTAAAGAAAGAACTGCTAGATTCTGAATGCAGATCTAAGCATATATATTTTCAATTTATTTTTTTCATATTTTTTCCTCTCTTGATCTGTTTTTTTCTCTCACAACATGACTAATACAGACATATGTTTTACATGCGTACACATATATAACCCATATCAATTTGCTTGCCATTTTTGGGGGGGAGTGGAGGAAAGGAAAAAATTGGGAACTCAATTCTTTTAAAAAAATGAAAGTTAAAATTTGTCTTTACATGTAATTGGAAAAAAATACTATAAAAAAGAAAATAAAATTGTTCTTTGAGGAATGCTCAGGCCACACTATTTTTTTCTTTTTATACCGGATTAGTTAAGCCAGCAAAGAGTTCCAGTGAGACATCTCATTTTTTTTCCTGTTACTTTGGTAACTTCAAATGGCTCTTTCCATTTCCTAGCCAAAGGCTCCTCTATCTGGCATTCAAAGTCCTTCAAAGCCTAGCCCCATTCCTACCTTTCCAGTCTTCTTATACCTCACACATCGCAGCTGTAACTTTCTAGTTTATCTGGAAAGAGGTCTGTGTATGGGAGAATATGGTGCAATAAGTCTTGCAAAATAATTTATAGGCAGTGTTTTAGTATGTGAATAGAGGATGTGAGATATATATATATGTATATATATGTGTGTGTGTATATATATACACACATAAACATACACACAAACACATATATACATGCATGCATACAAACACAGATATACCATATAGAGGGGGATGATATATATACACATATATAATTTATATAGAGGATTATATATGTATGTATATATTCTAGAGGTGATAGAGAGGCATGGGAATTTATCAACAAGAGTAGCTATGTGATCAGACCTGTCTTTTAAGAAAATAAGTTGGGGAGCTGCGTGAAGGATGAATTGGAAAGAGAAGACTCAAAGCAAGCAAAACCAGCTAGTATAGTACTGCAATAATCCTGAAGAGAGGCAAAAAGGACCTAAATGATGGTGGATGAGTTAGTGGAAAGAAAGGGAATGAGGCTTGAGAGATGTGGAGAAAAAAATTAGATGAGGGATCTGATTAGTTATGTGGGGCAAGTGAGATAGATGCATTTAGGATAAAACTGGGAATTTGAGTGACTGGAATGACAGTGATGCCCTCAACAACAACTAAGAAGTTCAGAAGGGCAGTGAGCTTTTAAGAGAAGGATGAGGGGTTGTTTTTGTTTTTGTTTTGTTCCTTTTTTTGTTTATTCTTGAGAATGTTGAGTTGGAGTTGCTTACAAGACATTTGATTCCAAATACCTGGGAGTCAGTTTGTGAAACAGAACTGGAGCTCAGAATGGTAACTAGGCCATCACCTCCCAATCTGAGAGTCATCAGCATATATATGATCATCAAACTTCAGATGAGCAGATCAAGTTCATAAGAGAAAATAAAGAGAGAGAAGAATAGAGAGCCCAAGAGAAATCCTTGGCTTCATTGATAGCTGGGAGACTGACAAACTGGAAAAGCCTAACCTTTATCCTATACAATCTAAAAAGAAAAACTTTCACCATTTAATTGCTCCCCTTCTTTGGAGCTTTAGTTGATGGAACAGAATTCAGGAGCATTTGAGGCAAGTGTCAGCACCCTTGTTTTCTCCCAAAGGAGTTGTTAGGACTTAGACTAAGTTTTACAGTCTAAGTTAGGTTGACTCTCCCTTGCCTGGGGGAATGAAGCCATATTTAACACCTACTGTTAAACCCAAAGCTTTCTCTCAGTTGTTTCTAGCCTAAATAACTGAAACTGCTCTTTGCAAAGTTCTTGCAATTGCCAAATGTCATTGGCTTTTTCCGAGTCTTCTTCCCTCTCCACGCCTCTACTGGATTTGGCATCATTGTCTGGTCCTCTCCTCCTGAAGACTCCTCTGGATTACTATGAAATTGCTCTCCTTGGTTATTCTCTTACTTCTCTGACCCTCTTTCCTCATGCTCTCCATTGCTGATTCATCATCCATATCACACAGGCTAACTACGGGTATCAACAATTTCTACCCACTCTTCTTTTCTTGCTTCTCCCTACATTCCCTCTGAGACCTCGTACAGGCACCTGAATTTAATTATCTTCTCTTCACAAATTATATCCAGATCTATATATCTAGCCCTGGTTCCTTTCCTGAACTCTAACTGCTTGTTGGATATTACATGTCCAAAACAGGTTAATTTGATATTTTCTCCCAAACTCACTCCTTTTCCACATTTCTCTTTTTCTGTTGAGTGTACCATTATTTTTTCCAATCATCTAGGTTTACAACCTTATCATTCTCCTTGGCTTACCACTCCCCAATCTCACACAGCTCCTCACCCAATCTTATTGTCTCTGTCTCCAAAACATCTCTTCACTTGTCTCTCTTTAAATGGATACCAACCCAATTCAAGCCCTCATCACTACTCACCAGGTTTATTGCTATAGCCTCCAAATTGCTATCTTTTAATTTCCTCACCTCTCCAATTCATCCTATGCACAAGTGCTTTTCCTAAACTGAGGTCAGACCAAGACAAAAACTAGGAGTGTATTTTTTTTAGAATTCAGAATACAGAGCAGTAGATGTTCAGGAAAGCAGACCTAGAATCCCGACAAATATGATAGGATATGCAATGTTATTATTTTTTCAGTGGAAATCTCATGTAGTAAGCACATTCCATTTCAAACATCTTTATTTTAAATACTTAGGCAGTGATGTTCAAAGCAATGACTATCAAGTCTATATATAAACATCAAGTATGTTATAATGGTGTCATCTAAGTTGATATATCTACCCATACACATGTATTATGCTTAATAACATACATGAATTGGGTGTTCAGTGGCACAATCTTATAGTCACTCAGTATAAAACATCTCAACCAATAAATAGCACAACTAATCTATTGCCCTGTCAACAAAGGCCTATAATTCTATACATTTACATTTAGATCTGCTATGGAACTTGGTTTTTATTTCCCCCAATCAGAAGCTAGGAATACATTTCTAGATCACAAGAGATTCAAAACCTGTCAGAATTTGCTGTTTATTTATTTTTATAATTCCAACTTATCAAATTGAATTTTCCATTAGATGCAATAAAGCTCAAGATATTATAGGAAGTTGGTTAGGGATAGATGAAGTACTCCTGTTTTTCAAGGTAGTAGCCAAAGAATGAGATCATGATGATTATACCACTAATAATAATAATAACAATTAGAATTTATAGTATACTTTGCTATTTGCAAAAAGCTTTGCAGATCTTATTTAATTTTTTGCAATTATCTATTTCATACATGTGGAAACTAGACTTGCCCAAGGTCATACAGCTATTAAGTATCTAATTCAGAATTTGAACTCAGGTCTTCCTTATTTACAATCCAGGATTTTATCCACGACAACACCTAACTACTATATACTTTAACCCTTGCTTGAGAATTGGTCACTTTTCTGTCTTTCCAAGCACAAATGGATAAGATGAGTAGATTTCATTAATTCCTTTTTAGGAACAGTTACCATAAACAAGACAGGGAATAATGACAGCAGAAACACAGCCAATGTTGGGAATGATTTGCCAGGCTGCTGCACTCAGAGATGTCCTCCCTCAGGTACAAACGGACCCAGGGGAGTCATCCTCATGCTATTTCTTCTAAGTTTTCTAAGTTTCACTACCATACTTGGATATTAACAGTTGTTCTCACTCAAGGTGACTTCCTGAAGGATAGAAATCCAGTTTGTGAGGATGAGGCTCAGACAAAACCTTCACTTCCAGGCACCCTCAGGTTCCCCTGTGGCCAACTTTTAGTGTGGTCTCCTCCTTCTACTGGATGGAGTTTTGGTGACTACACTGCCCCAGGTGAAAGAGCAAGAAGTCTCAGGCCCAGTCACACACCTAACCATGGTTTACTGGATTCTTCTACCAAGCTGCGCATTGTAAAAACTTTACTGCAGGATTCTGTAGCTTCCTGGTGAGTCAGGGATTTTGGAAGAAGTCCAAGATCTCCTCACAGCCCTGTTTGGTGAACTAGTGGTATTTGGACCACATGGATGGTGTCCTTATCCTCTTGTTACTATTTTTCCAACATTATGTGGGGGTTGAAGAGGCACAATCTCATGCCCATTTAAGGTCACTTATATTTTCTTTACTTAAATAACTATGTGGGGGCAGTAGACATTGTAGCTTTGTTATAGATATAGTGCTACAGAGGCTTTCACAATTATCCTGTCACATGAAAAATGACAACTTACAAGTTTGAGTAAGTTCTTCTCATTGCCATGAGTAACAATTACAGATATACTTCTATTGTTCTGCTATGGGTCTAAGAAAAAATAGTAAATTTGGTAGTGGGTATGAGAAAAGGAGAGAAGGTGAGAAAAGGAAGAAAAGGAAAAAGAGAGGGAGGGAAAGGGAACGGAGTCAAGAAGGGGAACAGAATAAGCATTTATATAGAGCTTACTACATGTCAGGCACAGTGCTATGAGTTGTACAATGATCTTATCTGAGCCTTACAACATCCTCTCTAGGTAGGTGCTGTTAATACCTTCATTTTTTATTTGAAGACACTGAGGCAAACAGAGGCTAAGTGACTGCCAGGGGTCACAGTCTAGTAAGTATCTGAGGCCACATTTGAACTTAGGTCCTCCTGACTCTTAGCTCTCTCCCTAGAAGGGAGGAAAAAAGAAAGGAAGTAAAAGGAGAAAGAGGGAAACTGGAAGAGAAGGGGGAGATAGAAAGAAAAGAAGGCAATGTAAAGAGGGAAAAGAAGAGAAAGCAGAAAGGGAAAAGAGGGAAAGGAAGAGAAGGAAGAGAAAAGGAAAGATGAAGGGGAGGGAGAGAGTGGAGAAGAATAAGAGACAAAAGAACAAAGTGAAGAGGGGGGGAGAATAGAAACAGAGAAAGGAGGAACAAGAGGGGAGAAGGAATGCATAAAAGAGAGAACATGGTTATGGGGACCAGTAAAGGAATAAGACAAGGTGAAGACTACTTCTATATATAATAGTATAAATATTATGTGAGTCATTCTTCAAGAGTAGGTCAATCAGATTTAAAAATTAATTCTGTTTCCATATATTATGCAATATCTAGACCATTTAAACTGATGTTTAAATGGAACAGAGACTAGTTCAAGAAATCATTTATAAATGCTTGCTATAGAAGATTTTAAACTATTGGAAGAGGTATCAAATATTAGTATTCACTATGTCCCTAGCATCATGCAAAGCATAATGGGAGGGGGTTCAGAAGAAGGAAAGACATGCCACTTGCCCTCAAGGGACTTTTCAACTAGCTGAGAAGACAAAAGAATAGATATAGGAAATCTTCCAAAATAGCATGTCAAAAAACCTAAATAGCAATGATAAGAAATTACATTTATATAATTCTTTAAAGTTTGCAAAGCATGACACCACCTCATCTGAGCCTCAAAAACCTCAAAAACTTGTGAAAAAGTACTACAATTCTTATCTCTATTTTCAAGATGCAGAAATTGGAGCTCAGCTAGTTTAAATGACTTATATATGGTCACAAAGTTTATAGCATCCCAGATATGGGATTCAATCTTGGTCTTGCCTTACTCCAAGTTTGAAACTTTTCACCTCAAAAAATCACATCTTAAATTGGCATTGGGAAGTACCAAGAGAATTCAAGAGGTGATGTGATTTTGGACTTTATAATGCCATAGTCCATTTATATAGTATCCTCTTCCAAAGGGAGTACTATTATCATGTGTTTGTAGAAATGTGCCCTTATTGAGTCAAAATGGGCAATAACTGAAGTAGCAAAAAGATGTCAGCATCAGCATCATTCATACAATGCTTTATGGTCTTCAAAACCTTTTGTATTTCTTATCAAAACTGACCTTGGTAATTAAGAATTAAGCAATCCAATTATTAATTTTCAGAAAAGTACACTGATGGCCAGAGAAGGATCATGATTTAAACCAAAGCTGCTGCTGCTGCATCTTCTCTTTCTCTTTCTCCTTCTCCTTCTTCTCCTTCTTCTCCTTCTCCTTCTTCTCTTTTTTTTTTAGCAGAGCAATGAGGGCTAAGTGACTTGCCCAGGGTTACACAGCTAGTAAGTATCAAGTGTCTGAGACTGGATTTGAACTCAGGTCCCCCTGAATCCAGGACCAGTGCTTTATCCATTGTGCCACCCAGCTGCTCCTAAACCAAAGCTTATTAAACTGTGGATCACGGCCCTAAATGGAGTCATGTAATTGAATGTGGGGGGTCACAAAAAATTTTGGCAACAGTAAAAGATTATGTATGTCTATTTTATATACCTATATACCTGGGATCACATAAAAATTTCTGGAGCAAAAAGGGGTTGCTAGAGGAAAAAGTTTGAGCAGCCTTGATTGAAATGGTATTGCATCTAGGATGAGGCAGTAATGAAAACAATTTTGAAGTCATTTCTAGATATGGCCATTGTAGCACAGTCATCCAGATAAACAGATTGTCACACAGACAGATGAGAGAAAGAAAAGAGAGAGGAGAGAGAAGTAGGGGAGAGAAGAGAGAGAGGGAGGAGGGGAGAAAAAGGAAGAGGGGGAGAGATGGGGAGAGAGAGGGGAAGAGAGAGGGGGAGAGAAAGAGGAGAGAGGGGGACAGAAGGGGAGAGAGGGGGGGACAGAAGGGGAGAGAGGGGGAGAGAGAAGGGGAGAGAGGGAGAGAGAGAGGAGAGAGGGGGAGAGAAAGGGGGAGAGAGAACGGGAGAGAAAGAGGGAGAGAAAGAGGGAGAGAGAGGGGGAGAGAGGGGGGGGAGAGGGAGAAGAGACTTTTTGTTCTTTAAGCATACATCGAGTATCAAAATTCTCAATTTTTACAGGTAAGTGATGCAAAAGTGCCCCATAAAACATAAGTCGTAAGTCTGTGTAGTACGATCAAGCAGTTTTAGTACATCCTGAGTTTAGAAATAAGCTGGTGTATAAATAGAAATGCTCTCTCATGAGCAGTTTGACTCATCATGCAGTACTTCTGGTAAGATGGGTAGAGTAGCACAAACAATAATGTAAAAAAAAGAAAAAATGCAGAACTGGGTCTTGAACATTTTGTTATTGGCATGAATTAAGGTGCAACCATCAAAGGGCATCCATCTCCAAAATGACATCTCTGTAGATCTCTGCCTCATGGACAACTCCCAAGAAACAGGAATTAACCTACACTGGGTTTTTATGCATAGGCTTGTGCTTCTTCTTGTTGTTGTTATTTTTATCAGCGGGATGGAGGGTAAGGTAAAAGAGCTGATGTGAGAAATGTTAGAAGTACCAGTTTAGATGTCCAAACAAATTGAACTGCCCTATGACACTGACTTTGCCTTTGAGGCTTCATCTCCTCCCCTCTTGACTCAGTATCTTCCCTTTGACTCTGTTCTACCTAAATCCTCATATTATTGAGACATAGAAGCCATGTTTTACTCGGGTTGGTTTCACCTGTCAAGAAAAGTAGTTGGGAGAATGAGAAATCTCAACTGTTACATAAGATCATACTGTCACCTCCAGCAGTGGTGGGGAAGTTAATCAAACACAATCCCATGAAAAACACAAGGGGAAAGCTAGTCATTCTGATTGGTGGAAAATGTCTCATTCCATTCCCTTGGATAAAAGGACTAATAAATCATTATCATTAATCTCCCTAAACAATGGTATAGCTTGCATTTGAATTAACTGGAGGGTATAAGGAATTGTGCTCCAGTGTCTGCGGAATAAACAAAGTAAAACAAAAACTTGGCCTGCTTAGCTAATGTGCTTAATTGACAATTACTCATGATAAATCACTTTTGAGGCCTTTACCTTTATCTGGATGAGCCGAATTAGTTATTAAGAGAATGGAAGGGGCAGCTAGGTGGCGCAGTGGATAGAGCACTGGCCTTGGAGTCAGGAGTACCTGAGTTCAAATCCGGCCTCAGACACTTAACACTTACTAGCTGTGTGACCCTGGGCAAGTCACTTAACCCCAATTGCCTCACCAAAAAAAAAAAAAAAAAAAAGAGAATGGAAGAATGAACTTTGACGTTCTGAAAAGATATCTACATTCATGATTTATTAATATTTGTTTAGGAACATATCTGTATGTACATAAGCATATATACACACACATGCATATACATACATGCATGTAAAAAAACCACACACACATACACACCAGTCAAAAGACCCAAGTCCAAACAGTTCAGTTTGAGGGTGTATTTTATTTCTAATCATTTTCATGTATTGCCCTCTAGTGGCCATATGTGATACTACTGCTAGCAAATAAAAGTTTCATAAAAGCATCTAAAATATTTTAAACTGTCACATTATATTGCTTAAATACTAAATTGTCTGCAATTCACAATGAATCTCATATTATAACTATACTAATCCATAGTTATACCATTTTAAATCCAATATCCCTCTTTTCCTCCTCCAGAAAACCAAACCAAACAATAAACTTGTGTTTCTCATAGAAATCAAAGAACAAATAGGTTCATGGAAACATTGAATGGCTCCTGAGTCCATGATAAGGAAGGATTGCACCAAGAAAAAAATATGGGTTACTACTAAACATAAAAAGAATCACCCACAAAATAACGACAAGTCACGCTTCACATTTATATATCATTTATGAGTTTCCAAAGTGCTTCATGTCTTAGAGCTCTATGAAGTGGGATAAATTAATGCATTAAAATGACTGCTGTTGGGGCAGCTAGATGGCGCAGTGGTTAAAGCACCGGCCCTGGATTCAGGAGTACCTGAGTTCAAATCCGGCCTCAGACACTTGACACTTACTGGCTGTGTGACCGTGGGCAAGTCACTTAACCCCAATTGCCTCACTAAAAAAAAAAATTAAATTAAAAAAAAAATGACTGCTGTTATTACTGTAACTGATGGCACAGTGAATAGAGAGCTGTGTGTGGAATTATCTTGGACAAGGCAATTAACCTCTGTTTTCCTCAGGTCCCTCAACTCTAAAATGGGGATAATAATAGCACCTATCTCCCAAGGTATTTGTAAAGCTCAAATGAGATAATATTTGTAAAATGCTTAGCACATAGAAGGTGCTATATAAATACTAATTCCTTCTCTCCTCCACCTTTAAGGGTCTTGATAAATTTGGTCTATTGAATCAATTTCCCTTTATCAATGCAGGTAAGTACCTGCTCTGAAAATTATTGTTTTAGAGAACTGCCTGGAGAACATAGAGGTATAGTGACTTGCCCAGGGTCATACAGACAGAATGTGTCAGCTCTGGGACTTGAACCCAGATAGACCTGACTCAGCCATTTCTCTATCCAGTGCTCCATGCATGCCTAGCATGGATGAGGATATGTAGATAAAAAAATTATTAAGTCCCTGCCCTTGAGAAGCTAACATTCTACTGGGGGGTTACAACATATAGTAAACCCATGATATTTTGAGGAGGGAGAGACACTATTATAGATGGAAGTCAGGAAGAGATTCCCCTCAAAAGTGATATCTGAGCTAACCTAAGTAATTAAGACGCATATGAGAGGAGGGAGTAAGTATATCCCAGGCATGTGGGGTGGCGCTAGCCTTGACCTTCAGAGTAGCACACCAGCAATCAGAACTCCACCTAGGCATGTTAATAGCACTTTGTACGCAACATGTCCCCAACTTAACTTGTGTCTTCTGCCCTACCCCAGTTCCTCCAATGAAATTCAGTACTTCTGTTTGTGGTACCACTATTCACCCAGGCATCCATATCACTAATCATTTCATTATATGCCTGGAAAGACTAGAATAATTTGATGTAAGAATATAAACAGAATAAATTGAGATGTAAATTATTCAAGATAAAACAGAAATGAATTCTTTTCTCCACATATTACTGGTTTATTGAGAAGTGATTAATCTAGTCATTATGTGAAAACAGTATAGGTTCATTGACCTTCCAAATTCTCCCTGAGGGCTTCCATGAACCTCTCCTACTCTACTTGAGTTTAAAAAAAATCTGATCTTCATCGTAATAGGTTCTATCCATCAGAAAACAAATTTTTTTAGGGGGGGGTCTTAGTGATTTGGACACAATTTAGGAATAAAAAATCATTTTCAGCATTTTATAAATGCATGTTTTTCATTAGGATGAAGAGGGTTTAGAGGCAAGTTTAGATATCATGGCATTCAACCTCCAATCCAAATTAAAAAAAAATAATTTCTAAAGATAACACTTATTTGTAACAAATTGCAGTACACGAGGAACTTATAACTAATTTTATCATCATAGAAAATTTCTGAAAGAAATAGTGTAGGTTTATCAGATGAGGAATATGGGGTACAAAGAATTGTGACATGTGGGTCTGGAAACTCTAAGTAATACACTTATGAAATAATGTCCCAGGAGGCAGCAGACAATCAAAATGTAAACAAGTTCAAAAGGAGATTGAGGTACTGGTTTATTAAATGAAGTTGGAGACATCTGAGGGTACAGGCATAACCTTTTGAGGTATTCTTATCAAAAGCAACCATGATCTCCCACAAAATTTCTCTTAGTGTCCTTAGGGCAGAATGAATACTTAACATGCAAACCATCAGTCTGTCAATATGGTATGCCTTATTTTATTCTTTTAAAAAACATATCTATTTATATATTTGTGTGTATCTATACATGTGTATGTATATATACACATACACACATACACACATACATTTTATTTTTACATCACTTAATTATCCCCCTCTATACTTTCCCCTCATTTGCCGTCATCTCTTAAAATATTTTACATTATTTAAATTTAAATATTTTAAAGTATTTAAAATATCTTAAACATTTTTTAAAAGAAAAAGATTATAAAAGGAAAAAATTACAACCAATCCACATATTGGAAAAAACTGATGTTATATGCAATGTTCTAAACATCTTATTTTCTTTAAAAAACAACAACAATAAACTTTTCACAATATCTTCAGCTAAATCTTTTCTTACAATGTCAATTTTCAGTGCCCATAATCTCACTGCTTCTTAACATAGTGGTTTTGGAATGGAACTAATATAAAATCCTAGAAGGGATTAAATTAGAACTTTGTTTCTTATCTAATAATTTATGACTGATTACTTCTTTTGAGGGATTAGATTAGTTATCAAGGTAGTTTATACCTAGTTCTCTAAGAACAAAGTAAATAATTTGGCAAGTTTTGTTTTGCTTTTTTATTTGTGAACAGCATAATACATAGTTGGCCACAGTTTAACGAGCACAGAATCAGAACTGTAACGGGCACATTTGCTAAACATTTACATGGATGGCCCATGAATTCCTTCAACAAAGGGACATATTCTAGGAGGGAAGAGCAGGGACCTTACTTTAAATGTCATCAGTTCTTTCACCCTGAATGTAAAATTTTATCATTCATATACACAAGAGCTGAAACAGAAGAACTTTTTTTTTTTAATTTGCTCTACTTAAAACTATCAGGAGCAGTTCTAAGAAATGTTTTTAAGGGTCCAAATTTCCCAAGAAGAAGTGTGTCTGAGTTGACAGAGAAGGAGCTTCAGAGTCAGAAAGACCTCAGAGAATTGCTGGTTATATGACAGTATAAGTCGCTTCCTCTCAGTGAGCCACCACCCCACCCCCCCAACTCCCTGAAGAACAATTGCTGAGCATTTGTATAGAGAGTTCCCTAAGAGGTGAATCCTCTATATCCATGGAAATAAAGGTGCTGAACAAGCAAAACTAAACTTCCAAATCTATACAAAAGGTTCAAATGGGGGTAACAAAAATAAACAAAAACAAAAACCAAGATCATGATGCTGTCATATCATGTTAAGCTACTGGAAGCACCTATTTCATGTTTTAGTCTAACAGTGCTATTTCTCCAATATGTTGATTGTATGCATGTCACCTAACACAATGCCTTTTACATAGTATGCATTTAATAAATGTGTGTAAATGCAATTGAATTCATTCATCAACATCACACAGCACAGAATCCCTGATACACAAGGAGAGCAGATTGCAATTCCATTCACTAATAAACAAATAAATAAACAATCAATCCAATAAATGAATTTATGAATGAATAAATGAATGAATAAATAAATATATATATTTATAACCTATAGTTTATTAAAAGCACTCATACCATAGATGGCTATGTCATTAATTTGTTAATGCTCTTGGTTTCTTTTCAGCTTCACTGAATTCTTTCCTCAAATTTTGGGGGAAGCTATTGCTAAATTATATTGATTTTCTAAAGGATGTGCTTTTTGAAAACCTGCATGGATACCAAGCATCTGTAAATGATACAGTTTGGTACAGTAGTTACAACACTTGTCTTGAAGTCAGAGGACCTGGATTCAAATCTCCACTTTGATGCTAACTACTACTGTGACCTTTGGCAAGACACTTCACCTTCCTGGGCCTCAGTTTCCTCACCTGTAAGAAGAGGGAGTTGAACAAAATGTCCTCAGATTGCCTTCACCTCTATGTTCAGTCATTTTAGTAGGACCCAATTCTTTGTGACCCTATTTGGGGCTTTCTTGGCAGAGATGGTGGAGTGGTTTGCCATTTCCTTCTCCAGCTCATTTCCTCAGATGAAAAAACTGAGGTAAACAAGGTTAAGTGACTTGCCCAGGGTCACAGAGCTAATACGCGTCTGAGGCCAGATTTGAACTCAGGAAGATGAATCTTCCTTATTTCAGGCATTGCCACCCTGCCACCTAGCTGCCCACCTCTATATCTATGATCCTATAAATTAACTCATCTTAAACACTCTCTAGACTATGTGTGTGTGGGGGGGTGTTTCTATCATGGACTCCTTTTGGGATTTAAAAAAAAATCTTTTAATTAGTCTTGTGTGGTAAAAATTATTTGTAGTAAAAATTATTGGAGTTTTAGCTGACTCATTTGGGAGGGGCCACATTTGGTCTACCCTGAAGGTACATATGCTACTGAGGTCAGAAAGAGAACTTTCCATAGGCAGTTTTGAAGGACCTCCCCTTTTGGGGGAGGGAGATTGAACACTCTCTGAGGGAGGGAGACTGAACACTCTCTGAGGGGAGGAGATCCTCTTCCAGAAGCTCTTGAGCTTGCCCTCTGGCTCCTCCTTCTCCTCCATGATGCAGAGAAACTAGCAGATATACCAGGTGTGGTGAGTTTTTAAAACCCTGCATTCCTTTGAATTAGCTTAATTGGAAATGATCCGGGGATTGCATAGACTTAGTTTAGAGTTAAGAGAATTCACCTTTTTCCTATTTCCTTATCTTTGATTTTTATTAATTTCACCTTTGTTGTTTAATTATTTCCCAAGTAATAAAATCTGATCCTTTTGTGGAAAAGAAGCTATAAGGCTCCTTTCTTATTGGCCAGGGAGAAATATCTAAAAGGGCAGTTCAGAGGGGAGGGAGCTTTGAACCTAGAGGTCCGTCATTATTTCCGGGACCCCAATATTTCGGCAAGTCACCTAATTTACGCTCCATATATTAAATTTCGGTCCCCATGCTTGGTAAGCCTATGGACTTCTCAGAACAATATTTTTAAATGCATAAAGTAAAATAGGCAGGATTACAAAGAAAACAAATTATATTGAAATACAGTTGCTGTTGTGTTTTTGTTTTTTCTTCTAAGTCATAGACTCCAGGTTAAGAATCTTTGCAATTGTTGGAAGTACAAAGAATTTCTGAAGTGACTCATGCTGCCAAGAAAAAAATTTCTATATGATAGCATTCTTGTGTAACATAACCATGCGGTAGAAATTTGAATGTTTACTTACCCAGTTTTTTTTTCTTTAAAGGGCATGAATAAGTTGAAGAAGAGTTCTTCAGGTTGAAGAAAAGAAAGGGATATTTCATTTAAAAAAAACCACACATATCATTAATAGGACTTCAGAGTAAATCAGAATTTATTCTTCCCAATTTGTTTTATCTCCTCTTGCCCATTTCTTTTTCTCCTCTCTTCCTCTAGAGGGGACCAATAATAATACTTTCTGCTGTAGGAATTCACAAGGTCTTCCAAAGCTGCATTTTAAGATACCCTAATAATCACAGAATCTGGTTTTGCCTACTCAGAAAAAGCATTGGCGCTCATGTGGCTACAGCTAGAATTGCAGATACATGGTTAATAATAGCCAGATGAGTGATTTAGAAGTATGTGTGAGCAATACATAAAAAAACAAAAAAAAATATTGGGGGAGCAGCTAGTTGGGGCAGTGGATAAAGCACTCGCCCTAGTTTCAGGAGGACCTGAGTTCAAATCTGACCTCAGACACTTACTAGCTGTGTGACCCTGGGGAAGTCACTTAACCCTCACTGCTCCTCAAAAAAACAAAAAAAACAAAAAAACAAACAAAAAAAAATCCCCAAATGCTTACCACAACAATATCAAGAACAACTCGAATAAAAGAAATGCAAAAAAAAATTTTTTTTGAGCATTACTCCTAAGCCTTGAAAGAATGCGGTGATACTGAAACATAGCCCACAGGCTAGGAAAATAAAACACAATCACCCACTTTCACTCCTACTCTCCAGCATGGCACAAATATTTTTCATTCCTATTATCCACACAAAAATAATTTGTACACAACCCAATTTTTTTCTTTTGATAGCAATAATTTACATTTTATGGTTAAAGAAGGAGCTTGTAACAACTTTGTAAAAGACCTTCCTGAATACAAGGGAGGAAACCTAAGAATACACCAATCTTGATTATGAGATATTCTTCTAAACACTAAAATGGGTTATGGGTTCTTACAGAATGCTCATTACACACACACACACACACACACACACACACACACACACAGGTTCATATGTTCATATATGTGAATAATTTAGTAACATGATATAAAGTACTTTCCTTTCAATGAGTAAGTCTCTTATTATAGAAAAAAATAGAAAAAGTGATAAGTCAAGAAGCACTGAATTAAAGGGGGTAACATATCCAATCCTCCACACCCACCATCTTGGGATCACAGAATCACAGACTGAGCAATGCAATGGACCATACAGTCCAGTCATCTAGTCCAACCAACACTCCCATTTTGCTGATGAAAAAAACGAAAGTCCACAGAGTTTAAATGGTTTATGCAAAGTAAATACAGAATAGGGATTTGAACCCAAGTTCTCTGAACCCAGGTCCAAAAATTCCCTTTAGAACTGCTGGGTGCCTTACTGGATAGAACACTGGACCTTTCCCCCATATTACCTTGTTCTACCTTCAAGTTTGTATTTGGACAAACTATGTATCCTCTTCTCTCTTTCCATTTTGTGCCCCCCCCCACTCTGGTTCTCTCCTTGGGGGCATCCACTAATGGCATCCTTTTCACTAAATTTAAATTGAAATAGATTATCTATGATCATTTGGAAGACCAAAGAGTTAAGAGGCAGCTAGAATGAATAAAATGTTCATTTCTCAACCTATTTATGCCATCCTCATAACCACTGGCAAAGAAAGACCTTAATGATTAGCACTTTGTAACTAATTAATGGAATGAAATGGAAACATTAGCCCACATTTTCTTGGGAATCAAGGAATATTAGAAGTTTCCCTCTGGTTTTTATTGTGGCAGCTTTCATTTAATGAGAGAACACAGATGAGGAAGGAAAAGCTTAGAGGTATGTGTGGCAAGGAGACTGGAGAGCAAAGTGTTTCAAACTTCTCAGTGATAAACTAAAACACCTCCCAACTGTACCTTTGGATCCCCCCATTTTTCAGAAGGCACTATTTTCTAGCTAGTTTAAATATATGTGTTTATTTTCCTTTATATTATATTTCCACCTAATTTCTGCTCTGATGCTTTTTCAGGTGAAGGCTATCCTCAGTTCTTGGAAGATACAAAGTTTTTAAGTGAGTATCATCAAGAGCTAGAGGTGAGGATATGCCTGGCATGGAATCATGTCTGCTTTATAAAGGCCAGTCTAGATAAGTACAGTAATTCATAAACAGAAGACTGATAACTGGGGGCAGCTAGGTGGCTCAGTGGATAAAGCACCAGCCCTAGATTCAGGACCACTACCACATTCACTCCTAGGCAAATCTGATCATCTGGGACAAGTGTATAATACCGACTCCATATTTGTTCTACTAATTTGTAGTTTTATACTTATTTTCTTACAAGGACTCACATTACATTTCAATTTCTCACATGACAGTTGCTTGGGTTCAGTTGTTTTTAAGTCCTCTCTGACTCTTCATGGACTGATTTGGGGTTTTCATGGCAAAGGCCGTGGAGTATTTTGCCATTTCCTTCTCCAGCTCATTTTGTAGTTGAGGAGACTGAGGCAAAAACAGGGTGAAGTGACTTGACCAGGGTCAAACAACTAGTAAGCATCTGAGGCAGGATATGAACTCAGGAACATGAATCTTCTTGATTTCAGGCCTAGCTCTCTGTCTCACCACCTATTCTTGGGAGGCTTACCATAATTTTAAAGATGGGATCCAGGGAAGCTAGGTGGTGCAGTGGATAAAGCACCACCCTGGATTCAGAAAGAACTGAGTTCAAATCCAGCCTCAGACACTTGGCACTTACTAGCTCTGTGACCCTGGGCAAGTCACTTAACCCTCATTGGCCCACAAAAAAAAAAAAAAAAGATGGATTCCAATGAAGTGGGAGAAAAATAAAAGAGGATTGAGGATTTGGAATGTAGTCTTTAGGATCTCTGTGGGCTGCACTTTAACCATTTGTAAAATATGAGGTGCTTTGAAAGCCATAGTTGGTTCTTGTCTTTTATTCTCAAAGATGACTACAATGGCATCACCATGTTTGAGTCAAGGTACGATGTGTCCTACTGTAGCTGATCAGACCACGAGCTCAGAAGGCTCTACCTTAGGTCAGGCACAAAGAGTACCACATGAATAGGAGAGTAATAAACCGATATCTAAAAGTAGCTAGGTGGCACAGTGGATAGACCTCCAGGCCTGAAGTCAGGAAGAACTGAGTTCAAATCTGGCCTTAGACACGGTGTAAAGCTATCCAAGTCATTTTTTTATTTAAAAAAAAAAAAAGCTCTCTTTGCCTCAATTTCTCCATCTGTAAAATGGGGATAATAATAGCACCTACCTCCCAGAATGGTTGTGAGCATCAAATGAGATAATATTTGTAAAGCACTTAGCACAGTCCCTGAACACAGGAAGAACTATGTAAATGTTAGCTATTATTGCTGCTGCTGCTGCTACTCTACTACTACAATTACTACTACTACAACTATTATTATAAATGAGAGGTAATGTTGAATAGTACATTGAAAATCAGCCTCAGTGTCAGGATATCCTGCACTTAGGTTATCCTGACATATACTAGCTACATGACCCTGGGCAAGAAGCTTAAATTTCTCAGTATCCCTCAGGCAACTTTCCAAGACTATCTGTTTCAGAGAAGTTGTTGATCTGAATTGGTAGAGACAATATTCTCAGCAGGGACCTCCCTAGACTTGTGAAATCATAGGTAGGGAACAAAAACCAATGTATAACTAAAAACATCTTTAGCATTTCACAATTAACTGAAACAATACATGATATAAGATCCTGTTAGGGTTTTTCCTCATTTTTTTAAAGCACTTGATTTGATAGATCAAAATACTATCAGGTATGAACCATATAGATTCATAATTAAAAAAAATTTTAAAAACATTTATTTAAATTTAAATTTTTTTAAAAAATTAGAAATTGGGGGCAGCTAGGTGGCGCAGTGGATAGAGCACCGGCCCTGGAGTCAGGAGGACCTGAGTTCAAATCCGATCTCAGACACTTAACACTTACTAGCTGTGTGACCCTTGGCAAGTCACTTAACCCCAATTGCCTCACAAAAAACAAAAAAAAAATTAGAAACTTTTTCATTATTTTTTAGTTATATTTAATTTCTAATTATAAATTTGGCAAACCTCCACAAATATGGTTGTTTTCCTATATAAAGAACCAAAAGAGATTGCATCAGAAATTTTGAATCTCTATCACAAACATCTCAGTTAAGTATCTAGTAAATTCTAAAAATCAACACAAACACTGTCAGATTTTCAACTTATATTCTCTTCTATACCTTTTAAAATGTCTCACTGAAATTTTTCTTTTTTATTCCTTTTTTTGGGAGGAGGGTGGCAAAACAATCACTTCTCTCCCTATCCTTATATCAAAATACACAACTAAATAAAAAATTAAGGACCTCCTTTGAAACAAATAAATGGAAAGGGACTGGACTTGTGAATTTAATGGCATAAAAAAATTCCCTCATGAGAGAAAGTACCCCTACCAAGGGGTCCTATTAACCACAATCATGAGGGGAAATCTCTAACAGGAGGGACATGGGGTTCTTTTGTTAGTCATTGCTTCCTAACAGTGGGCACATGGAACCCTGCTCACCCATGCCCAGGTGCCCAGCTTATGCTTTAGAAAGGGTTTCGAGTGAGTCAGGTAGCATGAGCCTGGTTCTTCCAATCATACTGGTGGCACATAGGGAATAAGGCATCAATCACACTTTAATAAAGCACAGAGGAAGATGCTGAGGGACTAGAATGGGAGAGGGAAGCCGGGACACACAGGGGAAGAGGGGCACAGAGAGTCACTTTTGTAACTGCTGATCAGAATTGGGAGCACTTAGGCAGGATGGACCAGTATCAGTTGGAGGATTGCTCCATGGGGAGGGTTTTGGGGTCTCTTCTTATGGAGGTTTTTTTTGGGGGGGGCAACTAAAATTTATTATACTACCTTAGGTTTGACTCATTAGCACATCATTGTCACCTGAAAATTATCAAGATCACCTTTGGGTTGCCTAATTTATATAAGGTTTTTAGGATTTACTAGAAAAGCACCCTCATTGTGAGGTTAACCTGGGCTAGTCTTTTCTGATCCTCTTTGAGAACAAAGAACAAGAACCAACTATGGCTTCCAAAGCACCTCGTGTTTTATAGATGGGGAAAGTGAGGCCCTGAAAAACTCTAAAGACAACGCCAAAATCTCAATCCCTTCCCCCCCCCCAACTTCACCAAATCCCCTCTTTAACATGATAGTAAGCCTCTGAAGAGCATCTAGGTGGCACAGTGGAGGCCCAAAGTCAAGAAGACTCATGTTCCTGAGTTCATATCCAACCTCAGATCCTTAATAGCTGTGTGACCCTGGGCAAGTCACTTAACTCTGCCTTATCTGTCAAATGAGCTGGAGAAGGAAATGGCAAACTACTTCAGTATTTTTTCCCAAAAAATCCCAAATGGGGTCACAAAGAGTCAGACATGCCTGAAAAATGCCTGAATACAAGCATAGGGTTCATGTCAGGAATTTATCTGCAACTCATAAACTAAGGACTTGGGGCTTGCTGGCTTTTCTTGGTGTTGTACATGGTCTCTGGATGAGTCCTTAATTATGGATGCCGCTTTTTGCAAGTGGCTTCTACATTTCCTCTTTCACTCTTAGTTTCTATTTCCTATTTATTGTTACCTTGCACTGGCTACTTACATACTCACCATATTAACACTGTAAGAATAAGATACAATTTCTTTCTTTTTCCTTTCCTCTTTCTTTCTTTCTTTCTTTCTTTCTTTCTTTCTTTCTTTCTTTCTTTCTTTCTTTCTTTCTTTCTCTTTCTCTCTTTCTTTCTCTCTTTGTCTCTCTCTCTCTCTCTCTCTCTCTCTCTCTCTTTTCTTGGTAGGGCAATGAGGGTTAAATGACTTTCCCAGGGTCACACAGCTAGCAAGTGTCAAGTATCTGAGGCCGGATTTAAACTCAGGTTCTCCTAAATCCAGGGCTGGTGCTTTATCCACTTAGCCACCTAGCAGCCCAGAATGGATACAATTTCAATGCACAAGGAAGGTCAGTACCTTATCTGCAGTTTATAGTCAGAGGCAAGGCATGAAAACAGGTCTTCCTGACTTGCAGGCATGCTCATGATCTCTTGTGCATAAGTCCACATATTCATTATGTCTGAAAATACCTGTCTCATTCTGCAACTCTTTGGGACAGCACAAATAGACAATGAATTAGACAAAGGCTTGGACAGAGAGAGAAGAACAGGGTGGATTGCTTTCGGTAAATTGCAAAGCTACTTGCTTCCAGGAAAATCAACTTTTACCTTGAGGGCGGAGAAGCTGCTTTTTATGTTAAGGGCCCCCTGAATCAGGGATATAAGTCACTCCAACTTCTTTTTCAAGGTGAGACTCTTCTCAGATCCTCAGAACATACTGGTGACTGATAAGGATGCTAACAGACATGGTGGATGGCTCATTAGGTCCCTCCCACAACAGGCGAGCTGTGGAGTATCACAAATACCTTTTGTGCACTATGAGTCTAAATTCTGTGATCAAAATTATTTTCCTTACTAGTGTGAGATTAAAATTGGATATTAGATCATAAATCTACCCTACTTAACCTTTCCCTTAATTTATCTCCCAGACTAGTAAATGGAAGAAGCTTCTGGTTTTCTAGATAGAGCTTTTATTGTATGGTAGTCACAAGGTGATGTTGATTAGAAGGATAGAAAAGTAGAAATACAATACAAATCGTCTTAAGTCTAGGCTTAGTCTATATTCCGTATAAAACTCACCAAAAGTGGAAGGCCACCTATGGGGCGAGAGACCGAGTCAAGCGCGTGCTGTTAACCGAGAGCCGGGCTGAGTCAAACTCCAGTCCGCGTCTGTCTGTGCAGCACAGCCAGGAGACCAGCGGAGCAGGAAAAAAGGCCCCACTTCTTTTCTCTCCTTGCCTTTTAAGCTCACACCCTGGAAGTCGAGTGCTCAGCAGGCAATCTGGCATGCGTTGCAGGCGGACTGGTGTGCGTAACTCATGCTGTTGGTCTCCTCCCCAAAAGGGTGGTCCTAAAAAAAAAACTGGCGTCTCTCCATTATCTAATCGACTGTTAAAACTTTTTACCACACTAGATTGACATTGTTCTAAAAAATGTATAATAAAAAAAATGAAGAGAAGGAACTTGTTTCCCTCCCAAAAAGATTGTTTTATTTCATAGTCATTCATTGTGGAAGAAACAAAATAAAATTAGATGAATTCATTGTAATTTCTTCTCAACTTTTCTTTTCAGAAATGCCTTCCAGTTTCCTTTCCATGTGAATTGGTTTCATAACCAGGCTCCTTCCTGCTTTTCCATTCTCCTTACATCTTTTTTTTTTTTTTGGGTGAGGCAATTGGGGTTAAGTGACTTGCCCAGGGTCACACAGCTAGTAAGTGTCAAGGGTCTGAGGCCAAATTTGAACTCAGGTCCTTCTAAATCCAGGGCCGGTGCTCTATCCACTGCACCACCTAGCTGCCCCCATTCTTCTTACATTTTAATCCTTTCCATGATGCAATGATATTGAATTCTCTGCTACTCTTTGCAAATGATACTTCATTTCCCATTTTCATTAGCTGTCCTCCATGCCTGGAATTCTCTTCCTCCCCATCTCTGCCTCATGGGTTCCTCTGAGTCTCAGCTGAAATTCCAATTTCTGAAATAAACCTTTTCTGGTATCCCTTAATGTTATTGCCTTCTCTCTGAGATTATCTTCAGGTCATCTCATAGTGGTTTGTGTGTTGTCTCCACAGTGAGATGAGGGCAGGGGTTGTTTTCACCCTTCTTTTTTTCCTAGTGCTTAATACAGTGACTGGCACATAGGAGACACTTAATAAACATTTGTAGTCTGAAGGATTTCCTTTATCTTTCTACCCATATTTTGTTTTATTTGGTTTGTGGCCTCTACTTCTAAAGTCTAGCACATTGCAGATCCCTAAGTGAAAAATGAATCCAATTAAATTATATAGTTCTAGGTGGATTGTACTACATCTATTTGGAAAATTAATTATTTTACTTTTTACAATCTCAATTTTTTAAAATTAAGATGGTAAAAACTCATAGTTCCACAAGGTGGTGCTCTTTCTTTAGAAATGGAAGCAGTACATTGAACTAACATTTCTATTGTGCTCCTCTTCCCTCTGAAACTGATTTCAATATACGATAAATAATGAACGGTAGAAAATTCAGTTTTAACTAATCAAATGTGATGATAGACAAGTTTCAGTTACCGAATTTCATTCTTACTTTTCAAGATAAAGTTCATTAAATACTTGACTTGTTTATTAGCTGTAATAATTATGAATAATAACTTGTCTCATGAGAAGTTAAACTTTGGAAGGTGTCACGTAATTTTTCTTATCTAGCTGCCATTTAAAACTTATAAAATCTTAATCTACTTTAATATTTCCTAAAAATGTGACATTCCCTTATTGAATGCGTCTCTTAGTAATTTCAGGCAAAATAAGGCCTGATCCCCCTGATTTTTCACATCATATCAGTGTCTACATATCTGGCACAGTAATGAATGTTGATTTGGGGGATTTGGTTTATCTTAAAGAGGATTCATCAGCTTACATGACCAGTGCAATAAACGAAGGATTTACTATGTACATGGAACTTTCTTAGACACAACATACATTTTAGGAAAGACTGTGTGCATAACTTCAAATGAGGAAATAGCAAGCATTAAAACTGTTGAGAAAATTAAGGAAAAAATTAAATAACTAATAATAACATTTTTTACAAAGTATAATTTACTCCACTAGGTTGTGCTGAAAGAATGAGCTTGCATATGCCCAGTTTTAAAATTTCCTGAGGACTACTGAGATTGCAAATGAAGAAAGAATTTTGTGAGAAATTAAGCACCTATTAATGTCTAAATCTTACCTAAAAAGTGTTTTATAGATTTAAATCAGCTAGTTGGAAATAAGAATGTACTTTTCCCAGGGGAAATAAAAATGTTGGAAGTCTTCTTTGGTTAGCTCATAAGCCCTTATTTAAAACATAATTTGCTGAGTACAGTACAGTAGCTAATATAACTAAATAGTATTTCTTTTACAAAACAAAACACTTTGTTATAATTTTTATCTCACTAAAAATTTCCCCAGTATTCTTTCTCTCCTCACCTTCCTGTAAGTGCCCCCATATATATGTATATGTATAGATGCACACACATGTGTGTGCATGTGGCACATATATACATATTTTTGAAAGAAAAAATTAAAAAGAAAAATAGTAAAAAAAATCAATAAATTGCAAAAGTCTAAGGATATTTTCTGTGTACTATGTCCATGGACCACCCCCATCTGCAGTAAAGGGGTCAGAATATCTCATAATCTGTTCTTTAGAGACATGTTTATTCTTTCCATTTTTTGTAATAATCACTTCTGATTTTTCTGGGACTGTTCTAGCTACCTTTTCTACCTATTAGCTACCTATTAATGACATTAAAACTAAATTTGCTCTAGGAAAATCCCGATTCTAACACTGCTTCTTTCTCTGGGTGGGGTGGGGTGTTCCATGTTAGAATATCAGGAATCAATCTCCTCATGTTCTGCTGTTAGGTCTATTCTAGGAACATCTCAGATTTATACAATTTAGTTTGATCTTTCTCAAGTTTTGTTTTGTTGAGGAGGGGTGGGGTGGGAAAAAAAAAACAAAAACTAGACACCTGCAGCCAACGTTCATTCTCACGTACAAGGTTATTTCTCCTTTTGTCAAGAGTTCTAACCAAATGACTTGGGTTTCAGTATACTCCAAATCAAGTTACTAAATTCTTGGGGGTGGGGGACAATTGGAGTGGGGAAGAGGACAGCCAGTAGCACCTCATTCAAAATAACTTTTTTTGCAGACTTATTTACATTACTTTCTGCTATACAAGAAAGGACAGGGATGGGGATACTTCATGTGCATGTGGCCCAGGTCAAACAAAGGATCATTCTCTTAATTTCTTGGCCATGCTTGAAAATCCAAGTGTTATAGCTGAAGAAATAGCTTATATTTGGAAAGGAAGAGGAAGTTTATATAAAGGTGGGGGGGGGAGGCGGGGGCGAGGGCAGAGTTGTGAGTACATAGGAAGGTTTAAAACTATGGCTAACTACATTGGAGAAAAATTGTGCAAAGGAGAGAGATGCAATAAAGCCACAAAGCAGATGTGACTTCTGGCCTTTCCTGATTCTCTTTTTCCCTCTTACCTAGAGTACAGTGCGGTGTAGTGGATAGAAAGATGGTCTCACAAATAGGAATGCTCAGGTTCAAGTTTGCTTCTCTCACATACAGACTAAGGAACCCTGGGAATAATTTAATTTAATTTCACGGTGCCCCTGGCAACTCTCTTAAGATCATAAATTGCAAAGAAGGAACCGACCTTTCTTGGTAAATAAGTTTCTCAGCATGTCCTCTCTATATGAATGAAATCACTGGTCAAAAAATAGAAAATAAAACCAATATCTTGCTTCAAACCTAGAATGTTGGCATTTAGTCCAAATAACAAATGCCCCCTTTTCCCTTACCACCTTTATTTTGATGATGACAAAACTGAAGTCAAAAGAAATTAAATGAATTTTCCATGGTCAATTGATTTGGATGCAATACACATTTGTTAAGCACCTACTGTGTGCTAGGCCCTGAGAGTTTGGAGACAAAAAATAAACCAGTCCCTGACCACAAAGGAGCTTATGATGTTCTGCTGACCATGCCCATGACAGTTCCAGGACAAGAATCCACCTCGGAGAGCTTACTCTTCACCAGACCAATTGGTTCTGGGCCACCCTTAGAGTTATTCTTCAGAAGGACACTGTTAAAATGTGCATACATCTCTGGAGGACAGAGTTGGTCCGAGGCTGATGACTTTGCTGAGCTCTGCCTCACTCAAATCCAATTCACTTGCAAGGCAACACATCACCTTCATGATGTCATTGCTACTCTTCTACAAGTAAGGACAACGCTACCACCTCCTTAAGTAGGGGGTGTCCTTTAACTTCCTCACAGCAGCAGTCAGTATAGTAGGGTGAAATTTAGCCCCAGGTAGTGAGTAACCAGATAGAGATCTAATCTAATAGGTTTTAATCCAGGATAATAAGATAGAAAGGGAATGATATAAGGTGAAAAAAAATTAAAATGGCATGATTCTTGACAAGTTTATTCAGGTACATTCAATACCAGCTTTGCTGACCTTCAACAACTATTTACGGGACTAAAGATTCCTTTGCAGTCAAAACACAACTAACCTTTAGGTCCTTTCAAACTTCTTTTCCTACTCATTACTGTTTTTTCTTTTGGTCTTCAAATATGCAACAGATATCCACTACCTTGTGGAGGATGGGTGGAGGGAAGAGAAATACTTTCATTTGACCCTGTCGTCTCTTTAACTTTTCAAGCTACCTTTTTCAAATCTTTCATAACCAACTTCTCAAATCAAAGGTCAAGTCAGTTCACTATCTCCAATTCCCTCCTACCATCTTTCTCTAACTAATTATTTTTAAGTCATTTTTAGTCATGTCTGACTCTTCATGACCCCATTTGGGGTTTTCTTGGCAGAAATACTGAAATGGTTTGCCATTTACTTCTTCAGCACATTTTATAGACAAAGAACTGAAACAGAGTTAAGTGACTTGCTCAGGATCACATAGCTACTAAGTGTCTGAAGCTAGATTTGAATTCAGGAAAATGAGTCTTTCTGGTTCCAAGCCCAGTACTCTATTCACTGTGCCACCTAGCTCCCCAGCTAAGCACGTATAATATGGGCTAGAACACTCCCAATAATTATATGAAAATAACATTGTGAAAGAGAGATGACCTCTAATCATTTGTACAACCAATGTCCTCTTCTAAGAAGGCATTCTCTTTGATTTTTCAGTATTTGATCTCTGTATTCCTTGCTACTAGGGAACATTGAGGGGGTACTGAACTACAAATAAGTTTAAAGCTGATTGTGTATTTGTGTTAAGTCATGGCAATATGGTGAACCTCAATAAGGAAAGTTATCAGAATGTTAATGAGGAAAGAATCAGATCAGGTTAAAAATTAAGCAGATCAAAGGTTCCATGACATTTAGTGCTGGGGTTGTATCATAAATGTTTATTGTCTTTCCATTCTGGGGGAGATGATGAAGACAGATGATTTGATGTGTTTCCTACAATTCTTTGCTTAGTATTGTAGGGGCCAAATTTATCATGAGGAGAGTTAATTGGGTGGCTCGCCATAGTATTGGGGTTCAGAAAATAATGAGAGACCTCTAGGTCCAATGTTTCTTCCCTTCCAAAATGCCTTTTTTAGTTATTTCTCCCAGAGTAATAAGAAAGGAGATTAACAGCCTCTTTTCCACAAACAAACCAGGTTTTATTAATGGGAATAAAAATTTACAACAAAGGTGAAGTTAATAAATCCAGGGACAAGGGAATAGGGGAAGAGAAAAACAGATAAGCTCCCTGGCACTAGCAAAGACCAACAAACCCCAAACTTGCTTCCAGCTCAGCTAACTTGAAGAGCTGGCCTTGTTTCTAATAACTCAGCACCTGTTGTCCGTAGTTTCAATGGGAGTCAGCTGTGCAGTCCCTCGCCAGTACCGTCCCCAAATGGAAAGAGACCTCTCAGAGCCAGAGTTCCCCCTCTTACTTTTTCTCTCCCTCCCCCTAAGGGGAGATCCTTCAAGCTGGTTGGCTGAAAGTGCTCCCCTGTTGACGTGAGTAGTATACCAACACGACACTCAGGGCCAGCCAGGTGTGGCTACAATTTAATCATCCCCAAGTAGGTACTTAATTTCTCATTTTCACCCATTTCAAACAATACTAAATCAATCAGGTGGGGCCCCTGGGCATCTGCTAAATTACATTATTTTATCACAGTATCTTTCATATAGTAGGCTTGATTGTTAATTATTTGAACAGGGAGGAATTGAGCAAGGGGATGATATCACTTAGTTTTCCAGATCTTCCCAAGTCTGGTCTTCCATCAATAATGAAACTAGACTATGGAGTTAATTCTTAACATATTACCTACACCTATGAATTAATGTTGAAATGTCCATATCAAAGATCATTTCTTTGTAGGTGAATTTTGAACAACATATAATGCACTTCTTTGGGCAAATGATTTTATTTCTTTGGGTCTCAATTTCTTCAAATAGGAAATGATGGGGGTGTCAGTGTATAGGATATCTCTTTGGGTCTCTCAGATTTAATATTCTATTATTTTATACACAGTGTGTGATTCATAAATTTTGGATGATTATATTAAATTAGCTCTGTCATCATCCCCTGTAGTACAATGAACTGGCAACTGGCAATCGTTAAGTGATCTCTTCCCTCTCCCTAACTAGCCTATGCAATGACCCATTACCACAGGTCCTAGAGAGATACTGGTTCATTATTGGTATTTCTTCCCATCAGAAGGATTTTCCCTAGATGTTTTCTAGACCCAAATGAAAAACTCAAATGTAAGAAGAATTTCAGATAGCAAGATGGATGAAAGAAGATGTTTTTATAAAGCTGTACTGTCTCTTATTTCTCAAATAATGTATAAGCAGATATTTGCTCAGAAGTAAAAAAAAATGCAGCTAAACCATAAAAATAAAAAATACCATTCCCTTATGCAATAATTTCCAAGATAAGGTTAGGGCTACCACTTTGAAGTGAAAAAAAGGTCCATCTTGTTCTAGGTGAGAATCTACTCAATTTTTTTTCTGATGGCAACAACTTAGAATGGAAAAGAGAAAGAAAATTGTCTAAAGTCACTTCTATAAAAGAAGACTGGCTATGAAAAGGGAATACTCTTTTCTTTTTGAAAGGTGCCTGACACCCTATCTGCTCTGATTACAACTGGAGTTAAAATCGGAATGAAATAATGAGATTCCTCATTAAAATAGAGTTTTTATAGGATACTTTGGAAATGCATTTAAAATACACCTTCCACGTTAATATATGTGTAACATTTTCTACTTGGTATCTGTGGTAAGGATTTTCTTTGATATTAAATCTTGAAAAGTGGCATCCCTTTGTGTTCCAATAAATATTTAAAATCTATTGAATAGCATTAGAAAGATTTATGTTGAGGTTAACATCACTACAACTTGAGAATTATAACTCCTTAAGGGAAGGACCTGGCAAATTTTACTTACTCTATACAACATCTAACAGACTATAGTTGGAGGGCTGCCAAACTTGGACCAAGAAAAAAGCAGACCACAAATAAGAATTCAAATGGAGGTGACTGGGGGTGGGGGAGGAGGAAAGAACAAAACAAGATATAAAAACAAGATAAAACAAAACATTATAATTGGGCTCTCATCAAATTCCTTTAGGAGAGTGATACCCTTTAAAAGTAATATCACAAAAACATTAGAGAATATAATATAAATGTCATGCTCTGATTTTTGAAGCTAAAGGTTAATAATGATGCTTAAGAAATGTTAATGACTACAGCTAAAAAGTATACTCTGAGATTTTTATATATGAAATACACTGTACATTAAAATAAAAAAGAATTGTTTATATTAGTAGCTCACATTGCTATAGTACTTTAAAGTTTATAAAGTGTTTTGTGTGTTATTTCATTTTATTTTTGTAATAACCCCAGTAGGCAGGTGTTATTATTATCTCCATTTCACAGATGAAGAAACTGAGGCTGAGAGAGGTGGAATGACTTGCCCAGAGTCACAAAGATGCTTATAAAATACCTACTAGGGGCAGCTAGGTGGTGTAGTGGATAAAGCACCAACGATGGATTCAGGAGGACCTGAGTTCAAATCCAGCCTCACACGCTTAAAACTTACTAGCTGTGTGACCCTTGGCAAGTCACTTAACCCTCATTGCCTCACAAACTAACCAAACAAATAAATAAATAGGCATATTAATAATCAAATAAATAGATAAATAAAAATGAATGAATGAATGAATGAATAACATAAAATAAAATGAAAATAAAATACCTACTAAATCCCAGGCACTATGGGATTCTAGGAGCTTATATTCCACTGAAAGGTAGCAGGGCTGTATTTAGACTTGAGAGATCTTGGTTCCAACATTGATTAGCTATGTGACCCTGGGCAAACCCTTTAATCTATTTTGCCCTTGGTTTTCCCACCTGAAAAAATGGACATAATAATATGCTATCTACAACAGGGTTCAGAGAATCATAGTTTTTCTAGAGAGAGAAGTAAAATTACAAGTCATCTACTTATGGAGCCTTAGATCTGGATGTGGAATGGAAATCAGAGGTCATCAAGCTCAACCCTCTCAGAGTGGTGAAATAATTTTCCCAAGATCATATTAAACGTGGGACTACTGAGAGTCAAGGTCAGGGCTTCTGACTTCCTATTGAACACTCTTCCCACTGAACCAAGTTGGAATGTCATCACTTGTTCCTGGTGAAGCATGCAAGAAAGCTTGGCCTTGGTTCTCCCCTAAGATGCCCCAGTGTGCCCTGGATTGTGTTGTAAACCTCAATGCAATAGAGAAATATGAGTTATTGATTGCCCAATGGGAGTGAGGCCTTGTGCCCAAGCTGAGTAAATGCAAAGCCTTTGGCTTAATCAATAACCGATTAATCTTTATGTTCCAAATGTTCATGATGAGAGCAAGAAGGTTCAATAGGGAGAAGATACGCAGAAGCAGCCTGTCTTCATGGAAACTCCCTGGTTATCTCAGGCTGCTTCTACCTCTCCATCTACACAAGGAGGTTCCTGAGATTTTCTGCCTTGCTGCTTGCCATGTGTTCGACAAGGCTAAATCGTGTAGATTTTAAAAACTAGTTGTGATCCTCGAGATCATGGAGGTGTGAAGGATTACACTGCCTACTAATAGCAACACACCACAGATAAACAGCCTCAGCACTTTATTTTAGGAAATCTGTGCAAAATCACAACACTCCCAAGGGCAAAGTCCTATTTTATGTCAAAATATGGCTTGTGTCAAAAATGGATTCTAGAATCAGCACTAAAAGAAACTGATTAAATATCTAAGTGGATTAACATTTTTGAAATGGATAGTTCTAGCAGTTATGCCAGGAAAGAACTAAGAGAACTAATTCTTGAAACACTGCCTGTGGAGGCAAGGAAGGGAGAGGTGGAGGAAAGGGAGAGGAAAGGGCATGGGGAAAGAGGGGGGTAAGTGAAGTTGCAGGGTTGGGGGAAGAGAAACAGAAGGGTAGATTAGGAGGAGAGGAAGAGCGTGGGAAAGTGGGAGAGCTCAATTTAGGGAGGAAACAGGAAGGGTAAATACAGTTTCAAGTATCTTAGCTATCTATTTATTATTTATCTACTAAAAGTTTTAGTGTAGTTTTAAGCTTTAATGGATGGAAATGTCATTAAGATTTTTGGGACACCCCATGTGTATATGTATTGTTCAATTGTTTTTGACTCTCTGTGACCCCCATGGACCATATCGTCCATAGTGTTTTCTTGGCAAAGATACTAGAATGCTTTGCCTTTCCTTCTACAGTGGATTAAGGCAAGCACCAGTAAAGGGCCATACTGCTAGTAATTATGGTAGAATTTGAACTCAGGTCTTCCAGATTTCAGGTACAGCACTTTATACACTTAGCCATCTTACTGCCTCATTTGTATATGTATATAAATACTTAAACATCTACATATAGATATATGTATACATGCATATGGAAGGCTTTATTATTTTTATTTTTTATTTCTGAATTAGTCATGTTGTGAAAGAATCAGAACACAAGGGAAAACCTCAAAAAAGTGGGGGAAAGGGGGGGCAACTATGTGGCAACAGTGGATAAAGAGGACCTGAGTTCAAATCTAGTCTCAGACATTTGACACTGACTAGCTGTGTGACTCTGGGCAAGGCCTTTAACTATCATTGCCCCATGGGGGGCTGTGGAGAGAGAGAGAGACAGAGACAGAGAGACAGAGACAGAGAGACAGACAGAGACAGAGACAGAGACAGAGAGAGAGAGGAGAAAAGAAAAGGGAAGGGAAGGGAAGGGAAGGGAAGGGAAGGGAAGGGAAGGGAAGGGAAGGGAAGGGAAGGGAAGGGAAGGGAAGGGAAGGGAAGGGAAGGGAAGGGAAGGGAAGGGAAGGGAAGGGAAGGGAAGGGAAGGGAAGGGAAGGGAAGGGAAGGGAAGGGAAGGGAAGGGAAGGGAAGGGAAGGAAAACAACCAAAAAGTAGAAAGAGTATGGTTCAATCTGCATTCAGAATCCACAGTTATTTTTCTGGATGTGGAGAACATTTTCCATCATGAGTTCTTTGGAATTGTCTTGAATGATTGCACTGCTGAGAAGAGCCACAGTCTGTCACAGTCGATCAAGACACAATGTTGCTGTTACTGTGTACAATGTTCTCCTGATTCTGATTCTGCTCACTTCACTCAGCATCAGTCCACTTAAGTCTTTCCAGGTTTTTCTGAAATCTGCCTACTCATCATCTCTTACAGCACAATAGTATTCCATTACATTCATATACCACAATTTGTTCAGCCATTCCCCAATTGATGGGCATTCCTTCAATTTCCAATCCTTTGCCACCACAAAGAGAGCTGCTATAAATATTTTTGTACATGTGGTTCCTTTTCCCTTTTCTATGATCTCTTTGGGATACAGACCTAGTACTGGTATTACTGGATCAAAGGGTATGCATGACTTTAGGTATATAGGACACATGTGTACATTCATGAATGCTTTATATATGTCTTATATATATATATATATATATATATATATATATGTGTGTGTGTGTGTGTGTGTGTGTGTGTGAGACTATACATTCAGGTCTGAATATATGTATATGCATATATTATGCACACATATAATTAGATGCAACCTTCAGTCTAACCAGGGAGTTCTAACTTTAGAAATGTATAGAAATGCTCTCTACATAGCAATCTACAAATACACAGAAGCTGTTCCCATTAAAGGGAGATGCGGTGAGAGTGGATAAATTCGTAACAGGAAATAACTGTGAAAGAGAACAGAAAAGAGTTTAAAAAGAAAAGAAATCCACAATACTCCCCCCCCCATTGTTGTGATGTCATGATGGCTTTGAAGACACCTATTCATATTGTAGGTAGTTAATTAATGAAGATCGTCATCCATCTCATTACATTCAAACTTTTAAAAATAGTGCTTTTCAATTTTTAGATTAAATGATTTGGTATTAAGTAATTTTTAAAAATCTACTTATTGGTGTTAAAAAAATACTAGTGTTTAAGCACGGAGAACTTGGGAACAAAAATGAAGCTCTTGTGCTCTTTCCTCTACACCACACCTGGTTGGTTGTGTTGATTCTCTCCCCCATTCTCACCCACCTCCAGAACAACTCTGAACTAGGGGGTAGGTGATCTGGATTCTTGTTCATCACTAATTCACTTGGTCTGTTTTCTTGGGTGGAGAATGGGAAGGTTAGCCCAGATGAGTTCTCAGATTCCCTCCAGATTTACTACAATATGATTTTGGGACAGCTAGGTGGCGCAGTGGATACGGCACTGGCCCTGGATTCAGGGGGACCTGATTTTTTATAAAATGTCCCCTAATATGAGGTCAGTGGCATATTTGCCCCCTTTACCCTTCATCAATAATAACTAGTCAAATGTGAGTCATAGATTGGCTGTTTGCTAAACAAATGACCAAATGAATGCTTTTTGTTTGCTTTAAATATGGCCTGTGGCATTCTTTGTTGTACTCCCGTAACATGTTCAGTTGCTGAGAAAGTCCAACAAACTGAGAAGACCTGGCTCCTAGTTTCTGTTCTGCTATCATATTGACATGTGATCTTGGGTAAGTCCTTAGTTCCTCTAAACCTCATTTCCCTCATCTATAGAATGGAGGCTTTAGTGTAAAGCAGGGATTCTTAGGCTCTTTCTTGCCATGCACCCCCTCCTCCCCTTTGGCAGTCTCACAAAGCCTTTGTAATAATTCTCAAAGTGATATTTTTTTTTAGTGAGGCAATTGGGGTTAAGTGACTTGCCCAGGGTCACACAGCTAGTAAGTGTTACGTGTCTGAGATCGGATTTGAACTCAGGTCCTCCTGACTCCAGGGCCGGTGCTCTATCCACTGTGCCACCTAGCTGCCCCATCAAAGTGATATTTTTAAATACCTGATGCATATGCTAAATTTCAGTTAGAGGTTAGTCAAAATTAAGATGCATTATTCTTTTCCAATTAACTTTGCAAACACCCTGAAATCTACATATAGCACTGTCAGGGATCCCAGGTTAAGAACGTAAGACTAGATGGTCACTAAATTCCCTTTCACCTCTAGATTCTATATTCCTAGAAAATATATGCAGTGGTGAAACATGGATGCTCACGGTGACTAGCTAGAACAATCAACCCATAACCCCACATAAATGTCCAAATAAGACTTGGTCAACTCCTCATGGTATAAGACTGAGCCAAATGGAATCTAAGAATGTTTTGTTGCTTAACTTATCCAGGAGACAGTAAGATTAGTGAATCAATGAGTCTGAGAGTTATTATCTCAGTGCTGATGACAGATCCCTCAATGGATGCTACTAAGGCTCTTAGAGTCTCATATCTATCAGACTATAAGGTATCTGAGTACAGGGACCATACCTCAATCTCCTTTTCTAAGGGGGAGGTTTGGGGGGATCCTCTACAGCATCTACCAAGCACTTATGAACAACTGACTGAATGGCTGTATCTCTCAACTTCCACCTCTTAATTGGCTCAATGGCTTCCCTAGCTTTTAAAAAGTCAACTGGAGGGTTCTTCCCAGAATCACCTGAGCATGCCACAATTCAAAGCCATCAGTCTAATCTTTTTGTTTTTTGGGGGTTTTTTGCGTGTGTATGAAGGGGGTTGAAAAAGATAAAACCCACAGGAACTTGGTTATCCATTGGAACAATGCTCATTTGTCTGCCCTCATATGACTGTAGGTGTTATAGTTACTAGAGACATAGAGATAGATCATCTAGTTCAATCCCCTCATCTTACATATGAGGAAACTGAGGGTTAGGGAAGTCAAGTTACTTACCCAAGGAAGCACAGGAAGTAAAAGTAGGAGAACTGGGGCTGGAATTCAGGATCCCAGACTCCATATTCAGTTTTCTCTCCCTTACGTGACACTGCATCTTACGAAAATGGAAGTGATAGAAATTTCTAATCCATAACACACTACCTGTACTTGCATTGAATGCAGTATTTTCCTCACTCAACCAAGTTTTATTTCTGAACATAAAAGAAAGATTTACAGAAATAGAAATACCTATCCTATGAAAAATACATGAGTTTACACACGGCCTAATTCTTATGCTTCCAAACAACTGAATGCAATCCCTAGACATGGAGCTTTTTGTCAAGTAGATAATAGCTCTGTATCTCAAGTATGATTGCTTGAAACTGGAGTATTAAATGGGAACTGAGTGGAAAAGACTAGATAAATACAACTGAGCAGCAATCAAACACAGCAGGCCAGTATTCAACCACCTAAGGAACACAAAGTTCTTGGGGAGGGGAATGAGGGAGAAAGGACTCCCTGTTCTGTGAGAATTACTGGAAAAAACTGGCAAGGAGTTGGAGGGTGAAGCAAGTACAACTAAGGGAACAATCTATAAATCTATATGGCTACAATAACGCAAACAAAAGCAACATGAAAAAGCACTAACTGTAAGGACAAATCCTGGTTGCATGACACAGAAGGAGATACATTAACTCCCTCATCTTGGAGAAGAAGGGACTGGAGATAAAGAATAGGTCCAATGTGCTGGCTGGTTTGCGTAGCTGTTTCTTTATGTTAACCAAGGAGGATTCTGGACAGGGGTATCTGGCTAAATGTTTAAAAATGGGCTGTGGGAAAGAGAGGGAGAGAGAGGGAAAAACAAATGACAACAGATTTGTAAATTTAATCTAAGTTATTAACATTTTATCTATTACTTTCTTAAATCTAGACAATTAACAAAAGAAGAAATCAAGTCCTCATTTGTAATATTTGCCAATTTGATGGTATAAATGCTCACATTTAATTTTAGAGCCTTGCTGACTTGGGCACAGTCAGGGGTGTGCCATAACAGGAAATAATTATGAAGATTCAGTGGAAAGAACACTGAGTGATGCCAGAGGACCCAAGTCAACATCCTCTCTCTTTTATTTACTCCATGTAGTAACCTTGGGCAAGTCATTTAACCTCCATGGCTTTCAATTTCCTCATCTGTAAAAATTAGAGTGCTGGACCCAATGGCCTGGAAGGTCCTTTTTAGTTTTACAACTATGATCCTATGATGGAAAAATAAAATCAATAAAACATTTTTACCCTTTGAATTAAGGCAGCGCAGAATAGAGGCGAGAACTCCAGGTGTGAAGTCAGAGGACTTGATACCTACTACCTTAGTGACCCTGGGCCAGTCACTTAAATCTTTTTGGCCTCAGTTTTCTGATTTGTAATAGAAGTTTGGATTATCTTTAAATTCCCTCCTGAGTCTGTGAGCCCATGTTATTTAAAATCGAAGTGGAGGATATGAAAAGATACAGGAAAGCAGAGCATTCAAGAAGTATAAAAGACAAAAAGTGAAATGGAAATTCCACTTATAAGTTCTCTGACTGTGATATTGTTCTTCAGTCATTTTGTAATTCATGTCCAACTCTCCATGATCCCATTTGGGGTTTTCTCGGCAAAGATATGGGAGTAGTTTGCCATTTCCTTCTCCAGCTCATTTTACAGAGGAGGAAACTGAGGCAAACAGGGTTAAGTGACTTGCTCAGGGTCACACAGCTAGTAAGTATTTGAGACTGAATGTGAACTCAAAAAAAAATGAGTCTTCCTGACTCTAGGCCTGGTGCTCTATCCACTGTACTACCTATCTGCCTGACTGTAAAATTAAATGTATTTTGACTCAAAGACTTCATGCCCAAACTCACATCAAGTAAGGAAGTTGGACAACAGGAAAAATAGTCAGCATTATGGTCATAAAACATGGGGGTAAATGACCAATTAGCATTTATAAACGTGGCTACTTGAGGATCAACCCCTTCATGCCCAGCTCGACATCTCATTACCAACCTCTCAACAAAAGCTATCTTTAGTCTCTCGTAGTTACACTAATTACATTTTCCCCTCTAACCATGCATCTCCTTATACTTAGAACTTTCCCCCACTCTTTTAACATAGATGGCATCTACTACTATATATATCTGATGCTTCACCCCCCCCTTTAGTAAACCTAATCGTTACATTTCACAGCTCCTAAAAAGATATAGAAATGTACACTAAGCAAATTCTTTTTACTGTATAAACATAAATGAACTCACTGTTACCTACTTCCAGCTGTCATCCCATCTGTCTCTCAACTCTTTACTGCCAAACTTATTGGAAAAAAGTCATCGACACTGGATTCTTCTTCACCCTTTCCCTAAGCCCTTTCAATGTGACCCTCAACCAACAGTCAACCAACATTAACAGGCACCTACCATATGCCAGGTACTGGGTCAGGAAGTGAAGAAACAGATGTAAGTGCTTTCCCTCAAGAACCTTATACTCTAAGAAGAGGATCCAATACATGGAGAAGGGAAATTTTAATTGTAGCAGTCACAGCGATTATGAGAGGAACTTCAGGGCAGTCCACTATCATTCCCTTTTCAGTTATAAAGATAACGGTGGCAAGAGATGAAAAATGGTAGAAGGGAGTTGGAGGACAGAGGGGAAAGAAGCATGCTCTGGAATTTGAGTTTTTGTTCAAATATGTGTTGGATTAAATTCTCAAGGATTTTTTCTGATCCTGAAATTCTATGATTTTATCTATAAGGGGTGGGGCAGTGAAAGGAAGGATCAGGGGAGGCTTTCTCTGAGGGAGAGATGGCATTTACAATTGGGCTTTAAGGGGCAGACTAAAAATACCCTAGGTGACAAGCAAAGAGGGGACACAGGTGAAGAAAAGGGTAGAAAATGCTGGAGAGACAGATGGAGTGGTCCAGCTAGTGTTGAAGAAGACACATTAGAGAATGAGGTATGTGTATATATACATAGATGATATACAACTCTTACTTAGATGAATTCATTCAGATGAATCCTTGTATCAGACAAGCATATGTAAGTATATATATAAATATATGTATATGCCATATGTGTATGTATGATACATATATCATATATTGATTTATTATAAAGGCATATGTGTGTCTATGTACACATGACCAATATCCATCTAATTTTTATTTAAAGTCTTCCAGCAGAAGCCAACTTTGCTTCTGACAACTCTAATTATTAGGAATGTTTTTCTTACATCAGGCCCCAATTTGTTTCTTTACATTTTCCAAGCTCATGAAATAGTTTGTTTTACACCTATCTCATGAACTTTTCATGCATGCTTTTGTATCACATTCTCCATATTTATGTCACATTAACCTCCAAGAATGTGAATTTCATAACAGAAAGAAATATCAATTATGCTATATTTTCCTATTCTTAGTATAGTACTGTGCACACAGTAGTTGACTAACAAATGCCTGTAAAATTTAATTAACCCTTTTGAACCAAGAAAAAGGTAACAAAATCTCTCTTATTTCCTGGTTTCCTCATTATACGCAGATGGGGAAAAAACTGCTAAGAAATTACACATTTTTTTCCTACTTACTATATTATTAAACATACATTGACAAAACAAGGTAGGAAAGAGTGTGTTGTAAATAAAATGGAGTCCTTCGAGAGAGGTAATGTTTTAAGTCATGTTTCTTTTATTTTTTAAACATTTTCCTTGATTAAATATTCCCCAAACTACATAGTATAAATGTATTTCTAAGATTCCCAGTGCTGCTTCAGGGCCACTGATTAGTGTTGAGAAACATGACTAAACATGTAGCAGTTAATTTAATTGATATTATATATGCTGATTACCAGCAAAATGGAATTGGTAGGAGATACCTGCTCTGGTGATTTAGACCCTTCCAGTGGTTGTCATCTTTAATGTTTTCAACATGAATTTATTCCTTATGGAAATGGATATATTCAGAGACAAGAATTTAATCAGAATGATTGTCACGACCAATGCTTTGTCATGGTCCCTGAACACTGATTTCTCTCTTGGACCTAAATAAAGTTTGTTTCTTTTGTACCTGGTAACTTTCGGAAGCATTTGTTAAAACTGAATATAAAATGGTGGGGAGTACTTACAAATATGGACCAGGGAAATCCCCTCACAGATATACTGACTGTAAATAAGTACATTTCATAGAGGCAGTTAGACCTGAGTAAAAAGAGCCTGAAATTGAATTCTTCACCAGGCACTCATTGGTTGTGTGACCCTGGCCAAATTTCTCGACCCCTCTGTGTCAGTTTCCTCATCTGTAAAATGAGGAAATCAAACTCAATGGTCTAAGTTACTTTCCAGCACTTGGCCTTTAAAGTACCATGAAATGTTTAACAATTTACAAAGAAAAAATCCGATGCATAGTAATGGCCCAGTGAAGATAAACCTCTGAGATCATCACTCCAAGGAACATCACACTCATATATACACTTCAAAAAAATATTTAATGAAATGACTAATATGGAAATGTTTTACATGATTGTACATGTATAAACTATATCAGATTACTTACCATCTCAAGATAGGGGCTGGGAGGGAAGAAAGGGAAGGACAGGGAGAATTCATCAGTCAAAACTTGGAAAAAATGTTAAATTATTTTAATGTAATTGTGGTGAAAATTAAATATTATTAAAATATTTGATGAAAAGCTGAATCAGAGTACAAACCTTGGGTACAAAGTCAATTTTATTTACGACAGAATTTAAGAGGTGCAAGGGGCATCAAAAGTCACCCTGTCTATCCCATATATGTAAGGAATCCCCACTATCACATAACCCATCAAGGTGTTAATCAGAATAAATGTCATAAGCAATCTTGATGTGTCATTTCTTTTCTATTCATTGCATGAACTCCACCAGTGATAGGGAATACCCCCTACCTCCCAAGGTGGCCAATTCTTTTTACAAATAGCTCAAAACTTAAGAAAGTTTTTTTTCCCCTTGATATTAAGCTTAGATCTGCCACTTTGTGACTTCCACCCATTACTTTTGCTTCAGATCACTGAGAAAGTCCACCAAGGTAAGTGTAATCCTCTTCCACTTGACAGTCTTGAAAACAGCTAGCATGTCCACCCCTGAGTCTTCTATTTCTTCTATAGGCAATTTCCCACCCCACTTCCTACTGATCATTGTAAAACAAATTTGAGGCCCTTCAAATGTTTGGTTGTCCTCCCCCCTGGGCACTCTCTGGCATATCATTGGTCTCCCTAAACTGTGGCACTCAGATCTGAACCCTATACTTCAGATATATCTGAATAAAAAGGATGAAAGATAAAAGGATAAAGATATAAGATAAAAAGGAGCCATATCTTTTTCTATAGCAGTTATTCCCCTCTTAATGCAATCCTATATTGCAGTGTCTGAAAAGTCAAAGTGGAGCTCCCTATCACACTGTGAAGAAACGTTCACCTTGGAGTCCACTAAAACCCCCGAATATTGTTCAGGAAAACAGAGGTCTAATATGTATCTTCCATTTATTTTTACATGAAAAGTCAATTTTAAAACATAAGACTTTACATTTCATCATATTAGATTCATTTGAAATCTCTAGGCCAGGAGGCAACAACCTACATAGAGCCTGTGAGCCAAATTTCTCCCCTCCACCATTTTACTGTTATTTTTTCAAATGACCCATAAGCTCAGAGTGTTTTTCTTATAAAACCATTCTAAGCTCACAGGCTAAAGAAAGATAAAAATGTAAACACCATTCTGAGTTCATGGGCACACAATAATATATGGCTTTGGCCCAAGGGCCATAGTTTGCCAAGTCCTCTTCTAGCCTACTGAGAATGCTGTCAATTTATCATTTAGTATGATAACAAGTCTTCTTAGCTTAGGGCATTGGCAAATTCAAAAAAGCATACCATCTGAACCTTTATCTGTCATTGATAAAAATGCTAACCAGCACAGGATGAAGTAGAGAACTCTGGAGCACTCTCCTGGGGCTTCCCTGCCAATGTGATATAAAACTATTAACAGGTATTCTGAGTCTAGCCATTTGACCAATCTCAAATCTGTATAATTATATTCAGATCTCTCTCAATAAATGGATAGATATAGATAGGTATTTTCTATCACACACACACACAGATATAATAATAGTACGAGCTGCTTTATCAAGTGCTTAGCTCAAGATCCAGATAAACTATATATGTATGTGGGGGAGGAGAAAGGGAGGGAGGAGAGAGGGAGAGATGGAGAGAATTCCTCTTGATTTAACAGTTTAATAGGAGATAGATTAATTTTTAAGAACTGAATTGGTAAAGATATGTTAGCTCTTTCCATTTTTTTCCCCTACATGGGTATAACTGGCTCACTGATGTTGTGTTCTAGAATTTTTGAGGAATTATACTGAAGGTCACCAGCATATAATTTGCAGAAAATTTTAAAGGGGAGCGGCATTTCTACTTATCTGTTTGTCTTTTGTTTTGCTCTACCTCTCAAGGGTCATGAGTATTAGCAATCAATCATATTTGGACATGGCTCATCTGGATCAAGTAACTGAGGGGACAGCAGAAATAACATTGGCTCTGGATTCAGATCAGACTGGTACAGATCCAGGAACAGATACTACCCAGAGGACAGTGGACAAGTCACTTAATCTCCATAAGGTTTCAGGTTCCTCATTTGCAAAATAATGGACCAGCCAATCAACAAGCACCTTTTAAACACATATTATGTGTCATGCACTGTTTTTGGACTAGATGGCTTCCATCGACTCTCCCAACCTTAGATCTCTGATCCTAGGATGTTAATTCATCAACAACATTTAAGTCTTATGGTCAAATATAAGTACAGAAGCAATGGGAGAGTTTCCCATTGTAGTTTCCCTAGTTATCTCTTTAAATTAGATCTATTTGCTTTATCTGAGATTATGATTGCCATTTTTATTTCCCCTGATACATAAAAGATTCTGCTCCAGTTCCTTATTTTAACTCAGTGTGTTTTTTCTGTTTCAAGAAACATATGGTTGCATTCTGGTTTCTAATCCAATCTGCTATCCACTTCCATTTCACATTCACAGTTATTATTACTGTTATTTCCCTTGGTTCTCTTTTCTCCTATTTATCCTTCTTTCTCTTTTTATCCTGTCACTCCTCAAAAATGGGTTCTTTTATCCCCCTTTCCTCCTCCTTCCCTATCAGAGAAGATAGAATTCTATATCACTTCAGTGTGTGTGTGTGTGTGTGTGTGTGTTTGTGTGTGTATAATTCCCTCTTTGAACCACTTTCTATGAGTGACATTCAGACATTTCCCCCCACCCCTCATTTTCCCCTCTACCATGAGAGCTCTTCTATGCATGCATATTTTATGTGAGGAAAATTTCCCCATATCCTTTCCTTCCCTCTTCTCTCAGTTCATCACTCTTTCTCACTCTTCTTTGTCCTCTTATTCCTCCTTCTTCTTTTCTTGTTGGAGATCATCCCAACACAATCAATCAACTCACTCTCATGCCTTCTGTCTATGTAGAGTCCTTCTAACAGCCTTAATAATAACATTCTTAGAAGTTATATGTGTCATCTTCCCATAGGAATGTAAACAGTTTAACTTTATTGAGTTACTTTATCATTACTCTTTTTGGTTTACTTTTTTCTGTTTCACTTGAGTCTTGTGTTTGAATGTTATGTTTTCTATTCAACTCTGGTCTTGAATATCTAGTAGTCCTCTATTTCATTAACACCTATTTTATTCTGCTGAAGAATTATATTCAGTTTTGGGTAGGCTATTCTTAGTTGTAATGCTAGGTTTTTTTTGGTTTTGTTTTCGTTTTGTTTTTTGCCTTCTAGAACATCATACTCCAAACTCTCTGCTTCCTTAGTGTGGAAACTCCTAAATCTTGTGCTCTCCTGTATATGGTTCCATGATATTTGTTTCTTTTGGACAATTTACAATATTTTCTCTTTGACCTGGAAGTTCTTGTTTTGATTTTCAGATCTCTTTCAGGAGATCATTGATAAAAACGTTCAATTTCTATTTTACCCTCTGGATCTAAGATATTGAGGCAGCTTTCCTTGATAATTTCTTGAAATATGATATCCAGGGTCTTTCTTTGATCATGGTTTTCAAGTAGTCCAAAAATTCTCAAATTATCTATCTTCAAGTTATTGTCCAGGTAAGTTGTTGAATGAAATATTTCATATTTTCTTTTACTTTTTCATTACTTTGGCTTTAAAAAAATATTTCTTGAAATCTCATGAAGTGATCAGCTTCCACTTGCCAAATTCTAATTTTAAGGCATTATTTTCTGTAGGGAGATTTTTCTATTTGGTCAATTTTGTTAAGAAATTATTTTCTTCAGTGAATTTTTGTGCCTCCTTTTCCATTTGCCCAATTGTGTTTTTTAAGGTGTTATTTTCATCATCATTTTTGTGCCTCTTTTTTTTTTTTTAAAGAAAGCTGTTACTTCTCTCTTCACGATTTTCTTGCAACACTCATTTCTTTTCCTGTTTTTTCTCCTACCACTCTTACTTCTTTAACTCTTTCAGGAATTCTTGTTGGACTTGGGTCCAATGAGCATTTTTTAAAAAAAGGCTTTTGGTTTTCACATTGCTATCTGATTCTGAGTTTATATCTTGGTCTACCCTGCCAACTTAATAGTTTTTATGGTCAAATTCTTTTGTTTGTTTGTTTACTCATTTTCCTAGCCTATTTTTTTACTTTGAATTTTATATTAAAATTGGACTCTGCTCAACTGTGGATGGGGTGGCACTGTCACAAGGTTCAGGGTTTTTTTCATGCTGATATTTTCAGAGGTGGTTCTGGGGTTCTGAAAGTTTTTGGTGTCTCCAAGGTGGTGTGAACAAATGAGAATCATGGTCACTGTTCTAGTCTGAGCTTTAGTCTTTAGCCAGTAAGGCTGCGCTGCTTTGCAACTCGAAGTGCTAGTGCTCTTCTTTACCCTAGAACTGCAATTCAGAATTATGTAGGGACAATAGAGTTGCCAATCAGCTGTATACAGTTCCAGGAAAGGGTTCCCTGTAATCTCTTTCTAACCAATTGCCTGCTTCCCCCCTCCCTGACCCGTCCCCCACTTATCATCTCTGGGCTCAGAGCTCCCAAAGCTGCTGCTGCAACTGTTGCAGCCATCTTCAAGTCCCATAGCTGGTACTGTGCCTACACGTGCTTAGGGTTGGCAGTATCACAGACCTCTCTTACTGACCTTCTAAGTTGTCTTAGGCTGACCTTTTGTTGTCTCTGTTGCTCCAAAATTTGATTTGAAGAGTTATTTTTAAGATGTTTGGTAAGAAATGTTGAGAGTTCAGCTGGATTGCTGCCTGTATTCCTCTACCTTGGTTCCCCTGGTTTAAGGTTTTTACAGGAATTTCAGGTAGAAGTAATTATGTGAGGTGGGAAAAGTGTGTGAGTGTGCATGTTTGGCTATTCCATTACTGTAAAAGGAACAAAAAAATAAGGATAAAATTCTGTCCCACTCCATTTCAAAAGACTGGCATTTAGAAGAATTTACCATACAAGCAGAAGGTTGTAACTCCTAGAGAACCTTTAATTACTTTTTTGATCACCAATTTTCTTCTATCCACTCATGTAGTATCTGTAATTCCCTTAATTGATTATCTAATGGACTAAAATATATAAAATAATTATCATATATTGAATAGAATGGTGTAAAAAATTTTCAGGCACAATCCTTAGACATGGTCATCTTTGATCAAACCAGACATGCTATTTCAGTAAGGAAATGAATGGATTGAAAAATTTGGATTTTATGTGATGCATATATAATTCAATTCATTTTTAAAGCACTTGGAATGCCTATAAATTATATTAAGTGAGAAGAGAGAGAAGCATATCCAATTTTGACCACTTATGATTTCATTGAAAAGAATCATCTACAAATTTGACATTATTTCTAAAACAATATGTTTATAACCATTGAATATTCCCTCTGAAATACTTAAGCACTACATAACACACAATGACCATATTCTGAAACCTTTACATCAGAAATCAAAATTTCTTAATGTGATCTGGTTACCAACAATAAATGATATATCCATTTCTATTTTTCTTACAAAAAATTCAAGTCTTGGGACAATCTAAATTATTCAATGCAGAATGCAAGATATGGACTGAGAACAGCAGAAATTTTGCATTCCCCCAATTATCTCTTATATTTCTATAGTAATAACAATAACAACTGGAGCTTTACAAATTTTATCTCCTTTTTTTCCTCTCAACAACCCTGGAAATAGGTTCTATTTTCTTCCCCATTTTACAGATTAGGAAACTAAGGCAGACAGAGGTTAAGTGATTTGACTGTGAGCATATCACTAAACTAGACTCATGTACTAAGTGTGTGAGCTTATGTCTTAACTCATGTTTTCCCAATTCCAGCAAGTTATCCACTGTTCCACCTTGTTACCTAGGATCACAGTTTTAAAGGGAGAAAGAATTTTAAAAGTCATGGAGTCTGATCCTTTCATTCTGTACATGAAGAAACTGAGGTCTATTGAGATTAAGTGACTTGCTCAGGGTCACATGTCCTATGGTTAGCATCTAAAGTGGGATTTGAACACGTCTGGGCAAGTCTAGCATCCTTTTCTCTATACCATGGTGCCTCTCAATGGCTTGGATGGGCATTTACATTTTTACCAATAGAGAAATTCTCCTCAACTTTGAGGCATTATCTCCCAAATTCCCAACTGTAAGATAAATGATTTTCATAATAATTAGAATGACAACAAAGGAAAATGAGCTGCCTCAGTCCATTCTTGGAGGTTTTTAAGAAGAGATTAATAACCAATTTTTAGGTATGATACGGTGAAAAATTCTGTTGGGTTTGTAGTATATAGATGATCACTAAGGTCTCTTCTAGTTCTAAAATTCTGTGGTTCTATTCAAATTGCTCACAAAAGGAAATGTTATTCATAAAATTAGATGAGTTCATTAAATTCATAAAATTTAGACTTAGAAGAGACCTTAAAGGTCATAAAGTCCATTTTGCTGATGAAGAATTCAAGACTTAAAGAGGGTAAGTGACTTAATGGCAGTCACCTATATAGTACAAAGCATAACACAGATTTATTACTAAGGTCCTTTTTCAGATCCAAAGCATTATTCATGACATCATTCTTCATTAATAGCCAACTGTACACAAGCATCAATTAATTTTTTTTTTCAGAGTGGGAAATGAAACACAGATGGATAAAGCAGAGAAATAGAACACTGGGTACTGCCCATAAAATATCGGGAGGAAGTGGGGAGCCTTGCACACCCACAAGTAAGTAGAAAACAAAGGCAAAATCAAGGTGGGGACAGCACAGAAAAATCTAATGTTCCCAAGGGTTGACCACATCTGCAAGAAACCATACTGATAATGCATATTGTTTATTTTTTTCATAAAATTATTTTATTATTTTCCAGTTACATGTAGAGATAGTTTTCAACATTTGGGTTTTTTTTCAACATTTGTTTTTATAAGATTTCTAGTTTCACATTTTTCTCCCTCCCTCCCCTTCCTCTGCCCTCCCAAAGACAGCAAAGCAATCTGATATAGGTTATATACGTACAATCACATTAAACATATTTCTGCATTAGTCATGCTGTGCAAGAAGAATCAGAGCAAAAGGAAAAATCTCAAAAAAACAAAACAAAACAAAAAAAGAAACAGTATAGTTCAATCTGCATCTAGATTCAATAGTTCCTCTTTTCTGAATTTGGAGAACATTTTCCATCATGAGTCCTTTGGAACAATATTTGGCCATTCTATTGCTGAGAAGAGTCAAGTCTATCACAGTTGATTAACACATAATGTTGTTGATACTGTGTACAATGTTATCCTGGTTCTGGCTCATCTCACTCAGCATCAGTTCATCTAAGTCCTTCCAGGTTTCTCTGAAATCTGCCCGCTCATTGTTTCTTACAGCACAGTAGTATTCCATTACATTAATATACCACAACTTGTTCAGCCATTCCTCAATTGATGGGCATCCTCTCAATTTCCAATTCCTTGCCACCACAAAAAGAGCAGCTATAGATATTTTTGTACATGTGGGTCCTTTTCCCTTTTTTATGATCTCTTTGGGGAAAAGACCTAATAGTGGTATTGCTGGTTCAAAGGGTAGATAATGAATATTGTTTAATAAATGGTAGGCTTTCACCATTGGTTTTTCTATTACTTTGCATTAAAATAAAATTCCAATTTTCATCACAAATAACGTGATGTGACAACAGAAAGATTGGAAAGTTCTATAATTTTCTCCATTTGATGTAAATCCTGTAGAAACATGTATCAGTTCTTATATCAGGGTTTTACATGAGGGGAAGATGAGGGAATCAATTCTGTAACATCATCTTCCACACCACTGTTTCTTTGTGCAGGCTACCATGTGCACAGGATACTCCATGTCTGGAATGCTTCTCCTTGGAATTCTTAGCTCCATGCAAGAACTTATCTCAAATGTCAACTTGTACACAAGATCTTTTTTTAATCCTTTCCCCAGGTCATAGGAACATAGAATCATAGATTTAGAGTTGAAAAGGGCTTTCAAACTCAATTTGACTACATCATTTCCCAGAGAGGGAGATCTAGGTTGAGTGAAATTAGATGTTTCCTTGAGTAGTAAGTAGCAGAGCTATAATTTGTCCTCATTCTAAATACGATGACCTTTCCACCATAACCTTGTTGCAGTCTGCTTCCAACCCCTACACTTTGTATATTTTGAATTTAATTATTTACATTACCTGCTTTTTGTAGAATGTCTGCTCCTTTGGGCTGGGAATGCTTTCATTTTTACTTTTTTATCCTCAGGCTTCTATCATGGTGTCTGGCAAATAGTAAGAGCTTAATAATTGCTCATTGTATTAAACTGAATTGGACTCCAGTGAATTATTTTTTAAACTCATTTTTATGCCAAGTCAACACTCTTTCACCACAATGCTTCTCAACATCCCTAAGAACTAATCTTCTAGCCTCTGCTCTGCTGACGGGGAATTAATCAATTCAACAGCAGTTCACTCTACTTTCAGAAAGTTCTAATTATTTGTTTGTATTGTTTATAAAGATTGTTGATTTAGAAATGAGAGAAACCTTGTAGGATATTGAGCCCAACAACAACCATTTTTTACAGATGAAGAAAATGAGGCAAAAAGAGCTTAAGCAATGACCCTTCTGTGGTATCATGGCTATGATGGATCTTGAGTCTAGGTCTTCTTTAATCCAAGTCCAGTGCCTTGTCTTCTTGTAATTTCTATTTACTCTTATTCTGACCTTGGGAGCCACACAGGAGTCACATCCCTAGTCTACCTTAAGCATTACAAGTATCTGAATTCTAATATTTGCTATTCTGACAGGCAGTATAACACAGAGGAATGAACACCCTATTTGGAATCACAGGGCCTGAGTTCAAATATTTCCTGTTACCACTTGATTAACATCACCTCATCACTGTGGGCCACAGTTGTCTGATCTTTAAAAAAGTAAGGGTTGGGGGGCAGCCAGGTGGCGCAGTGGATAGAGCACCAGACCTGGATTCAGAAGGACCTGAGTTCAAATCCAGCCTCAGACCCTTGACACTTACTAGCTGTGTGACCCTGGGCAAGTCACTTAACCCCAATTGCCTCACCAAAAAAAAAAAAAAAAAGAAGTAAGGGTTGGACAAGATGATCTCTAAGGTCCTTTCTAGTTCTGAATCTACAATCCATTTGTCTACATGCGTTCTTTTCTTTCCCAGGTTAGCCGAATCACCACAGTTTATTCAACTATCCTTCATATTCCATATTTTTCAGATTCTTCCCCATCCTGGTCATGCTTTTCTGTATAAAGTTGAGTTCATCAATACCCTCCTTTGAATATTATTATAGAACAGAACATGGTATTTCATACATCATCTGGTCAATAGAGTCAAAAGGACTATTACTGTCCTTGTTCTGAATCCTAATTCTATTATGACATTGCTTAAAAATTGATTACCCTTGTTTGACAGCCATATCTCACTATCACTAAGTTTTTATTCAACTAAATATCACTACATCCATATGGTTTTTTTGGGGGGGGTGGTTAACATCTCCAATCTCCCTAATCCTATGTGTGTGTGTTTTTTAAAAAGCCTACATAGAGTACACTTACTCTTAGCTCCAACTATGTAAGCTTTATAAATTCTGAGCAGTGATATGCCATCTTCCTTTGGGGGACATGCTGTAGTAAGGCATTCTTCAGAAATATATTATTTTTAGCTTCCGACACTCTTGCTATATAGAAAGGATGGGGAATCAGCTTTAGGACTGTAAGCAAAATCTCATCCTTCCTTGGAACTGAAGTATAGACATGACCTAATTCCATGCTTGTTGTTATCACAGTTACTTCCTGCCTCCTGGTACTATATCATTCTCTTTTACTTTGGTGTAGCTTCAATGTAGCATCATCCAGAGCGGCTTTACAATCATGCCTTAGAGATGAAGACAGCATCCTCCTTGACACTTCTTTCGATACAAAATGTTCTCCCATTAGAAGCAGCCATAACTAAACCACTTCATCTTCATTCACCAACTGAGACAATGTATTCTATCGTACTACAAAGTCTAGAGATGCTTTGCAGAACATCAAATAGTCACTGAATTCTGATTTTGTGCTACAATTTTGAACTAAATTACCTCTTCGCTGATGCTTTACCATAAAGCACCAGAGCTGTACTTAGCCCCAGAATGCAAGATGGCATTGAGGCACCTATTGATTACTATTCTGAAAAACAATGCCATCTACACTGTGAAAGCATAGTTACTTCAACAGCTGTGCCTTTACAATTTTAATTATTTATTCTGTATACCTTATTAGATATGCATTGTCTCCCATGAAGAATGTAAGTTCCTTGAGGGAAGGAACCATTTCATTTTTATCTTTGAATCTCCAGGTCTTGGCCCAGTGCTTGGCACAGAGCAAGTGCTTCTATGTTTGTTGATTTATTACTAGTTTTGAATGATGAGGTGTCACTAGGAATCCTGCAATTAATTCAGTTGAGTTAAAGATCTAGGGACAGCCTGCCTTAGGCAGGGTAGGATAAAGTTGTAGCCTGGGTCCCTGCAATATGGCTGACAACTCCTCCCTGCCTTATTCCCAAGAGAAGACAAAGGGTGGGTGAGAGTGAATCAGAAACCAGGAATGGGTAGCGGTGGTCGATTCTTGGAAAGAGGCTATAGGGTTAAAGGACACTTGGAGATGGTGTCATGAGGATGTTACCCTTGAGGCTAAGCAAGCAAAAAGAGGTGCTTGCATAATGACATAAAGCTTGGAAAATTAGGGGGTGTGGGTTTGCTTTAGGAAAGATCTATTATACCTACCCCTCCTCAAGATATCAGCTACCCTAAGTGTTACAAAGCAAGCCTCCAGTCATGCTACTTTATTAACAGCTTTCATTTCACAAAGTAATTTTCTAAAGAGAAGTACTTTTTTTGGTTGTTTTTTGTTTTTTATTTTGCAGGGCAATGAGGGTTAAGTGACTTGCCCAGGGTCACACAATTAGTAAGTCTCAAGTGTCTGAGGCCGAATTTGAACTCAGGTCCTCCTGAATCCACTGCTGGTGCTTTATCCACTGTGCCACCTAGCTGTCCCTGAGAAGTACTTTTTCTAAAAGAAATGACATCCTGATTTGTTTCCAAGGAGCCTTGTGCTCATTGCTTATGGATACATTTGCTTAGAACTTCAGAAGAACAATTCAAATGTTGCTGCCCCAAGTTCACTTCCAGTAGAGAGTCTGAATCACGGCCTTCTATCTCCAATGGAAGTTTAATGTTACAAGATCTCCTTTGGATCTCCTCTTTGGCCACATAGCTTATTTTAAAAAGATTCTAATCTGGCCAATCTCTTTATACAAAGTATAGAAGACATAGTCAACAGAGAAATTCTACAAGAAAATAGATTTATCAATAAGCTATAGTTATCCATCCACAAAAGGTAACTTCAAAGGTAAGTCATATTGGTTTTCCTGAGCGCCATCATCTTATATTATGGGTAATATAATCACAGCATACATGGGGATTGCTCACAAGAAAGCAGGATTCAGAACTCTACTTGCTTTTCTAGAATTGACTGATATTTTTAAAGACTCAACATTCCTACTAGACTATTAAGTATTACCTACTAACAACATCTATCTTTCCAGGAGAAGTCACCAAGAAGGCTTGGTGAGAGAATCATGGATAGTTTTTCTAAGACCATTTTCAGGGGAAATAGTTACTGAATGCTTTCAAGATATATTTCAATATTCGTGGTTATATCTCCAAACTTTGCTAAAATGGATTTTGCATAGTTGGCATTTAGTTCTGGAATGAGCAGATAAATGCCACAAACAATCCCAGCTTGACACAAGTGATTTGCAGCACATGAATTGCCAGATGTTATCCTTTCAAGCACTAAGTTTTCATTTATCTCAGCTGAATTAAATGCCTTTGTGGACAGGAACCTTATCTAAGTTGCCAGAATCCCATACGTTCTTCAACAACATCAAGCAAGTAAAAGCAAGCTAAGACCCTTAAGAAGAGACAAATGGTCTACTGGGAGGATTCCAGGCAATAAAATAATTTAAGTTTCTTATTCCTCGGCAGGTCACAGCACATTCAATAACAGAGGCCTTTTGTGATGAATTACCAATAGTGCAAAATTTCAAGGTGTGTTATAATTTCCTTTATCCAGATGCACCCAAAGAATTCTAGCTGTGGTTAGGTGGTGCCCTGACTAGAGCACAAGTTCTACAGTCAGGAAACAATCAGTTCAAATATAGCCCCATGCACCGACTAGCTCTGAGACTCTGTGTGAGTCATTTGAACTCCATTTTTCTCAGTTTCCTCATTTTAAAAATGGGGGTAATAATAGCACTTACCTCCCAGGGTTGTTGTGAGGATATATTAATATGATATTTGTAAAGAACTTAACACAGTACATAATGCATAGTAGGTGCACTCTCAAAATAGATGTGTGTAGGGGGCAGCTAGGTGGCACAGTGGATAAAGCACCGGCCCTGGATTCAGGAGTACCTGAGTTCAAATCCGGCTTCAGACACTTGACACTTAACTAGCTGTGTGACCCTGGGCAAGTCACTTAACCCCCATTGCCCCCCCCCCCAAAAAAAGATGTGTGTATATAGGTAATATATTATATAACCTGTAGTTAACACATATTATTTATGTAATTAGTATATAATATATAATGCCTATCTATTTATCCCTTGAAGTTTAATGTTATCCTTAAATTCAGCTAACCTATTACCAAGTGTCTATTCTTTAGGGGTATAAGAAAATGCGTTCCCTCACTTTATATATGCATATATTCACACACACAGAAGGAAGCTTGGAGATCACCTACTCACCCATCAATGGCATAAGAATCCATTTCTACAGCAGCCCTAACGAGGGGTCACCTACCCTTTATTTGTAGATCTCACATTGAGGGGAACCCATGTTCTTAAGTAACAGGAAGCTTTTATCTTCTTGACATCAAGCCTAAACTTGTTTCTTTGCAACACCCAGCCAAGGCTCCTACTTCTGAGCTTTGGAAACAAGAAGAAATCAATTCCTCCTTTAAACGATACTCCTTCAAATACTTTAAGACAGCTATCAAGTGCCCCATAAAATAGAGGAACAAGTTTTTAAGCTCTTAACTGGATTAGCCCTGTTTTTATATCACTTAATTTCACATAAAAAGAAATGTGGTTTTCCTAGGTGACAGTCACAATTTGGAACTTTGGAGTAATTATTTCAGAAAGGAAAACAATTTTTTTTTCTTTCAGCATTTATAAAAAATCCTTTGCTCCTGTACTGGATCATTTTTGTTAAACACCGCACAACAATCTCGAGGCTGTCAGGTATCTTATGAGTCAGGAGCTCTGTGCATTTAATGGCTTTCCTCTGCCATCTTGGCCCCCACTCCCCAGACTCCTGTCAGGTATCTTGTGACTGTTTTAGTTGGATTTAAGCCTCTGTTAGCTGACAAGCTTTGAAAATTTCAGGGAGGTCTCTTTCTTTTTAACACTGAAACTTGAAGATGTTTTCACGTTCAGACTTTATAGTTTTCCTGGCTATCACTCCTAAAACAAACACATTTCATTGCTCATTGATTTTCCTAATAACTTGCAGTCAAAGTATAGTAGGATGACTTACCCAATATTTCTCAATGTCACCATTTATGTGATTACGTCACTCTCTTAGAACTTTTTTCATGGACCAGAAATTTAACTGACAAAAGCAATCATATGTTTGCGTTTTTGTTGTGGAAGAAGGATGGAATAGAAGGGTCACCTAATAACTTAATAATGCCATTGGGACTTAATGGGGCACTAGATGTAGATAGCATTCCAGAAGGTGGAGAAATTTGTATTGTCAATAAGAGAAGAAGCTATGTGGCACAGTGGAAAGAGCTCTGGGACTAGTATCAAGAAAATGGGTTCCAATCTAGCCTCAAACACTTAATTAGCTGTGTGATCCTGGGAAAGTCATTTAACCTTTGTCTCAGTGTCCTCATGTGCAAAATAGGGAATAGTAATAGCATCTATCTCCCAGGGTTGTTGTAAGGATTGAATGAAAAAATAATTGTGAAGCACTTAGCATAGTTCCTGGCACATATGTGCTATATACATATTAGTTGTTGTTATTATCATTACCATTACTATTATCATTCTAAGAAAAGCAGCTAGGTGGCACAGTGGGTAGAAGTCATTTCCATGCTATATGAGGAATTGATTCAAATTTACAAGTCTAAGAACCCTCCCCTGATCATAGATAAATGGTAAAAGGATATGAACAGGCAGTTTTTAGAGGAAGAAATCCAAGTTATCAATTATGAAATGAATAAATATATTCTTTTTTTTTTTAGTGAGGCAGTTGGGGTTAAGTGACTTGCCCAGGGTCACACAGCTAGTAAGTGTTAAGTGTCTGAGGCCAGATTTGAACTCAGGTACTCCTGACTCCAGGGCCAGTGCTCTATCCACTGCGCAACCTAGCTGCCCCAATAACTATATTCTTAAGCATTAAGAGAGAAATGCAAATTAAAGCAATATTGAAATTTGAACTCATGCTCACTGTACTGGCAAAGATGACAAAAGAGCAAAGTATCAAATGTTCGTGTGGCTGTGTGAAAACAGACACACTTGTGTGCTCTTGGCAGAATTGTGATTTGGTCTAGTAATTTTGGAATTCAATTTGAAACTATGCTAAAAATATTAATTAAAAATACTCTTTTGATCCATCCATCTCTACTAGCTATCAATCCACTTCTTTTCTACCTTTTGTATTATATTATGGTGGGGTTGACTCTCATATTTTTGAAGGCTATACCTTAGGAGCACAGGATTTGAAAGGTCAAATAATGCTGACAAACCATTAACTTGTACAGGCAAGTTCTTACAGTATTATCTGTCCAATAACCAGGCTAGCTAATTTTGAAAAGGTTCATCATTAGAAACTTGATAACTGGGTAATTGGTATTTTGGCTATAGCAATTGTGAAAAAATATCTTCAAAGGCAATGAGAAGTTGTGATCTCCATCAGGAAAGAACCATCCATTTTTAGTAAAGCCATGAATCTTTGAAGAAGTACAAAAATTTTAATGTACAATAGTAATGACTGATATTTATAGAGCACATTAATATTTGCAAAATATTTCCCCAATATTACCTCATTTAATCCTCATCTTCTGAGGATAACATTTTTCCCATTTCACAAGAGAGAAATTGAGACTTGTATTGCTGAAATGACTTACTCATTGTCATATATATTTTAAGTATTAGAGTTGGAATTTGAATCAAGACTCTCCTCTTTCCCAGTCCAGTCCTCTTTCTATTTCACCAAATTTCCTCCAATCAGTTAATACTTTTGGTGCAACAGTAATACTCCAACCCTAATGTTGTTTAAGAGTAATATCAAGTATTTATTCTTTTTTTCTCCTAACGGTCAACAAATAAATCAGCATTTGGTGTCTAAAATCAGACTGCAACTGATTTAGAATAATTCATGACAGCTATTTTTTTTGCCTAGGCATAGGATCAAAAATAATAACTTATCTTTAAATTTTTGGTTATGAGAACTGGAAAAGTAGATAAGAACTTGTCTAAATATTGTTCAATTTATTATTTTTGTTGTACTTAATGTTACTCAAGCAATTTTATCTTTCAGGTCTCAACTCATTTCACTTATCTCAGCCTAAGTATTAAATAACATTTGTGTGTCTTCCAACAGTTTTTCATATTTTTTTTTTTGCCTGTAAGTTCCAAGTCATGTATAGGAAAAAAGAGTAGGTAACAGTCAATAACAGAATAAGCTCTATTTCTTCACAAGAACTTGATTCACCACACTGAGTTTCTCAAATACTTTGGCTGATAGCAAGAAAATTGCTTCCAAAATGTCTCTAAGGTGCATTAGTCATCATTGAGAGAATATATTGATAGTTTGAGAATAGCTTCTTAATCCACTTTTATCCTACATGTTTTAGATAGATGATAGATAGATAGTGATAGAAATAGACAGGAAGAGATACAACCCTCCTAACACATTAAAAATGCTAAATCTAAAAAAAATCATAAAAAACTGCCTAAATGCTGTAGCTTTGGGATTAGCTGCTGTTTTGAGTTTATAGAATCTTCTAATTCAAGAACAAGTCAATTAATGAGTGGTCTTTCAGTGCCATCCCCTCACCCCATCCCAACTCACACCCTCCCCTCCCCAGCACCTCCATTGCTCTCCAATTTTATCTTTTACTTCTACCTTGACATTGTACTATTTCAGTCAAACTAGAGTACATGCTTACTATCCCTCACTTAAATCCATCAATTCTCAGGTTCCATGTCATTTTGGAAAGGCAATTCCCCTCTCATTTCTACCCCTCATTCTCTGAAATCATCCATCCCTGTCTGTTGAATCCTACCTATCCTTCAAGACCTTGCTCAGATACAAACTAGAAAGAAAGCCCCCTTGGATGCTTCCATTTAAAACTCATATTTCTTTCCCTGGGCTTTGTACAATACCTGGTCCCTTTTTGGAACTAAGAATCCTTCTAAATCAACAGTTAGCTCATGTTCCTGCATGGGATGTATCCCTACTGCTAGAGTGTGATTTCCATGCAGGTAAAGAGTAAGTCTTAGTGGTGAAGAAATCACTTCATATATCTCTAAGTGTTATATAAACACGACCTGTTGTTATCATTTCATGGTCAACTTATACTTACTTGGTCTTTAACTTCTTGTAAGCAAGCTCTGCCTACCACTACTACCACTTCTCCAACCAACCCAATAAGCCATATAAAATCAGGAGGGCCGGCTGCACTAGATGTGTCAAGGGATGGAATCTGAGAAGGCACTGCCTATTGAGAAAGGAGGAGGAAAGAACACTGGGGTGAAAAGAAACTGCTATTCCATCCCAGGCTTCCCCATTGACTAGCTGTGTAACACTGGGTAGGTCACTTCTCCTTTTTGGGTCTCACTTTCTCCATCTGTAAAATTAGAAGAATGGGTTCAATGACCTCTAAGATGACTTCCAGTTCTGATTTTCTGTAGTTCTAATAGGCCACTGTTTCAGTATAGAGGAGCCCATGTCTCCTAACATGAAGCAAAAAGGTGTGTTTGACTCTTTGTATCCTCAGAGCTTAGCCGAGTTCCTGGCACTCAGGAGATGTTTAAAAAGGCTTGTTGAGTAATTGACAACTGAAAAATCAGGCCACAAGGTCGAGCACCAAATCTTGTGGCCAAACAAATCAATGAAATAGAGACCTACAGCTGTCCCTGATTCCCTTAGAAATAATAATTATAAAAGCCATTTTTTACCTAGAGATTTAAAGTTTGACAAGGGTTTCACATTTTATCTCATTTGATCTTCACAACTGCCCTGTGAGGTATATGCTACTTTTATTCCCATTTAACAGATGAGGGAGCTGAGACTGAAGAGACTCGCCCAGGTTCACATAGTGAGAGTCTGGAGTAGAGTTTGTTCTCTTGTCTTTCTCACTACAAGGGAAGTACTCTTACCCACTTCAACAACAAGGATGCAAGCTCCCATAATGCAGCAGAAACACCAACACATTTGGAGTCAGAGAACCTGATGGTGAATCTTTGCTCTGCCAATTACTATCCATGTGACCCGAATGCATGTCACTTAGAAGTGGGACTTTGGATAAAACATTTTGCCTCGACGTGTGCCTCATTTGAAAAATGAAAGGGATGGACTTTATGTCCTCTAAAATCCCTTAAGCCAATTTTCTCATCTATAAAACAAGAGGGTTAGATTGATGATTTGTAAATTACCCTCCAGCTCTAAATCCTCAAAAAATACCCAGAATCCCCTTAGTGGAATATCAGCTCAGTGAGGGCAGAGACTATTTCCTGTCTTCTCTTTGTAAGGCATCACCTTGTACAGGGCTTGATATGTAGTAGGCCATTAACAATGGTGGTTGGATTGAATGGAATTAATTTATCCCTATGAATTACTGGATCTCTCTGAATCTATACAAGACAAGAAGACTTCTGTGAGGTATACAATCTGTCTTCTATCCACACCCTTTAAAGTTAGCAACCATAAGCAGCTGCACAAAGAGGGAGATAGGACAAACAATAATTTTAAAGATCGTTCAGTGTTGAAATCACTTTGCTTTCCCCTAAAAATCCTCAGTGGCTGTATGTTACTAAATACTAATATAGAAAAAGAATTTAAAACAATCCCATGACCTGTGAAAGATATACTCCTTCTTCAAGAAATAACCAATGTAATTAAGGCTATTAATTATGAGCCATAAATTTAGTTTTTGTTATTGTTGTTCAGTCATGTCCAACTCTTCATGATCCCATCTAGGGTCTTGTTGGCAAAGTTAAAGGAGTGATTTGCCAGTTTGTTTTTTTCTTCTAGCTCATTTTACAGAGGAAAAAAGTGAGGCAAACAAGGTTAAGTGACTGGCCCAGGGTAATGCAGCTTGTAAGCAACAGAGGTCACATTTGAACTCAGGACAAGGAGTCTTCCTGATTCTAGGTCTGGCACTCTATCTACTGTCTCCCTCACCTAGCTGCCCCCATAGTATAATTGCTATTTGCATAAAATCTTTTACAAATCATTTTGTTATCAAAAATCCACTTGTACCAAAATTAAAAACTAACCACATAAACCTAAAATGTATTTTTTTTTTGTGGGGCAATGGGGGTTAAGTGACTTGCTCAGGGTCACACAGCCAGTAAGTATCAAGTGTCTGGGGCTGGATTTGAACTCAGGTACTCCTGAATCCAGGGCCAATGCTTTATCCACTGAGCCACCTATCTGCCCCCTAAAATGTATTTTTATGGATACAAATTAAAGAGTAGTTATAATTAGCTTGTTTTAGATATCATCACTATGTTACCATTTTGGGCTATTTTGCTTACTAATAACATTCAACCAGGTTTCCATGCACAAGAAAGTTGAACATGATGCAAAACTATTTTGAAATATAAAACAAGGAACATAGAATATATTGTTGGTCTCTGATTTATTTTCTTGGTAATATTTATCCTTCCCTTGCTAAGAGAAAAACAAATAACCCCCATCAAGTCTTTTTCTCTTGAATGTTTAACTAATGATAATTCATGGAATTGGCAAATGGACTAGGAATTAACCGTGCTCCAATAACATTTTTCTTTTCCTAGAGATTTTAGAGGTTGAAACCAAACATTTTCTCATCTTTTCTGGGTTCACAGATTCATAAAAACTGGGCCTTTCTTTGGCACTTCAAAATATACCAACATCTCAGATGCCTTAATTCTTTATGTTCTCTCTCCTCATTCTGTTCAGACATCACATCTAAATATCCTTCATGGGTAAGGTAATTCTTTAATAAAACACCTCTAAGTGGATTAGTCCAGGCATCATCTCTCTGTAACTCTCACTGGGTCAGTACAACTCATCTACTTTCCACATGAATCATGAGTTACAGACCACTGGGCGAGCTGCACAAAATCATCCGGAGGCTAAATTTACCGATAAAATACAAAATTCTTCTGAAGGTGACAGAATCAAGTTGACATGCTTCAAAAACTATAGTATTTTTTTTAAATCTTTGAAGCTTTTTAAACATTACTCATGATGACTATTCTAGAAGTATACTCTACAATGGCATCTGTCAGAGTTTGGTTCACAAGGCATCACTATTAAAAAATTTTTTTAGCACTACAATATTCTCTAAGACTAATAAGCTTTCCTAACTTAAGCTCTACATTACAGAATAGAAGTAAATGCCCCAAGTTAATATTTATATATAGGCATATATGCAATATCTATTACATATACACAAATACATATGAATATGCGCACCTAAATGCAATATCTATCATATATAATTTTTTGTTTGTTTGTTTGGTTTTTTTGGTGAGGCAATTGGGGTTAAGTGACTTGCCCAGGGTCACACAGCTAGTTAGTGTCAAGTGTCTGAGGCCGGATTTGAACTCAGGTCCTCCTGAATCCAAGGCCGGTGCTCTATCCACTGTGCTACCTAGCTGTCCCCTATTATATATAATTTTGTAAGTATGTGCTTTTTCTTTTCCCTGGTCTTCTGTAATCATGATGTGTCTGTTAATTAATTAATTCATTCATTCATTCATATATTCACTCACTCACTCATTTACTTATTTGTTTGTTTGTTTATGGTGAGGCAATTGGGGTTAAGTGACTTGCCCAGGGTCACACAGCTAATAAGTGTTAAGTGTCTGAGGCTGGATTTGAACTCAGGTCCTCCTGACTCCAGGACTTGGTACTCTATCCACTGTGCCACCTAGCTGCCTCTTGTCAGTTTATTTTTCAGAGTTCCTAAGACTTTTTAAGAGAGTTTCATTTTTTACAAAGCTGCTGTTATTCTATAAATTGTTCTTCTAGTTCTGCTCATTTTACTGTGCTTAATTCAAATGAGTACATGTATCTGGACATGGTCAGTGTGGGAGTGTGTTTTCCTTGATTACATACATTTAGCATTTTGACTATGCACTGAGTCAGCTAGTGATGCAGTGGATAGAATGGTGAACTGAGATGCAAAGACCTCAAGTCAAACTCATTCATAGACAGCTTCTAGCTATATGTCTCTGGGAAAGTCACTAAACCTCTCTCAGCCTCAGTCTCTTCATCTATAAAATGGGGATAACATAGAATTGTTATGAGGGTCAAATAACATGTGTGAGTGCTTAGCAAAATTAAATGTACCACATAAATAGGTTATATTATTATCATTGCTATTATTATTAATTTGAAATAAAAGTTTTCTTTTCCTTTTTTTCCCAGTGGGGAGAGCTGTGATGAATAGAAAATAAATACTTTAACACTAAGAAAAAAATTACCTTTTTCTCTGTAACATATTCAGCTGATGTGGAAGTAATCTTTTTTTTTGGGGGGGGGAACTTTTGTAGAACTTTAACCTAGAAGACATCACTAAAGGCATTTAAGGAGCAGAAAAGAAAATAAACATTTATGAAGAATAAGAAACCAAGAGCATATAGATTAAGTATTACAGCAAAATTGTGCAAGATAGTTCAACACCCAAAGAAGTTCTCCAATGTGTTAGGTAGATAGATTATGAAAGGAGATAAAATAGCAGCAGCAGTGATGTCAGTGAAAATGTCTTTTTAGAGATTGTGATTTGCACTGCCAGGAGAATTATCAGTATGGATGACTGACTGAATGGAAGAGCAGACAACTATTAACATTATTATAAAAACTTAAGAAAATGGCTATAAGGATCACAATCTTTCTTTCTGGCAAAGACAATAAAGTATATGGAAGAAAGAGGTAAATTGATCTGGAAAGATATTAAATTTGACAGAGTCATTGTTAGTACTCCACTAAATAGTACGATTTATTTTCTCATACTTTTGGAACATGGGTTTCTGGAGTACAATGTAATCTCCTTGAGGGCAGAGATTATCTTGCTTATATATTTGTATCTCATCTTTAGTGGTGACAGATTACTTGACACATAGCCAGTATTCAATAAAAAAGCATTGGTTAACAATTTGAAAAACCAAATAAAGTAATTTTCAGACTCCAATATCATATGTTCATTTTAGAAAGCCAAGACACAGTAACAGGCCAAGTAAACTCACCCCAAATATTAAACACACTTTTAAATTATTAAGGTAGGGGCACGCTCTTCCCTCTCCCACACTGTTCTCTCTTTCCCCTCTATCCAAGGTATGTAGAGCTTCTTAACTTTCTAAGTCATGTGCTCTCTCTTTACTAATATTTAGTATGCTTTAATAAATGTTTAATGCCCTCCCAAATTATTAAGGTATATTTAATTATTGTACTGGCCATCATCATGGAGGGAATAGTAAGCAATTTTCTTTTTGAAAAAATACCTTCCTTATACCAAAGTTGGGTATTTTGACCCCTAAAACAAAGTGGATACACTTGATCCAAAGTCTCTCAGAAAAGAATTTACACTATCAGGAAAACTTAGGTTTAAGCTGTCTACAAAGACATTAAGACCCAGACAGAGTTGCCAATGCTCTTCTCTAAGGTCCTGGACAAAGAGAGAAGATAACTAGTTGTTTCTATTCCCTCCCATTTTATGGATTGAGAAAGTGAGGTTTACAAAGGTTAAGTGACTTGCTTAAATTCACCTTGTTAGTAGTAGAGGTTGGATTTCAATCCAAATTGTTTGACTCTAGCGATAGTGTCATTCTTACTATATAAGAACATTGTAGTGGCAATTAAAGAAACCCCAAATGCCAGGAAGTACAAAACTGATAGATTAGGCAGGAGGAGGAATTTGAATGAAGCCAACTCAGCAATTGTTCAGCTAAATATTTCAAAAGAGTTGGAGCAAGGGCCAGTTAGGTGGCACAGTGGATAGAGCACCAGCCCTGGATTCAGGAGGACCTGAGTTCCAATCCAGCCCTAGACACTAAACACTTACTAGCTATGTGACTTTGGGCAAGTCACTTAACCCCAATTGCCCCACAAAAAAAAAAAAAGAGTTGGAGAAAGTAAGGGAAGAAGCATCATAGGGCAACATAGGTTCTCACCCTGGAGATAGAACAGAAAAAAGTACAAATTGGCCAGGCACAGTAGAAAGGATTTCCCTAGACCAGTGTCTACCTTAATCTTCCTTTTGATGAAAAAATCAGGGATCCTGAGATGATTCTCCTAGACATCTGTGAGACATGCTCCCTTTGGTAGCTGGTATTTGATATTTGGTATTTGAAAGGAAAATCAAGATTTTAAAGACACACATTTCAATTATTCACAATGTTACACTGAATTTATAATATTTTCCAACAGAAGTTTTTAGATTTAATGCGACTGCTATTATGGAAGTTGATGAAATGCTTTGAAAATTACAATAAAGTTTTGATTTAATGTATTTTCATAAATGTCATCTCTACAAGATGGCCTCCTCTAACATAATACAATATTAAAGTTGTCACATTTTAGAAAATAATGTCATTTCAATGCTTGAATTCTATTTCTGTTTTAAGTATGTAGGCAATGTTACAGAACAAAGGAAAATAAAATTGTTATAGGAGCATTAAAAATGGTATTAGAGAATAAGGATTATGCCTGAATGATAAACCTTCTCCAAATAAGAGGGAGAAACATCCACCAAACAGGCCATACCAAATTTACAAGTGGGCTGTGTTCCAAATGCTGATTTGAAAGATGAATGTCAAGACATGTTTTGGTATAGAAACAATATCAGCAAGAGTAGGTAAGTTCCTTGGTCAGCACACAGAATGCTGTTGATAACACAATGCACCTGGAATTCAATACAAGTTGTTTCACAGAATGTAACTACAACTGTTTATAATAATGTTTCTATGCAAAATTGCATTCAACCTTCAAGCTTTGAATGCCAGTAAAGCATCCATTCTAAATGCTAAGCCAGTACAGCAAGCAGGGATTCCATCCCTCTCCTCCTACTTGCCCCCAAAAGAACATGTATATGTATGTGTGTGTGTGTGTATACATATACACATATATACATATATACACACATATATATGGAGACACATACATATACACACACACATATATAAATACACACACACATATATATAAATACACACGCACATATATATAAATATACACACACATATATAAATACACACGCACATATATATAAATACACACATACATACATACATACATACATACATACATACATACATACATACATACATACATACATACATACATACATATATATCCCTGGGTCCAAGTCACTGATGGTGGTTTCCAACCATGGTCATGAGGAAAATGTCTCTATCATGGCCAAAATCTTCAGAGTAGAGGAGATAGAAGAATCAATTTAGTGATGACAAAACTGGGGTTTATATACTAATAGATCAGTGGATGGGAGAAAGTGAAGAATTGCAGCTTATTTAAGGTTGAAGATGAAGAACTGAGATGAAGAAGAAAACAAAGAATGGATGGTTAGTAGAACATGGCAATGAGGTAAGGTTTTCCTCTCTTCCTTCTCATGTAGGTTACTTTCTGGGTCAGAATACAAAGCACTCATGGAAAGTGGAAATCCATAGTGGAATAACAGGAGTTAAATGTATTAAATAGATTAATAGAGACAGAAAAATTGCAACTATTGTAAAATTATGATACAAACCAACTAGAAAAAAGAAAATAGATGAGGAACTTAGAAATGATAAAACTGGCATGGGAACAAGATATAGGCATCATGAGAGATTTACTTCAATTACACAGATAACTATTTGAGCTATCTCCCTTTCCAAAGCAGAGTGGGTAGTCAGTCATTTCTGGCCTTGCCTTAATGATGATTTCCTTGTTCAAAAGATGGAGAAATTATTGACAAAAGGTTCAATTCTGGATAAAATTTGCATCAACAAGGAGCAACTGGATGATGAAAAAGAAATGCAGGCGGGGTGATATTCACTCCAAACATCAGAATATAAGGAAAAATAAAAGCTAGCTTAGAAATATTGGGAAGAATATAGAAAAGATGACTATAATATTATTTCTATTCTTTTCACACCTCTGTTGTCTCTTATATGATAGGCCAGAAAGTACAATTCTTCTGTTGTCTCCTTCCTCCTTTTCATATCTAGATGATGCTCTGCCTTTCTTTTCTCTTTGTAAGTAAAGCATTTTATGTATTTCATTAAATATTTCCCAATTATATGCTGAATGTTTTAACACGTTAAAATAATTTCAAGTTCCAAATTGTCTCACCCCCCCACTTTTAGAAGGCAAACAATTTGATAGCAATTATACATGTTCCACAAAACAAAATTCCATATTAACCATGTTGTAAAAGAAAACAGAAACAAAATAAAACAATAAATCTAAGGAAAGTAGAAAACAAGTATGCTCCACTCAGTATTTCAGAGTTCATCAGTTCTCTCTCTGCAGATGGATAGTATCTATCATTATGAGTCTTTTGGAATTGTCTTGGATCATTGTCTTGATAAGAGTAGCAAAGTCTTTCACATCTGCTTATCCTTACCATATTGTTGTTACTCTGAACAATATTCTCCTGGTTGTACTCATTTCACTTTGTACAAGTTTAGGTATGTCTTCCCAGGTTTCTTCTGAAACCACCTTGCTCATAATTTCTTACAGCACAATATTATTCTATCATAATCATATAACACAGTTCATTCAGTCATTCCCCAATTGATGAGTAACCCCTTGATTTCCAATTCTTTGCCACAATAAAAAGAGCTGCTATAAATGTTTTGTGCAAATAGGTCCTTTTCCCCTTTCTTCGGCCTCTTTGGGATACAGCCCTAGTAGGAGTATTGCTGGCCCAAAGGGTATGGACAGCTTTACAGCCCTTTGGGTAAGTTCTGAATTATTCTCCAGAATGGGTGGACTAGTTCAAAAGTGAATTAGTGACCCTTTTCCCAATATCTCCACCAGCATTTGTCATTTTTCTTTTTTGTCAGGTTAATCAATAGTCAATCAAGTTAGTTCAATGTGGTTTCTCAAGAGTTGTTTTAATTTGTCTTTCTCTAATCAATAGAAATTTAGAATATTTTGTCATGTTTCCATTAATAGCTATGATTAAAAACTGCCTGTTCATATTCTTTGACCATTTATCAGTGGAGGAATTGCTCTTATCCTTTATAAATTTGGACCAACGACCTATATATTTGAGAAGTGAGGGTTTTTCAGGATAACTTGCCCTAATTTTTTTCTAGTATACTGTTTTCTTTCTAATTTTGGCTGTATTAGTTTGGTTTGTGAAAAACCTTTAAAATTTCATGTAATTTTATTTCCCATGATCCACCTTATTTCTTTTTCATTTATAAATTCTACCCTTATCCTTAGATCTGATGAGTACATTTTCACATTAAGTTTTTTTATACTATTTTTTTTTTTGGTGAGGTAATTGGAGTTGTGACTTACCCAGGGTCACACAGCTGGTAAGTGTTAAGTGTCTGAGGCCAGATTTGAACTCAGGTCCTCTTGACTCCAGGGCCGGTGCCCTATCCACTGCACCACCTAGCTGCTCCACATTTAATTGTTTTTATATTATTTTTTTTGGTGGGTACATTTTCCATGCTCCCCTAATTTAGTTATGACATCCCCTTTTATGTCTAACTCATCTATCATTTTGACTTTATTTTGGTATATGACGTGACATGTATAGTTTCTGCTGAACTATTTTCCATTTTCCCAGCAATTTTTGTCAAATGGTGAGTTCTTTTCCAAAAGCTTGGATCTTTGGCTTTATCAAACACTAGGTTATTATGGTCATTTATCACTGCATATTGTGTATCTAATCTATTTCATTGATCCATCATTCTATTTCTTAGCTAGGACCAGACTGGTTTGATGATTACAGCTTCATAATATAGTTTGAAATCTGGAACTGCTAGTCCACCTTCCTTAACCCTTTTCCCAATTGATTCCCTTGATGTTCTTGACCTTCTGTTCTTCCAGATGAATTTCATTACTATTTTTCTAGCTCTATAAAATAATTCTTTGTTAGTTTAATTGGTATGGCACTGAAAAAGTAAATTAATTTATGTAGAATTGTCATTTGTATTATATTAGCTCTGCCTTCTCATGAGCCCTTAATATTTCTCCAATTATTTAGAGCTATTTGTGTGAAAAGTAATGTGTAATTGTGTTCATATAATCCCTGGATTTGTCCTGGCAGATAGACTCCCAAGTATTTTATGTTGTCTGCAGTTATTTTAAATGTAATTTCTCTTTCTATCTCTTCCTGCTGGATTTTGTTGGTAGTATATAGAAATATTGATGATTTATGTGGGTTTATACTTTATTGTGCAACTTTGCTGAAGTTGTTCAACTAGTTTTTCAAGATAATTCTATAGTGTTTTCTTAGTATACCATATTACCATTTGCAAGGAATAATAGTTTTGTTTTCTTGTTGCCTATTTTTATTCCATCCGTTTTGTTTTTCCTTGTCTTACTGCTTTAGCTAGCAACTCTAGTACAACACAGAATAATAGTTTTGATAATGGGCATCCTTATTTCACTCCTGATCTCACTGGAAAGACTTCAAGTCTATCTCCACCAAAATAATGCTTCCTTTTGGTTTTTGATAGATACCAGTTAGAATTTTAAGGAAGGTGCTATAGATTCCTATACTTTCTCATGTTTTTAATAGGAATGGTTGTTGCATTTTGTCCAAAGTTTTCTCTGCATCTACTGATATAATCATATGATTTTTGTTGTCTTTTACTGATATGGCCAGTTATGCCAATAGCTTTGCTAATATTAAATCAACCCTGCATTCCTGGTATAAATCCTGCCTGGTCATAGTGTATGATTTTGGTGATATTTTGCTATAATCTCCTCATTAATGCTTTATTTAAATTTTTTACCTCAATATTCATTAAGAAAATTGGTTGGGGCAGCTAGGTGGCGCAGTGGATAAAGCACCGGCCCTGGATTCAGGAGGACCGAAGTTTAAATGTGGACTCAGACACTTGACACTTACTAGCTATGTGACCCTGGGCAAGTCACTTAACCCTCATTGCCCACCAAAAAAAAAAAAAAGAAAGAAAAAGAAAAGAAAATTGGTCTATAGTTTTCTTTCTCTATTTTTGATCTCCCTAGTTTAGGTATCAAAATGATATTTGCGTGATAAAGCAAAGTTGATGGAAATATTTCTTTACTTATTTTTTTAAAAGAATTTGTATAATATAAGGATCAATTTTTCCTTAAGTGTTTGGCAGAATTCACTTGTGAATCCATTGGTCTTGGGGATTTTTTTTTTCCTTAGGGAGCTCATCAAATGCTTGTCAAATTTCTTTTTCTAAGATAACTTTCTTTAAGTATTCTCTTTTCTCTTCTGTTAACCTGGGCAACTTACAGTTTCATAAATATTTATCCATTTCGCTTAGATTTTCAGATTTATTGACATACAATTGGACAAAATAACTCCAAATAATTGTTTTAATTTCATCTTTATTTGTGGTACACTCACCTTTTTTTTTTTTTTAGTGAGGCAATTGGGGTTAAGTGACTTGCCCAAGGTCACGCAGCTAGTAAGTGTTAAGTGTCTGAGGCCGGATTTGAACTCAGGTACTCCTGACTTCAAGGCTGGTGCTCTATCCACTGCACCATCTAGCTGCCCCAGTACACTCACTCTTCCATTTTGGTTATTAGTAATGTGGTTTTCTTTTTTTTAAATCAAATTAACCAATGGTTTCTCTATTTTATTGTTGTTTCCATAAAACCAAATGCTAGTTTTAATTACTAATGCAATGATTCTCTTTTAAATTTATTAATCTATTCTTTGATCTTTAGGATTTTAATTCTGGTGTTTAATTAGGGATTTTTAATTCATTATTTTTCTAGGGTTTTGTTGTTGTTGTTGTGTGTCCACTTAACTGATCTGTTCTCTCTTTTTTATTAATAAACACATTAAGAGATAACTATAATTTTGAATGGGATGGACTTGTTCATAAAACAGAAGAGAAGAGAAGAATGGATTAGAAATCAGAATTCAACCATATGTTAACAAGAAACACGTTTGAAATAGACACAAAGTTTAAAAAGGGGGCTAGAGTAGAATCTATTCTTCTTCAGCTGACGTTAAAAAGGCAGGGGTAGCAATCATGATCTCAGACAAAGCAAAAGCAAAAATAGACCTAATGAAAGGGGATAAGTAGGGAAACTACATTTCACTAAAAGGGACCATAGACAATGAAGTAATAGCAATACTATGCAAATATGCACCAAATGGCATAACATCCCAATTTTTAAAGGAAAATTTAAATGAATTACAAAAGGAAATAGTAAAACTATAATGTTGGGAGATCTCAACTTTTACCTCTCAGAGCTAAATAAATCTAAAATAAATAAGAGAGCAGTCAAGGAGATGAATAGAATCTTAGTAAAGTTAAGTATTATAGACCTCTGGAGAAAAATGAATGGGAATAGAAAGGAGTATGCCTTTTTCTCAACTGCATATGGAACCTTCACAAAAATTCACCATTTATTGGGGCATTAAAAAATCTCACAACTAAATGCAAAAAAGCAGAAATGTTAAATGCATCATTTTCAGACCATAATGCAATAATAATTAAATTTTATAGGGAGGCCATGGAAGGATAGATTAAAATTTAATTGGAAACTAAATAATATAGTCCTAAAGAATGAGTGGGTCAAAGAACAAATCATAGAAACAATCAATTATTTCATTAAAGATAATGAGAATAATGAGACAACATCCCAAAATGTGTGGAATGTAGCTATAGCAGTAGTTAGGGGACAATTTATATCTCTTAATGCTCTTCTTTTCTGATGGGCACAGTATACAAACAGATTCAGCTCCTCTACAACCTCCCTCTCAGAGGTTGGCTGGCCTGAAGGTATAAGCAATAAGCCTTAGGCAACACTGATTTGTAATCTAATTTCATCCTCTTTGAAAAACTGTTTATGGCCTTTTAATCTGCTGCTAAGAAATCTGGCAGAGAACAAGGCCACAGTTTTAAAGTATATTAGTACTGTTATACTTCATACTTAGATGTCTGTATCTTGAAGGTTTATTGTTAAGAATTCTGACTCACAAGTGTGTTTTGTTGTATTTCTCTTGAATGAGAAATGTCTTTCCAACTCTATATTCTTCTAAGTATTTATTTGATTGACAGAGTTAAAATATTAATTAAATGCTTACTAGATGCCCCCACCACATCTTTGGGTGAGTTTTTCTTTGAGTGAGATTCAGTCTACCACTGACTCTTGCTGGCTTTAAAAGATTCCCAGAGCTGCTATCTTGGAACAGGGTATCAGGTGTCCCTCCCCAAAAATGATCTAATTGGAGCAGTTTTTATAATAGGAGACATAACCAAACCTTTGAATAATAAAGGTTTCTCATATATTTATAGAGAAATGTATATGTTAATTTATGTTTATCTATGTATCTATCTTTATATCCCCATTACTGCATCATTCTTGTATTCTATGACAATATTCTTCAGCAGAATTAGAGCTTTTTTGTCCAAGTGTCTGTTCATGCTTAAATCCCTGCCCTGTCTTTCAGACCCACTATGGTTTCCGGTCTCATACCTTTGTCTCCCACATGAACTGGACCCACCCTTCAAGTCCAGTCTTCTCATGACCCGGTCCCCATAGCTGCTACTAGTTCTTCCTGATAGCAGCTACTCACCTGGGCCTCCATCAAGAAGCTATTATTTATACCTTCATTGAAGTTTTTGTAAATTGTACTTAAACATTCTTCCCTTCCCTTCTCCCCTCCCCACAAAAAACCTACAGTCTCAATTTTAGGTCTGTTTTTGAACTCAAACTTTATCCTTGGAATAATTAATTTATACTCTTGCTCCCTTGGTTAGATTCCTGGATATCATTCAGCCCGGTGTCACTCAGAACTGGTTTTGATAATCTGACAGAAACAAATGCCTTTAAAAAAGGCTTAAAATAAATGTTTCATAAGCTGGAACAGGCTCTGACATTAAGAAAATGCCCAAATCCATGAACACTTGTAAATTCCTTCCTACAATTTTTGTGTGCCTTCATTTAGATACAGCTTTGGAAAGGGTGTTATTCTTTTAGGTCAACAAGTATCTTGCAGCAAAACCTGATTATAACCACAGAGAAAATTAGGTAATTGGAACATCTGGTTTTATGAAGAAAATGAAGCTTTTAAATGATTGTTTTTAATTCTGTTTATAATTAAAATGTGATCTATACTGATAACATTGGAAGGAGTTCTCATATTCTTCAGCTCACAAATCTCTTGGTTTTATCAAAGTTGAATTTATTCTTTTTTTCAGTATGAGATATGCTTACCCTGTCTATATACTGTATATGTGATATCCAGGGAGGGAAATTCACCCTCTTTCTTTGCCAACATGTATCAAACTCTCAGGTTTTCTACTTTTTAATCTTGTGAGGATTAAATGTTCTAACCAATACGGAATGATCACAACATACCAAGGACTACTTTATAAATTAATCATAAGATGTTGTCATGTAATACTTCAAAAAATTCCTTGCTTTTATCATTGTGTGAAAAGGTAAATGAGGTAAAAATGGAGAGATGAAAATTTGGGTGCCTTGTAAGTATAAAGTAACTAATTACTGGGGCTTTCCTAAAGCGAAAATAAGCTCTTCCAGAATTTTGCTTCACTAGGATGTTTACGTGAAAAGGTAAGGCGAATTTCAGAGGGCATTACATTCTGGTATAAATTGAAATTCTTGACCACTGAGATAGCTTTTGACCCTAGTATTCTGGTACTCCCTCCAACAGTAGAGATTACAATACATACAACCGGGAAGCAGCTAGGTGGCACAGTGGATAAAGCACCAGTCTTGGATTCAGGAGGACCTGAGTTCAAATATGACCTCAGACACTTGACACTTATTACCCTGGGCAAGTCACTTAACCCTCATTGGCCGCAAAAAACAAACAAACAAAACACACACACACACACACACACACACCCCATACATCCATTTTCATCCGATGTGATAATTATTTGGGTTTTCCTTGTACATCCTTCACAGGTAGTCCACAATATATTCTCAGCACCTCTCTCTAATATTGTAACATGACATGGATACTAACGTAGCACAGAGCTGATGTTATCATTTTGTTCAAGTTTCATAAAGGAATGAAAGAAAATCTATAATACGATTGGACTATTTTTTAAAGAAACAAATTTAAAATATAGGAAAATAGTTTTCTTTAGGTATTATTTTCCCCACGACCACCACAAAATTATAGTATCTAAACATAGCTAGAAAATCTGCCATTTCCATTTGCTTCCCTGATAAATTTCCAGTTTCAAAAGAGAAAATATTTTCTTCTTCATTTCATCCATTTATAGATTTAAATTGCTCTAATTTTCACTTGATATTGTGGATATAACTCTTTTTTTCACATATCTCACTTATGTCATTAACCTTGGATAGAAATAGCTCTTTTGTTTAGAAAAATCAAATGTAAGTGAAAATCAAATATAAGTGAAAAAAGTGATAAATCATATGTAAGCTCCTAAAATGAGTGTAAGTCACAGAAACAAATCCAGGAGTCTTTCAAAATTTGCTAGTAGGGACTGCATTCACAATGGAGGAATGAAGGTCACTTTCGACTGAAATTTTTCAATGTTAACAAGCAACTGCACACATTTTGTAATTTCAAATGATGAGAACTTGGCTTTTACAACTCCTTTTCTTTCCTAATATGGCTTCCAAGGAGCCATTTAGGTATTCCAGCAGTAAAATCTGCAATTCCATTTACACCTTAGTCACCTCAAGAGGTCTATTTAAATAGCTTCCCATTATCTTGGTGGAGGAACTGTCCCATGGCTATGGATCTTTGCAGGAGTCTATTCAGAATCCAGTACTTAATGTGCTCTGGTCAATGAATGTATAATCATGGGACTTTGAATTTCATTCTGATTAAAATGCCATAATCAAGTGCTTTGGGTAGTGGGTTTTAACATTGCCATGAAGGCCATGGATCTTAGACCTGAAAAAAAGGAAAATAGAATGGCTAATCTAGCAGAAAAGACAAGGAATAAAATGCAAGACTTCACACTGAGTGCCTTTATCTATCATTCAATAATAATTTCTGCTTTTATTTTCCAATTGGAAGGTATTTTTTTTTCCTTTGGAGAAATAGGCAGAAGGCTTCTTGATACCTCATATCAAACTCCATAGTTGAAAGAAGTGTGTTTGGGGTGGGGGAAGGGGGACTCAGACATTGAATGAAAGTTTTTAGTTCTAAAAAAAATTAAAAGAAAGTTTAGAGTATACAGAAGAAATATGAAGCCAATTATCTTTTACCAAAGTATCTCCATTGCAGTCCAGTAAAGGCTAAGTTGTTATGGGATGTAAGCTTGTCTGTGGGCCCAGCACGTAATAGGCACTTAACAAGACTTTCCTGGAAGGTCTGAAAAATCTATAGGACTTCCTCCTCCAAATAATAAGTATGAGGTGTACTCTGGTTTTTTTGTTGTTGTTGTTGTTGTTGTTTCACCTTAATGAAAATATAATATAAATTAGCTTACCAAATGATTTTCTGAGAAAAGACTTTTAATAGTGGAGATTGGTGGAAAAAGCTGAGGGAGACATGAAGATGAAAATCAGGAGGGGGTACTAGGGACTGCATACAATAGGTACTGAGATAATATTTGCCAAATTGATCAATCAAAAAGCATTTATTAAGCCCTAACTCTATAAAAGAAATTGTGTGAATGCTGGGGGCACAAAGACAAAAAAGGAACAGTCACTGCTATCAAGATATTTACCTCCTGTTGGGGAAGCACATGTATATGATAAGTATATACACCATTCCAATTGAATATAAGGTAGTTCATCCATACAAAGACGGAATAACATTCCTTTATTTCTACAGGATTACTTTAAGGCACCATATAAAATTATAAAAGTAAAATTAAAAGGTTTTAGGTATTACCTTTTTCCATGGAAAAATCAAAAGAATGAATCTCTAAATTCCAACTAAAGTCCTTAAACACATCCATCTCCATTCCCTCCCTTCATATTTCCTCTCTCCCTCCAAGTATACTGGGCCATCACAGGTCCTACCCAATTATGAATTGTCACAAGGGCTTAAATCTGCTCTGTTTCTGACCTGGGCCAGTTTGCCCTTCTTGGGTGCTATTATATTGCTTATGGTGTGAACCCTACATAGGCTTCAGATCCTTGCAGCTCAAACTACAGAGCTTAAGTGATCCACCAGCTTCAGTCTCCCTCAATAGCAGGAACTAAAGGCAGGCACTTGACTTCTCCTTAAACATCTGTAACCTCATCTCTGATCTATCCATGGATGATGTCTCAAAGGTTAAATTCAATACATTATCTCAACACTAATCCTCTTTTCATAGTTCTTCAGTTTTTGATCCTGTTGATCACCCTCTGCTTTTGGCTATTTTCTGTCCCCCAGGTTTTCATTTCTTCGACATATCTGATACCTTCTTCATCTCCTCTCTTGGAACTTCATGTATGTCATCACACCATACTGAAAGCCACTTGCTGTATCTCTTAATTAAGTTTCCCTTGGATGTAGCTATATAATAATTATTTTCAATCAATGATCTGTGAACATATATGTAGCCCCCAGTGGTTTCAGTACTCTCATGTATATTTCCCAGGATCATCTCCTAGTATCCTGGATTGATCAAGTCTGAGGAAATCAACAAAAGTATCTGGCTACCTAAAAAAATAAGCAAGCAAATTTCCCCCACACAAATCACATCAAATATGGAAAGAAAACCAAAGAAGGGTATCCATTAAGCCTCTCCTCTTTGGAAGTGCCTTTTGGAAAAACTCATAGGAACTTGTGAGAAGTATAACACTCCAGACATGTTAACTTCCTGCTTTGTTAACCATGTGATAGAATCTTGCTATATATGAGGGATAACCATAAAATTACAAGATTGCCCTAGAAGTTCTATGAATAATATGACTCATAAATTCAGTCACATTATAACATGTGTACACCTTGTAGTCAGTTTTATCCTTCTAACTCTGTCATAAAGGATCATTTGAAAGATTGTTTTTCCATGTTGTGTTCCCTTAATTAATGTTCTCTGAAAATAGACATAACCACCAAGGAAACGAACATGTGCAAATGCTGCACCATTAACATTTCCTTAAAGCTATTAAGAGATCTAATTTGGAACAAGTTCTGTCATTTTCTAGAAGCTTCTCAAAGCTTTTAAATGAAAAACAAGCCACACCACAGCTGATATCATATCAGAAAATGCATCTCAACTGAGATCTGCTCTATTCATTTCTGGAGCAACAAACTCTCAAACCTACTGCTTCATATTAGACTGAAGAGAAAATCACATTTTATTCACTCCAAAGACATGACAATATTTCCATGTACTATGAAAGGGTTTTTTTTTTAGTGTTATTTAAATAACACAAACTAGAAATTGAAATAAATCTAAACTTGGATAGCCTACCATTTTATAAGACTGAAATTTCATCTCAAAGCATTTTCTATTTTTTTTCCTTTTGCACAAGTATGTCACCCTTTGAAATTACATAACCATGGCAAATGGCATGCAGCTAATTATCATATCTGAAAGGCTGTGGTACACATCGTTTCACTCAGTAGTAATTAAGACTAATGTGTTGGATAGAAAGTTACACTTACCGGTGGATCAGCCCCCTTAGAACCAGCCAGCCCTCCTGTTAGGGATTCGATATCCTGAAAAGAGAGAGGCATTAATTGTAAAAGACTACTCAGAATAGGACAAATGTCCCAAACTTACTGAATATTATTCATCATAAAGTTTCATTGCATCAGTAAATGTGTTGAGAAGTCTCTCCAAAACATAAAAGCAAACTGGACACACAAGGATATGCAAATAGTATCCAAAGAACAAGCAATTTTATTATAATTCTCATCAAAATGTTAAATAATTCAGAGATATGCTGTAACTTAAAAAAAAATAAAGAACCCTGATTTCAAGAACTATGTATGCTGAGAGGATGACTACAAACTGGAGTTCTGACAGTCTACCATTTTCCTGACTTTGAACTGTGGAGGAAAAATTTCAGCCAAATAAAATTGGGTCATAAAATTGAATTTAAATAAGATGAGATATTACAAATTGTAATAGTTTTCATTATGTATGCAAATCAAATAACATTTTCTCTAGTGAACCCTTATTTAACCTCTCTTATGTACTTTATATTTTCTATATTGTACTATGATTGTGTACCAACCTTTCTCCCTTAAAAGAGTTTAAGTTTCTTAAAGCTAGGGACCATGTCTTATTCAATTCTGTATTAATCTCCTCTTCTCCTTGTGATCATGAGACACTTTTTTTTTTGCAGGGCAATGAGGATTAAATGACTTTCCCAGGGTCACACAGCTAGTAATTGTCAAGTGTCTGAGGCAGGATTTGAACTCAGGTCCTCCTGAATCCAGGGACGGTGTTTTATCCACTGAGCCACCTAACTGTACCCTGCTCCCTTTCCTTTGATCAATTCTCTGTTGCCATCCCTCTAGACCTGGTATATCAAGAAGGGAAGAAGCATGACTTGGATGCTAAAGTGAAGATTCCATCAAATTCATGTCTTACTGCCTTTGAAGTTCTTTTCTTTAACTTAAATTAACAAGTAAATGAGGGGCAGCTAGGTGGTGCAGTGGCTAAAGCACCAGCCCTGGAGTCAGGAGGATTGAGTTCAAATCTGGCCTCAGACACTTGATACTTATTAGCTGTGTGACCATGGGCAAGTCACTTAACCCCAATTGCCTCACCAAAAAACCCCAAAAAAACAAACATACAAAAAACCAAGTAAGTGAGTAAGGAAGGAAAGCCAAGACAATGGAAAGAAGGGAGGGGAAGGGACAAGGGAGGAAGGGAAACTCGAGGAGGAAAGGCAGTGATGGAAAGGCAAAATAGTAAAGGAAAGGAAAAAAATGAAGGAAGAGGTAGGCAGTAAGAAAGAAATGAGATAGATAAAAGGCAGGGCATATTGACAACTATTTTATTCTATGTTTTTTAGAGTAGGGTCACAGGCTCAGTCTATTATGCTTAAGGCCTGGACAGTTTTCTGGAGGAGTCTCCTTCTGTCCTAGACACTGGAATCCATTCTGGATATAGAGAGAGATGAGAAAATTGGAAAAGAGAACTTTGATAAAGACCAAGAGATAAGCACAAGAATTGGAACAAAAATCAGAGATAAAATCATCAGCAGACCATCATTCTTTGTGCAAGTAAGTTCCCAACTCTCATTCTTTCTTTTTTTTTCCTTTTCTTTTCTTTTCTTTTCTTTCTTTTTTTTTTTTTTTTGGGTGAGGCAATTGGGGTTAATGACTTGCCCAGGGTCACACAGCTAGTAAGTGTTAAGTGTCTGAGGCTGGATTTGAACTCAGGTCCTCCTGACTCCAGGCCTGGTGTTATATCCACTGTGCCACCTAGCTGCCCCCTCATTATTTCAATACTGATTCCCATCCTATCCTCAACTCCCAAGTACCTAAAATTTTGTATGTGTGGTTCCAGTGATGAGCAAGTACTAAACAATAAGCATGTATGTACTGCTTACTATGTGCCATGCTCTGTGTACCTATCAAATTAGATAACAGAAGTAAAACACTTTGAAAACCTTCAAACAGTCATAAATGCTAGTTAATAATAGCAGTAGGGAATAAGGTTAATAAATTACATTCTACAGGGATAATTATATTTGCATGAAGGGAAGAAAGAATGAAAATCCTATAACAAAATTCATATGGAAAAACAAAAGGTCAAGAATATCAAGGGAAATAATGAAAAAAAAATTAACAGGAAGGTGGGTTAGCGGTACCAAATCTGAAGCTCTACTGTAAAGCAGCAGTCATCAAAACTATTTGATATTGGCTAAGAAATAGAGTGGAGGATCAATGGAATAGGCTAGGCACAGGAGACACAGTAGTAAATGACTTTAGTAATGAACTGTTTGATAAACACAAAGACTTCAACTTCTGGGATAGGAACTCAGTATTTGACAAAAACTGCTGGGAAAACTGGAAGATGGTATGTCAGAAATTAAGCATAGACAAACATCTTACACCTTATACTAAAATCAGGTCAAAATGGGTACATAATTTAGACATAAAAGGTGATACGATAGATAGGTAAATTAGGAGAGGAAGGAATAGTTTACCTTTCAGATCTTTGGAAAGGAGAACAATTTATGACCAAACAAGAGATAGAGAATATTATGAAATGCAAAATGGATGATTTTGATTACATTAAATTAAAAAGTTTTTGTAGAAACAGAAGCAATGCATCCAAAATTAGAAGGGAGGAAGAAAGCTAGGAAACAGTTTTTATGGCCAGTACTTCTGATAAAGGCCTCATTTCCAAAATATATTGGGAACTAAATCAAATTTATAAGAATCCAAGTCATTCCCCAATTGAGAAATGGTCAAAGGATACAAACAGGCAGTTTTCTGATTAAGAAATCAAAGCTATCTATTGCCATATGAAAAAATGCTCTAAATCACTATTGATTAGAGAAATCCAAATTAAAACAACTCTGAGGTACCACCTGACACCTGTCAGATTGGCTAAAATGACAAAAAAGGAAAATAATAAATGTTGGATAAGCTGTGGAAAAATTGGAACTCTAATGCATTGTTGGTGGAGCTATGAACTGATCCAACCATTCTGGAGAGCAATTTGAAATTATGCCCAAAGGGCTATAAAGCTGTGCATACCCTTTGATCCAGCAATACCACTTTTGGGTCTTTTTCCCAAAGAGATCATAAAAAAAGGAAAAGGACCCACATGTACAAAAATATTTCTAGCTGCTCTTTTTGTGGTGGCAAGGAATTGGAAATTGAGGGGATGTCCATCAATTGGGGAATGGCTGAACAAGTTGTGGTATATGAATGTAACAGAATTCTATTGTGCTGTAAGAAATGATGAGCAGGAGGAGTTCAGGGAAACCGGGAAGGACTTGCATAAACTGATGATGAGTGAGATGAGCAAAGCCAGAAGAACACTGTACATAGTATCATCAACATTATGTGTTGATCGGGGGCAGCTAGATGGCGCAGTGGTTAAAGCGCTGGCCCTGGATACAGGAGTACCTGAGTTCAAATCCAACCTCAGACACTTGACACTTACTAGCTGTGTGACCCTGGGCAAGTCATTTAACCCCCATTGCCCTGCAAAAAAACAAACAAAAAAACCAAAAACATTATGTGTTGATCAATTGTGATAGACTAGATTCTTCTCACCAATACAATAGTACAAGAAAGTTCCAAAGGACTCACAATGGAAAAGGCTCTCCAAAGCCAGAAAAAAAAAAAAAAGAACTGTGGGAAATGGATGCTGATTTTGGTGCTGTTTTTCTTTTTTGAGGTTTTCCCTTTTTGCTTTGATTCTTCTCTTATAACATGACTAATGCAGAAATATGTTTAATGTTATTGTACATATATAACCTATATCAGATTACCTGCTATCTTGGGAACGGGGTGAGGGAGGCAAGAGAGGGAGAAAAATTTGAAATTGGAAATCTTATAAAAACAAATTTTGAAAACTAACTCTACATATAACTGAAAAATAATAAAATACTTTTATTTTTTTAAAAAAGAATTAGTATTCTGTTTCATGTTAAAACTGCTTAGTAATGGGGCAGCTAGGTGGCGCAGTGGATAGAGCACCGGCCCTGGAGTCAGGAGTACCTGAGTTCAAATCTGGCCTCAGACACTTAACACTTATTAGCTGTGTGACCCTGGGCAAGTCACTTAACCCCAATTGCCCCACAAAAAAAAAAAAAAAAAAACCCCACAACAAACAAAACTGCTTAGTAATGATAATATGGTATAGAAACTTCCTCCCCCAAGACAGAAATATATCTATAGTCATTCAGTCAACAAGCATTTAAGCAGTTACTGTGTTCCAGGCACTGTGTAAAATGCTGATGATGCAAAGAGAGGCAAAAGACCAAACAAACAAACAAAAAACCACTGTCTGTACTCACAATCTAATAAGGGAGAGAAAATACAAATACCTAGTTAGATACACGATAGATACAAGGTAGAATGAAAGGTAAGCTCAGTGAGAAGGCATTAGCATTAAGGTATTATTAAGATGTGTGGGTCAACTCTGTTTCATTACTGGAAAAATGTGTGTGTACAAGCAAAAACCTATCTCCTTTAGTCATCTTCCCATGCTGACTTCAAGAAATGAAATTTCAACATAAATTAAAATAAAAAATATCCCCCCCAATCACATACAATACCCCACAGAAGAGGAATTTAAATAGTTCCATTTACAAAATAATCCCCTCACTTATCTTGGGTATGCTGGCCTATGGAAAAACAATGGTCATATGTCAATGGCTCTTTTCCATATTCCTTGACAATTTTTGGTGATATCGAAGATTCAGCTCTCCATTCATTTGGGTACCTTGTTGATACTGTGGATGGTATTAGACTTGGAGACAAAGAGAGTTCAATCCTACTGTGGATGCTTACTATTTCTGTGTCCCTGGGCAAGTCACCAAACCATTCTTTGCTTCCATTTCTTCATCCGTCTAAGATAGTGACAGCAGTATCTCCTCCACAATGTTGTTGTAAGGAACAATTGAGATGGTATATGTAAAGTGCTTAGCAAACTTCATAGTGCCATATAAATGTAGGCTGTTATTAACTATAAATTTGTATCTTTAGATATATTTCTTCCCATATCCCGACTGATTCCCATTGAAACTTGTTGCCCAAAATAGATTTCTTTTTTCATTATTTTTGTCAATGGTATGTTACCTATTTTTTTCAATTACATGTAAAGATAGTTTCAACATCCCTTTTTGTAAGATTTTGAGTTCCAAATTTTCTCCTTCCTCCCCAAGAAAACAAACAATCTGATATAGATTAGATATATACAATCATCTTAAACATATTTCTTCATTAGTCAAGTTATGAAAGAAGAATCAGAACAAAAGGGAAATACCACGAGAAAGAAAAAGAACAAACAAACAAAAATAAAGTGAAAATAATATGCTCAAATCTGCATTCAGACTCCATAGTTCTTTTTCTGGATATGGAGAACATTTTTCAACAGGAGTCTTTTGGAATTGTCTTGGATCATTGCACTGCCGAGAAGAGCTAAGTCAATCATACTTCATCATTGAACAATGTTGCTGTTACTGTGGATGACGTTCTCCAGTTTCTGCTCACTTCTCTCAGCATCAGTTCATGTAAATCACAAAATAGATTTCTGTCATTAACTATGAAAGCAATATATTTCTAAGACTAAGGTTATGGGTATAAGTACGTATATATGTATGTTTTTATATGTATGTGCATATGTATATTTTATATATATATATATAGAGAGAGAGAGAGAGGGAGAGAGGGAGAGAGAGAGAGAGAGAGAGAGAGAGAGAGAGAGAGAGAGAAACACAGAGATACACATATGTTAAATAGCTACAAATCTGGCATCTTCACACATCAGTAAAACAAGATCTATGCCATTTTCTTGACATTTATACCATCACGCAACTGAATATCTGTTTAGTCATTACTGTTTATAATGAAATTTTACATAAATATTCTCTTTCAATGCCACCAATAGTTACCCAAGTCTCAAAGCCCACATTTTGAACACAAACAGCTTGAGGCAGAGGGAGCTCTGATAGCTGCCTGTGACTCCATCCCCTCAAGGGACCCACAAAATCATGCCAGAAATACACTTGACAGTACCTAGCCTGCTTCTTCCCAGGTGTTTCCCTGGTAACCACAGAGAGACCATAGTCCCTAGCAAAATCTGTACCCTCAGGTCTGTGAGTTCATAAGATGTAAACCCAGAAGGAAATGTAGAGATCATCAAATCCAGTACTGTCAAACTCAAATAGAAATGAGGGCCACTAAATCATATATAAGGATCCCTGCAAGCCACAGGTTAATTTTTAAATGTATTATTTTCTCTAATTATGTTTCTATTTCTTTTGTCAGATATCTCCCAATTATATTTTAATCTGGTTTGGGCCACATTTGGGAGTGTACATGCTGTGTGTCTGACACTCCTGAAATTCTGTGCCCCTCACTTTAGAAACAAGGAAACTCTGGAGTCAGGAGGACCTGAGTTCAAATCTGGCCTCAGATACTTGACACTTACTAGCTGTGTGACCCTGGGCAAGTCACTTAACCCCAATTGCCTCACCAAAAAAACCAAAAACAGCAAAAAAAAAAAAAAAAGAAACAAGGAAACTAAGATTCAGTGAACTGATTTGTCCCGTCATACAGTTTATAAATTAATAGACACAATTTCAAAGCTAGATTCCGGGAAAGAGATGGATTATCCATGAGGTGGCAAGTTCCTGCTGTAGCTGGGTGTAAATTTTAGGGATTTTGCCTCCTACTTAACAACATTCACCTCTCCAGAGAATACATGCTATCTGTTTACTAGGTACAGTTCTTGGATTCCCCAGGTGATTTTTGAAAGTAACAAAAATGCAATGACCTCCTTTGTTTAAGACTGTCTTATATTCTTTTATTTCTATATGGTTTGAGAGAGAAATAAAGATGAAGGAAGGAGAAAGGGGGGGGGGGAGAGAGAGAAAGAGAGAGAGAGAGAGAGAGAAAGAGAAAGCAAGCGCGCGCAAGCGGCCACAAGTGAGCACATATGAACACCACTTTAAGGAGTTATTATAGTAATGTGCATGAAAAAACGAGTAAAATTTACATAGGTAGAGAGCAAAGGTCCTGATTGGTCTCCTTGCCTCAAGGCCCATCTATCTCTAATCCAATCCATCTTTCACACAGTTGCTAAAGTGATTTTCCTAAAGCATAGGTCTTACTGTGTCACTTCCTTATTAGAAGAGACCCAGTGGCTCCTTATTGCCTCTTCTATTTGCTACTTAAATCCCTTTACTCCCTGGCTCCAGCCTCCTTTCCCAGACTTATTACGCACTAGTCACATTAGTCCCTTCCATGAACCAACCCTCCTTTTTCTGGGGCCATGTACATGTTATCTCTCCATGGCTGGAATGCAGTCCCATCTTAGCTTCCCTTCCTCGAATTCCTTGTATTTATTGTTTTTTGTTTGTTTGTTTGTTTGTTTGTTTTTTTAGTGAGGCAATTGGGGTTAAGTGACTTGCCCAGGGTCACACAGCTAGTAAGTGTTAATTATCTGAGGCTGGATTTGAACTCAGGTACTCCTGACTCCAGGGCTGGTGCTCTATCCACTGCACCACCTAGCTGCCCCGAATTCCTAGTATTTATGAAAGCTTTGCTTATACTAAATAAGGATTTTCCTGATTCCATCAGCCATGTAGATCTCTCTGGCCAGCAGTAATGAAATTATATCTACTTTGTTTATATTATTTATTTACTTGTGTGTTTCTATGCTGTTTCCTCCTACAGAAAGGAAACTGCTTGACTACAGGAATGATTTCTTTTTTTCTTCATGTTCCCTGCACTTAGCACAAAACCCCATACACACTAAGCATATATTGTTTGTTTGTTTTTTTTTTTTGGTGGGGCAATGAGGGTTAAGTGACTTGCCCAGGGTCACACAGCTAGTAAGTGTCAAGTGTCTGAGGTCAGATTTGAACTCAGGTCCTCCTGAATCCAGGGCCCGTTCTCTATCCACTGCACCACCTAGCTGCCCCCCATATATATTGTTTTTTAGTGATTAAATGGTAAAGACATACAAGGGACTTGGATTACACCCATAATAACAAGGAACTTGTACATATAATTTAAAGGGTATTTTTCATATAATTTAAGTTTGAAAAAGTGTTTCATTCTTTAACAACCTTGTGAGACTGATAAATTGTTATTATCCCTCATTTTACAAATGCAGAAACTGATAATAGAATAAAGTTAAGTGACTTACTGAGGATCACATAGCTATGGAGTATAATTATACGTTGTATCAGGTCTTCAGACATCAAGGCCAGTATCCCTAAGACTCATTACATGAAATAATAAAGAGTGAAATAAGCAGAACCAAGAAAACATTGTATGCAGTAACAGAAATATTTCAAGACTGACCGAGCAAACAATTTATTTTATCTATTATAAACACCCAAATTAACTATGAGGACATGTGAAGAAAGATGCTATGTGTATCCAGAAAAATAACTGATAAATAGAAATATGTCTAAAATAATTTTATGTATATATGTAGGTTTAGATGCCTACAAATATAACTTACATATTATATATATACACACATATATATAATTTTACTTATATAAATTCATATATAGCCATACATACACCATTTTGGGGTGTCTAATGGTAGCCATCTTTAGGGCCAGGGGAGGGGAAGAGAGAAAAACAGAAAAAATTTACATAATAATTTTGTTGTATATTTAAGAGGAATAACAAGTTGCACATAGTTGATGTGCAGTTTCATGTGCAATCATCTTTTTAAAAAATTTAGTATGTTATGGAAGTGCTTGTTTTACTCCATAAATTAAAAATAAAATAAAAACATCTCATTACAAACCCTGCTATCTATGTATTTAAGATTTTAGGAATAGTGTTTTGGGTACAACTAGGTAGTGTAGTAGATAAAGCACCAGCCCTGGATTCAGGAGGACCTGAGTTCAAATTCAACCTCAGACACTTGACACTTACTAGCTGTGTAACCCTGGGCAAGTCACTTAACCCTCACTGCCCTGCAAAAAAAATAGTATTTAGCTGAAGGAAAGGATGAATGTCAGAAAACTGGGGGAAATCATGTTGGAGATATATATTTGTAGCCACAATGTACAGAACTTCCAAATATAGGTAGAGAAGAAATAAGGATAGGGGCTGACTTTCCTTCTCTGAAATTTCTAGACATACAGAGTTATATAGAGCAATGAGACTAAGTGACTTGCCAAAGATACCACAGTTTTTTCAGAAGAGGGACCTAAACTCAGGTTTGCTTGGATACTAAGTTAGCTGTCGATCTTCTATGTGATGCTGCCTCTCCACAGAGAGACCTTGTTATGAGGGTCTACTGATCACTAGTTTGCAAGTTTTTAGTCTCAAGACTTCTCATTCTTAAAAATTGAGAATTCCCCAAAGAATTGTTTATGTAGATGAAATCTATTTATATTTATGATATTAGAAATTAAAATCTTAGTATTATGATAAAAATAATTTTGACATCACAGATGTTCTGAAATGATTTTGAGAGCCAAACCCTTACCCTCCTCATAGTCTCTGAATCTAACTTACTTAGCTTTCTCCATGACAAAATGGAAAGTACAATTCTAGCTTTGGTTCTTTCTAATTACCCAACTTTGGGCAAGTCATTGACCCAACCTTCATTTATTCCCAGTATAATGTAAAAGGCTTTGATAGCAGCAAATGTTTTTCACTTATCTCTATATCTCCAGCATCTAGCACAGTACTCAAAACATGGTAGGGCATGGAAGGAATGCTCATATCTGATTGTTGCTTAATTAGAACAAGAATTTAGGGGTCTATTTTGCTTAGTCATTTCAGTCTTGTCCAACTCTTCACGACCCCATTCTGGAGTTTTCTTGGCAAAGAAAGATACTTGAGTGGTTTGCCATTTCCTTCTCTAGCTCATTTTACAAATGAGAAATGGAGGCAAATGGGATCAAATGATTTACCCAGGGTCACACAGCTAGTGTCTGAGCCTGGATTTGAACTCAGGAAGATGAGCTTTCCTGATTGTAAGTCCAGTGTTCTCTCCATGGCACTGGATAAAATGATAAAACTGCAAAGATAAAGTGAAAACATCTCTGCTTTCAATGAGGTTACATTCTACTGCAGGGGAGGGTATGAAAGAAAACAAGTAGGGGAAACTAGATGATACAGTAGATAGAGTACTGTACCTGAATGAGTTCAAATCTGGCCATATATACTTACTAGCTATGTGGCCTCAGGCAAGTCACTTAACCCTGTTGGCCTCAGTTTTCTCATTTATCAAATGAACTGGAAAAGGAAATGGAAAACCACTCCACTAGCTTTCCCAAGCAAATCCTAAATGGGGTCATGAAGATTCAGACATGACTGAAACTAAGCAACACTAACTACTAAAAAAATGTGAAAAGGTTCTCCTTCCTCTTTCTGACCACATCTAAGCCTCATTTGTAGGCTCAATTTCTTGCATTCTATAAGGATGGTAATCTACCAAAGTCTCTATCTTTAGTCCTCTTTGCTTTGCTGTTTTCTCACTCTTGATCTCATTTGTTCCCGTGGTTTTGATTATTACTTCTCTACAGATAGTACCAGGTTCTATAAAAAAGCCCTTTTCACTTTCTTAAACTTCAGTACCACATTTCAAATGATTATACCGGAAAGCTCTCCCTGGATGTCCCCATCCTCTCCTATATTTATTCATCATTTTTTAGCTAATTGCATGGCACATAGAATTTGCTTAATAAATGCTTGCTGACTTGTCTGACATTTCAAACTCATCAGGTCCAAACTGGAAGTCAACACTGACCCTTTAATGCTGCAGTTTCTCTCTACAGAGTCTGTCCATCAGATGGAATTGAACAGTAGCTGCAACTCTTCAGTCATTTCTTCAATTGCAGGGCAACGTCTATTAATTATTTTTCTCTTATCCTCTCCAGTCCAAAGATCATCAGTAGAGGGGAAATATCAAAATAATAGCTGAAAAGTTACATAGCTCCACTCTATGTCATACATCATTATTAGCTAAACATCCCTCATTCTTTCAGTTGTGAGATTTAAAATTGGATACTAGAGCATTAGCCTCCCCTTTGTAACCTTTCCCTTATTTATCTCCCAGACTAGTAAATGGAAGAAGCCTCTGCTCTCTAGTTAGAGCTTTTATTGTTTGGAAATTACAAGGTGATGTTGATTAGAGAGACAGGAAAGTAGAAGTGCAAAACAAATAGTCTTAAGTCTAAGCTTAGTCTATATTCCGTATAAAACTCACCAAAAACCCAAGGCCACCTTTGAGGGGGAGAGCCGAGTCAAGCATGTGTTGTTATGGCGAGCCAGGCCGAGTCCAACCTCCGTCAGCATCTCTGTGTGCAGCGCCAGTCATCGGACAAGGAGAGCCGACCAAAGACGTCACTTCCATTCTCTCCTTGCCTTTTAAGCTCGCACCCCAGAAGTGGAGTTCCTAACAGACAGACCTGGCGGTTCATCACGGTCTCCTCCCTGAAAGGGTGGTCCTTCAGTTTTCGCTAACCCACAGTTAAAAACTTTCACTTTTTTACCACATTCCCCCCTTTGATTCCTCAAGAAACGAAATGTTTCCTTGATGGAACAGTAAAAAGAATATAATAACTATTGCTAACTAATAATATGTTAACAACAATATAGAAAAGGAAGAGAGGAAAGTTTTGTCCAGAAGGGTGATTTTTTTTTTTGTCCTCATGAACCGACGCTTTGACATTGGTCTTGCAAAGAGAGGACCTCTGCAGAGAGTACATGTTACAGATGGCATATAATAACAGAAAGGAGATAGTAAAAACAAACAAAACAAAACAGTTCATATAAAGTCTCTGAGTTCTCTTGTCTTCTTGAAGTGGTAAGATGTCATCAGGAGGAAACTGGATTCTGGACTCTGGTCTGGATTCTGGTCTGGAAAAACTGGATTCTGGACTCTTGTCTGGAAAGCTGGATTCTCTTCTTTAACTGTTTGAATTGCTGCATTTTTACTAAACCTTAGCATAGCATTGTCAATGATCAAATTAATAAATTCCATTACACAGTAGTGTCTAACTCTTTGTGATCCCATTTGGGGTTTTCTTGGTAAAGATACTGGAGTGGTTTGCCATTTTCTTCACCAGTTCATTTTACAGATGAGGAAACTAACACAGAGTCCCACTGCTAGTAAGTGTTTTTCACATTTGAATAGATTTGAACTCATGAAGATGAGTTTTCCTGACTCCAGGCATGGCATTCTATCCACTGCATCACCTAGCTGTCTGCAGTGCCTTAGATATGCTAAATAAATCTAACAAGGAAATGGAGTTAGGGTTGGTTTTTAATTATCACTTAATCTATTCTGAGGTTTAAAGTCCTGATTCACAGGGAGTTATTTAATAAAAAAAATGTGAAAATATTCATGGAACTAAGCATAGGCTTCCAAGAGAATATGAGTGTACAAAAAAAAAAATCCACATTTGAGTAAAATTCCATTACAATGCAGTCAGATGTGGGGGGAAATCTCTATATAACAATTTTTTTCCTCAAACTATAGCCTCTATTTTTAGATCAACATTACATAAGACAAAATTATGGAAAATATTCATTACAATCTACACTTTTAAAATTAAGACTCATGTTAATCACCTTTTAGGACTTCAGAGGACTTCATAAGGCTGATGGAATTTTATGACAAAAATGTGTGAAATGTTAGAATGATCAGAAAAACCTAGGCTTAATGTAAACTCCTGAAATTCAGTTTAAGGTCAGTAATGCAAGAATCATAACCAACATTAAGTTTTTTCATGTACCTGAGAGACTGCTATCTCAGCTGTAAAGATTAGAAATAATGGTGAAATATCTCTGTCTGACTTTATAGATATAGTATATATGATACATACTTTCTTTACTATTATTCCTCATATGTAATATATATGATATATAGATATTCATATCTATGTATATGGCGATATTATAAGTTTATATATGTGTGTGTGTATATGTATGTGTATATATATATATATCAATATATATATATCACCTATGAGGACCAGTAGTGAAGAAATTGTATTACAGCCACAACACTTTTTCAATTCCTATCATTCCCTGGCAGTGTGGTATTAGAGGAACAAGAGGGATTATCCAAGGCCATTTGTGTAGTCATCTTGACTTTTGTCTTGCTCCTGGACTTTGATAACTGGAGGAGAGAGTGAGATTAACAACTTTGCACAGCTCTGCCTCACTTAAATCCAATTCAAGCATAAGTCAAGATATTACCCTCATGATTTCATTGGTCTTCTTCAAGAACCAAAGATGAACAAGAATCAAATAATATGTATCTAAACATATGTATGTGTTTATATTTATATATGTATGTACATATATACATACACGTGTGTGTGTGTGTGTGTATGCCTTTGTGTGTGTATATACACACACATTCAGTCATCCCAATCATGTCCAACTCTTTGTGACCCAATTTGGGAGTTTTCTTGGTAAAGATACTGGAGTGGTCTACCATTTCCTTCTCTTTCTCCTTTTACAGATGAGGAACTGATGCAAACATGGGTAGGTGACTTGCCCAGGGTCATGGTATATAAGTCTATAGATCACCTACAAATAACTTAGTTCTAGAATTAAACTTTTGGGCATAAGTATAATGTGAGCTATCATGATATTATATTACAAATTCAATTTGATACATCTTCCATTTATTTAACATCCTTTATGGGGTCTGTTATGGCAACTTTTTAAGATGCTACTGGTATAATTTAAACATTTTTCAAAGCCTGAAATCAGATTATCTTCTATTAATAATATTCACTTGCAAACTATTAAGAGGAATATCATGGGAAAAGTAATAGCACAGTACCTAAAACCCAATATTCCCAGATTCAATTCTGCATGATACAGGCCTTTATTTTGATAGTTAAATGACTCAATTATATGCTTTGAATGTTATAATTGCCTTACACATACTGAAAAGTTCCATTTTGGGGGGCTGCTTGATAAATTTTAAAGTAGCTCTTAAATATTATCACTGAATCATTTGCAAACATACTTCATGCTTGTTCCAGGTTTTTTTTTCTTTTTCCCCAATGTAGTTTTTTATTTCAGCCCTTCATTAGCACAGCTAAGAGAAATGCTAAGCAAAACACTGCTGAAGAAAACTCAGGCCCAAATGGGTAAATTCTCTATTTTCTCTTCCAGATATATATATATATATATATATATATATATATATATATATATATATATATATATACACACACACACACACATATATACATATAATATTTCCTCTGGTTCATCTACAATATGAAAATATTTAAAATTGTTTTCTGCAAACCACAGGTAACTTTTGATGATATGTGATTCTAATTACTAGGCCATATGTTCCTTAAGAATTATTTTGGAGGGGCAGCTAGGTAGCACAGTGGATAAAGCACTGGCCCTGGATTCAGGAGGACCTGAGTTCAAATCTGGCCTCAGACACTTGACACTTACTAGCTGTGTGACCCTGGGCAAGTCACTTAATCCTCATTGTCCCACAAAGAGAGAGACAATTCTTTTTTTTTCCCAATTTTTTTGTTTTTTGGTTTTTGTGGGGCAATGGGGGTTAAGTGACTTACCAAGGGTTACACAGCTAGTAAGTGTCAAGTGTCTGAGGTAGGATTTGAACTCAGGTACTACTGAATCCAGGGCCGGTGCTTTATCTACTGCACCACCTAGCTGCCCCGACAATTAACTTCTACTCTAGTTATTCCTTTATTTGTCTTATCTCCTTATCCCATTAGATTATAAACTCCTTGAGGGCTGAAAAAGTTCTCTTTCCACTTCTGGATCCCTAAGCACAATGTCCTAACACCTAACACAATGTCCTGTAAATGTTAAAGAAATGTTTTTTGAGCAGGATTTTATAAGAAAATAGGGTTAGGAGCAATGTTTATTTATCATGGTCTACTCAAAGAAGGACAGGTAGGTGGCACAGTGGATAGAGTGCTGAGCTTAGAGTCGGGAAGACATCTTTGTGAGTTCAAATCTAGCCTCAGCCACTTACCAACTATGTGATCCTGGGAAAGTTACTTCACCCTGTTTGCTGCAGTTTCCTCATTTGCAAAATGAGATGAAGAAGGAAATGGTGAACTCCTCAGTATTTCTGATAAGTAAATCCCAAATGAGGTAACAAAGATTCAGACACAACTGGAACAATGGAACAACAACAACAATTCTGAGGTTTAAAATGCTGATCCATAGAGAGGTATGTAATAAATAAAAGAAGTAGAAATATAGCCCAATGTATAGACAACAGAACTTGGGAGTTAAGAACCCGAGTTTGAATTCTACTACCTATGTGACATAGGCAACTCATTAAACCTCCTTCAGTGTCTGTTTCCTCATATGTAAAAGGGATAAAATAATAGCAACTAATTCTGAGGATTGTTGTGAAAATCAAATGGGAAAATATATGTAAAATGCTTTGCAAACCCTTAAGAAAATATAAAATATTAGTTATTATTATTGCTGCTGCTATTATTAAACTCTTCCTTGGTTTTTAGGAAATAGTGAGTGAAAAGTAATTCCAGATGTGGGTAAAATTCCATCAAAATAATGTCAAATATATAGGGAAAAAATCACTCCATATAACAAAGGGATATCTAAACTCTACTCTCTATTTTTAGAGCAATATATTTTACAACAAAATTACAGGAAAACCAAAAGAAGGGGCAGCCAGGTGGTACAGTGGATAAAGCATGGCCCTGGATTTCAGTAGGACCTGAGTTCAAATCCAGCCTCAGATAATTAACACTTACTAGCTGTGTGACCTTGGCAAGTCACTTAACCCTCACTTCCCCATAAAGAAAGAAAAAAAAAGAAAAAAGAAAAAAAAAAAGGAAAACCAAAAGAAGATGCAAATTATTTGTTTAGAATCTCAACCAGCTAAAGTTGAAACCCATGTAAATTACTTATTAGAACCTCATAGGATGGTAGTATCATAGTTGAAGAGCTAGGAGGCAGCTCAGAGATTCTGTAACCCAACTCATTATTTTAGAGATAAGGAAACCAAACACCATAAAAAGTTATGTGATATGTCCAGTGCCACATAGGGAACAACATGTACTGTCAAGCTTCAAACTCAAATTCCACTGAATAATTTTCATTTCATCCCAGACAGATTTTGCAAATAAATTATATTATTTCTTAAGCTATTATCAATGTCTTTATAATTAAATCCAAAATATTTTTTGTTGGCATATACTTTCCTTTGGACCCTAGAGATTATCAAATCTCCTTTGAACTATATGAAGGGAAGAAACTGAGCCCAGCAAGATAAAGTGATTTTCCTAGCTTCTTGCAAGTTGTGAATAGCAGAGATGTAATTTGAATTCAGATTGTTTTATCCCAAACACAGTGTTCTTTCTATACCACCACGCTGCCTTCTAAAGGCTTTCTTCTTTTATATAAAACATTCTTAAATAGACAAGAGAAATTCTTGGTCTACAGATTGAATTAAATGGCCTCTAAGATCAGTTTCAAAATTGAGATTGCTATAGGACCTATTTTCCTTATGCTTTTAGACTTTTCACAGCATGGAGAGTTGTGTCTAGCTATATGTTACAAAAAGACCTGGAGATCTGGGTGTTTAATCAATTGAGCCCCAACCCATCAGGTAATTCAGGGGCTAAATAGATTTATTTCAATGTTAGGTCCTTGAATCACTCATTGGTTATCTAGACCGATAAAAAGAAAACTAATTAACACATCTGGTCCTGGTTCAACTGGAATAGGGAATGCAAGGAGCCACAGTTGGTCTAGGTGGGAACCAGTAAATTCAGACCAGGATTTAGGACAAATGAAGTTGAACAGAAATAGGGATTAGAGAAATCAAAGTTCTAGTAACAGAAATAAAGAGACTATAATAAGAAGGCTGAATAGAATGAGGATAAGTGCTTCCATAAGAATAAATTTTGTCTCAGCACAGGAAGAGAAGGACTGCATGAATTTTACTCTAAGACTAGCACCATGGGCCCTTATTATTATAGCCTTGGAGTGAGGGAGTGAGAAAGGTGTGTAATTAAATAGACAGCTAGGTGGCACAGTGGATTGAGCATTGTAGCTGAATTCTGGAAGAGCTGAGTTCAAATCCTGCCTCAGACATTTATCAGTTGCATGACATTGGTTAAGTTGCTTAATCTATTTCAGCCTCAGCTTCCTCATTTAGAAAATGGAGATAATAATAGCACCTCCTTCATAGGACTGCCATAAGAATCAGATGTGTTAATACATGTAAATTGCTTTACAAACTTGAAGGCAGTCAATTTTCATTAAGTAGAGAATTTGATGGAACTAGGACTGCAGGGGTTCCAAGGATGATTCTAACTCCAATTTCTCAAGGTTTGCTTAAGGTTGTGTTATTTCCCCTGGAACAGAAATCATGGAAAGGGGGAAAAGGTCATTCTTTCCAATAGCTTCCCATTCCTAGGAAGAGGAGCTCTTTCTTGACAAGTGTTAAGTCCTTAGCTATATTAGCTATTCCCTACATCCTTATTTTGGGGATTGATAAAAAGAATACAAAGTAATTTTACATAGGTTTAGAGAGAGATGAAAAGAAAAATAAAAAAAATTAAACACATTAACAGAAGTCCATTATAGGACTCAGATCCTCTCATGTCTAAAATTTATATTGACTTATCTAAAATTCATTAACAATTTTTTTAGAACCTAATTTGGCTATTATCCTATTTTAACTGAAGGTGAAAAAAAAGACATAAGATGATAGCATTCATTTGGGGGTCATTTTTTATTAGTTGGAAAATGTTCATATATCTAATTTCATTTCATTTTAGAAATTAAATATAAATATCCCATATAAATATAAGCTACATAGAGTTCATTTGAACAAATATATGAAGACTTGACTATCTAGATTTACCTGGATCTTTGATCATTCTTCTACATCCAGATCATTACTGCCTCCACATTGATCTCAAATAATAAAAAGATTCAATGTTCTATTCCTTTTTGACATCACCTCACTCCCTTAAAAATGGTATTCCAGATGAGACATGCCAAGGGCAAAGCAAACAAAATACCTTAATCTTTTATCATCCGACCTGTAGAAATAAAAATCTACTTATATATGCATTCCACACTTTCTAGTTTATTCCAAGAAACAAATAAATCTTCAAATAGGAAAAGTAAACAATATCTTTGAGACTATCTTTATTTAGAGTATTTCAAGCATGACCCAACATGGTCATGATTTAAAGGGAAACAAACCCATATTTGCTAACTCCCCTTAAAAGTTGTCACCTGTTACTCAACAGTTAGTGAAATAACCCCAACACCAAAGTGTTTTCATTTTCTGTTAATGTTTTACATGATGTAGGTTCAAATAGAAGAAATAACTCTGAGTCCTATATTCAATTAAAAAATGAGGAACCCCCCCCACCCCAGATAATGCTTTACAGAAACATTTGCTCACAAAGAGGTCCTTGAGGCAAGCACCCAGTTAATGAAGCTAGTTTTCTAATGAGGAATCCTCTTTCTACCTTGGACTTAGGCAGCAAGTGTTTCCTTGGTAACTTTACAGTAGGGAAGTAACTTTACTGGGAAGAAACAGACAACATATACAAGATGATTTTATCAATCATCTTTTCATAGTAAGCCCTAAGGGTGTATATTCATTTTGGGGGAGATGGAAGGAAGGATAGGACAATGGTTATTTTCAAAAAGCATTTTAGGTGAAGACTAGAATTTTTCCTCAACTGCATCTGTCAACCTAAACACAAGAGTATTTTTGAAGCTCCGAGAAATCCTGGATTCAAAAGACAACTATGTGGCACAGTGGCTAAAGTGCTACGCCTGAAGTCAGAAAGACTCAGTTCAAACCCTGCCTCATGCTGTGTAACCTTGCCAAGACTTCTGTCTGCCTCAGTTTCTTCTAAAGTAAAATAGAGACCGTAATAGCAACTATCTCATAGGAATGTTGCTAGGATCGAATGAGAGAATATCTTAAAGCATTGAGCACAGTGCTTGCGACTTAACAGGTGCTTAGCAAGTGTTTGTTCCTTATCCTTGTTTCCTACCCTCTCCCCATGTAAGAAGAACTCTTATATCAGTAATTGTCCACCTTAACAATCCTCGTGCAATTTCCAAATTTCCTCATAAACACAAAATGGACCCTTTGGTCAAAACACAAGAACTAGGGGCAGCTAGGTGGCGCAGTGGATAGAGCACCGGCCCTGGAGTCAGGAGGACCAGAGTTCAAATCCGGCCTCAGACACTTAACACTTACTGGCTGTGTGACCCTGGGCAAGTCATTTAACCCCAATTGCCTCACTAAAAAAAAAAAACAAAAAACAACAAAACACAAGAACTATTTCTTTGGATGGAAACAAATTCAACATCCATTCATTGATCCCATATTTATTAAGAGCTTCCCATGAGCATCGTTATAGGTTATAGGGAGGCATTATGTTTAAATAACAAAAAATTCCATGTCCTAATGGAGGATACAGTTCAGTAGAGGGTTAAGATACCAACAGAGAAAGCAATCATACAATATTTATTAAGTGCATTACAGAGTTGCAAAAGAGAGTGCTGTGGGATTTCTACTTGGCACGGTTCATAAACTGATGAACTTGGAGACAGGAAGACCCAAGTTCACATTCTGTTGCAGACAATTAACTAGTTGCATGGTCCTGGGCAAGTCATTTACCTTCTCTCAGTCTCAGTTTCCACATTTTTAAAAGGGGATAATAATAACACCTATTTTACACGGTTGCTGTGAAAACAACTGAAATGATATTTGTAAAGTGCTTCACAAACCTCATGAGTACTATATAATTGTTAGCCATTAGTGGTGAAAATAGCTTATAATATTATCCCAATCTAGAACCAACTGTAGTAACATCCTGGTGGTCCTGGGTCCAGTTAGGGAGGGGGACACTATGATCATGGACAAATACAGTTGATCAGCTTGCTAGGGTCAGTTAGAGATTACTCTTTTCTTGGAAAAGCAAAGTAGTTAATTAGCCAGGTTAGTGGTTAATCAAGCAGATAATAAAGCAGGAATGTCAGGGACACCCAGATAGCTGGGCACCTTGAATTTCAGCATGAGCTTATTTGGGAGCCGGTCGTGTTTGCTATGTGATTAGGACCAGGTAGTGACAATAATCTCAAATTAGAAATGTGGAATTTTTATTATCCAAATAGCTAACATCATCTTTTTCCATACTGCTGTAACTTTTCAGTCTTAAGTCTTTCCCCCCACCCCTTTCTCACCTCTATAAAATTGTCATCTCCTTTCTTCTGGGAGTTGAATTTTAGAACTTTTTCTCCCAGTCTTACCGCTAGGTGCTGACTGATTAAGGAACATGTTATAATAATAAAAACTTTGACTTAAATTTTGATTGGTTTGTGTGGGCAAGTAATTCTTTGAAAGAGGAATATTTTCTGAACCAATTTCACAGTAACACAATTCTAACTTGTATTTGATGTCCATTGAGGTACAGTGAAATAAACATTGGCTTTAGAGTTAGAAGACCTTGGCTCAGATCTATCTCTCAGTCTTACTCCCTAAGTGACTTGCTCTAGGTCATACAATCTTCCTGGGGTCCAGTTCCATATCTGCTAAAAGAGAGGGTTGAACTACATGACCTCTATGATGCCTTCTATTTCAGGGTCTTATAAGTGAAGTCCAAGGGAAGAATGCCACTTACTCCAGTATTAGGGTGGATGAGTGACAGAATAGAACAGCATACAGAGGAAAAACAGGAACAACATGCAGCACTACGTTTCTTCACTGTTTGAAATTTTATAATAGTCTATTGAAAAAGAGTTTTAGATCCTATCCTTGCAACTCCAAGGAAGGACACAATGTAAAAAACCAAAGGTATTACTGTTAACTATACATAACACGGACGGTTTTTTCTTTTCTCTATCAGCCTTTGTTGGTTTACTGACAGGGGCCCCATTACCATTATTTTAATTTACAATTAAACCACCAATTAACTGATGATAGTGTCCTCCCCCAACTGACAAAAAAGTACAAGTAAATAACTAGGAAGGAATGCAGTACACCATTCTTTGAAAAGATTTAGGTTTTATTTTCAACCTACTAAAAATAGTCTTAGGCAACTGCCTAACATTAAGAGACACACTTTTGAGAAAACACTTGCAATGATTTTTTTAGGCCAGAGGATAAATTAGTTTAAACACCTTATAAATGTCCTTAAGAAGAAGCCCAGTAATAAGAAATTCTCATAGTCATTTATTCAGTTAATATACAAATAATCCTGAGTGAAAAGTAGTTTGTATACCAAGAAGAAAAATAATGCAAATGGTTAATCTGAAAACAAACTAGCTGTGTTTGGCCACCAGCATTCCTATTGTAAGCTAATTATATGTTAGGACATTTCTAAACATATAAAAAATTGCAAAAAAAGCAGGCACACTATTTTCCCATTCCTTAAGGACTAAACCCATATCATGCTCCTACTCAGTAGATTCCAATGACTCTCTATCACTTGCAGAATCAAATATAAACTCCTCTGTTGGCAAAGTCCTGTATAATGTGCCTCTCCCACCCCTTTTCCAGTGTTCTTAAGGCTTAACTCCCCATGTATTCTGCAATCCAGTGACACTGACCTCCTTGGTGTTCCTCAAACAAGATACTCCATTTCCAGACTCAGCATTTTCACTCATTTCCTCCATTCTTGGAATGCTAGCACTCTTGCTCGCCCCCTCTCTCTCCCCCTCTCCCCCTCCCCCTCCCTCTCCCCCTCTCTCCCTCTCCCCCTCTCTCCCTCTCCCCCTCTCCCTCCCTCCCCCTCCCTCTCCCCCTCCCTTTCCCTCTCCCCCTCTCCCTCCCTCTCCCCCTCTCCCTCCCTCCCCCTCCCTCTCCCTCTCCCCCTCTCTCCCTCTCCCCCTCTCCCTCCCTCCCCCTCCCTCTCCCTCCCCCTCCCTCCCTCTCCCTCTCTCATCTCCACCTCTTGGCTTCCTTTGAGTCTCAACTAAAGTCCCATTATCTACAAGAAGCCTTCACCAATACCCCCTAATTCCAGGGCCTTCCCTCTGTTGATTATTTAAAGTTTCACCTGCCCATGCATTGTGTGTACATCACTGTTTTCGTATTTTCTCTGACATTAGACTGTGAGCTCTTGAGAGCAAGCACTGTCTTTTGCCATTCTTTGTATCCCCAGCCCTTAGCCTAGTGTCCCGCATATAGTAGGTACTTAATAAATGTTTACTGACTACTATTTGGTATTGGCACCTTTATCTTTGATTCCAAAATTATGAACAGAATCTAATGATAAATTATGGGAAAATACATCATAATTGAGGTCATTTAAAAGAACTCAATGTAAGCTTCCATAAGGATCCTGATTTCAACCACACTGACATTGGATTGATTTTTTTAAATTGTTATACTTCTTTGTAAATCCATCACTGAGGTCCCCTAAAGCACAATGATAAAACTTCAAATGAATTTCCTATTTCTTAGTTCACTTTTTGGAATGATGGATGATGATCCTAATGATGAAATAAAACCAAGATAAGGCATTTTCATTTCCCCATATTTCTTCCACGCATCCCTGTTTTGCATCAAAGTTTTTCTTTCCAACTTAACACCCAGCCAGGAAAGTAACGCAAGTGAAGATGGCTGAGAAGGAAGAATTAAACACCGATGCTGTGGTTAAGGTGGCATTGTGGCTATGGCATAACGAGGCAGTTACTTATGCATTTTGCTGATTCAAAGGAAGCCAGTCATAGAAAAATGCCTATAGAATGATGTTTCCCAGCCTAGATCTATTCAGGACCAGTTAGCTCCAAAATTATTGTTATTGTTATTATGAACAACAATGAATAATAATGATAATAATTGAATAATAGCTAGGCTTTACATAGGACCTTAAGGTTTGCAGAAGATTTTACTAATATTACTTAATTTGGTCCTCACAACAACTCTTTGAGGTCTTATTATGATTTCCATTTTACAGATGAGGAAACTGAGGCAGACATTAAGTGACTTGGCCCAGGGTTATACAACACAAATTGGTAGTGGACCCAGTCCATATATTTTTGTGACTTTCTCCTGCTTCGTTTGGCAGCATGAGAACACTTCCACCTTCCAGTGCTTTAGCTCCTTTGTTTTATAATCTCCACTGGGACTTCATTTAAGCAAGTGATCATTTTATACCTTTCTAACCAATTAATTATGCTACTACGGCATCAGGTTTTCCAAACTTTTTCATCCTTTCTCAAACTTCCTATGGCTCTCTGCCCCATTCCCAGGTGACAACCTTGCCTAATATTTTATTGAAAAGAAATGGGGGGGGCAGCTAGGTGGCTCAGTGGATAGAGCACCGGCCCTGGAGTCAGGAGTACCTGAGTTCAAATCCAGCCTCAGACACTTAACACTTACTAGCTGTGTGACCCTGGGCAAGTCACTTAACCCCAATTGCCTCACTTTAAAAAAAAAAGGGGGGTTATTCACCAAGAACTCACGCTTATTTCTATCTCATCTCACTTTTTTCTCCTCTATTTCACATGACAAGGTGGCCTTTCTCCTTGCCAATACAAACTATTCTACATGCACACGTGATCCCATTCCATTTCATCTTCTTTAGCCAGTTGCCCTGTCCATCATTCTGACTCTAAGTTGCAGAGATACCAATGTAAATTAGAAGAGGGACTTGCCTCATCTGAGCTATTCCTACAAGTCTAATCCCTCTCTCCCAGTATATCAGTCTCAAATTCCCATGGATTTCATCTTCAGTCTGAGTTAGCCACAGGCAGAGTTAGTAATTTTCGATGGCTTAAATGATCTGACTCCCATGATCTTGAACACAGATTCCCCTCTGTGATCATAAGCTATTATTCTTTTCTCTATCCCCATCTTTCTTCCTTTTCCTAAACCTATCCATCATTCACATTCCCTCTTCAATCATTTCTCCCTCAGTTTTTCAATTTCTCACTATATGTTGTTTTCTTCCCTACTGTCTACAAAGATAACATTTATATAGTGCTTGAATATTTATGAAGCACTTAACCCATGTTTCATGTTTCTCACAACTCTGTGAAACAATGGTTATTATAATTCCCATCTTACAGATGAGGATACCAAAACTGAGAAGTTAAGAGACTTGTCCCAAGTCATAGAGAGAAGGGTCTGAAGCAGAACCGAGCTCTGGTCCAGGCTCCAATTCCAGTACTCTATCCATTACTTCTCTTAATGTCTCCTGGTGACATAAGACTTGGATCCCTATTTTTCAAATATTCCCCTTAGGGCAGGGAAATCCCTCAAGTAACCTATGAATTATCACCTTTTCACAGCCCAATTTCCAGATAAATTTAATTCTTCTTATTCCCTTCACTGACTCACTACCCCCTTCCTTTCTCAGTCCTTTGTTGTCTGGTTTCATATCATAAGAAATTACAAAATAGTTTTCCCAGGAGTCATGAGTAATCTCTTTGTTTGTTTGTTTTGTTTTGTTTTGTTTTGCAGGCAATGGGGGTTCAGTGACTTGCCCAGGGTCACACAGCTAGTGTCAAGTGTCTGAGGCCAGATTTGAACTCAGGTCCTCCTGAATCCAGGGCCGGTGCTTTAACCACTGCACCATCTAGCTGCCCCCCAATTTTTGTTTGTTTGTTTGTTTGAGTAATCTCTTAAATACTAAAATCTGATGCTCTTTTTCAGTCTCAATCCTCCTTAATGTTCCTGTCACTTTTGACACTAATAAATTAGATTAGATATTTACTATGTATAAGACACATCTTAAATACATATAAACATTACAAAACCAATAAGAAATATATACCTACCCTCAATGATATTAAATTCAAATAGGGGAAGTACCCTAGGAAAGGGAGCTGAGAAGAAGGGGAATGTACCCATTCTAGAGAAAGATGGATAAATAGTCTGAAAAGTCAGGAGCTGAAGGGTTCTAAGTGAGCATGGATGGCCTAAGTATTTCCTCATATGGAATTTCCAGGAAGGAAATCACCAATATGAAGAGGAAGTATACAGTGCAGAGATATCTTCAACCACTTGGACCTAAGTAGAGTACTACTAGTGTATTACTAGTACAGGGACTCAGGAGCTGAGCTGAGTCAGAACTAAGTAGAATTGTATCATGATCACACTTCATCTCATGGGTAGTCTTACCTCTCAGCATCTATGGGGCTGCTGCCTCTTCATTCTCCTCCTTCTGGTCTGAAATCCCAAATATTTCTGATGGATGGTCTTGGTGTACATATACATAGGTGTATTCTAATGCATTATACTAGGGGGTTTTAACCATTTTTTTCTGTCATATACTGTTTTGGCAGTCTTATAAAGCCTATAAGCTCCTCAGAACAGTTTTTTTTAAATGCCTAAAATAAAATGTACAGGATTACAAAAAAAACCAGTTTTGTCATAAGTATTTACCCATGTGCTATGTGATAACATATTGTATAAAATAGAGCATTATATAACATATAGCAATATATCCATGCATTTGCAAATATACTGATAAGAAAATTTATTTGAATATGTTTAAAATATACTTTAAAATACAAATAATTTTTGAAGACATACCCATGTAAAGTCTGTTACTATCTACATTTATAACTTAAGGAAATGCTAGATTTCTGAGGTTAATCAAAACAGACTCTTTTCCACATCCAAATTCACAGACCCCTTGAAATCTATAGACAGACCAGCTTAAGAACCACCAGCTTTATAATGGACTGTCTTTTCTCACCTTTGGTGAGCTTCTCTGCTGCCACATAAACCTTCATGCCGGTGACTCTCAAATCCGTTTTTCCCTTGAATTTCCATCTTATATCTCTAAGTATCTGTTGAACATATTCACCTGGATTTCCTACAATTCAATATACATACCCACAAACGAACTTCTCATCTTATTCATAATACTGATCTCTCCCCTTAAATTTTTAAAGTTCTAATGGCAGTGGTATTTCCTTGACACAGTCACATCTAAGTGTGTAACCTATGTGTCACCTTTGCACCCGCTCCATGCATTCTCTCCATATATGACCATTTTCCAAATTGGATGGATCCTGTCTTCCCAACATCCCTTGCATCTATCCCATTTTCTCCTACTTCCTCTGCCAATAATCTAGCTGAGTCTCCCATTACCTCTCACATACACTCTTGTAACATGCAGTCACTGATTCCACCTGCCTTTAATTTCTTCTCTTTTCAATCTATCCTTCAAATAGCTGCCAAAACAATCTTCTTAAGGAACAGGTCTGGCCTTGCTAAAAAAAAACCCAAAAAACCAACCAAACAAAAAAACCCCTCCATCACTCTATTTTTGTCTCAAGAATGAAATACAAATTCCTTAGCCAGGCTTTTAAAGCCTTCCACAATCTGTCTCTATCTTACTTTTCCAGCTTTATTTCATATTACTTTTCTTCACGCACCCTTAGAGCAGCTGAAAAGGACTACTAGCTATTTACTAACCTTGACCTTCTGTTTCCTGCCTCAATACATTTATACAGGATGTTGCAAAAAGTCTTAGAGCAATTATAATCTTTGTACCTTAAGACTTTAGGACACCCTCTCTTTTAGACACAGTCATGCTGGGAGCTCACAACTTTTTGAGGTAGACATTGCAGGTATTGTCATTCCATTTTACAGATGAGGCAACTCAAGCTCACGGGGATCCAGTGATTTGCCCAGAATCATATATTTATTAAGTGTGATGGTCAGGATGTGACTGAGTCACAGCCCTTTTTCTGCACATTTATTCACTACCTTTAGTATTACAGAGGTTATTTCCTCACAACAACCTAGCAATGTAAATGTAGTACAAGCATTATGACCCTATTTATATAGAGACCGAGTTCTGAGAAATGAATCTGCCTTGCCCATGTTCATCCAGTCATAAAATGCTGGAATTAAAGCTCATTTCCAAGCGTCCCAAGCTATTTCTCTTGTTAATGATGGTTATTGGATTGTATATTTATATTAATAATATATTACAAGTTAATTCTAGTTCCAGTTAACAAGTTGGTTCTAGTTTCCAGTCATTAGAATATCAGATATCATACAGCCCAAGACTACAAATGACAAAAACGTTAATATATAAAATTACAATTAGCAGTAATCTATGCTACCTAATATGTTATCCTTGCCAAGGGCTCTATTTTTGCCTTGTGACCAGTCTCCTGGTTAAACTTCAGAATCTTGGATTCATCCTTTATCCTCACCCCACACATCTGATCAGTTAACAGAATGTAATGACTCTACCTCTGAAATACCTTTCACATCTGGCTCCCATCTCTTTCTAGTCACAATTGGTGACCTCAATTCAGACCCTTGTTGTCTCTTTTCTAGGTGACTGCTGCTGGTCTAGCAGTATCCAGTCAACCTCCCTTAGAATACATTCATCATTCTATTTTCTATGTAATCTCATTAATGGATTTTCCTGATCAGTCACTCCTTTATTCAAAAATCCACAGTGGCACCCAAATAGAAGATAAATTTACCCTAACACTGAACCTGTCCAAAATTCTGTCACCAATTTGCCTTTGCCAGGCTTATCTCACACATCACATTCTTTACTTTTTTAGCCAATGTGGAGTGTTATTTCTCCCACTCTCTGCTCCTGTAACACATCTTTGTTCATGCTGTCCCCTATGCCTGAAATGGATTTTCCCAATTCATTCCTTTCAAATCTCCTGTATGAATACCTTCCTTCTTTCAAGGTTCAATTTCAATTCTACTTTTTCTTTGAAACCATCTTTGATCATCTCAATTAAAAGTATTCTCTCTCCTGTGCAAATCCTCCTCTATTTCAATCATATTTTGTGCATGCCTTTCACTCTGAATTCAACTGTAAGATCTTTGCATGGACTGTGTCATAACCACATGTATTATGAGTACTTCACACAAAGGAAGAATGTATGAAATATTTCTCTAATGGCATAAAGTGAGAGTCATAAAAGTTTCATCTATATGAACTCAAAAAATGAGGCCACAAGAGGCAATTTAAAAGGGATTAGCCTTATTAATAATAGGTAAAGACATCGTTTTGCTTTTGGCACTGAATAAAAACAATTCATAAATAGAATTTAAATTGCAGAAATTTCAAGTGGTAAATATTTATTGTGGCAACAAAATATCTTTTCATCCATTTCAATAGGATGATTACCATAAAGTATCCTTGACAAGATCACCTGTATTTGATTTTATATTATAAAAATTACTTTCTTTCCTTTTTTTTGTGAGGCAATGAGAGTTAATAAGTGACTTACCCTGGGTCACATAGCTAGTAAGTGTCAAGTGTCTGAGGCTAGATTTGAACTCAGGTCCTCCTGAATCCAGAGCCGGTGCTTTATCCACTGTGCCACCTAGCTGCCCCCTTTCTTTCCTTTTCAATACCTATCCAAGTCTTACTGATCCAACAAATTCCATTTCATTCATAAAACAGTGTTAATGAAGCCAAGACTGATTATTCAGTGAAGCAATTTGTTGGACTAGAAAGCATGGGGCTTGGATTCAGGAAGCCTGAGCTCTGCTCTTGGCTTTTTTTTTTTTTTTTTTAGCTAGCTGTTTATTTTTTTGTCAAGATAACTATTCTTCTCCAAGCTAAGGCATATCTAGAAAGTTAAGGGGTTGACAAGATCTTCTGTGAGGGGGCTCTTCTCTCTTTACACCTATAGCACTGTTTGTCAGTACATCTGGGCTTGATTTTAATCAAATGACTACTACACATTTTATTTTCTTTAAGCATTATTCCTGTTTAATAAGAGGCAGCCAGGGGGGTATAGTGTCTTCACTTAGTCTCTACCACTGTCTATGAGACCATGGGGAGGTCACTCAACTTTCTTGGCTCAGTTTTTTCAACTGTTAAATGGGGATAATAATAGTACCCACTTTCCCAGGGATGCTGTGAGGGCCAAATGAAATAATATTTGTAAAGTCTTTAGTATAGTGTCTGGAACATAGTAAGTGTAATATAAAGGATATCTCATTATTATCATTATCGTTACTGTTATTATTACTATTTAATGATTCGTTTTCCTCAAAAAATAGTAAGCTGGGACAGCTAGGTGGCGCAGTGGATAGAGCACCAGCCCTGGAGTCAGGATTACCTGAGTTCAAATCCGACCTCAGACATTTAACACTTACTAGCTGTGTGACCCTGGGCAAGTCACTTAACCCCAATAGCCTCACCAAAAAAAAAATATCAAAAACAACAAAAAAAAATTGTAATCTGTTAGTTCTGCTACTTTCCCAGCTGTTTAAGCATTTATCATACTGTAGGAATTCCATGAATATTTGCTATGTTAAAGGAAAGAAAAATAAATTATTACAATCATTTCCAGATTCTACCCAGTGAGTTGAAAATTCTTAACTTCAAGACATCTCTAAAGGCTTTTCATTGTTCTATTTCTTTTCAGATATCATTTTTTCTGGACTATTAATACTGACTGCAAACTTTATTTTTAAATAAATGATAAATTTCGATAAAAATAGTATTGCAGACAATCACCTGACATACTCAGTTTCAATGCTTCACAATATACATAGGATATGAGTTGAGTCAGACACCGGGTTTTTAATAATATTATAGATATGTCTTTCCAAAAGGAAATCCAGAGTTTTCTTCCTTGTAAGAGAAGTAAAACCTCTCTTATTATCATAAGCTACAAAGGACTGTAACTTCATGATTCCTGTAACTTAAATTACCCAATATGGGAGTTTGAGACTAGTGATTATAGGAGGGAGTGGGAGGCAGCCAATATGGCAAGTAAGAATGAGAAATCACATTAGTAACCTCCCCAAAGGTGGAGTGGTTACCAACTGTGGAAGTTAAATGGAACTTCTATAAGTCTAATGATTTTTGGAAGCAATACATAATGGCTCAACTAATTCTTCTCCAAGGAATTGTCACAAAAAATCAAATGTCATGTAAATTATAGACTCAACAGGCATGAACATTAGTGGCTTAAGTTCAATGGATATAATTCCCTGGAAACTTTAAATTGCTAAAATCCTACTTTTAAATGTATAGAAATTAGAAAAGACAATTTTCCATAAAAAAGAAACCTTTCTATTTGAAAGTTCTAACATGCATGTTAAACTTTCACTTAACAAAGCAGAGAAAAATATTGCTTTGAAAGGCTCTGTTCTACAAAGATGTCACCCATGTTGACAACAATATCATACACAATTTCATGGCAGATACAACAACAATGCTAAGTTTTTGATGATTTGCTGATTATTAATATGCATTCACACCATAGTCTTGGAGAACGTTTAGCTTTGAGTCCCAACAGTGGTGGGATTCTCTGTAGGGAGGACCCCCAGATGCTTCTGATTGTGATGGCCAATGTGCTCACTGTATCATGTGTGTGTGTGTGTGTGTGTACACACACACACACACACAGGTATATATAAAACAACTTAGAAGAGATTGGCTTTTAACAATCCAAAGGAAAAACTGAATGGATGAAGACAGCCTACTTAGCTCTAATTTCCTTCAAGATTCAGTTCAAATGCTATCCTCTACATGAATCCTTTCCTATTCTCTGCCTTGCCCCAACTTTTAGATGCCAATATCCTATTGTGTCTTTTTTTAAAACACACATATACATATATGTCTGTGTGTGTGTGTGTGTGTGTACATATTCTCTCCCCCAAAAGAATGTAAGCTCCTTGAGGGCAGGTACTATTTCATTTTTTTAAATTAGTGCCTATCAGAGTTCTTTGCACGTAGCAAGCACTTGACAATTGTTTGTTGATTAAATGATGATTTAGGCTATTATACATAGATGGGTGGACGAGCCACAGAGCTGGTCCAATGGTACATCATCATCATCACCATAGCAGCTAATGTTTATATAGCAACTACTATGTGGCACACACTATGCTAAATGCTTTACAAATATCTCGTTTGTTCTTCAGAACAACCCTGGGAGATAGGTACTGCTATTATCCACATTTGGCATTTGAAGAAACCAAGGAAAATAGCAGTTAAATAACTTGCCCAAATTCAGCTAGCTAATCTGAAGCTAAATTTGAAGTCATCTCCCTGATTCCAGGTCCAGCACAAGCACTACACCACTTAAGTGCCTATCTTGGACACATAGTAGACTTGGGCAAGTATCTCAGTCCAGAGTTCCATAGGAGGACAGTGGATTGGAAAGCATTTGTGAAATTATGTGGTAATTCTAATGACTAGGCTTGTCTCCTCTTCTCCTTTTACTCCACCCCAGCCTGAGCAAAAATCCTTCTTAATACCAAAATCATTTTGCTGATTCCACATCACACCATGCATATCATGGCATGCCGCAGCCTTTTGGCAGGCCCTTTACATGGCAATGGAGTATGGTGGGCATAAAGAAATTAAAGCATATAACCTATTAAGAATCAAAGAAGGAGCAGCTAGGTGGTGCAGTGGTTAGAGAACCGGCCCTGGAGTCAGGAGGACCTGAGTTCAAACTTGGCCTCAGACACTTACTAGCTGTGTGACCCTAGGCAAGTCACTTAACCCCAATTGCCTCACCAAAAAAAAAAAAAAAAAGAATCAAAGAAATTCATGACAGGAAAAAGAAGGATTAGGAATGTAGTGAGATAATGAGACAAGTTATGGGATTAGTATGTACCATAATATCCAAGTAATATCAATGTGGCACAGGGGTATCATTTTGTGACTTGGATGGAGAGAGAATAGACATCTCTAACCTCTTCTCGCCTCTAACTATCTCCAAGGCAAACTTTAATTCTTGCCAGGAGGGGAAGCAGGAAGTTCAAGCCAAAGGCCACACCACTCTGCTCTCCTCAGAGTTTACAAGTACTAGTCTGAAATCATGTCTATTTGCTCTCGTAAATATGATTAGTGTAGGGGATGTAATCAGGTTCAAGTTAACTTTTGTTTGTTTTTTTTTTTTAGTGAGGCAGTTGGGGTTAAGTGACTTGCCCAGGGTCACACAACTAGTAAGTGTTAAGTGTCTGAGGCCAGATTTGAACTCAGGTACTCCTGACTCCAGGGCCAGTGCTCTATCCACTGCGCCACCTAGCTGCCCCTCAAGTTAACTTTTGATCACTGTTCTTTCTTTGGGGAGAGGGGAAGGAAGCCCACCCCTCAAGCTTTATATCCAAGACTTGAATCCCTTTCCACCAAATATCAATTCTACAATGAACATGTATAACAATGAGCCAAGAAACTTATTTATCCAAATCAATGGCAAAACAGAAATTGGAGAAAGTATACATTAGATATTATATACCAGACAAAACACAGTAAAAGACCTCTTCTACTGGGAGTAAGGTAATTCAGTTCAATTAACAGAAAGTATTAGATCCCACCCACAGAGAAGTTCCCTGAAGTCCCACTAAGTTAGCAAGCTAGGGATAGAGTCACAATATAGACTGCCAGAACCATTCATGTCTTTCCCAGTGTCTTTTCCTTCATCCTTTTTTGTCAGCAACCTCAAGTGGGCTTGGCCTTCATCATCCTGCTAGAAGCATCCAAATTGAGTCAAAGCTCAAAGAAGACTCAAAACTTGAAGACAATTTGAAGTAGACTTGAAGATATTTTAGAAATTTCCTTTCTCATCCTCTCCTACTCATCCCACCCTTTACTCAAGGCAGGGCATCAATCTACTCTCATGAGAAGAGTACCATACTCATGGGCTTTGGGATTGGGAATACACTGAGATATGTAGAGGAAGGTTCCCATGGTTCCTTTGGTGAATGCTTCCTTAGCAGGTTAGTGGAGGAACATGGGCAAGAGTGGGAACAGGATGAGGTTGTAATCTATACCACCAGAGGACAAATCACATTCAGGAGTTCCCTGATCCATCCAAGTAGGAACTTAACAAAATGGAAATCCTGCAATTATACAGGAGGTTTTGTTTTTTATTTGATGCTTAATTTTCCCAGCAGAGCACTTCACAATAAAAATTGAGTATTGTTCAAAGGGTGAGGCCTTTTTATACAAACAGATACCTAAAATTAATGTGTGTACCTGGTTTTATGATTATCCACTTACACTAATCTAATTGCAATTTTTAGATGTAAGCACTGTAACATTAAATCCACGGATTACTATTGTGTTGCCCTCATTAGTTATTATAATTTATAGCAAATAATCTTCATAATTATTCATAATGTGCATTTTTGAATGCCAATTTCCATAATCTTGACTAATTTAAAATGTTCAAGCATGATTATTTCTAAGAAAGACATTTCCAATGTTGGATACTGATAGGACCAAATTAGAATTACTCAGACAAAAGAATATACCTTCTCACACTCAACTATAGCGTGGATAACAAAGAGAAGAAAAAATTGCCATCCCTGAGTACTCCTGCATAGATTTTAGATAACTGATACAGAAAAACATTTAAAGTGTTCCAGGGAGGGAGAATCATAGCTGATGATTTGGGTTTCTCCAGCCTGAGGTTAAAATGCCAGTTTTGCCAATGTCTCTGACCACATAATGAACATATTAAAATTGTGTATCACAAATCGGGTCCTGGCCCTCATACAACTAACTAACCCTGTGACCCTAGAGGTCATTCGATTTTCAGCCCATTTGTTTCTTTATCTATAAAATGGGAGGGTTGGATCCTTAGGTGCCTACCGTCTCTAAATCTGAGATCCTCTGATGATATTTTGCATGCCTCAGTGTTTATATCACTAAAATGGGACTTGGGATACCTGCCCTTCCTAGCTCACAGGGTGGTCTTAAGGATGAAATAATATAATGCACAGGGACTATAACACACTTTATACATGTAAACTATTCCTTTTACCTTTTTCTTTTGCTGAGAAGAAAGCAGTTATAAAACCTTTGATTTTTAGAATCTTATAAAACCCTTAACAGTAATTGTTCAGTTTTTCTTTTGTACATTGGTGCCAAGGCCTTTACATGATGAAAATATGCTAGAGGACCTCTAAGAGCTCCCTAATATGTCTTTGTAATTTGTTTCCCAAATGCAGGGTGTTTTGACATAGAAAAATGTGATATAGAAAGATTCCCATTATTGAACAAAGTTTATATCCCCATTTCTCAAAACACAGAAGTTGGCTTAGAACCATATGCTGAAAGTACACTCTATTGATAAAAAAGAAGTAAAGGGTAGGTGGGAGAGAAACCAATGAGCATCAAGGTCTTATCATAGGAGCCTGTTCCTCCTTCTGTATAAATGTATTTTAATATTATTTGTTACATAAATGTATATATGCAGATGTGCATAAATACATGAATATGTATGTGTAAACCAGCCACCTCCTCTCATTAAATGAAAGATGAACTCCCTTCAACCTTAAGAGATGCCCCTTTTCAGTCTTTAATTGTATACTCAGAAATACTGACAAATCATGTATACTCTACTGCATGCTAAATTTCCAACACCCTTTCTGGCACTGAAAGTCTCTTTGTTTCTGTGACTCTATGAACTTGCAAAGGGAGACAGAAACATTGTTAGTTGTCATTCAGTTGTTTAAGTTGTATCTGACTCTGTGTGACCCCATTTAGGATTCTCTTGGCAAAGATCCTAGAGCGGTTTGCCATTTCATTCTCTAACTCATTTTACAGATGAGGAAACTGAGGCAAACAGGGTTAGGTGACTTACTCAAGGCCACACAGCTAGTACCTAAGGCCAGTTTTGAACTGAGGTGTTTCTGAGTCCAAGTCTAGCTATTCTGTTAGTGGCATCATTTTATTATGTTATTAGTGAGAAAGAAAGTATTTCAGAACCCCTTTTGGTGTTAAAGTTCCTAACTCACCCTACATTTTAGCTTATTTCTGGGAAACTATTTTGGCTTGAGGGTACCTGCTTAGGAGAGAAAACACACACACACACACCAAATTCTGCCTTCAAGAAGGAGGAGCATTTTGAAAGACTTTTTATTTTCAAAAATAAAATGCAGCTATAAAAGTTTGACATCTGTATTTATTAGAAATCATGTGTACATATTAATGGCATGTTTATATGCATAAACACAGACATATACATTTCATAGAAACTTTCTATGTTACTACAACCTTAATTCATTCCTGATAAAATAGCCACTGTCTTGCTCATGAGTTTTTTTCCCCTTCTCCCTCTCCTGCTGCGATCTTATCATGCTGAAATATTCTTTTGATGTGGGAAACAAAAAAACCACTCTGCTTTCTGACCAAGTCTGCCCTGTGAAAGACTACAAAAGTGCTAAAGAAGAGAGTTTGTCATAGTTATAGACTTTCTCTATTTCTTTCCTAAGGAATTATTTTGAGAGAATCAGAAACTGCTTGCATTTGATGACTTTAATAGCTCACTTCTATAATCCCTTTGTTCTCACTGCCCTAGTGTCCCCTATGATATAGATTTTTGGAAGCAGGAAAAAATAAATTATGACAATATGTCAAAAATGAAGCCTCTCTTTTTAAGCCCAAAGTTGGAACAACATTTTGCTACTATCATCATAACAGCTGGGCTACCTTGGGACTCATAGGAACTGTCAGTGGGTTAGTGCAAGATCTGAGAACTCCAGAAAATGGACAAAGACATCTCTCACAGATGAAAGCAAGGAGGAAACCAGTCTCACCATCCATGGCCTAGACATTTGCAATCCTATATATGTTCACTCAATTTTGACTTCAGATATACAAATTTTGGAAAGAGGCTATCTTTTTTTCCCCTCTTTCTTAGCTTAGCATACGAAAAAGGTCACATTTAGAAAATACTTGCTACTACATGGTGATAAATTATATTTTTAAAAAGTATTTTAAAGACTTGTATGAATTGATGCAAAGTGAAATGAGCAGACCCAGGAAAACACTGTATACAGTAATAGCAATGTTGTGTGATAATCAGCTAGGAATAACTTTGCTCTTTTCAGCAACACAACAATCCAAAACAATTACAAAGGATTCCGAATGGAAAATGCTGTCTGCATCCAGATAAAGAATTGATGGATTTTGAATGAAGATAGAAGCATACTTTTTTTAAACTTTATTTTTTGTGTGTTTTTTCTTTGGTCTGTTTCTTCTTTCACAAAATGACTAATATGGAAACATGTTTTACATGATTGCACATGTATGAACTATATCAAATTGCTTACCATTTTAAAAAAGAGGGGAGTGGAGGGGATAAAAATCTATGCTAAAATCGTCTTTACATATAATTGGGAAAAATAAAATACTATTAAAAGGGCTTTTCACCTCTCCTACCCTCAACAAACTTTTGCAACTAAATCAGTAAGAAGAGACAGTTGTAAAGATAGACCTTTCAAAAATATGGGTCTCATTGGCATGCACACACACATATGTTTAGTAGTCTAAAACAACTGGAAATGGATCCAAGAAAGTTCTAAGTTCAAATCCGGGTTCCAATATTTGTTAGTTATATGATTACAGGCAAACTACAGTTTCCCAGATCCTCTTATCTAATGTGAAAAATAGTGATAATAGTTATAGTACTTACTTCACCAGATTGTTTTGATAAGTAAATGAGATCATGAATGAAGTGGTTTTCAAACCTTAAGGCATGTACATACGTGTATTATACACACACACACACATATGTGTGTATGCATAAAGTATGTTTATTTTGTAATGATTGGAATGACGCCACCTGCTGGAGATTTAATATAGGAAAGCTTCACCATGAGGAGAAGGCCTCTGAGGGCAAGGCCATGCGGCTTTTCCTTGGCGTCGGGAAGTGATTGTTTGCTCATGGGTACTGTCTATCAAGGCTACCAACTTGAGGAGCTTCCCATTTCTGGGAGGGACACACAAAATAGGAAGCGGACACTGGGGGAGGAGTTCATTCTCTTTTGGTTCTTGACTTCACCATGGTGGAGGGGAGAGACTCCAGAGGACTTCACAGGGAAATTGAGGAAAGATAGGATTGCCAGGTTGTAGGAATTCTGTTCTCAATATTTTTCTTTCTTTTACTATCTTTCAACGAACCCTTAAAAACCTAAACTCATTTTATCAGTGATTTTAGTCAGTTTCCCCCAAAACTGGGGGAACAGATTAGAACCTACATTTAGAAATTTAAATTACCCAATTTTCAGCAAGGAAACAGAATTTATATTAGTGGTCTTGTCTTTATAAATTGACCACCTTGGGGCATCTAGGTGGCACAGTGGATTAATCACTAGCCCTGGATTCAGGATGACCTGAGTTCAAACCAGCTTCAGACACTTGAGACTTACTAGCTATATTACCCTCGGCAAGTCATTTAACCTTCATTGCCCCACACAAAAGACAAAACCAAAAAAAAAATTAATTAAATTGCCCACTAAAAATACACAAGAGTCCTATTAGACCTGGAAGGTATCTTTGATATTATTTGGCATAAATGCTCATTTTCCTCACGAGTCAGTCATTCAGTAAATATTTATAAGTCTTTCCTATGTTCCAGGCACTGAGTTACAAGCTGAAGGATAGATTTCACAAACTAAAGAAGGGACTGACATGAAAATAACTATGTACATATGAGAAATATACACAGCAGATGGAGGTAATCTCAGCAAAGGAGATATTACACGTTAGTGAAAGGGAGGGAAAAAACAGCAAAGGGCAAGATGGAAATAAAGAAGCAATATATTCGAGGTGTGATGGACAGTCAGCATTTTTTTTTAACAAGACAGATTTGGGAGATAGAAGGTTAAATACAGCCAACAAGTAGGCCAGGGAACCTGCACCACAGACTACACTATGACATGTAAAGTTTAAGAAGATAAGAAAGGAATGGAAAGGATGATCTGTGAAGGGTTTTAAATGTCAAAAAGAAGATAGTATATTTGATTCTAAAAGAGGTTCTTAACCTGGAGTCCAAAGTCCATGGAAAGACTTCTTACTGTCCATAAACTTGGATTTGAAAAAAATATCCAACTTTATTTTAACTAATCTCTAGCTGAAATTTAGCATTTCTTTAAAGCATTCCTCTTTTTTTTTTTTTTTTTGTAAGGCAATTGTGGTTAAGTGACTTGTTCAGGGTCACACAGCTAGTAAGTGTTAAGTGTCTGAGGCCAGATTTGAACTCTGGTCCTCCTGAATCCAGGGCCAGTGCTCTATCCACTGCGCCACCTAGCTGCCCTAAAGCATTCTTCTAAAATAGAGTCCATAGGCTTCACTAGACTATCAAAGAGCTTGGTCCATGACGTGAAAGAAAAGTAAGAAAACTTTTTAAACAGGTAATAAAGATAATAGGAGTTTTTAAGAAAGGGGTGATAGATTTGTAATGGGAGAAAAATGGAGGAAGACTTGAGGCATGAAGACCAAATAGAAGATTATTGCAATAGGCTGCATTAGTGACTGAGTGAGTAGTGAGAAGGGACTATAAACAAAAGCACTTGGCAAGACAGAAAGAGAGAGATTTTATAAGGCATTAAATATGTGAGGTGAGCATGAGATGAAATAACACCAGGATTATAAACCCAGATTACTAGGGAATGAATGGTTGTGCTCACTTTTGGAAAGAAGGATAATCTTTGAAAACTGTTGTGGCTGAAAAAACCCCCATTACCCTATAGTCAACTTGGCAATGAGTTTCTCCAAACATAAATGTTCAGATCTCCAGATGGCAGGCATATAATCCATCACTGAAGTTTGGGAAACAGGGTGCTACAGTGATAAGTAACTTTTTGTTGTTCATTCATTTCAATTATATCCCACTCTTCATGACCACATTTAAGGTTTTCTTGGCAGATACTGCAGTGGTTTGGTATTGCCTTCTCGCACTCACTTTATAGATGAGAAACTGAATCAAACAGGGTTAAGTGACTTGCCCAAGCTCACACAGCTAGAAAGTATCTGAGGCTGGATTTAAACTCATGAAGATGAGTCTGATTCAAAGCCCAATGCTCCATCTATTGCACCACATGGCTTCCTGGTGATAAGTAATACTAGACCATAAGTCACAGAACTCAAGTTTGAATTATGGCTCTACTTAGTATCTTGTGACCTCAGCAAAGTCTCATAATCTCTCTGGTCCTCAGTTTCCTAATCTGTTACATGAAGGTACTGGATTAAATGCCCTGTAAGGTCCCTTCCTGCTTTCCATCTACAATCCTTTGATGCAATCTTTATTAATATCTACACTTAAAAAAGTCTAGGCATTCGTGACAAAACGGAATTCTAAAGAGACTATTCAGTAACACTATATTACAGAATATGTAAAATGACTGATATTTTTAGCAAAGATGGCCAAGCCCTGGGAAGAGTGTGCCAGACAGTTGCAAATATGTGGAGCTTAAATGATATTTCAATAAAAATTGAGATACAACAGCTCAACTGTTGGAAAAGCCAGCATCAAAACAGATTAATCTAGCCAATTTTACACAGCATAATGTGACAAATTTTATAATATGGTTTGGGCTAGAATAGCTCTTAAAAGGAACATGACTTTCAGATTGTTGAACTGCACTTACGAAAAACATGGAAAACAATCTTAATTAGAGTCTAAGACTTGGAAGGAACATCAGAAGACGTTTAGTTCTTCTTGTATTTAACCAAAAATCCCTTCTACAACACCTCCAGAAAATAATTATCTAGCTTCCTCTTGAAAACTGCAATGAATGGGAAGCCACTGTTAACCATTACAATTTGAACTAGTTCTATTTCTGTCTCAACTTCCATCCATTATTCCTGGTTCCTAGCCCTGCCCTTTAGAGGTGCATGTAGAACAAGTAGAAGGGTGTGGCATGTTATGGTCCATGGGGTCAAAAAGAGTCAGACATGACTGAGCAAGAACAAGTATAATTATTTTTCCAGATAACAGACCCCAAATATTTGCATACAGAGGTGATCAAAAGATTCCATGATAAAATTGAGGTACTTATAGGGTACTTAGCTTTTGTGAGGGACCTTATCCCTCAAGATTGCATTATCTACACCCCCAAAATTATAGTATGTTATTTCATCATTATAATTTTCTTTCACATAATTACTGCTTCTATGATTTGTACTCCTTCACTTAGACTTTCACTGTTAAGTCTCCATTTAGGGCTGTCTTTTGTTTTTACTCCCTCAACTGATACTATTTTCACTGCACTATGGTCTGTAAGCAATGAATTTACTATTTCTACCTTTTGACCTTTATTTATAATATCTCTATGCCTTCATACAAGTTCAGTTTTTGTAAAAGGTTCATGTTGTGTTGAGAAATACATTTTATCTTTAACAGTCCAATTTAGAGGATATCATAAATCTTTTTGCTGTAGTTTATCCAGTAATTTGTTCAATTCTAGATTTATATTTTATCCCTAACTTAGAGAGGGGCATGCACCTCTGCTACTACTGTATTTATTTGGGACTTTTCACTGTATTTCCCTATAAAGCAAGGTTTCTTTTATATATATATATATTGGGTGCAGGACAATGAGGGTTAGTTAAGTGACTTGCCCAAGGTCACACAGCTGTAAGTGTTAAGTGTCTGAGGCTGTATTTGAACTCAGGTCCTCCTGAATCCAGAGCCAGTGCTTTATTCACTGTACCACCTAGTTGCCCCCTAAAGCAAGGTTTCTTAACCTTTTTTGTCTCCTGGTCTCCTTTGAAAATCTGGGGAAGCCTATTTCAGAATTTTGTTTTTCAATGCATAAAACTAACAACATATGATTAAAAAGGAATCCAATTTTATTGAAAAACAATTACAAAATGTGTAAAAAAAAAGTCAACAGATCACAGGTTAAGAACTGCTAAAGAAGGCAAGAATATACTCCCTCACCAACTCCTGGAAAATGGGATCCATTAAAGATTTATTTACAAGATAAAATGGTTCAGTACCTTCTGGAGGATGTTTCATTGGTGGGGACTCTGCCAGAGGTGAGTTAGTTTGCTTGGATTCTGGGAAGGGTAGACTTCTCTTACAAAAGACAAAGACTTGCAAAGAAGAGATGATTGGCTCCTTTTTATTTTGCACTTTTTTTTGTCCAGAAAAGTACTTGAAAGGGCAGCAGCTGAACAGTTAGTGGTGGCTTGTTGAAGAAGCAAGGGGCAATGCAGATATATGACCCACCTGGTGGCCTGAGAAAGGGAGTTATTGAACAATATCATCCCTCAAGCCAAATTTCCTGGTTGGGGGAGGAAATATTTCAAGGTCAGTGCTAGCTACAGGGGATTACTCAATGGCATCCCAACTTCCAAGTAAAGCTTTCTGAACTCTCAATGCAGCATTCCCTAAACACAACTGCTCTTATAGAGGGAAGAACTTGCATGTAGATTCCACCACTCAGAATTATGACAATAAGTAACAAAATGCCAAAATATGGAAGAACAGACAACTTTTACCTTTTATTATACTACGGTAGTGAGCTATACCAAAGAGTCTACAGGAAAGAGAGAGAATGACTGCCTATCAGCCCCATATGTGTTTCTCTTTTAGGGAGTCTAAATGTCAGAGAAGCACCATGAGGCCGAAGGCCTATTTGCGTCTCCATGAGATTAAAGGGACTTATTTTAAAGTTGGAATGGAAGCTATATAGCATTCCCAACTCCATTCCCTTTCAACAGTAATCTAACCCCTGAGATAGACTAAGTGTTGAGGAATTTGAGACCCAGGAAAAAGGTGGGAGCCACAAGAAAAGGAACAGGATTTTACAAATTATTTATGACTATTTGTGGATCCTTTTTGATTTTTCCATTTTCTGCAAGAAGAAATAAAGAGTTCCTCATTTCCAATAAAATTACTTGTTGTTTTGAGATCTTGTATAGTGGAAGCAGCAGGAGATTATTTTTTACCCACATTTGTGGAGATATAGACATAAGCTACAGCATATTTTGAAATTTCCCAAAGTAAACTGTGAGTGGGGACGATAGGACTCAAAGAAATACTTATATTTTAGGAGAACCTCCAGAATTCCTGGTCTTTGTGAACCAAGCGATCCAAGTTGATGAACCTTGTGGTACAACTGGAGATAGATGTCATGTACTAATGCCCTTAAGTCTTCTTTTCTCTAGGCTAAACATTTTCAGTGTTTTTTATGTATGCTCAAGGAACTTTCTGTAGTCCTCCCAACATCCTATGCTGGTGTCATATTCTGGGTATACTCAAGCTTGTCTATACCTTTCCTAGAATGTGCCACATAAAAATGAGCAATACTTCAGATATAGTCTAATTTGAGTGGAGTACAGTTGAACTATGTACTTCCTCATTGTGGATACCATGCCAATCTGGGATATCATTTGCCTTGGAAGAGGCAAACCTGAATTGTGTGCGTGTGTGTATGTATGTATATACATTTTTCTTATTACTTACATAAACATTATATGAATTCACCCCCCAAAATCTTAACCCATTTTCAATGACTCAATGTCCACAGTAAAGGTGGGTACATTACCATGACCCCAGGACCAGCCTTGCATGTCTCTAGCACCAAAAACCCAAGCTCAGACACAAAATAAATAAGTTAATAATAATAATAACAATAATAATAAAATAACAACAACAATAATAATAGTTTCTCTTCTCCAGGATCATATCTCACTGGTGTCTTTCTATTATCAAGTTCTGACCTACCCATTTCTCTTTACTCTTTTTTTTTTGGGTGGGGCAATGAGGGTTAAGTGACTTGCCCAGGGTCACACAGCTAGTAAGTGTCAAGTGTCTGAGCGCAGATTTGAACTCAGGTCCTTCTGAATCCAGGGCAGGTGCTTTATCCACTGTGCCACCTAGCTGCCATACTTCACTCTTCCTATACCACTATTCTCCTTAGCTAAATATACTGAAGTCAGAGATCACCTAAACCAAAGCAGAAGCAAGTAATAACAACAACAACAACAACAACAACAACAATAATAATAATAAAGCAGGTTACTTGTCTGGATCTATCTACCTTCATCTCCCCAATAATGAATGAAATCCACAAAAAATAAGGTACTTTCCACACATCAAATTTTAGCATAATAAAATTGAAATCACATTCTCTTTTGCTAAGCGACTGGGGCAGCTGGGTGGTGCAGTGGATAGAGCACCAGCCCTGGAGTCAGGAGGACCTGAGTTCAAATCTGGCCTCAGACACTTGACACTTAGTAGCTGTGTGACCTTGAGCAAATTCGCTTAACCCCAACTGCCTCACACACACACAAAAAGTCTTCTCTTTTGCTAAGGGAGAAATGTTTTAAAATTCTGTGCCCAATGAAAAAAAGATACTTTTAAATGTGTTAAATCATTGAAGGAGTAGATATGAAACTATTAAAACTAGGCAACTGTGGGGCATTTTATTAACCTAGGTTTAATTATGAGCTACACTTATTAACATCAGTGATGCTTTATGCTGACATTATTACCTTTTACCTGGTCCAAAGCTCTGATCTTTCAGCCAAAATTGGGCCCTCTCACTTCCCAGGGGAAGTTGATGATCTCCCCTCTTCTGGGGCTCCAGACACAGATTTCATAGACATTACAGATTAGGAACTTGGTGAGGTTTTGTGGTACTGAGTGGGACAGTAAATATTCCTCATGGATATAAATGGGGGCATTATGGGGGGAGGATTGAGAATTTAACTATTTAACGTGGGAAAATTTGTAAAAAACCAAAACAACAAAACAAACGAAAACCCCTACTGTATCAATAAATCTAGGTTGTTTTTTTTTTTTCATCTGTTGAATACACTGAAGAGAAATGTGAAAAATGCGTGGGGCACTGAATCCATTGTTCTAGGCTGAGAGGTAATCCTCCTATTTATTACTGCTACAGGAATGGTGACAAACTCTCTCACTGTAAAAATAAAGGTCATCTATAAAGAGGTAGCTTTGAATAATGGAAAAGCAATTACTAAGTACATACTATGCATCAAACACTATGCTAAATGCTGAGGATACAAATACAGAAAACAGATGGACAGTCTCTTACCTCAAAGAGCTAGCATTATAATAGGAAAACACAACACCTAGAAGGGAATGCCAGCCAGGAAGGGATATCTTGGTATGGAAAGGTACAGAGAGAATTAGGAGTCTAACCACCTGATTCCATTGTAAGCTCCTTGAGGGCAGGGACTGTTTTTCCTCTTTTTGTATCCCCACCACTTAGCATAGTGCCTTGCACATAGTCGACCTTTGTTTTTGTTATTGTGCAGCCGTGTCTGACCCTTGATGAGCCCATTTGAGATTTTGTTGGCAAAGATACTGGAGTAGTTTACCATTCACTTCTCCAGCTCATTTTACAGATGAGGAAACTGAGGCAAACAGGCTTAAATAACTTGCCCAGGATCACACAACTAGAAAGTGCCTGAGTTCAGATTTGAACTCAGGTCTTCCTGACTCCAGGCACTGTACCACCTAACTGTCTCAAGTAGACACTTAGTAAATGTTTATTTATTGATTTGTGGATGGGAAGCAGAAAGATCTCTTTCTAAGAACACTGATGGATTTGCTTTGATTATGGTTCCACAGAAATAGACAGGTGGGTAAAGCATGACAGCATAGCAGCTCATAAGACGACTGGCAAGTGAAGTGAATTGTGTCTGGAGCTGTTCCTAGAGGAAGGAGATGAGTGAGGTTACCATTAGACAGAAATCTCTACCATGGGAATACTAGGCCTAAAGTGGGTTAAGTCCTTAATGGCTTGATTTCTGGTCTGGGAAGCATGACAGCTGGTAAGACAGATAGGGAGTGAAGTGCATTGTTACTGGAACAGGGCTTGGATGGAGTGGATGACTGAGGCAACCACCAACCAGCAATTACTCCCTTTGAGTCAGCTAGACATTTTTTTTTGGTGGGGCAGTGAGGGTTAAGTGACTTGCCCAGGGTCACACAGCTATTAAGTGTCAAGTGTCTGAGGCTGGATTTGAACTCAGGTCCTCCTGAATCCAGAGCCAGGGCTTTATCCACTGCACCACTTAGCTGCCCCCAAGTCAGCTAGACATTTGAAATACTTTAAATAATTGATGGTATAATTAATGCTTGGGAAATTCAATTGTTTCCCCTTATCAGTTCCCTAACTCATACCCTACAGCAAATGTTCCAAAGCTGTTATCCTCAACTTTTGCTAACTGTCCTTTTCTTTCCATTCCCATTTTTAAATTTTTTTGTGTGTGTGTGTGAGGCAATTGGGGTTAAGCGACTTGCCCAGGGTCACACAGCTAGTAAGTGTTAAGTGTCTGAGGTCGGATTTGAACTCAGGTCCTCCTGAATCCAGGGCCGGTGCTCTGTCCACTGCGCCATCTAGCTGCCCCTCCATTCCCATTTTTACAAAAGATGATCTACCCTCTTTTGATGGAGAAGGTAGAATTCATAAAACAGGAGAAGTCGGAGCTTCCAGCAGTCAACTCCTCTTCAAAACTTAGCAGCTTCTTCTCCAACCTCTTTCTTCTTCACTCAGGTCATAGATGGGTAGCCCTAATCCTTCCCGAAAATCCAATCTCAACCTCATTCAAAATTTTCTCCAAAAAACCTTTCCTCTTCCAAACTTCCCTCTGCTCACATTGTTTCCTATACGTAGAATATGCTCCTCAGCCTTTCTCACTCATTAAATTTGTCCTTCTCCTCTAAAAGATGTCATTGTGCCATGGAACCAATCCTAGGGCCCTGGTGTCTTGGCCAAAATAGAGTAAAGTAAACTTCCAAGACAAATAACCTTCAGTAACAGCAGCTTTCAAAGAACATCTAAGAGACGGATTGAAATCCGCCTAAGTCCAACCTTTTATTCAATCGTGTCTGATTCTTCATGACCCCATTTGGGGTTTTCTTGGCAAACATACTGGAGTGGTTTGACATTTCTTTTTTTCCAGCTCATTTTAAAACGAGGAAACTGAGGTAAACATGTTTAAGTCACTTGCCCAGGGTCACACCACTAGTGTCTGAAGTCAAAATTCCGGCTCTCCTGATTCTAGGCCCAGTACTCTATTCATTGTGCAACCTAGCTACCAGAGAGAGAGAAAGACACACACACACACACACACACACACACACACACAGAGCAAGAGAGAGACAGACACAGAGAGACAGAGACAGAGATAAAATCTGGGTAAACAAATAAAAACAAATAAGCAATCCATCCTTGTAAGGACTTAAATTCTTATGAAGAAGGCATATATAAGTATCTATAGACCAACTACACAATGGATAAATACAAATAAATATAAAGCAGTTAAATACAGGGACATTTGGAAGGATGGAAGGAAAAGGAATTAGGAAAGGCTTCATTAAAAAAAATACCTGGGGCAGCTAGGTGGCGCAAGGGATAGAGCACCGGCCCTGGAGTCAGGAGTACCTGGGTTCAAATCCGGCCTCAGACACTTAACACTTAGTAGCTGTGTGACCCTGGGCAAGTCACTTAACCCCAATTGCCTCACTAAAAGAAAAAAAATACCTGATACTTGACCTACTAATTTTTTGCAAGATGGCACAGCCACAGTGGCAATCTTCAAAAAATTTTTAAAATGTGGAAAGAAGACTTTCATAGAATCTACTGGATTCTTAAAGGAACAAGAGAAACATTGATGTAGTAAAGACCTTTACGTGATAACACTAGCTCTGCTTAGTTATTTCTAAAGTTTCTCTGTCTCTGAACACAAGTTCATATAATTGGAATTGCCCACAGAGTCAAGTGGAGTCAAGAAACTCAGAGGAAGTCTTGTCCTTTCAATGGATCAATAAGGCTGGAAAATATTTCAAACTGCTCTGGAGACTTGGATGTGTTGGAAAAGTGCCTGCTACTTTGCAGAAAAGGACACTCACAATACTTGTCACTCATTCTTTTCACAAGAAACTAGACACTAGGATTTCTTTCCCCAGCCTCATCTCAATAGCAAACTGATAAAGACTACTCTACCCCACCCTGTATTTAGGGTTATATCTTTTGAAAAATATTCAATAGTACATCTATTAGGCAATACCTACAAGACCCTTCAAAGAACACATGGTGATTTAGCAGAATGAACTCTGGCTTCTAAGATGCTATAACTGTGCTCACTGGTCATCTCGAAGTGGCCCCAGTTAATGATGGTGGGGGGTGGGGACACAGGGGTTATACAGCATTATTTTTTTTACTCATATACCATTTCCAGGGCCCAACTGGTAAAATGACACACATTACTGCACAAAGACTAAATGTTACTAGAGCTAAGAATTGGGTCACTGTTTAATTTTTTAAAAAGAGGTAGTTGTCAAAAGAACCCTCATTTTAGGACTTTGATAAAGATACTATGATAAAGGTGGAACAGTGGATAGAGTGCCGGCCCTGGAGTCAGGAAGACTCCTCTTCCTGAGTTCAAATCAAAGCCTCAGATGCTTCCTAGTTGTGTGACCCTGGGCAAGTCACATAACCCTGTGTGCCTCAGTTTCCTCAAATATAAAATGATCTGGAGAAGACCATGGCAAATCAGCCCAGTATCTCTGCCAAGAAAACTCCAAATGGGGTCATGAAGAGTCAGATATGACTGAAAATGACTGAAGAAGATAACAACAGCACTGTGATAAAGGAGGTAGGCACAATATAATAGAGAGATGTTCTCATTGTCAAGGTGAAGTGGGTTCATCCCCTGCTTCTGACACATTCTTTCTGTATGACTCAAGATGAGTCATTCAACATATCAATGTTTCCAGGAATCTAAGGCAGAGGTTAACTACGTATGTGTGTGAGTGTGTGAGTGTGTGAGTGAGTGTGTGTGTGTGTGTGTGTGTGTGTGTGTGTGTGTGTGTGTGTGTGTGTAAGAAAGAGAGAAATGATTCCCTTTGCCAGCCTGGGGAAGGCAATGAACCACTTAGAATTTTTAATGAATATATGAATTTGTAAAGTTTTTAAATGCATAAAATCAAATATATATCATTATAGAGGAAACAAATAAAATTATAATTAGTTATGTATAGATATGTGTGTACATAGATATTTTTATATATACACATATATGTATATTTACATACACATATATTCACAGAGTCTAGCTGAAGAACTCTTTCCCTAAGACTATAATCAATGGGCAATGTTTCTTCACTGGGAGTTCTTTCCCTATATCAATGAAATCATATATTCAGCTTCAATTCAAAAATCTGTGGTAAGATAAAATAGTACTAAATATAATATATTTGGATATATAGAGTTTCCTTTTAGGGAGAAATAAAAGTCTGGCAAAGTATCAGATTACTTGCTGTGTTAACATACAATATTTTGAAGTGTTACTCATCACATGCTCCATTTTGCTTTTTTCAGTGAATGAATATTTAAGAGACTACTTTTGTGGTAAACCAGATCCTACGGCCGATCAGATCTTACAGATGTTGACACTTCACCTTGATTGCAGGGTGGGAGAGTCTAATAAATATGCCATGGGATTTGAAATTTGAAACTACTCCTTGGTATATGTTGTACAAGGAAACTGGCCCCCCTTCTTTCACCTGGTTATAATCTTGTAATTTTTCCTGGCTTGGAAAAACAACAAGCCCTGGTTTGTTTTAGCTCAAAGTACAATTTGAGTTTGGAGTCAGGAGGTAAGGGATGGCTCTGCCAGTAAGGAAAGAAAATGGGGAAACATGACCTTTTAGTGCATTCTAAGCAAGGATTTGTATAGAAAACCAACACTACTTTTAATCTTCCTTGTGTCATTAAGGATGATGACAAAGAGGGGCAAGAAGGAAGTCCTGACAACAGTGGAGGTCAGAAGTGTTGGTCTTATTTGGTCACTTCTCCTTCCGTGCTCCATTTTATCACATGATACCTGACAGAATCTCTAACTTCACCAGCAACAGAATTACTTCACCATGGCAATCCTCAACAGCTATAACCCAATAGCTAATTCCTAGACATTTAGACACACAGAGGTTAAGTGACTGATCAGCGTCATGTAGATAGTAAATTTCGTGTGTAGAATTTATGTCCAGTTCTTCTGGACTCCAAGTCCAGAATTCTATCTAGTGTATTATGCTACCATTTTGTCATCACTGTTTGGACCCTGTACAAGTCATACAACCTCTTTGAGACTTTGTTTCTCACCTTTAAATTGTATATCACCATAGCTGCCTCTCAGAGTTGATGTATCAAATGAGCTAATATTTAAAGGACCTTGCAAATCTTAAAATGCTGTATAAATTCTAGCTACATATTTTCCATTTTGTTTGTTTGTTTGTTTCTTTTTTTAGTGAGGCAATGGGGTTAAGTGACTTGTCCAGGGTCACACAGCTAGTAAGTGTTAAGTATCTGAGGCCGAATTTGAACTCAGGTACTCCTGACTCCAGGGCTGGTGCTCTATCTACTGCGCCACCTAGCTGCCACTGCATTTGTTTTTAATAGAATGATTTAACAAAATTGTCACAGGAAAAATGCTATGAAAAGTAAATTTTCTAATACTAAAAGGATACAATTTAAGGCCAATATATAATTGGGATTTTGTAAAATTAATACGGACAGTTATGTTGCACAGTAGATAGAGCACCAGGCCTTGAGTCAACGAGAAGAATTACTATACTTATACTTTAACTTAAATAATATATATATTTACTAAGACTAATGAGGAAATAAGATATTGTGGATAAGAAGATGATCTCACAACTACGTTAAGAATTCAAGTGCAGTCAATAAATACTATCTCCCACTGATCACCCCACCTTCTTCCATAGAAAAGACCGACTTCAATTATTTTTTTTTAAATGGGGCAGTGAGGATTAAGTGACTTGCCCAAGGTCACACAGCTAGTAAGTGTCAAGTGTCTGAGGCCAGATTTGAACTCAGGTCCTCCTGAATCCAGGGCCACTTTGCCACCTAGCTGCACCTATCTCCTCTTTCTTATACATGATACTCTAAAACACACACACACACACACACACACACACACACAATAACTTTCCCTAGATCTCATTTCCTCAAGCTATCAGACTGTACCTCTCCTGTAGCTTTCAAAATCCTAGAAAAAAACTTTCTATGTTGACTGTTTATTTTCCTTGACCTCTCATTCACCCTTCAAATCCTTACAAGCTAGCACCCCACCTCTTCACTCAACTGAAATTGTTTTCCTTCAGTGACCAATTATATATATATATATGTACATATATATATATATATATATTTTTTTTTTTTTGGTGAGGCAATTGGGGTTAAGTGACTTGCCTAGGGTCACACACCTAGTAATTGTTGTGTCTGAGGTCGGATTTGAACTCAGGTCCTCCTGAATCCAGGGCCAGTGCTCTATCCACTGCGCCACCTAGCTGCCCCAACCAATTATATTTTAAATGTGAAATCCAAAAGTTTAATCTTTCTTGAATTCTCTACATCATTTGACACTGTTGAATACTGACTTTTCCAGAACATTCTCTCCTCCATAGGATTTCATAATATTCTTCTCCAGAGTCACCCTTCTGCTTGGCCACTCAGTTTCCTTTGCTGGACTGGCATCTTAGTTCTATAGTTAGAAGCCCAAGCTTCTGTCACAGCCCCTTTTCTCCTGACAGTCTCTCTCAATGACATAACCAACTACCATGGGGTCTTCTCTATTAAAATGACTCACATCTCTATCTCCAGTCTTAGTCCCCTTCCTAAAATTTGATCCATACCAGAAACTATATTTTGTTGTTGTTGTTTAGTTGTGTACAACTCCTCATGATGCTATTTGGAGTTTCCTTGGTAGAAATACTAGAGTGGTTTGCCATTTCCTTCTATAGCCCATTTTAGAGGTGAAAAAAAACCCTGAGAAAATAGGCTTAAGTGACTTTCCTAGGGTCACACTGCTAGTAAGTATCTGAGACCAGATTTGAACTCAGAAAGATGAGTCTTCCTAACTCTAGGCTCAGTGCCTTATTCATTTTGCCACCTAGTGGCCCTACTAGACACCTCCCATAGATATCTTAATCTAGACATGTATAAAACAAAACTCAGTATGTTTCTCCTATTCCTTATTACCTTCAAAGTTATTATAAGCCTTCCAGCAATCAAACTTTCCATATTTCATTCTCCCTCGATTCTTATATCCATTCAGTTCTCAAGCCTTGCCAATTCTACCCCCACAATCTTTATTACATCCACCCCCGCTCCAATCCTTTCTCTCCACTCAAACCTCCACCACTGGTTCAGGCCTTCATCGCATTGAAGCTAGACTACCCTACAGCAGCCTCAATAATTTATTTGCCTCTTGTCCTTCTTCTCTGCAATATATTCTTCACACAGCTGTCAAATTGATATCCCTAAAGCACAGGTCTGACCATGTCATGCCCTGGCTCAAGGAATTCCAGTAGTTATTTCTTGCTGCTCACATAAAACAGAAACTTCTCTGTTTAGCTTTTAGAGCCCTGTACAATCTGTGTCCAGTCAACCTGTCTAGATTTATTGCACAGTCCTCTCTTTCATACAACTTCTATTCCAGTCACATGGACTTACTGGCTATCCTTGGTACACAAGATTTCATCTCCCACCTGTGTTTCTTTGCGTAGGTTACCTTAACGCCTTAAAGGAGATTCCTCACCATTTCTTTATTGTAGAATCCCTCAAAGCTCAGATTTAGTGCTTTGTCCTACACCAGGCTTATGATGTTGCTCATTACCCCCTGCAACAAACATTATGTTTTTCATGTTTATTGGGTCCAGTGATTTCATTAGTATTGGGAATTCCTTATTCTAAGGCTGATCTGCAACTGATCTATAGCTTAAAATTTTAACATTTGCCTGGGTCACTAAGAAAGTAAGTGACAAGGTCAGATATGCAAGAGGCAGGGCTAAATCCTAGGTCTTCCTTATTCTGAGAACAACCCTTAGTCTACTACACCATACCTCCCTCCCTTGCTCCCTCTCCCTCTCTCTCCCGCTCTCGCTCTTGCTCTCTCTTTCTCCTTTGTATATATTCTGCACTTTCTTTTTTGTGTACAAGTTGTATTCTCACAGTTGGCAGGGTGATGTAGTGGCGGGGAGGAAGTAATGGATCTGAAGTCAAAGAAAGCAGGTCCAAATCTCACCCCTAACATGCCCTTCCTATGTTATCTTCAACAAGTCCTAACATCTCTAAGACACGTTTCCCTCATCTATAAATGAGGAGGTTGGACACCTGATCTCCTCCAGCTTTATACCTGTGATCCTGTGTTCCAATATAAAGAATGTAAGCTTCTTGAGAGTAGGAACTAGTTTGCTTTTGCATCCCCACAACTAAACACAGTGTCTAGCACCCAGCAGGTGTTTAATAAATACTTGTATAAAAATATGGATATTTAGATACAGTAATTAGATTTAGCAACAAACATCACTGGAAAACTTGGTCACTTTTAGTTTGGTGATGGAATGAGAAATCAGACTGAAAAGGAGGGGGCAAGAAGGATATTGGGAAGAAGAAGTAATGAGGGCAGACAGCTTTTCCTAGGAGGATATATGATATGGTGAGATGATGACAGGGTGAAGTGAAGCTTCTTGACAATGAGAGAGAAATGAGCAACAATAAGGATCTCCATTTGAGCCACTATTTAACAATAAAGGATGTCACATGGACATCGACATTTTACATTCAACATGTGCAAAAATGAACTTATCTTTCTCTCAGCACCCTACCCCTGGTTTTCTAACTTCCTTACTACTGTCTAGGGCACCACCCCACCTCAGTTTCATGTATGTACAAAACACAAATGTCATTCTCAACCCTTCACTCCTGTAACACTCCCCCCCATTCTAAACAGTTTCTAAGTCATTTTGAGGGCAGCTAGGTGAAGTGGATGGAGTGTCAGACTTGTGAAATCCTCAAGGCTCACACTGAGTGCCATGCCCTATATCAGAATCTGAGTCAGGAGGGCCTGAGTTCAAATTCAATCCCAGACACTTATTAGTTGTGTGACCCTGCACAAGTCATTTAACCCCATTTGCCTCAGTTTCCTCATCTGTAAAATGAGCTGGAGAAGGAAATATCAAACCACTCCAGTATCTCTTCCAAGAAAAGCCCAAATGGGGTCTTGAAGAGTCAGACACAAATGAAACTGAACAACAAACAAGTCTTTCTGATTCTACCTTTATAAAATCTCTTAAATCTTGTCCCCTTTTCTCTTCTGACACAGTCACTACCCTAGAGAAGTCTCTCATCAAGTCATTCCTGGACTGTTGCAACAGTATGCTGCTCGGTCTCCCTTCCACAATTATTTCCTCACTCCAGTTCCTCCTTCAGTCATCTATCAAACTGATCTTCCTTCATTCCCTTTAGTTGAGAGTATTTCCTGACAAAGCATCCCCCACTGAGACTCTAAGTTCCATTAAGGTCGTAACCATTCAAACTCTGTATCTCTGCCAGTACTTGGTAGAAGGTCTAGTACCCTTTCCTACAGGGTAGAGCTTAATAAATATTTGCTGAATTAAAATCAATAAAAGTAATGAGCTTCGAAAGAAGGGAAGGAAGTATATCTGTTGATAGGTAATGGAAAGGAAGACTGAATATGGTGGGGTCTAAAGAAGACCTGGAGTAGAGAGGGGAGGAGGAAAGAATACTTGAACATATTCAACACTCCCCTTCCTACTGAGAGCTGAAATATGAGTGAAAATCAAACTGTTGGGATGAACCAACTGGGAGACTGGAAATAGAATACATTTGAAATAGCTACGGAAGGAAGTGGAATAAACTCAAAGTAAAACTTATTAAGTCACTATAGCAAAAACCGCTATTTTGATCATAACACTTTAAATCTAAAAATTAATCAGCAAGGTTAATATGGAATAATAGTGAAATGCTGTAGATAGTCCAATTTATAATGCTTCCTTATTTCTACATGGTGGTTTATGACAAAATGGGTAGTAACTACCAACTGTGCCACGAACATTTCTACCAACAAGTTTAACAACCTCCTTCAAATTTATTCAGAATAACACAGTTGTTAAAATGCATGAGGATACACTCTGATCTCCTCCTTTACCTAAATAACTTACATTAGCCCGTGCCTACTAATAAAAAACATCAAACTCTCAGTGGAAAATTTTACTAGTTTTCCAAAGTGACAGTTTTATAATGAGTATTATTACTTTGAGCCTGACTCCTTGTTAAATTAAAATGCGAAGCAAAGGAAAGAAGTCTTTTGAGGGGAAAAAGTATTGAAGGGCTATTTACACCTTAAAACAAGTCCCAATGATATAAATGCCCTGGCGCAGTGACATTCACACTCTCATAGTAGAAAAACAGGTAAGTTCATGCATTTGGGACCTGGTACATCACAGAAAGAATATTAAAGTCACCTGGAATGAGGACTATTGAGTCCTGTTCAGGTTACTGATGCCTGCTTTTAGTCTGGAAGCAGGCATATATCAAGGAAGTCCAGCAAGCTTCAAAAGCCTATACCTTATTGCTCTAAATTGAGCTATTTCCATCATTTTGTGGAGGTGGGTTTTGTTCGGCAAGTTTCCTGAATTCAAAGTGAACTCAACAATTCAATTCCAGACATGCCGTTTATTGAAAAGCGCACTCTTTTCTGGGGGAGAAACAAATTGTAGATAATATAGGATTTCTGCTTTCAGGTGGGCTATATTCCACTTGGGGTATACACCCACATGTATGCATATATATGTATATGTTTATGTATCCATATACATAATATGTATACGTGTGTGTATGTGTATAAATTCAGCAATAACAATCCTTCCCTTAAAGCTGAGCTTCTTAAGCTTTGTAATTTGGACCCCTTTGACAGTCTGGTGAAGACTACAGACAACTTCTTAGAATGTTGTTATTTTTTAAATGCCATAAGATTACGAAGGAAATCATTTTTTCCTATCTAAGTTTGCAGACACCTGGACATCTATTGGTCTGTGGGCTCAGATTGCCAACCTCTCTCTCTGAAGATATAAAAGGTTTACCTTTGAATCTGGCTAAGAAGTATCTGTAACAAAGAAATAAATGGTTTTTCTGAAGCACTGACATCAAGATAGCAGTATTTTAAGGGAGACACAAATATTGGTTAATATTTTCTCTTCCTGCATAAAAATCTCTGCATTTTGAAATTTTGAAATTCATCTTCATTGGTTCAAAGGTTCTTTCTAAACCTAAGGGGTCCTTGAGGTCAGAGACTATTTTCTGATTTCCTTTAATTCCAGTTAATCAGCACAGTGTCCTTACAAACTCCTTGCTAGGTCAACTTTATCACCTGCATGATGTTTTGGTAGTAGTTTGGATTCACTCAATTCCCACTACTGGGCAAAATTATTGAGTAGAGGGCTTGAAACTCTTGGAAATAGAGGACACAATGGTTACTACCACAGTATAATTGGGAATTCTGGTGTCTGGACAACATTTGTGAAAGTGTGCATTATAGCTATAAATTCTGTGCTAGTTTTGTCAACATCACACAAGTGGCATAACTACACTAATTCAAGGTTCTGAGCCCATCTTTTTAAGTTAAGGATTAGGAAAAGAATCATTAATACAAAAGAAGTCAAAATGATGATATCCTAAGAGGCAACATGGAATGCATACTGGAAAGTGATAGACTTTTAGTTGGCAGAATAGGGTTCAAAACCCACTCGACACATGCTAGCTGTTACAATCAACAGTCCTCTCAGAGCTGCAGTTTTCTCATCTGCACTACTAATTCACAGAGTTTCCATGAAGAAAGTTCTTTGTAAACCTTCAAGTGTTATGGAAATTTGAGTTTTTATTTTGGAGAAAAACTGTATCATGTAGGAGGAATCTTGGTGGCCAAGCACCTAGAATATGAGACTTGAGTCAGAAAGATGCAAGTTTAAAACCTGGCTCATACACTTAGAAGCTTTGTGACCCTGAGCAAGGCATATAACATCCCTGTGTCTCAGTTTGCTCATCTGTGAAATAAAGGGGTCTAATCACTGGCCTTTCTCTTCCAGTTCTAAATATATAATCCCTATGAAAGTCTAATAGTTCTGGAAAATCCTGTAGTATTAATATCAATGTCATCAATTTTTCAAGCATCTGATCCTTTGCATGTATAAATAATAAAAATAATGTGGCCTTTCATCTAGTTTAAAGCCATTTTTGATGTGATGAATGCTTCAATTACAAAAAATTTACATACATTAAGTAAAACTAATAGAAAATAACATATTCCTGGAAAATGCAGTTTCAAAATTAGAGTTCCCTATTTCTTTTAAAATAACTAACAATAGGCCCGCAGAAGTTTATTTCCTCTCTATTTTTGCTATTTTGTTATTTTATCTCTATTATGCTAATTCTAGAATGAGCCACATTCCTATTTAACATCAAGAGTGTTGCTTTCACTCCTTCTTTCTTTCTCCCCAACCAAAAAAGAAATATATTGCAAAGACCGAATTACCATTTTTTTTCTATTCCTCAACTCAATATGGGGGCAGGAAAGGAATACATATACTATGTAGCATATAATGAAAACTATCTTGCAGTACTATAAATATTAATGACAATGCATGCTGTTTAAAATTTTTAATTAAAGATCAGTGATTATTAATGTGAGGATATGATAGAAGTCAAAATAAATGTGTTGAGATGTTTACTGAAAATCTATTCTCACACAAATTACTAATTAATGTCCCATTAACATAAAAATATTCATTATTTTAAAATAAGATAATGATGAAATAATTAGCATGCATTAAAACAGGACATAATTTAATTCAATATACCACCTTCAATCAGATATTTATTCAATATGTCAGAATTAATTAAAAAAGCAAAATCTAGAAATCATATGTAACTGATCTTCACACCTGTAATTCTTTAAAAGTGAATTTCCTATTTTGCCTTGAGGCAATATGGAAATTAGGGTTGAGTATGGCAATATTTCCTGATGCTAATGATTCATAATAATTTTCAACATAAAAAGTTTACATATATATAGGTCAAAGACTGAAACACTCATAAAAGTGCTGCCCATGAAGCTACAAAGAGGCTAGAACAGTGGAAACATGTTAAAGGAGTAGGTCCGACAAACTCCACAATCATATAATCATATTGCTCTTTAGAGAATGTACACATCCTAACTCTATCGTATACAACGTTAGAAACTGGAATTGTTAATTGTTAATTTTTTATTTTTATTTTTATTTTTTTTGTGGGGCAATGAGGGTTAAGTTTCTTACCCAGGGTCACACAGCTAGTAAGTGTTAAGTGTCTGAGGCCAGATTTGAACTCAGGTCCTTCTGAATCCAGGGCTGGTGCCACCTAGCTGCCCCCCCCCATTTTTTAAATAATAAAAAAATAAAATATTTACGCGTGTGTACTGACATGAAATAAAGATTCTACTTTTGCACGCAGTTTGTAATAGATATAGATGAATAAAAAAGCATCTATGAAACAATCAGTAAGCCAATAAATGTATTAAGCATCTATTGTATCCGATTATTGTGCCAAATGCTGGGGATACAAACACAAAACTGAAGATAGTTCCTGACCTCCAAAGAGATCACCATCTAACAAAGGGAAGGAAAGAAAAAAAAGTTGTAAAGGTATAGTGATGGAGGAGGGATATTATGGTTTGGAGAGTATGAGGAACTGATCAAAAGCATTTATTAGTTGCCTCTATGACCAACACTGGGTTTTTTTTTGGGGGGGCCCAGGCCACCCCAGAAGTTCTCTGGGGTGCATCAAAGAACCTCCTTGAGAAACTAAACCAAAGGACAGACACACCTAAAGAGATAAGTGGAACCTGATCAGGACTGAGCTAGCTCCGGGACCGCCACCCTTCATTCTAGTGTCCCTCACCCCTGGGGAGATAAGATTAGGTCTGGCTGCTACCTTTGTAGTGTGAGGAGGAGAGAGATGGCTTGAGAGATCTTCAGCCACTCCTCACCCAATTCCCCCAGCCACCACCAGTGGGGGATGGTCCTCCCTCAATAGGAGAACTTTCCACAGTTAGACGTTCACCTCATTGGACCACCATCAGACCTCTATAAAAGTATCAGCCTGTCTCCAGCTCAAGGAGATTGGTATCTCAGAGCCATGCTCTGTGCCATGCCGACCCCCCATGTGAAGTCCAAGGATTTCTCTCTTGGTTTCCCTTCCCCAGCCCTTAATAAACTATTATCTTATTCTATTGGATTTGTGTGCAAGAGGGTGTAATTCTTTAAAGAGGAATTCCTAAGAACCCTAACCCCAAACCCCCTACCCAATTTTCCCACAACATAACGTTCAGTTGTTTCAGTTGTGCCTAACTCTTTATGACTCCATTTGGAGTTTTCTTAGCAAGGATACTAAAGCAGTTGGCCATTTCTTTCTCTAGTTCATTGTACAAAGAGAACACTGAGGCAAAAAGAGTGAAGTGACTGGCCCAGGTTCACACAGCTACTAAGTGCCTGAAGCCATATTTGAACTCAGGTCTTCCTGACTACAAATCCACTGCTCTATCCACTGCACCACCTAGATATCATATACATGTATGTGTGTACATGCAAATGTGTCCAGGTGTGTATCACATGTGCAAGTTATATACATGTATTCCCTATAAATATATACACTTATAAATGCACATATATGATAAGTGTGGTATATGTATACAGACATGCACACACATGGATGTGTGATACTGTCTTGTATATGCACATTGCTCCCAATAGAATGTGAGCTTGATAGCAGGGAATGCTTTTACTCAGCACAGTATTAGTTATATAGTTACATATGCATATACACAAATGTTTGAGCAAACACATTAAATAAATTAAACATTCATCAAATGAGAGCTTATTTTCCATATTTTGTTGTTATTGTTCACTCATGTCAAACTCTTCATGACTCTGTATACCAAAGTATGCTAATAGGGATCTTAGGATTTTCTTGACAAAGATACTGAACTGGTTTGCCATTTCCTTCCCCAGATCATTTTACAGATGAAGAAATTGAGGCAAGTAGGATTAAGTGACTTCCCAGGGTCACACCACTGGTAAGTGCCTTCGGTTTGATTTGAACTCATCAAGATGAGTCTAACATCAGGCCTAGTGTTCTATCTACTGGGCCACCCAGCTATCTTCCTATTTTCCATAATACAGAGTTATAATTAATAACTTGAACCTCTCCTTGGTGTTGTTTTCATTTCTTTTTATTCTCTTAAGGGATTAAATTTGCTGACAATTCCATAGTATATTTTTTAGGAGTCAATATGCTAAATATTTTCTTCCCCTGGAGAAATAATCATCTCTTCTAATTGTCATGATGGCATACTAAACTTAATGTCAAAAACACTAGACTGAAATTTCCACTGGGTCATTTACTATACATCTGACCTTAAGCAAGGCTGAGCCTCAATTTGTTCAGTTCCAAAATTGGGATGATGATGCCTGTCCCAGCTTAGTATTGTTGCTAGGATCAAATGATATTATACATAATAAATATTTACATATATTTATGTTTGCAATATCCATTTATTATTTATAAGCCCTTTGCAAAATGCAAATGTAAGACAGCATTCCATTATCATATGACCTTTTCTCTAGCACTTTCTCCTTTTACTTTCTCATTACTTTAGTTAACCAATTAGCTATTTCATTCTCCTCTGAATCTATTTCAACTTCCCACATCCCCCTCAAGTTGAGAAGTCCATAATGAGAAAGACTCTCAATACCTCATAAGAATAATATACTTCATCTATGCAACATTTATCAAAAGCCTACTATATGGAGATGTGGAAAAGAATATAGTGCCTCAGAGTAGAAATGTAAGGAAGAAGCCCCTGACCTTCAGAAGCCCACAATAAATCTAATTGACATCCTAAGATACATACATATAACAATTAAAATTCAGAAGCTACATTTTAAAAATTCAGTACCAAAATGAAGGTCGCAGACAATAAGTGCTTTGTGAATTCAGAGCAGGAGGAAATCAGCATAGGCTAGAGTTAGTAGAAAAGGCCTCAGGAAAAATGTCAATTTAAGCTTGGCTCTGAAGGTACAGATAGAAGTTGGAGAAGTAAAAGACTGCCAGAAGGGCTCTCAAGGTGAAGAAAAGAACAGGGATAGAGGATTCAGAATCAGAAATCATTATTCCATCAATAAACACATTACATGGGGGCAGCTAGGTGGCTCTGTGGATAAAGCACTGGCCCTGGAGTCAGGAGGACCTGAGTTCAAATCTGACCTCAGACACTTGACACTAGCTGTGCGACCCTGGGCAAGTCACTTAACCCTCATTGCCCCACAAAAATTTAAAAATATAAACATGTTACATTATGTGCCATTATTTCAGTCATGTTTGAGTGTCTGATACTTAGTGACCCCATTTGAGGTTTTCTTGGCAAAGGTAATAGAAGAGTTTGCCATTTGCTTCTCCAGCTCATTTATGGATGAAGAAACCAAGGCAAACTGGTTTAAGTTAAGTGACTTGCCCAGGGTCACACAGCTAGTGTCAAGTGTCTGAGGGCAGATTCAAACTTAAGAAGATGAGTCTTCCTGACCCCAGGTCTCTTATTTTATCTAGCTATCATGTACATAATCATATGCTTAGATGCTGGGGGAAACAGTAAATTGAAAATGGTTCCTTCAATGGAGGAACTTTCAATCTGGATCTATGGGGAAGATAAAGCCATGTAGCTAAATATAAGACAAATTATAAAATATTCAGTACTTAAAAGGATTATATAATACTATAAAATTAGAGAGAAGTCATTTGCAGCTGGGGGAAGAGGGATAAGATAGCACTTGCAAGGGATTTTGAAACAGGGGTCAGATATCAATGAGGGTAGACGGAGAATAAGGAATTTTAGGGATAGGAGAAATTCAATGTGATGTGATTAAAAGAGCATCTTCCATGCAATCAGAGCTGGGTTTGAATCCTAGCCTTGACCATTAAGTTGGGAAAGTCACATAAATCTAAGCAAGAGGTGCTGGATTCGGTTCAAATTGGCTTCTGAGGGCAAGGCAATAAATTTTCACTGTGCACATTTACACTGTCTAGACTTAATAAAGTAATGGAGAGAATGTCAACAATATGATTAAATTTAAAAGCTGGCCCTGGGGACATTTATTTTTTTCCAGGGAGTCAATTGTTAAACATTTGCCATCGTAAAGCTGGCTCTGAGCCTCAGCTGTAAATTATGGATGATAATACACTACCTATCTCTCACAGGGTGGTTGTGAGGAAACTGATTTACCCTTCAAGTGTTATCACTTTGGGGACTTT